>NC_136742.1:15187255-15874755 GCF_936440315.1 Barbus barbus | reverse complement strand
AACTAATTTGTATAAAGGTCATGTTGATAAAAAAAGTGGTCAGAGTATACATATATACTGTACCTGATGTAACAGAAGGGATCTTGTAAGAAGAAGTAATGCGGTAGTAAGGTGGGTTATCCATATGAGTGACAGCTGAGGATACAGGGTCAGTTAGATCCAGCTCATACATTAACTCCTCCAGCAGCTGCATCGTCTTATCTCTGCCCAGATACACCACCACACGCTTCACCTGCAAAATATTAGGAAACACCTTCAGAATCACAACAGCATGGAACAAACTAAGTTATTAAGTATCATGGCCAAAGTCACAAGTGCAGCCCATCTTGCTTAAGGATTGAGTATCTGGCCAGGACAGGTGTCACTCACATAAGGCAGGAGACTCGGTTCACTGTTGACTCCAGACATGCTGATGAGGAAGCGCAGGATGATCTTTAGATTTTTAGGCCAGCTGTCAGCTAAAGTGGTCCAGACGTTCTCAATCTCTGACCATGCAAATTCATCACCATACTGTAAAATCAGACCATATAAACATTCATGCAATGATCACCTTAAAAACAGGTATAAATATTAGTAAATGTATTAAGATAATATATTTCTATAAAATAACAAAACTAAAATTAAATGGAAAAGGGGAAAATGATAGGAAAATTATGTTTTCTATTGAAATGTATATTCATTATAGTTATTCACACCTGTACCACAGTCAGCACATAGTCGATATGTAGCATGTGTGCGTTTACCTTTGCAGTCATGAACATGAGGTTGTTGAGGATCATGGTAGTGGCATGTGGTGAACCCCAGCCCTCTCCTTTCAGCCAGCGACGGCTGTTCACCATCATCATCTCTCTCTCATGGGCGACCTCCTCTTCCTCTGTTGACGAAGGTTCCTCTTGACGTCGTGCTGAAGGCTTGAAGTCCACCAGCTCTATGTTGTTCATCCAGGGTAGGAGGTAATGCAGCATCACCTGTCGGCCACCAGGGTGCGCTGTCTGGATTCTCTGACTCACCTCTGATTAAAAAAAACACAGAATCTCCTTACAACACAGTGTATATGTGAGGGGAAAACTCAGAAATTTTGACTCACACAAAGTTATTACCAGTGTTAGATTTACTGAGCATGACATTTAAACAGGTTTGTGTACATTGCAAGATTTTTTATATTTTAAATGTTTTTTACGCTCATCAAGGCTGTTTCTATTTGATCAAAAATACAGACTTTTTTTAATTTTGTGAAATATTATTGCAATTTTAAATAACAGGATTCTTTGATAAATAAAAAGTTCAAAAGAACAGTGTTTATTCAAAATAGAAATTTTGTGCAACAATATACACTACTTTTCAAAAGTTTGGGGTCAGTAAATTTTTTCTTTAAGAAATTAATACTTTTACTCATCATGTGTTAAATTTTGAATAAATGCTGTTCTTTTAAACTTTTTATTCATCAAAGAATCAAAGAAAAAAGTATCACAGGTTCCAAAAAATATTAAGCAGCACAACAGTTTCCAACACTGATAATAAATCAGCATATTAGAATGACTTCTGAAGGATCATGTGACACTGAAGACTGGAGTAATGGCTGCTGAAAATTCAGTGCTGCATCACAGAAATAAATTACATTTTAAAGTATATTAAAATTGGAAACCAATGTTAGATATTGAAATAATATTTCTCAATATTACTGTTTTTCTGCATTTTTTATCAAATTAATACAGCCTTGATGAGCATAAGAGACCCCATTAAAAATCTTTTTAAAGGCAGTGCGTGTACCTGAGAAGATGGGAAGGGTGAGTTCAGGGTAGGTCCGTGCCAGTTCTTCACTGAGCTGGTAGTAGGACACTGAGTAGAGGTGAGGGAGAGGGGAGGCTGGAGACAGGACCCCATCGGTACGCTGGATCTCCAGTTTATGGGCGTAACGGAACAGTTTGGGCTCCAGGATCTAATACACAAACATATGATTTTATTTACCCAATTGTACACTCGGTGTCCTTCGACAGAAAAAAAGCTTAGACATCTCTACTGACCTGCAGTAGCTGCATGGCGACCTCATAGATGTCTCTGGAAGAGTCAGCAGCTTTAAACAGGATGAGATTCAGCAAAACCACAGTGTCAAACTGGTAATCCCTGCAAGAGACAACAAACACACAGTATTCATTTAACCTGAATTACTGACACAAATTCAATCACATTTACTACAAGAATACGTTGCAATACGTACCTGTTATGAAAGACATTGGCGATGGCTCTGAAGCAGCCTGAAGCGACTCTGCGTGAGCCAGTGTAGCAGCGATCCACCGCCCAGAACATCAGATTGCTCTGGTCTGGGTTCAGCTCTAACAACAACATCACGGCCTCACAACCCAACTGGTGCACCTGAGCACAAACATACATGCATGCGACAGTTCATGAAAGTTGATTTGTTAGTGATGCTAATGTCAGAATGTGAGTTAAGTGCATTTACCTTGCGGTCTTGAGAGTCTAGAATGTTGTCCAGCCACTTATACAGATACCCATCAGAGGACAGGCCAACGTTATCAGCCACCGGACCACAACACAGCACTGCAGACATGGCCTGTGCAGACAGACATCATACACCATATTCAGACTCTATGAGAGTGATATCTGTGGTGACCGCAAATGTGTGTTATGCGAGATTGTACCTTTAGTGCACAATACTGGTGTCTGTTGATCTGCATGTTGCGGTCGCTGTATCGGTCCAGTGGTGTGAACATGATGCTGAAGGGTCCGGCCCAATGACTGAAGAGCATGAACAAACTATGTCTCAGTGACTGCTGAGGGAATATACTCCTCCTCTGATGCACTGCAGAAACACAATCATGAAATCAGTTGAAGTTATTTCAGTGAACTTGCTTTAAGAGCTATTAACACTAAGAGTTTCTGTGGCTGTGTACCTGGTACATTCTGTATGATGTTGGCCACTAGGGCACTGAAGTGAGAGCGGATGTCTCTCAGTGTGTCTGAATCTTTGTCGTTCTCAGCCTCCAGGAGCTGCCGGGTGAGATCCACGTATTCCAGCAGAGTGCTGTTCAGAGAGTGAGACTCCCCGTCCAGACCACCACTTGCACTGCACAGAGAATACACAAACACCTTACCGTTTAGGATACAAAAAGTGCTAGCTATAAAATTAGCCTTAGCAAAACAAAGGAGTTTAGAATTTTTTCTAAAAATATCATTTCCATAATAGAATGCTATTAAACACAATAGATCACTTGAAATGCAATGGAAATGTTTGTGACTTTCACAAAAAAAGGCAATTGCCCTGTTATGTGTGTTGGACAATGTTAACATTTAAATAAGTCAAACCCATGAGAAAGCACTTCTCTTTCAATGCTACATTTATTTATTTATTATATATATTATAATATATATAATAAAAATTATTATATATATTATATATAAAAATACTGTAAAATATTTTTACAATTTAAAATGTTTACTGTTTAATTATATTTATAAACTGCAATTTATTACTTTGATGGCAAAGCTTATATATCAGCATTTAAAACTGAATTTATCATTCAGCATCATTATTCCAGTCTTCTGTGTCACATGATCATACAGAAATCATTCTAATATGCTGATTTGGTGCTCAAGAAACATTCTTATTATCAATGTTGAAAACAGTCGTGTTACTTAATATTTTTGTGCAAACCTTGATACCTTTTTACTGCCCCCAATAGAAGTGTACATGTTGTTAGACTTACGTCTGACTGATGACTCCAGAATCGGCCAGTAGCTCAAAAATCCGGACAAGCTGGACTCTAAGAATGTCACGACGCCGGCGTCGCTTCATGTTCTGCAGAAACAAAACAAAAACACAAGGATCAATAAATTGTTTAGATTTGCAACTGTATTATGAATAGATGGACAAAAAGCTTGCATTTAATTTGTCTTGAAACATTTATCCTTACAGGCATGGATTCCTTCACAGGGTCAAGTCAAACTGTGGTGAACTCACCTCTGGCCTTCTCTCAAGCGCTTCTTTAATGATGGAGTTTAACTCCTCCAACAGCTCTCTGTAAAACGCAATTACACGCAATATAATTATGCATGCACTTTTTCTACTTTTTTCTGCACTTTATCAGGTGATCTTAAGACGTACCTGAAGGCAACAGGGTTGGTCCTGCCAAGCCCCAGGACGAGAGACTCAGTGATGTCCATGCTCTCAGAGCGCATCATGGGAACCACATGCTTGAACAAGGATGAAGGGGACGGAATGCTAATGATCTGCAAAGACACACACATGTACACAATCCTGTTTGAAATATGGTGTCCCAAATCAGGCAATGTGCAAATATATATTACATTCAACAATGCTAATTACTGTATCTGACATTACAGCCGGTAGGGTGCCATGACCTCTGACCTTTGAGTCGTAACTGTATCCGCTGTCTGGGGTGGATGCCAGCGTTTCAGGTGGGGAGCAGCGTACAGAGCCAGGGGCTGATGAGGAAGAGGATGAGGAGGATGAAGATGTGGAAGAGGTGGCAGAACTGCAGCAGAGGATTAGGTAGTTCCTCCAAAGGCCCACATATGAGTCACTACTACTGCTGTTCACCTTCTTAGCATTGATCGGGCTGCTGCAAGGTCAAAGGTCACACAGGAAAGTCACATAATCTGTCTTACAAAAGTATATCATAAACAAACAGTTTGACAAATAAAAAGAAGAAAGATTTTTATGATGTCACATATGGCTGTTTATAACTATGCAATAATAAGTTGTTTTATATAAAAGAAAATTACTAAATATTATTAATTCTCACATTAATATAGTGAAAACAGTGAAAAATTAATACAATTTAAATTATTATATGTGACCCTGGACCACAAAGCCAGTCTTAAGTCGCTGGGGTATATTTGTAGCAATAGCCAAAAATGGTTCAAAATTATAAATTTGTCTTTTAAGCCAAAAATCATTAGGACATTAATAAAGATCATGTCCCATGAAGATATTTTGTAAATATCCTACTGTAAATAAAAAAAACAAATGCATTGCTAAGAACTTCATTTGGACAAATTTAAATGCGATTTTCTCAATATTTAGATTTTTTTGCACCCTCAGATTCCAGATTTTTAAATAGTTGTATCTCGGCCAAATATTGTCCGATCCTAACAAACCATACATCAATATAAAGCTTATTTATTCAACTTTCAGATGTATAAATCTTTTTTTATTTATTATATTTTATATTTATTACCTGAATGTTTACTGAAATTTTACATCTTTAAACATTTTTAAATCTATCTGACAACAATGGCTATCAAATATAGACTGAAGACATTTAGATACTGTATAATTATTTTACCCATGTCACCCAGCCTCATAGCCCTGCATTTTTATGCATTTTGTATATCTATAGATTTTATTTTAGGCAAGTCGTGATGATATGAGAAGGCTAAATTGATCAAACATAGGCTATGATCAATTTAGCTTGGTCGTTACTTTAAAAAACAAAAACCTATAGGCTATTTAACAAACAAAAATGCTCCAAACATTTTTCTAAATTAACTTAATAAAAAAACAAAACGAAATATAATAATTTTGCCATTACACACAAAACTGAACCATTTTAAATAGCGAAACAGTAGTATAAACTGTTTTAGGAGAAGGGGAAAAAAAAAGACGGGCTCAGGTCGGACTTGGGCCGGTAATTCTGATAAGCTGACGGACGTGGGCCGGGCTAGGGCCTGAGCGTCTCGGGCCAGGACCGGGCTAGGGCCTAAATTTGAGGCCAGTGCAGGGCTCTACCCAGCCCTACAAGAGTCACATTTGAATGTAAAAAACATACTTGATGTCGACTTGTGGCGAGAGCAGCTGAAGGCGTGTGGAGGCAAAGACCCAAGCGTAACTCAGCGCAGTGGGGCAGTGCTTGGGCAGGTGTTCTTGCCGCAGGTAACTAGACAGGCTGATGACCCAGGGGTCCTGACCTTGCGTCACATGGGCAAACACCCAGATGTGGGAGGGGCTTACCACATCAAACTGGTGGCTGATGGGAGACGAGCTCCACTCTGCCAGAGTCTGAAGGTCTATTCCACTGGGACAGTACAGCAGATTTGTCTACAGCGAAAAAGGGCAACAAAAAACAACAACAACCCTGATATAGTTTCATTTTTACTTTTTAAGATTTCTAAGCATTGCTGTCTGGAGGGGACACCAACATCCAAAAACACAATTTTCTGCATTCCCTCACCTGATCGGCCCCAGTAAGGTGAATAAAGCTCTCAAGGACTGAAGCACTCAATCTGTCCATCACGTCTATAGCCAACTCCTCATCTCCCTGAGAGAGAGAAACAACACTAAGAAATGAATATGAAGTGCAAACAAAAAAGAAAAATTTAAAAAAAGAAAAAATGTAGGTGAACAACAGGAAGTCATTTAGAATCGTTACCTTAACGATGCCAAGAGCCGTGTGCAGTGATCGGACTTCTTTGAGGACATTGACAGCGAGTCTGCGTGTTGCTGGTCGACAGCTGCACAGCACGACCAGAGCCAGACCCTCCACCACATGTAGAACCATCCAGAGAGGAGATCGCTCCAGAGGGAGAGATGGGCTCTAAAAAATACACAAAAGAATACCATGTTAAACTACAAGCTAAAAATAAAACTATAAAAATCATTCAAAAGTTTGGGTTTGGTAAGACTTTTTTAATATACAGTACAAACAGTAATATTGTGCAATATTATTACAATTCAAAATAACTATTTAATAACTATTCTATTTAAATATATGTTAAGATGTAATTTATTCCAATGATGGAAAAACTGAATTTTCAGCATCCATTAATCCAGTCTTCAGTGTCACTTGATACTTCAGAAATCATTCTAATATGCTGAATTGCTGCTCAAGAAATGTTTCTTATTAACAATGCTGAAAACAGGTCTGCTGCTTGATAATTAGAAAGCTTTTTTTGTAACAATATAAGTTTTACTGGCACTTTTGATCAATTTAATGCATCCTTGCTGAATTAATTTTATTTATTTATTTTTTTACAAAGAAATTATATATTATATTATATAACTGTTATATGTTTGCACCTGTGAATCATGGCAGCGGTTGTTGCTCTGTACCGCCTGTCTCCACTGTATGATGAGCTGCAGCAGCATCTTGACAGCATTGTCCAGTAGTGTGGGGTGAACGTCAGTCACCTCCCTCACAATGAAATACACAAAACCAGACAACACGTCCTCTCTCCAGTCTGGGAAGTCCAACATCAGGGCCTGCAGAGTGGTGAACGCCAGACCACGCAGCTCCTCATCCATATGGATAGTCAGTCTGGATGGGTGGGAGAATGAAAGTCATTGTTTACAGAATGCAATCAATAAATGTAAAACATCATCATCTTCATAACAGCATCATGCGTCACCAGAACCGCAGAGAGGTCAAGCGGGTAACGGTGACATACGAGTCATGACTACATTCCATTACGACTTCACAGGAAGTCTGACTCATATTGTGGTTGCTGTACAGGAAGTCATGGATATATGGAAATTAGCATTTCATATTAGTCTATGGGTACTTTCTAAACAAGTGTGATTTTTCTGTTTAACTCATACCCCTAAAATAAAAAACTATTTGTATGAGAAGAACTTTCTCTTTGTTGAAAATCCTCGTTCCAAATTGTTGTGTTATAAGCAATTAGTTTGACAAACTATAAAGACCAAACATTTTGGGAAATATGCAAATACGAACTCACAATGCACACCATGCACTGTAGCAATCAGTAAATTATGTAATAACTGAAATGTAATAACCAGCCTGTTGACATTTAAACTGAAATATTTCCAAAACACTCAAAATTGAATTAAATTGATATCTAATGAATCAGAATCAAATCATGAAATTCGGTGAATGGTCAGTAGGCATAAATGTAATTATTCTGGAGCAACAACAGAACTAGTGAATTGGGGATTTCTTGTGGTGATGAATGAGGGTTGACATGAGGGTCACAGGTCATTACTTTGCCAGTAGCTCGATGAGATCCTGTCTGCTCATGCCGTCTGGGATTAGTCTAGGAATGGCAGCTACACATGTCCGGAACAGATCAATCTTCGGTTTACGCTCCCCACTTCAGCAGAACATAAATATATAATAAACATGATGAAAGCCAAATAAACAACACCATTTGTTTTTATACCATTTTAAAAATTCTTAGATCATATTTATGCAAATAAAATCTTAAGAAACTAACGTGATCATGTCCTCTGGCTCTTTGTTGGACATCTGAACGTTGGTCATGCTCATGGATCGTCCCACCTCTTTATCCAGATGCCTGAGGATGTTGTCCAGGGCCTTCCTAACCTGAGGGTAATACAGAGACATACCTACACAGACAAACACACACACAGAAACAAACAGCTTAGTTCACACTTAGTTCAAAAAGGAATGGACCAAAATTACAATCCCCAAATATTTCAAACTTTCTTACTTTAAACCACACAAAAATAGAACTTGGCAGGAAGTCACAACTGTATTTATGCTGAAAGCTCAATGAGGACAGGAATGAACCAGGAATCACAATTACATTAAAATCAACAATTCGAATATGACCTAAAATGCTATAGAGTAGGGACAGGCTGTAATCTGCAATATCTTCATTTTGGAGAGCTGTGTAGGAACTGTAAGGGTCCGTACCGATGACCTTGGCTTCCTCGTCTGTGAGAGTGGTGTTGAGGAAGATCTTTTTGACCCGCAGTGTGTTGCCTGATGGTAAGATGACGCCTGTAGTGGGCATGGGCGGCTCGCCGTCCTTCTGTTGTAAGCTGTCGGCTATCACCAGGAAGGCCCGAAGACCAATATTCATCCTCTGAGAGAGAGAGACATAAGAGAGATAATTAGTTTCAATGTTTATCTTTTTATCCATCCATTACCACAATTATTTAAGGTTTTTTCAAAATTTTTAATGGCTGGCACATTATGTCTTCACATGCCTCTGGATTAATGGTGAAAGTCTTGTGGGACTTGCCCACACACAGCAGGTCATAGATGATCTCTTTCATGGCAAAGTCCAGCCGTTCCTTTAGAGAGGGAAAAACAACGTGCCACAAACCAATGAAAACCAACGCAATAAACCAAAATCACCCTCCCAAATGTTCATTGTGATCAATTTACCTTTATTATAAAATAGATTATTGATGGTAAAGTGGATAGCTAGCTTTAGGATTGGAACAAAACGAAGGCTGGATATGAACCTGAGCTGTTCTAAAATGTTTTGAGTGTTTTTTATTTTTTTACCTGAGCGATAAACTGAATGATCTTAACAAAGATGTTGAGGGGTGTGTCCCTGGGCACCACGCTGCGAGAGCCCTTTGGGAAAAGTGCTGTTACAATACTGAGGAGACGACTGTGAAGGAAAAGAGATAATGTGAGATGTCATATACATATAAATAAGAATTGTCTACAAAACTCAGACAGTTTGTATATATTTGTTTATATCTGTGAGAGGTTTATCTTCTCAAACAATGGTATGTTTGTGCCTAGTGTTAGTATTGAGTGAATGTATTCTTAATGTGTGTGTGCAATTGGCATAAATTCAAGATATTTTTGTAAATCTGTATGATTGTGTAGGATTGTGTGTCATACCTCTGTGTGGTTGTGTTGCTCTCACACTTGATCCTGATGATGTAAACCCAGAGCAGCCGGTACAGAGACTCCAGTGCTACACGAGACATTTTAGGATCTTTGTTCTAAAAAGAAAGATACAAAAATGCTCAAGACAACAAGAACTCATGAAATAAGCCATATAAATAAGGCATTAATTTCAAAAAGTAAGAGCAAGAAGTTAAAAAGTAAAAAAAAAATGTTTGGATTTTTAGAAACACATTGCTTTAAAGTGGCAAACCCCCACAGTGAGTCAAAATAACCTCCAAAGACGGAAATGTGTGTATTAACAGCCTAGAAAATATGCTAGATTAATTCATAAAGAGCTGCTGCTTCATCTGTATCATGATGGGTGATCAATAGTCCACTTGCTGCTCGTGACGAGCTAATGAGGAATATGACGCACTGGACTCCATTTACAAGCCAATAAGAGCTATAATGTCTGCTTTAACTGTATTGATGCACAAAGAGATGACTCATAAATCAGCTGTTCAGCAGAAGCAATAGCTGATGAAAGAGGGATTCATAAAAACTCTGCTAATGAATCTGTGATTAACACATCCCGGATCATCCAAATGAAGTCACTGACTAAGCAGTTTGTCTCTCTCACTCTTTCGGCTACTCAGTCTCTCTCTCGCACACACAGCAGCTAATCAGACTGCAGTAAAGAGCATTAAACAGGGTGTAATGACCAACACTCGCGATAGGGGGCGATATGATTGCATGGTTTGCAGTGAACATCAACTACATAAGCATCTCTTTTGTAAGTATTTCTTTATAGAATTATCAGCAATACATTTTTCCTCTCTGTTCTAATGAGTCTGCTGGTACATTTCAAATAGTTGTACATTCAAAACCAGCCACAGTAAATGCAACAAATGCAAAATGCCAGAAGAGCATTGTGATTGCTGTCAAACTTTGCTGCAAATTTGCTTGCAATTTTAAAATTTAGGCTAAGAGTTGAACCTGGTCCCCCTGCAAGATAAAAAATAAATCTCTTTCATAACTAACACAAAATTTGATCAAATAATTATAATTCATTCTATATTGTCACCTAAATTTTTTTGGGGGAAATGTATAGTAATGCAAAATACTTTTATAATTGCTTTGGCTAAAGGGTGACAAGAGAGTTTTGGGCTGAATTGATGTTGCCTCAGATAAAACATTTCTGACGCCTTCATCAGTGACTCCTTGAACTGGGTGGTTTTCCTGTGTGAATCCTGTGAATTTCCTGTGTTTCCTGTGACTTGAGGACAGCAGGACACTAATGAAGCTATTTAGCATTGTTTCGTCTATGTTCAGGCAAAAGATGTCTCAGGAAGCCCATGTGGAACACAGGTCAATCACATGACTTCTGAGGGGCAGGGTTAGCTCCCTTGTGGGTAACCATGGTAACTCACCTGCAGGGTCTCAATCTGCTTACGGATGCTGTTGTTTGATGGCATCTGGAGCCAATAAACGCACGGGTAACAAAAAAGATGACAAAGGACAGGGGGGGATGATGATGGGGAAGTCATGCAGGTTAGAAAAAGAACAAGAGACAAACTTAAGAACAAAAAGCTTTGTGCTACAACAACATGAAAAACAAAGTGCAGGGTGCATGGGATTTATTACTTCAGTGTCAGATTCCAAACAGAATCAACACGAGTATTCCAACATTTATCTATACTTCCTTAAGGAATGAAAATGGCCCATTAGACAAAAGCTTCTAGGAAGATTATTTTAAATTTAACTTATACAGTTGATGTGCTGATGATAGATGAAGAGTTTCTGATGGGTGAGAAGACTAATGGTAGGAATGAATTAAAATGAAATGGGACGCAGGATTAGTGCATGCAAATGGATGATTACCAGCAAGAATAACTGTGCTGACTTTAGTCAGAGTAGACGCTATATAAAACTTAATGCAAATGAATAAAAAATAACGTCCGCTCTGATTAAGGTCTGTTGATCTGGGAAGACAAACTACAGCAGGGTTCGACCAGACAGGGGAGAAGACAGACAAGCAGAACTGTAAAGGGAGTCCATGGATCAATCAGGAGAGGAATTATCCACCACTGAGACTATAAATCCCATAAACCTGGGCTCATTCGGCTAAAGAGATTACACCAGATCACTGAGAAAACTTCACTTCTGATCCTGAATCGTTCACATGTCTTTTCGAGAAGTGTATGGAGCGGCCTAAAGTGGATTTGGAGTAAGATTCATGCTACAGTACAATTCTGATCCAGTCCTGATCTATATTAACGGAAAGCGAGTAAAGGATTTAATTGGTACTGCAGGGAGCTGCATAGAGTTTTATTACTCATTCATAAAATCACCACCAAATCAAAGCATCATGTATCAATCCTGAAAATTCACATGATAAAGTTCCATAGATTGGAGAGAAACTCAATCATTGTGGAAAGGGAGTTTAAAGCAAAATATGATCACATCCTGGTAGCTGAACCAGCGACAATGAAAAAGAAAGTTGACAAGCACAAACGGTTTGGCGATATGATTGAGAAAGAGTGGATGACACGGGTATAATTAACTGAACGGTATAAGCAAGAGGCATTTTACAGATGTTGTTTGTAACCTTTTCCTGAAATTATGTAAGTGAACCAACCCACTTACAGAATGAATTCATATTGAATCACCAAACCTGCCTCAAGGCTTCAGAATCTGTATGCATCAACTTTGCAGTGCTCAAACAACATGATTAAAAAGTAGGATTTATAGCTACTTTTAAGCTGCATTTTCTATGGTGCAATCTCTGAAACACTCAGCTCTAGTGTTTTCTTTTTCCACAGGATGTCACAAAGCTAAAATAAACACTCTGTATTCATTCCACTGTTAGAAAACATTACCTTTAGGTGGGAAAGGCAGTTCTGAAGGAAGATGTGCCAGTTATTGAGGAAGAACTGCTTTTGACTAACACACAGCAGACATGTGACCAAGGGATACAATGCCTGGGGAGAGAGAAAGACACAGAAAACTTTAAAAATATATCAAACAAGAAAAAAATGAAAATGCTGATTCCCAAATCAGACACTGCAACTCGTCTCACGCACTTGACAAGGTGAGTTAGGACGGATTTACAGCGAATAGCAACTAGTTCTCACTCAATACTACTGATTGAGCAGACACTAAAAATTTGAAATACAAATGCAAAACTCTTATGGCCAACTTTTATGATAGTTTTATGGTACTCTTTGAAGCTTTGTAATTGCATGGAAAAGGGCAGCTGGTGGAATCAGCTAAACATGTCTTTTTGTGCTCCACAAAAGAATGACAGCCTTCTGAGTGGCAGAATGGAAGCCAAAAAATGACTGTACCAGTGAGTGCTTCTTTCTCGAGCTGAGGTCAAAGGTCGTCTGGTAGAGCATCTCCACAAAGTTCTTTAGGCAGGGCACATTCACTTCATTCTTCACCGCCTTCCAAAAACACACAAGCACAAACATATCAGTCCTCACGCTGAGCAACACCCGCTTGGTGCACCACAGCACACAAATCACTCCGAGCTATTCATCTTGTCAATGCAAAACTAAATACATTTCGATTGTGTTTCTGTAGCAACTCATTCTACAAGCTCCACCTCAAACCACTTGATAAGACATGTACCATCATGAACTCTGCAGAACAGTCTCTGAGCCTCAGTCAAATGAACTGGTTCACATTTTCAAAGAGACAATGTGTTTGAATCGGTGTTTCGGTTTAAAACAAAAAGGAGCCAAAGCCTTTCTCAAAGTGTTTTTTCTCCTTAAATGACTGTCTCATTAAAAGTCCGCAACTGGGCGCAAATCGAAAAACCTGGAATGGGACTGTAGCGGAGTGTTTACAGATTGCACATATTCTGATTTGAATTCAGTGTAATGTTCTGTATTGCCATATTGTGAAACGACGCTAATTTAAATCAGAGTTGATGTAGCAATGTTGCAATTTAGCCAGAATACGTTATATTTCTGCAGTATGCATGTGAAATCTGGCTCATATGAATGATTTTTGCACAGGCATGAATGATATTATATAATTTAAAGGGGACCTATTATGCAAAAATCACTTTTATAAGGTGTTTGAACAGTTGTGTGGCCACAGTGTGTGAAAACATCCAGCCTATAAAAGGTAAAAATCCACCCACTCATTTTTTTTACAATCTAAAAAAAATCATAAACAGGCTCTCAGAACGAGCTGTTTCAGATTCTCCCTCTGTTCACGTCACCGAGGAGAAAAAGTCCTGCCCATTTGTGACGCTGCCCTATAAGCATAGACGGTCCTGAGTGAGAAGCAGCAGTCAGACTCCGCCATTACTGATTACTTGCTGTAGCTGCTGGAGATATACAATGTCAGGTGCCAAAGAGGCATTTCAAGTGTTGTGTTTTGGGATGCACTAACGAACATAGGAGTCTCCATAGACTCCCTCCATCTGAGCCGCTGATGACACTGTGGTTAAATTTCATCGTCTAAGGAAATGTCCCGAAAAAAATCGGTAAAGTCCCTAATACGTGTAGGGATCAATACCAACGCTTCGTGCGCGAACGTCTGCTCCAGACACAGTAAGTATCACGCGTTCGTTTTACAAATTGCCTTTCTGAAAGAGCTTCTTGGCACTCTGTAAGGCTAACGATGCTAAAGCTACCATTGTCTCTGTCTATTTTTAATGGTGCTGCCTTCATAAATGACCGTGAATAGGAATGTGGTAGTTAAAAGTTGCATATGAAAGCAATGTGAGTCTATCGCTTGAGTTTGTTGAGCTCATAATCACGAGTGGGACTTATAAAGTTTGTGATAGCATGCCATGCACCGTGCTCCCTGTCTGAGTAATTCACAAACACAAATTTATTATGCACAGTACAATCAGATGACTGACTTTTAAACAGAGCATGTTTTCGGTAAAGATAACAGGCTTGTACTAATAGTGAAATGTTTATTTGCAAAGGCTAGCACTGCCATTGCGTGAGCTCTTGAAGCTCTTCCCTCTTCTCCGGGAGCACCAGCTCATTTGCATTAAAGCAACATACTCAAAATCAGAAAATTTTGGCTCACACCCTAAAAGTGGCAATTTTAACAAGCTATAAAAAATTATCTGTCGGGTATTTTGAGCTAAAACTTCACATACACACTGGGGATAATCAGAGATTTATTTTACATCTTGTAAAAAGGAGTATAATAGGTCCTCTTTAAAACAAATGAAGAGCTTTGTGGTACTTACAGCAGCTACAGGGATGAGGATCTCAACAAACAGGCCAGCCAGTGCATGTTTGATATCTTTGTCCTTCACCTCCAGGAAATACTGAGCACATTCCTGCTTCACCAACAGAGACACACATAACAAAACATTTAATTAATAAATGCTAATCTTCAAACTGCTCATTTGAGAGAAATTCATAAATGTCCAGTTTTAGTAACTGAAAAGGATACACCACTATTAAATATTTTGTAAGGCCTGCACACTGCACACACGGTGGTTGGAGAAATATGAGGTCTACAGTAAAATATAGCATTGCTTTGCAGCTATTGGCTCAATAAAAATCTCTGGATTACAGTGCTGGTTAAGTGCAGCACATATTGAGTGCGGGATTTCACTGCCTGTAACTGGCTAATGTAAAGGAATTGCTCCACACAGTCCTGATGGCAAAGGTAGGGCCAACACATTGAGACTGTTACTCAAGACATTTTATGAGGCATGACTACAGAGAGCTCGCAAATAAAGTACTGTCTGAACGACAATAGAGTAGACGAGACTCAATGGCCACGCACACACTGTAGCTAAATTCGGTTGTCAGTTCACCTTTTACTCCTTAATCACATTCTGTACACACATAATTCACTAAAATACGAGAGTGACAACCGCATTAACTCCTGAAAAATACAGGTAGTGACTCCTGCATTTACAGAAATTCTACGCAGTGTGTACGGAACTGAACTGAACAACTAGTTGTTAATGACACATTTAAAGGTGCATCAGAAATGTGTCTTCGTGTGAGATGCAAGAAAATAACAGTGAAAGGCGGTAAAGTGTCAGTGTTGCCAGATCTTTATAGAAAAAAAACAAACAAGGACAAGCACAAAAAACACTAAAACACCCAAATGCTTTCTTTTATAACACACAAAAAAATCATACATCTCATATCCACAACAGACCACTTTATTAACTTCATAAAGTGCCTATCTTTAGGAGATAAGATATAACATAATAAAAATAACATGCCTAAAAGCGCTTGTAAATATGAGGACATGGTAACACTACAAGACAGAGCTCTGCCGCTCTCTGAAGCAGCCTCCTGAGCATAAACAACGCTGCACATCTA
The DNA here is from genome assembly GCF_936440315.1 of Barbus barbus. Classification (NCBI taxonomy): domain Eukaryota; kingdom Metazoa; phylum Chordata; class Actinopteri; order Cypriniformes; family Cyprinidae; genus Barbus; species Barbus barbus. Next base: position 15,858,845 of record NC_136742.1, on the reverse strand, counting down.
TCAGCGGTAGTTTAGTTCAAATCGACGGACAAAAAGAGTCTTTAATCAAAAAAATGGCACATAAACGGCTAAACTTTTATTCACTCCCGCAAGACGACAGAATGTTGCTATGGTTACAAATGCGGGAAAGAGAAAGGATTAGTTCAACCAAAATTGAAATTGTCATTAATTACTCACCCTCATGTTTTTACGAACCCATACAACTTCCATTCATCTTTAAAAAACACAAATGAAAATATTTTTATTAAAATATATGGGTAATTTCTGACTCATCATTGAAAGTCAAGCATGATTATTTTAAAAGCTGTATGTATGTGCATTGATCAGTATTTATTTGCATACAAAAGCCTGAATTAAATCTGTTCATCATATAAATTTAGCATGTCTTATTAAACCAGCCAATTATTTTACATTGTCAACATTAGCTTTTTAAAGTGTCATAGTTTCAATTAAAATACCTTAATTTGTATTATGAAGATGAATGAAAGTCATACAGGTTTGGAACAGCATGCAGGTGAGTAAATGATGACTGCATTTTCATCTTTGGGTTTCTGAAGTCTTTGAAGACAACTTTTCAGTGGATAAATCACATAACAACAACCCTCAGCAGCTCATTACAAAGCCACAAGGACATACACTACATGTCTGTGTTTGCATGCGTCTCGACCTGCATGAACTGGAAAGAAGCCTCAAAGTCCTCAACAGGGTACATCTTGACTCTGAAGAACTTCATGCCCATGATGAGGCTGATGATGCTCTGCACCACATGAGAACTTTGCTCCTTCAGCCTCAGTTCCTTCAGCTCTGTGATGAACTTCTTACGCACTGCCTGGAACCTGCACACAAACACAAATAAATAGAAATAATTTAACATGTTAAAATTAGGTGTCTAGTCTATTCACACAACAGCTGATAAAAATTCAGCGTCGAGTTTCTATCAACAAATGTGTGTAGGAGCCTTCAACGAAAATTAAACGTCACATAATAGGTTGAATAAAGACTGGCTTGTTACCGTCTGTGGATTACTATAATTGTTCAAGTTCAAGATTTAAAGTTTCCCTTGAGCAAAAACAAAACCCAAAAGCAAAATCTTATTTTGTATTATTATATTAATGCAAACCGGCTAGATCCAAACAAGCAAGGACCACAGTAAGCGCATCATGCCTTTATCATATTATGTAAAACGTCCTCTATCCTCTACTATCCTCGGGGCAAAGTGGCTCCGCACAGGAAATCATGAACTGGAGGGGAGGTTGAGCACTGTGGTAAATCAATTTCAGGCCCTGACTATTACAGCACAGGGATAAATTACATTATAGCTTCAACAGACAGTTTGATGTAGCTGTGAGGGAGTCTTAGCGTGTGGCGAGCAGAGAATTACAGTAACATTAAAAGCGTCCGAAGACTGTACAAATCATCTGTATTTAGCTCGAGGCGAGTTAGTGTGACAGAATGAGAGGGGTTTGAGGGCTTTGTTAACTCTAATGGGAGATCTGAATGATGTGCTAGCATCAACTTCATCCTTCTGCTTTACATTTCACTTAAAATAAAACAACTTTTAGGCCACAGATATGACTGAACTCATTTCGTGAGCGCACATCGTATTCAACTTTGTCAAGTTTTTTTTGTCCAAGTGAAACAGACCAAAGAAGGTACACTGTAAGCTCATTGTGGTTTTGGGATGGACTCACTTGGATTGGGCGAGGATTCCAATGACCTCAGCGAAGAGGTCAGCGATGATGTGCACATTACCAGTGTTGGGGCCTGAGTACCTGTCAAACAAACCATGACAATAATCAGTAACAAGTAATTCTACACAAAATCTTGGATCGCATTTCCATTAATTACAAAATTACATTTAAACCTGTTACGTTTGGGGTGTGTAAAATTTGTATTTTTTTGAAAGAATTTCATATTTTATTCAGCAAGAATGCATGAAAAACAGAGTCAGTTAAAACAATTATAATGTTACAAAAGATTCCTATTTGCTGTTCCGTTGAACTTCCTAGTCAAATGTATCCTAGTCTCCACAAAAAACTGTTTTGTGATAATTATAAAAGTTTCTTGGAGCAAATCATTATATTAGAGTGATTTCTGAAGGATCATGTGACACTAAAAACGTAATGGTTGCTGAAAATTCAGCTTTATCATCACAGGAATACTTTATAATTCTAAATATTATGCAGCCTTGGTGATCTACCCCAAACATACAAAATGATGCAATGACCTAATTATAGGCAGTTTCAGAAATCACACACTTGTGTCTCTCACATCAGGTTTGCATTTGTCCAGGGTACATCAATTTGCATAGAAAAGTGTGTGTTTGCGTATACAGACTCACCCCTCTTTGTGTTTAAAGTGCTTGAATGCCAGGTTAAGGACTTCTTGTACTAAGGCGTCTGGCACGGGATGAAGGGGAATCTACGGAAAACATTTCATCAACATTAACTATGATGTAAGGGTCACTGTTTTCCTTCAGGATCCCGATACACTCTTAGCAAGTCTCTGCATGTTAATGCCACAACACACCTATCTCTGACTTCAGAGACACCACACCTAAGCAATGAAACACAAACCTCACCTGTTTCAAAACTTCCACTGAAACTAAACAAAAAATGAAGTCTATCGCCAAGTCCCTTCGCTCCAGTAGGTAGTCTTTATCCCGGTGCTGTTCATCTCTAAAGAAAGATCAGAAGAGCAGGATTCACAAGTTAGAATAAAAGCACATTTTATGAGCTCCAAATAAAAAGTCACAGGAAAAAGGAAATCATATGCATCCGTTGAAGCTCTTGCTAAAGAAAAGAAAAAGAGAAACATGCGTTGATATGTATTTGTGTAAGATGTATATTTGCGTGTCTGCCCACCCTTTGGACTTGGTGCTGGAGCGAGGTCTGTACTCGTACGACTCGTCTTCTGTCCCGCTCTGTCTTCTGTACCAGTCAAACAACGTCCGCAACAGCGAAGGCAAACAGTGTTCTGCTATCGAGCTCATAGAGCTTATTAACTGTAACACACAAACACAGTAATACAGCTCAATGACACATTCTTCATGTAGGTTAAACACAGCATGAAATTAAATATTTACTAAATATTAATAAGTAAATTCATCTATTAAAGGCATAAATGCATGTTTTAACGAATGAATCATTCATGAATGTTACCTTTTTTATCTTGCCTTATTTAATTGAAATGCTATTTAGATCTGAATCGGTTTCACTCGGATGTACGTCATAATACATAATAAATAAAACAAATAAACTGCAATAATAAATAATAGATGGACGTGAGTTGTCGTACATGATTCAGTGCATGTTATTTCAAGGAGAAAAAAAAAAACCTTCCATTAAAAAGTACAAACTTTCTCCCCCTCTGAAATATTGGTTATTTGCAGCAAAGACTCCAATTGGGAAAGCCATTTAATTTTCTCTGTAAAACCTAATGGATAAAAAAACACCGACAAGTTGATTGAAGAGAAAGATCTAAACAGAGAACAATAGACAAATAGATGGAAATGGAAAGAAAAGGAAAGGGAAGCCAGAGAGATGGCAGGACATTTGAGTGCAGTGAGGTATTGATCTGTCCTATTTTGAGGGCAGGATGGGTGTAGGATGATACGTCCAGTGGTTACTCAACCTTTCACTGCAGTAACCCAGCACCAAGCATCTCACACACACACACACACACACACACACACACACTGAGATATGGCAGTAGAGTAGAAGTGTGTGTATGCTGATGAGTAAGTGAGGGATGGTATAGTTCACTATGGTGTGATTCAGCAGAGCAGATCTCTCTGCAGTCACAACACGTCACTGACTGAACATGCAGTTCCTGAGAATCGGCACAGGCAAATCCAATAGCCAAATCAGTGTGTGCGTGCTAGTGCTGTGGAAACTTCAACTTTCAACTTCAACTTTTATTTATTTATATAGCACATTTTAACGCAATTTTATTGCCCAAAGTGCTTCACAATTTAAAAGAAAACATACAAAAAAAGTCAATCATAATTTAAAAAATAAACCACTTAAAAAAAAACCAACCCACAGAGAAAAGAGAAAAAAGAAAAAGAGAAAAAGTAGTTCCTCTACAAAATGTCTCTACGAAAGTCTTTCCTCTCCGAAAGCTAATGTAAAAAGATGAGTTTTCAACTGAGACTTAAAAACTTCTAAGGATGGAGCCTGCCGAATATGAAGTGGAAGACAATTCCACAATTTGGGAGCCACGACATAGTCATAGAAAGACTAATGTGCAGAATTAAAAAGTGTGCTTTTAAAAAAAAAAAAAAAAAAAAGTCATGTTCTGAGGTGCACTGGGATCCAAAAGTCTGAGATAATTAATGAAAATACTTCTATTTGGCATTTTTTAAAATTTAATACATTTTTCATTCCATATCATATAACAATTTGAGCAAAACTTTTCAACGTGTCATAATATTTGTCTTAAATTTGCTTTATTTTTTTGCACTCAAGCTGCATGAACTCCTCACATTTGTGACAAACATTTAAATGCATCAACTTAGCAGCAGTGTTAACTAAAACTAATAAAAATTGTTTCCATTAATGGAAATAATGCTAAAATCAAATTTTAAGGTTATATGAAAAACTTAGACTTAATATAAATGTTGTCTTGGCAACTAACTGAAAATAAGTTGGACTGCAATTATAAGCTTACATAAAATTTCTGAAACTTAAAAGGAAAGCTGAATACCATAATCGTAAATACTATAACACCATACTAGTCCATACATATTATAATAGTACAGAATTACTAAAACAACAGTGTAGCAGATGAGAAACAACTTATGAGGAACATCACAAGCGAATCGTCAAACCTGATCAACAGCATGATCTGAGATGAAAAAAAGCATCTTGGGCTCCAATGGAAGAAAGAACATATGACCCTCTGTACAAAGAGTTGCATGCTCACAAATTCACTCATTTCATTAGTGATCTATAATCTGAAATACACCTTATTCAATTTACATAATAATGTTTCTTTGTTTAAAAATGCCTCAAAGTCCCAGAACTCTGAAACAACAAAAAAAGTTCTGTTTATTTCAAAACTGTTTATTATCCAGGTTCAAATGTGATTTTGATTCCCAGATTTTTAGACCCTTCTGTATATGTGGTCTGCATCAGGTAATTGTGTGTGTGGGACAGGATGATGTATGTAGTTAAGGAGAGTTATGTAACTGCTCTCCCGGCCCTCATGGCACTTGGCAGACACACTCTAACACCCTGAACTGATGTATTCTCACACACACACACACACGCACGCACACACGCACGCAAACACTCCCAGCAGCCTGTGCTGATCTACTGCTGTGGATGACACCGCAATTCTGCTCTTGGCAACGTCCAGTGTGCACACACACCAAAACTCTGTTCACTCTAAAGTATAGAGACACAAAGACACATATTGCTGTGATTTTCTGCACACAGAGCACATTCTCACTGGCTCATTCTTTCTCACACACAGGCCTAATGGCACTGACTGGATCCATTGCAGGATGATGTCTCATTTGCTTTGCATTTTGCTAAACAAAGCATTTTGCTGTTAAAAGTTCTGCACTAATCAGAAATGAGTGATGGAGAGTGAGAGAAAGAGGACTGAAAAGCAAAGAGGATAGGAAAGAAATATTCTACACACATTTATAATTATTAAATAATGAAATGAGACACACATATACTAACCTGATCAAATTGTGCATCTTCTCCTCTTTGCAGTGAGCGGGAAAGGGGCTTCTCCTGAAAGAACAAACATACAAACAGTACAGTGTAAATTAATAAATGATAGATGAACCATCAAAAAGTGTTTAACAGGAAAAAGTAGGCATGTACTGATATTGAAATTACGATACTTATTTTTGTATTTTATTTTTAAAATTTCAGATATAAAGATGAACTTAAAGTCAATAGTTTTGTTGAAACTTATTCTTTTCCCAGAATTCATGGATTAATATTAAGTTAAAATTATTAAGTTAAGCAATTATAAAAAATGGAAATCTTCTGTAGCATTACAAATGTCTCTACTGTCACTTTTAATCAATTTAATTCATTCTTGCTAAACAAAATTTATTTATTAAAAAAGTAATCTTACTGACCACAAACAAAGATAATATTATTTTTACATTATAATATACCGTAATATTATTTTTAATGCATTCTTTCATTTATAAATATACATCACAAATGTGCATGTATCCAGTACATTTGTACACTATTGTACACTTAAATATATACTCAGAATAAAAAGCAGGCTCAGTGAAATAGTGATAAAATTGAGAATGACTTTGTTTTACTAATGTGAATTAATACCCCAATGTGAGTCATTTTAGTGAGGAACCCCAGTTTTTAGACACAAATTTCAGGCCCTGGGAAATTGAATCTCTCTTCAGTCTATTTTCAGTAATTTTGTACTTAACGCAGACTGCAAAATGACTCAAGCACTCCTGGTTAATGGCATCTGAATGCTCTGTTATCTGGTTTATATTTGAACAAACACTTTACTATGAGGAAGAAGTTCAAAGTCAGAGAGCTGAACGTCAGTGTTTTCTAAAAAAGCAGCTCCTCTCTGCAGCCTCTTGATACAGTCATTACCAGTTTAAACTCTTGCTGAGTAAACTGAGAGAAAGCTCAATCTACCACTGAGTAAACACACAAGGAGAGAGAGGCGGAAGCGTTTAAGGACAAGTCTGGAGAGAGAGAGACAGAGAGAGAGAGAGAGAGAGAGAGAGAGAGAGAGAATGTGTGTGTATTTCAGCACGAGGGGCTCTGAGAAGAATCCAACAGCACAGCATTCCAAGAATCCAAATCCCTGCTTCGGTTTCTGGGAATACATGGGGAAGTGTATGTGTGTGTGTGTGTGTGTGTGTGTGTGTGTGTGTGTGTGTGTGTGTGTGTGTGTGTGTTCAGCCACAACCTTTGAAAATGCACACAACTGCCTCTCTTTTTTACAAAATAAACCAACATGGTCTCGAAGCACAACTACTGACCTTTCACCTCAATCCCTGAGGTTACGGATAACACAAAACTCATCTTCACCAGCAGTCGGCAAACTTTTGGACATTTCAACACCCTACACTACTGTTCAAATGTTTGGGGTTGTTAATATTTTTTATGCCCACCAAGTTAGATTTTTTTAATCAAAAATACAGTAAAATCTGTAACATTGTGAAATCACAATTTAGCAACTTTTTAATTTAATAGATTTTAAAATGCAATTTATTGATGTTATGGCAAAGCTGAATTTTCAGCATCATTACTCTAGTCTTCAGTGTCACATGATCCTTCAGAAATCTATTCAAGAAAATTTCTTATTATTATTAATGTTGAAAACAGTGGGACTTTTTGATGAATAGAAAGGTCTAAAGAAGAGCTATTAATTGATAAAGAAATATTTTTACATTTTAAATGTCTTTACTATCACTTTATCAATTTAATGCATCCTTCCTGAATAAATAAAATAAATATATACACACATATATATTATTTTAGATGCAATGCAATCTGTTTATATTAACAGAGCTCAAATGTAAAGGTTTTTGTTTCTGCATGAATGTTTTTTTACTTGCTCTGATAACATTTTCATTGGACCCACCACAATTATTTTTATTACTGTATTTTCATATTTGCTATAAATATTTTTCACTAAATGTTCAGTTTTCTGTATTAATTTTTGGGCAGTACTCACCAGTGGTTCAGCCATGACCACCTCGATCTTCTTCTCGGCGAGTACAGCAAACTCTGCGAAGAGGCTCTTGATGACAAACTCCCCGGGCTTGAGCTCGGGGTCGATGGTGATGCTGGACATGGTGGCGGGGTGGATGCTACGCTTCTCCCAGCTGGCCAGGGCTGAGGGGGATGTTCCTCGCCTACTCACACTGCTGTTGCTTACAGGGACCGAGGCTGTCAAGAAAGAGACAGTTATGTAGCATTACAAAGCATTTTGAATGCACAATGAAATCATCACATTGTGTGCATCACAATATGATCAGATCAAGTTGCTGTCAATTACTTTTTCCAAGAGCTTTCTCAAAAGAAAAAGCACACAAACTTCGAAATTTTAATTAATTTGTAACTATAGCAACCCAGAACTGATTTTCCACACTAAACCACATCCCCAGTATAATATATGCCGCCCCAATGCCTGTCTGCCATTGTTTGAGACAAGCAAGTTAGCTTCCAACTAAACATCTTATTACAATTACCGCTGGACGTTGCTATGGTGGACCACTCAAAAAAATTAAGCTGTGACTCTGCAGCACTATTAAAAAATAGTTTCAGACTCATCTATGAATGGCTTAATTATAGTCGTCTCAGCATATTGAAAAGTCAACATGCAGTCAAAAAAAGGCTACTTATTTTGCGAACATATTTCCTTAATATGACTGATGGCTTCAGTATTTTAACAAGGCCAAAAACCAACACAAATGTTGGAATTTTGTGTTTTATGAGGACAGTCCATAGCCATGATATTTTACTGAAAAATTTTATATTCTATCCCCCACCCCTAAACCTAACCCATAGAGAAATGTAAAAAATCTTCATCACTATTATTCTGATCAATATCGAGAACATGGTTATTTATCGCAATTACTCATCAGCTTTGGAAACATTGTGCATTTATTAAACTTAAAAAGAAAAAAATAAATAAAATTAAATATAAACTAAAATAAAATGTACAACACATAAACATTTAACTAAATAAAACAAATAAAAAAAGTAATTTGATTTAATGCTCAGTCCTAAGTAGTCTGATGCACTGATACCCTGTTTTTCTTGAGCACAGATAAAGACTGCATGTGTGGATTAAGGTACAACTCACATTTTTCAATCTAGACATGAATGCAGAAAGACTGGAAAAGCTGTGTGTGTGTGTGGGTGTGTGTGTCACATGTCAACTCCGAACACCTGAGAAAAGATGATGCCAACCCCTCAGAGGACCTCAGGAGGTTGCCAAAGCTCAGACAATATACAGAATTACCAAATTTTGCCATAAGTTAAATATATTAAGGTTCTGCAATATATAAATATATTGTGGAAACTTAATTTCCTGTAGAGCTGCTTTGCAACGATTTGTATCGTAAAAGCGCTATACAAATAAAGTTGAACTTGAACGCTGCTCAGGAAATCCCTGCCCTTGTCTCCCACAGGTTGCTGGAGAAACCACGATGAGGTGAGAGAAGTTCAAACAATAATAGGAAAAAAATAAAAAAAAATATCAGTGAAATTTAATGAGTTTTTCAGAGGAGAAAACACCTAGCAACTCCCACATCTCCCACAATAATAAAACAAAAACATTCATGCACTCAGAGGACAAGAGAGAGGGACACACGCAAGGCTCTGTCCCCAGAGCTGTTTGCGTGTTTGTTTGTCTATGTACAAACACTCACTCTTTGTTTCCTGTTTAGCAACACCTCCCCATCCCTATGATGTCACACTGCCAGCTTTCATTGGCCGGTAGTGTAACAGGGTCCCCAGGCTCATGTCTGATTGGCCAACGGGCCTGCTGACGGGCATTCTAACATTGTACTTTTCCACTCAGTGATACAGAAAGGATAAGCAAAAGAAGCGAGGATGAAAAATGCAAGTCTCTCTCTCGGTTTATCTTTCTCTTCATTCCTCTGGTGAATGTGCTGGATAATTTGTGACACACTGGGCTGCATTGCTGACCCCATAGCACACATTTGTGCCTCAGAGTGAGGCAGACAGTCACATGGAATGGAGTCACACACAGGGGCCATTAATGCAGAGTATGTTTGTTGTTCGCTTGGACATTCTGCTACTCTGAACTACACAAGACATAATTCCCTGAATGCATGTGAACTCACAGCTGAGCACTTTGTGCTGGACTCCCACTTTCTGCAAATACTGTCAGAAACGCCATTCGGACAAGATTAGTGTCCAAAAGACTTTTGAGTCACACTTTATGACATATCTAATCATTTGTGATTTAAAACCTTTTTAGCATTTCAAATCAATTCAATTATAAATACTTAGGATGCAAATATGAATCAGTTCAACTGATTCACTAAAAACAACCGTCTCATATGAGCTATCAATTTATTTATTAAATGCATTTTAGAGTCATTTGTGATTACTAGATTCAGATTTTTTATAATCAGTTTATTACTTTAGTCCAATTTAATCAATGAATCATTAAGATCGATTTTTGGTTAAACAGATTCTTCAAAAAATAAAACAAAATAAACTCAGATCAATGAATTTAGATGGCATTTAAAGTCATTTGTGATTACTAGACTGGGATTTTTTAAAAATAATTGATTAATTTCTGACCAATTCATTTAATGCATTAAGATTGATTTTTGGTTCAATTGATTCTTTGCAAAAATAAAGGCCTTTTAAGAGCAATTTGATCAAGATCAATATCTAGCCGACTAAATATTTTTGATCAAATCCAATTTTGAAAATGTCAGTTTACATTACTCATTATTGCTTTTTTTCCACAGTTAAAATACTTTCACAAATAATTTCCCTTTTAAACATAGGATCTTGTGATTTTGTTAGCTAAAAAATAGCAGGTAACTTACTCCAAATTATTTAAAAAGAAAAACAGACAATTCAAAACTAAATTAGTATGTCTCTGGGAGTCGTATGTCTGCAGAACTCAAATTTACCTAAACTCTACAGGGAAACTAGTCCCATCCAAATAGGGCTTTAATTGGGTAAGTGAGACGCAAACAGAGTCACACACACACACACTAGAGATGCGCGGTTGGCGGTTCGGGCGGATGACGTGATGAAAAATAATATTTTAATTAAATTCGGGCGGGTGGCGGGCGGTTGTACCAATCAAATTAAAAAAATATATGTATACACTGTTAAATATTATCTGACTATACCTACATCCAAAAAAATCGAGCACACTTTGAAATAGTCAAATTTTCATCAGTAATATGGCTAGTCGAGTATATGCAGATCGACTGCTTGTTATTATCAGAGATGGCAACGCCGGCGAAGGAGGTACGTGACAAACTCAAAAAAGGCGCTCTCGTCTGAATCCTGACACTATAGATGCTATTTTATTCCTGCATAGTGCCAAGAAAAATTCAAACTAGACCTAAGGTCAGGCATATTAAACCAAATAGCCTATGTTATAAACTTTTGAGTTCAGTCAGCTGATAATTTTACGTTCATATTGGTTTAGCCTATTCTATTCTAGACATGTTGTGTGTTAGTTATTTGGCCTCGCTTTTACGTTCCGAGGCTTAAGGCTATTTTTATGAAGGTAAAATGACGTCAATAATATTTGCATGTGCAGGGTAATATTTGTGAATGTGTACGTGACATTGCAAGCGTAAAATAAATTTGCATGCGCAAATAAGTTTTGTAAAGGTGTAAATCAAGTTATAAGCTCAAGAAAACAGGACTTGCATCATTGTACTATGTTTTGTAAGTGTAAAACATGTGTTGAAAAACTGCAACTTCATATTAATTTGAAATAAATATGATCTGTATTCTTCTGACCTACATTTTTTTTCCGCGCTTGCTTTTTTAGCATGCAAATTTATTTTACGCTTGCAATGTCACGTACACATTCACAAATATTACCCTGCACATGCAAATATTATTGACGTCATTTTACCTTCTTATATTTTGCCAGAATTTCTTTGTCGCAACTGTGATGGCGTAGTATTTCATTATGCTTCAAGTTTGAGGGGATGATCCTAAGTCCATGGGTTATTGGGGCATAGACTTTTCATACAGGCAATTTAGCCTGGTCAGACTTTATGTTCGCTCAAAGAGGGATGGCATATTTATTTTTCTAATTTAAGTTTGTGGGGGTGACTGAGCCTATAAGGCTTAGCTACGATATGACGTTTTTTATTTTTTTTCAACTGTTTGTCAAAACATGCAACTATAGCCTATGCCTACATTAAGATATTTATTTTAATATTTTTTTACTGCCTGTTGTTTCTTTTGGCATATAAAATAGGCATTGTCTGATAGAGATATCAATAAAGGTTCATCTGTGTCGCAGAATTGGTGTTGTTTCCGATTTCTACAAGCTCAGTAACATCCACAGCAAAAAATTAAAAATAAATAAATAAAAAAATAGTCGAAAAACTGTGCCCATTAATTAGATGTGCAAGGCAAGCAGGTAAGTTTTTGGGGTTGCTATGGACAAGTACAAATGTGAACATTATTAGGCTATAATGTAAATGACTTATTTTATTCAAACTTTCTATCTATTTGCTAAAAAATAAAGTGAAATGGGCATTTAGTAGTAGGCTAAATAGCAGCATGTTGAAATGATGTGCCAAAATGCGTTTTCTATTAGGCTACAATAAAAAAAAAAATGTACAGTACAGTGCGTTTAATTTAGGCTATTTATTTATTTTTGTCCCTGTGCGCTGATCGGAGACAGAGTTCACTGCTGATATTCTGAGAGCTTTATAGGGTGCTTCTCATTTCTTATTTGTGCATCCTCGTTTCCTTTCCTTGCTTCCTTTATTCGTGTCTTAGCTCCACCCCTCCAGGATGCGAGGGAAGGATACAAGGAAAAGACGCTAGGACCGAGGAATCGAATCAAGTGAAAAGACACATCTTCGTATCCTTTAGCGTCACTTCAAAGCGTCGTCAATTAATGCTGGATTTGGCTTGCACGTTTGGATTAACTACATGTCTACATTAAAGTCATTCTCTATTCTCTAATAATCAATAAAGAAACATTCATTTAATAATAAAAATTAAAAATAAGAATAAGCCATTCAAATAAAGAGCCCAATCAGCAGATGGCGTGCGGGTGCGGTTTTAAAAATTGGTCAAAAACGTTGGTGCGGATGGATGGCGGACGGATGATGAGTTTTGTGATGCGGTTGCGGATGAAATAGCCCATCCGCGCATCTCTAACACACACACACACAAGCGCTATGATTTCCAGGATAGAGTCATGTGGATGCGGTCTGTCCAACAGAGAGCAGGCCGATCACACACAGAGATCAAATAACCTCAATGACATCATCATCTACATTATACATTAGCTGAAGCCAGACACAGACAGAGGTGATCACTGCTCTAAATCACAGCAGTGTGTGATGATGTGCTTGATGCAGTTTAGGTACCAAAGACCAGGCTCAGGAATGAAAAGTTGATCGTCTTGTAAAAGTTCATCAAGTGAGGCCAGAACAACCTGCATGGCACATACAGAAAAGACTGTTCTGCATCATTTTTTGCTCCAAATTATGAAAATAAAATTCTCTAAGTGACTATACAGTTTTCTGCACTCCACCAAACCAAATCAATCTAAAATACAAGAAACAAGTATGCAAATACAGGAAAATAAAAGTTCATCTGATGCATTGCACTGTACATATTTAACATGCATTCTTGCGCTATTGTGGCCATAATTAAACCTGAACACTCAACAGGGCACAAGAGATGCCTTTAAATATCTGCCTTCAAATGCTATTAAACCAGATGTGTTGTGATTCAGGTATTTAGCTAAAAACAGGTAAATAAACTCTACCCACCATGCTTAAGCAGTCAGCAAAACTGCCAAGACACCTTTTTAAGATCACTGACATTTTAATACAATTGTCGCTTTCGTTGGTGATTGTGAAAACAGTCATTACAGTCCACTTATTAACCATAGTAAAATTAACAAAGAATGCATTAATATATCCACACCAAAACAATATGTATGAAAGAACAACATAGTACGTTTTTAGGACTTATTATTTTTTAGGAATTATGTAATAATTATAAAATAATTATTCTGGATGTAATTATTCATAACCGCCCAAACTACTCTCCACTGGAAATTAAACTTCCAGTACAGTACTAGGCCCCTTGTGGAAATGCTGAAAATACAACATTAGAATGTGTTCTGACACTTTCCTTTTGCAAAAAATGCAACCATTTCAACCAAAACCTTCTCTGAATTCTCTGTGGTGGGCTTACACCTGTTTCATGCATGATGGAGTTTAAAGGGGTTATGTTTGTGTGTTTGAAAGAGGGAGAGATTAATCTGCTATGGTTCTAATAAAGTGTCAACATTATTTCTGCAGTGTCTCAACATGCCCAGATTCCACCGACCCCTCTAATCGAGTCTCTCTGCAGACCACAATTTCAACAGAATTCATGTGCAGCTTTCTCATTTATGTAGCTCTTATTTGGAGCCATAAAGTTATGTCTTTGGCCTGACTTCTAAGCAGAGACGGGCAACGGGAAGAGTGGAAGAGTCCACTGGTTCAGTTGGATGTCACCAGCTCTTGAAACTAGGTCTCGCTCCTCATTGTTTGAACAGAGGCCAAACTGGAGGGAACGAAAGCGAGAGAGACCAGACTTACTGTTGCATGCCAACTCCAAGTGACATTTCTCCAACTGTGCTGGACATTAATAGTTGTTGATGTACTTAACCCAAGTCAACAGTGTTGAGTTAAACCCAAGTTTACATGCAAAGCAACAAAACTAGAAGTCTCAGAATTTGTGCTCTGCATTTAACCCATCCAACGTGCACACACACAGCAGTGAACACACACACACCGTGAACACACACCCGGAGCAGTGGGCAGCCATTTATGCTGCAGCACCCGGGGAGCAGTTGGGGGTTTGGTGCCTTGCTCAAGGGCACCTCAGTCGTGGTATTGAAGGTGGAGAGAGCGCTGGACATTCACTCCCCCCACCTACAATCCCTGCCGGCCGGAGACTCGAACTCGAAACCTTTGGATTACGAGTCCGACTCTCTATCCATTAGGCCACGACTTCCCTCATAAAATAATAATAATAAAATCAAATAAAATAGTTCAAACTGTCTATAACTAATGTGAATGTATGAGTCATTACATTTAATTCTGAACACACACATTCACAATCTCAAGACGACGACTCCAGCACAGTCCTAAAAAAACAAAAACAAATAAATAAAAGGTACAAAAACAAAGTATATTCCTAAGAAATACATTATGTGCTAGTGGGTGCATATAGATGTGTGTGTGTGTGTGTGTGTGTGTGTCTACATCACTATGTATGCATGTATGATTACAATCCTATTCCTCTTTTTCTCCATTGGGATTGCTAATGTTTCCTTTCATTGATCGGACTCTTCACTGGCTCTTCCACCATTATACTACACGCCACTTCCTTTGCTGTCAGACCTTCATCACGTGAAACCCAAGACCTTCAAAGAGGACATCAGATGAAGGGAGGACAGAACAAGGTGGAGAACCTGGCGAGGAGCAGAAGACGATGACAGAGCCACACTGCAGAACACAGAGTCAGCAGTCGCACGCACACACACACACACACCCCTGTACTGTTCAGAAGTGCCTATATAGACTCAAGACTCAAGAGAGAGTGTGAATGGTGTTTTGAACATGTCAAGTGGTACAGCTGAAGTTATGAGCTGAAAAAGATCAAAACATGTCATTGATACTGTGAAATGTTTG
This sequence comes from Barbus barbus, assembly GCF_936440315.1. Lineage (NCBI taxonomy): Eukaryota > Metazoa > Chordata > Actinopteri > Cypriniformes > Cyprinidae > Barbus > Barbus barbus. The sequence continues at coordinate 15,843,433 of NC_136742.1, read as the reverse complement.
TTGACCCGTCCTTTAGGTCAAGTGTGTGCTCTGCTCACACTACGCAACCCATAACTGAAGCAACATTGATCAACATCGAGTCACACTAATCTGCGTCTATGCAGAGGAGAGGGTGTGTATGCGGGCCTGTCGCAGCCAGCACCTTTTAGGAACGATCATGCTATATACGCAGACTATATACGCAAAAAGCTGGACATTTCATCTTAATAAAGCACATGGTATATTCATCAGTGTGTGGTACTCACAGTTCCCACTCCAGGACTTGAGCAGAGACTTGATGCTGATCTCAAAGAACACAGAATCCTGCAGACTCAGCATGACGCCACCAGAGGACTGTGGGTAAAAAGAAGGCACTGGTTTCTTCAGCCAGTCCCGCTGGCTCTGCGCTCCAAATGTCCGTCGCACTCACCCGCGCATCCCGTCTCGCGTGCAGGCAGGCAAAGTTTCAGCCTCTGCCTGGGCTTGTGAAGAAGCGCATGCTGCTGAACGCACACTGACACACACGTGTGCTCGTCCACACACACACACACACACAGATCAGCTGCGGGGCTCTGAGAGGCCCATAAGGATCCAACAGAGTGGAAGCACCTCAAGCAAGACGAATTGCGACAAGAGAATCAACAAAAAAAAGACTATGTTGTTTCCTCAGACTGCTTGCGGGAGTATCATCCGTCCATCCAGCCCGGAATGCCACACGGGGAAACTTTGTTCTGGGAATGTGTGAGCGTCTGAGTGAACGAGGGAATGGTGTGGATGGACTCCCAGCAGAGAGTAGCAATGCTCCCTCGCTCACGTAACTCTTCCCGTCCACGATGGGTCCTAGAGCTCAGTGGATAAATGGCCGCTCTCATTCACTCCATATGGTTTAACAACGCTGGCTCTCTCTCTCCTGTCTCCCTCCCTCTCTCTTGCTCTCACTCTGTGAAGAGAGCATTTGTTTCAATGGCAGAATAGAAGGAGGGGAGGCTGATGTCATCAGCACGCTGCTAGCCCGCTCTGGCTTCACTCCAGCGCTTCAAATACATGTCATTACGACTACCGCCTTGCTCTTTCTCACTCTCTCCTCTCTTTCTCCCTCCTTTTCTTTAGAAGCTTGTGAAAACGCACACTTCCTGTACCAACACTGATGTGTCACCAGCAACTGCAGTAAAGTCAGAGAGGGAGGGACAAAGAGGGAGAGAGAGAATGGAATCTAGGGGAGGTGTGTGAGACAGTGGTGATGTAAGTATCATTGACTAAAACAGTACAGATGAAAAACATATACGGAAGTATACTGAAGGAAACAGTCCACCAAACCCCAAAATCCATTAAAATATTTGACAATCTACACAGCTCACTTTTTATTTTAGATAATTAGACAATGTTGAGGTAACATGAAAGCCAGCCTGCACTTTTAGGACAGGAGACCTCCCAAACTTATTTATTTTTTTTTCTTTAAAAAAGTTGTTTACGATGAGAGAATTTTTTTCTTCTTTTTTTTTTTTTTATAATATTTTTATTAGAATTGTGTCTCCCAAACTTTTTTGCCACTCGAACCCCATAGATGTAAAAAAAAAAATTATTTGGAGTTAATATTTCAATAAAATAAAGACATATTCCATATTCACAAAAAAAAAATGTAATAAGTTATTTATTTTATTTCTATTTAAAAATTACACACACACACACACACACACACACACACATACATACATATATATACATATATACATATATATATATATATATATATATATATATATATATATATATATATATTATGGCTGTCAAAATTAACGCGTTAACGCAAATAAATTTTAACGGCACTAATTTTATTAACGCGTGATTAAGGCAGCGCACATTTTCTGTTTGACCCGTGGCCTAACCCGTAGTTGGACAAATGGATGGAGATGCTAACAGTGTTGCCAACTTGGCAACTTTTCAGACCCCTTTAGCAACTATTTTTTTTTTTTCCTCAAAAAGCGCCTAGCGGCAAATCTTTAGAGTTTGCTTAAACCTCATTCAGTTTCTGAGACTCGCTGGTACTGCCATACGAGCACGAGGTCTCTCTTTCCCGCTGTGCACACCTCTCTCTCTCTCTCTCTCTCTCTCTCTCTCTGTGCGTCTGCATTGTTCAGCGAGCGGCGGAGATGAGCAGCACTTTCAGTTAAAACAGATATTATGTGTTGCTTCTCTAATTTTACATGCAAGTATAGTCGAAATCACAGCACAGCTATTATTTTGTGTGTAGCCTATTTGATTTTATCAGACGACGGCTTGATTATAAATCAGGATTTTTGTGCAGATTAACATCTTGGAAGGGAGAGCTGGTTATGTAGTCTTAATGGGTCGTGTTTCAGTCACTATTTCATAATAATTCGGTTGTCTGACAACAGAAACAGTCAAATTTATCAATGAAAACAGTTTTATTGAAAATTTAGCTGCATCAAAATACAGTATGGACACAGAGGCAAACAAATGTAATAATAAATAATAAATGTACATTTTGCATGTTCAGAAGAAGTGTGCTGCCCTGTCCTGTAAATAATGTATATAGGTTTGTGTAAGTAAATTGCTCAGTGCAAAGAAAGAGAAGTAATGAGAACCTGGTATTTCTAAGTTCTTTTTTTCGTGTGCCTAACAGACATAGACAAGTTCTTTGATAAACATCTATGACCTTTTGTCTTGCCTTCATGCACTGTTAACTATGGTTTCACTAACAGTAAACATATATTGCATAAACCATCCATATTTGTCCATGCCCCTGTTGATTAGAGTATTAAAAACTTAAAGTATAAAATCTATAGTGCTGCTGCTGAGACACAAAGGATAAAGACTATTGTTAACGAAAACAGTTACGGAAGTTCACAATTGGGTTCACTATTTACAACCAACTAGCACTTGTAACATGTCAAATCCTCAAGCTTTTATTTAGGTGAAGAATAGGTTAAATGCTGTAAACTACTGTCCAGCAAAAAGTTGCAAATTATGCAAATGTTAATAAAAAATAAAGTGCATCTAGTGCACATAGCATTCCAAACTGCATGTTAAAGTCACAGAACTTGCCGAGATGGAGTTTGTGAGAAGCATAATTGAATTTGATAATCGTTAATTAATAATAAAAAATAAAATAAAAAATGATTAATTGCATAGTCTCATTTGTATATATTAATGTCACATTTGTTTTAATCAATTATTAGCTTTTTATCAACTCACAAACCCCCATTTGGGAACATTGCTTTAGGAGATTCTTTCATTCACAAAATGACTGGGCAGCTGCTGTAAGTTTTATATCCAGACTACATATCTACGTTTGTTCCATTCCAAAGTGGAAACCGTTTGTCTAAAAATACTGAAATTTTCCCCTAGGTTCAAAACGTATAGGTTACGCAGGCGGGTGGCTGTTTGGAAAAGTCGTACCCCTGCAATTTACACTGACGCACTGACATCTACACACACAGCTGGAGTGAGTGATGTTTGACCTATGAGGTAACAGATACCCTGCTTGCAGAAGAGGGTGCGGCAGTCCGGGTCTATTAATTGAAGAATGAGAGCGCAGTGTTGTGAGATCAGACAGACGGAGCTGACTCACACCCTCATCTGACATAACATGTAAAACAAATAGCTTAAGCTAATCATACTTTTTACAATGATATACAGTGGTGTGAAAAAGTGTTGGCCCCCATCCTGATTTTTTACTTTTAATCATATTTGCAAATGTCTTGACTCCACAGCCAACAGAGCAATTTTGTCTTTACTGTTCCAATACTTATGGAGGGCACTGTATATATTTAAAAAAAAAGGCTGAAAACACTCTTCCTGAACTTGTATTGCTTTTCTATAGCATTGAGCCTCAAATGTCAACTATATATTGGTTTGGTTTCTTCTTTAAACAAAAAAAGGTAAAATTATGCAGGGTACAATAATGTTATACTAAAACTAAAAGAAAAAATGGTTTACTAAAGCTATATTTCATTTACAATTAAACAGACGAAATTTCAAATTACAGTTATATTTTGCAGTACAATTTATATTATCAGGGCTCCAGACTAACATTCGAGAGCAGTGGCACCAGCACCTGATTTGGTAGCACTGAACATCTAAAATGACAAGTTTTGTCTCTTAGAAATGCACATCAGGAGCTTGAGTTCAGAGTAGCAGGAGCTTGAGTTGGGATGCAGATGTACATTTGACAGTACCATTGTGAAAACTGTAACAGCCTCATCTTTTCTACATAACCAAAAGTACAGCACCTCATTACGTAAAAAAGAAGTCTAACTATAAAGTTTCTATGGTGTTTGCATTGAAAAACAGTAGCCTAAAAGACATTCAGTCAATTACAAATCCACATCAAATGATAGAATTAACAAAATAATGTAATTATATTCCATTAACATATTTAGTGTATTAATAATACTCAAAATGAATATCCTACTTTTCTGCCACTGTACCATTGTTACCGTTAGTGTTACTACAGTAAATCTATGGTAAATGTGGATGATTTGTGGATTGAAACGTCTTCTAACTGGTTATATCTCTTGTGTCTGTTTTAAGACAGAAGATTTAATTGTCTCTCTGATTTTAACTTGAGTAGAAAAAAATAAGAGTTCAGTTCAAACGGTTTCAAACAATCCATTCAAAACAATTGTTTTGCATCACCTAAAAAGGTCTCCATGTTTCATGTCAAACGTCTCATGCTTATTTTTCATACTATTACTCAAATGTTTTGGTGCAAAATAAACAAGTAAATACTGCTGTTTATTGTTATATTGCTGGATATAAATAAAAACGATAAATGAAATATCCATTCACTTTAGGAAAACAGCAGGGCTCTTATTTCTGTGCCTGAAAACTAATGTTAGTAATGACTTTTTATTTGTAGCTTTGTTCTTTGGAGAGAACATAGCCCTGAGGGGCACCAGTGTTGGTGGAGCGGCTGTTTGACATGAATTTCCCCAGTCTCACTAGTTGCTGCCTATCTGTCAGAAAGCTGGTGGTCCACTGACTTATAGGGAAAGGAAAAAAGGAAAGGGAAGTGGTGTGTGGCCAAGTATGGTGACCCATACTCGGAATTTGTGCTCTGCATTTAACCCATCCAAGTGTACACACAGTAGTGAACATACATCCGAGGAGCAGTTGGGGGTTCGGCGCCTTGCTCAAGGGTCTCACCTCAGTCGTGGTATTGAGTGAGAATGAGAAGAGAATGAAAATTGGAAGAGAATGCTGTTATTCACTCTCCCCACCTACAATCCCTGCCGGACCTGAGATTCGAACCCACAACCTTCAGGTTACAAGTCAAACTCTCTATCCATTAGGCCACGACTGTCGACTGATAGGGACAGAGAGCTGGGTTAGTTTGGTCTGGCTTTGTAGGGATGATGGTGTTGGCCGAACTTTAGCCCCTCTAATCTCCTTATTTCAGTGTGTTCCTGGCCTGATTGTACAAGACTCTGTCCCCATTTCTGTATGCATCCTCTTTGGCCTGACGAAGGTTTCTGAGTTTTGCTGTAAACCATGGCTTATCATTGTTGAATGTTACAAAAGTCCTGGTGGGAATGCATATATCCTCGCAGTAACTGATATATGAAATTACAGTCTCTGTGAGCTCATCCAGATTGGTGGCAGCAGCTTCAAAAACACTCCAATCAGTAAGGTCCAGACAGGCTTGTAAAACCCGCTCTGTCTCGTTGGTCCATCTCTTTATATTCCTTACTACAGGTTTAGCAGATTTATGTTTTTGCCTGTAGGTTGGTATAAGATTAACCAGGCAGTGATCAGAGAGCCCCAAAGCTGCCCGTGGAACAGAGTGATATGCATTCTTTATTGCTGTGTAACAGTGATCCAATATATTATTTTCTCTAGTGGGACATGTAACATGCTGTCTGTATTTCGGCAGTTCACGTGAGAGATTTGCTTGGTTAAAGTCCCCAAGAATGATTAAAACAGAGTCTGGGTGTTGTTGTTCTGTGTCTGTGATCAGATCAGCGAGTTTCTGTAGAGCTGAGCTCACGTGCGCTTGCGGTGGAATGTAGATACGAGAATGAACAAGCAAATCTCCCACGGCGAATAGAAAGGCCTAGAGTTAATGAAAAGTGTTTCTAGATCTGAACAGCACATCTTTAACACCGTTACGTCTGTACACCACCTTTCATTGATGTAAAAGCACGTCCCGCCACCGTGCGATTTCCCCGTTGATTCTGTGTCGCGATCTGCTCTAATCAGCTGGAAGTTAGGCAGATGTAACGAGCTGTCTGGAATGGTGTCGTTAAGCCAGGTTTCCGTGAAACACAGGAGCAGTAGAGTTTGAAAAGTACTTATTTGTCCGGGAGAGCAGAAGGAGTTCGTCCATTTTTGTTGGGTAGAGAGCGGAGGTTCTCCAGATGGATGCTAGACAACGGCATTCGAAATCCTCGCTGTCTGATCTTCACGAGCGCACCAGCTCGCTTCCCCCGTCTGCGCGTCCTGCACTTGATCAGCACTGCCGCTGCACCGACCATTATGTCCAGATTTTGTGGCGTGTTCTGCCGAATGTTCAGCAGTTCCTCCCTGGCAAAACTGATCCGTGTTTGACAAACAAAAAAACAGGAAAAACTAACAAAAACACCAAAACAACTGGATAGCGAAGCACCATGGCTGCCATGAGAGGCAACATCTTGAACCAAAAAATAATAATTTATTTGCCCAATAAGTGACAATAACATTTTTAGATTCAAATCATTTTTTGACAGATTCCTAAAATATTTGTGTTTCCTCTTTATTATGACAGATGGTCTAATAAATTGTTAAGCACTGTATGTTTTCATAGCATTCAGTTGGCACGTTTGTTTGAAGGACATTGGGCAGAATGTGGAATAGTGTGTTTTGTCAATACTAATCCGATTAATCAAAAGAATAATCGGCCAATTAATCGATTATCAAAATAATCGTTAGTTGCAGCCCTAGTTGGCATGCTTTAATGTTCAAAAACATAATTTTTCAAATACTGTACATTATTGTAATTCCTCTATGCCCCGCCTCTATCAAACGCATCATTTTCTACAAAGCCCCTCTTTCCAACAAGTGCAGTCTGCTCTGATTGGCCAACTGACCCAGTGCATTGTGATTGGCCCGAACACCACAAGCACGCGTCGGAAATGTAATGCCCCTTACCATAATCGTGAGCTTCAGCTTTCAAGTTAGTTTTATCAGTTCAAGCCCCAAAGCGGAACAGAGTCGCGTGACAGACACAGTGATGATGCTTGTATGTATTTGCAGCACACAAGCCACGGTTAAGACTATTTCTGACGGGCTGTGCACTCCGCTGTGATGTGACCCTGTTCCCCTCACACACACGACGCGTTACGCGGAAAACTCCACATTTGAACAGTCAATAGCAAATACTTGAACTAATAACAAAGCATACATACAGTCGCTGATTCAGAGGCGCCATATTGTCATAGCAAAGTCAGAATTGACTACTTTTTTTTTTTTTTTTTTTTTTTTTTTTTAGAAATAGCCTTCGTGCAGAGCCAGCCTTGTACTCTACTAGGTTAACGAAACTGTGGTCCATAAAATGCGTTGCACAAATTCAAACATTTGGGTAGTGCTGTTGTGTTGTAAACAAATCTAAACCAATGATTCCTAATTGCATCTACTTTCGGAAGTCCAAATAAAGTGCTTTTGCTTTCGCATAGAAACACACAGCGTCTCCCTGACATGGCTGCATCAACACTACTGCAGTTACTGAAACCACGCCCTCTTTCTTTGCTTGAACATTTGGGCGGCATTACGCAAATATTTCCTTATCGTGACGTAGACATGTGGGGGCGTATTTGAATGAGCCGTTTTAGGGGGGCGAGGACGAGTCTTAACTTTTATAAAGAATATCTCTTTGGGTTTGAGACTTTAGTCTTTGCAACTTTAGGGATCTCATCTATGCACGAACAGCTTGTTCACTCCAAAGAGAAAGGAAAACTTGAAAATCGCATCATATGACCCCTTTAAATAATATAAAATTAAACATTACATTAAATAAAACTTTTCACATTTAAGTGAAAACTGTAAACATCATTATAGAAATATATACAAAAATAGTAATACAATAAAAATCTTTAATCTATGAATCTAAAAATGTTCAGAAAATATTCAATCAAACATAAAAATGAAAAACTTAAAAATATTGCGATTTTCTATTACTATACCCAAGCATCAACAACAACAAAAAAAAGGTTTAGAAAGACAAAAACCCACATGATTTTATATACGCTTGTGTGTGTGTACACACACACCTAATTTTTGCATATGAGGCATCTTTTTTTTTTTTTTTTTAATCTCTCAATCACAATTTAGTTAAATTCAAGAATGACTCCATGAAGAATCAGGTCATCTATAAGCAGAAACTCTGCAACAAGCATTTCCCAGAGCCACTTATATGACATGCCATATGGGACAACGGTGAAAAAAACAGCATGAAGAGAGACTGAAACTGATCCCACAGATATGGAAAAAGACATCTTGCACTTTCGGCAGAGTTTCAATCGCAATCCAATTATGATACAGCTATACTGAACTGTGCCATCCAATTGTGTAAAGGTAACGTGTGGTTGGCGATACCACGTTAAAAAAATAACCATTCTCCATCTCCAAAGTCCTGTCACCTCTGATCACAAAGACATTAGACCATGACATCATCTGACCAGAGGCTCAAGACGAGATAAGAGTGCACACAAACAGATTCCACTGATACCACTCACAATCTCTCTTTCTCTCCCTCCCCTCACTTCTCTTTCTCTATATCCGTCTCCTTCACCCTCTCTCTCCATCACTTGACTGTTCCTCCCTGCTGGAGTTATGCAAAGCAAGAAGGCAGCATTGTAAACAAACACTGGGTACAAAAGCCCGTATTGTGGAGACCGAAGCACAGAGTTTCCACTCCCACACTCACACACAAACATAAACATATACGCACATGCACAGACAAACACATTATATGCAGTTACGCTCGTGGATACGCTGAACTGAGCCGCTCCAATTGCTGGCTGATTGAGTAAACGATGCCATGTAATTAATAAGAAAGCAAAAGACCACAAATACTTAATTCTGGAAAGGTCATTTCTCAGTTTTCTGTTTCCACGCAATCTTAGAATTTCAATCTGTGGTGCTGATAGTCAGGAAAAAACTGATCGGAATGTTACTTTTAAACATTTCCTGTGAAAGTGAGCTCACTGTTTATTTCATGCACTGATCTGAGAATAGGTGTATGATGGCAGAACATGACAATGCAACAAGAATGTTACATGACATTTAAGAAAAACTCTTTCCAAATAATGCTATCTGTTTTTATCCCTCTGCATTAACAAAGCAGTGTATCTCGGCACTTTTGTGTTAAGTTAGGTTTGCTAACTGGCTGTTCCTGCACACACCACACCCAGTAAAATAAGTCAGTCCAGAATCACATGATGGCCATCTCTCTCTCTCAAACACAGTTTAGGGTAAACAGTAGGATCCTGCTCTATTGTCAACTGGGTGCAACTGTCACCAACTTTAATATACAGTCAAATCTAACTCTAGGCTTACTAGACCAGATTCTGTGCAAGATCATAAACATACCAAGTCAAAGAAAAACCCAGGTTTACATTAGTGCTGCTTGATTATGGCAAAACTCATAATCACAATTATTTTGGTCAATATTGTAATCACGATTATTTAGCACGATTATGAGTGGGCCATATAACCAAAACTTTATATGAGTGAGTTTAAGATTTCACAATTCTCAATACCACAGCAGAGTACTTGGTAGCTATTAGTAACAAATAAGTTACTTGGGGAAGTCGTGGCCTAATGGTTAGAGAGTCGGACTCGTAATCCAAAGGTTGCGGGTTCGAGTCTCGGTCCGGCAGGGATTGTAGGTGGGGGGAGTGAATGTCCAGCGCTCTCTCCACCCTCAATACCACGACTGAGGTGCCCTTGAGCAAGGCACCGAACCCCCAACTGCTCCCCGGGCGCCGCAGCATAAATGGCTGCCCACTGCTCCGGGTGTGTGTTCACGGTGTGTGTGTGTTCACTGCTGTGTGTGTGCACGATGGATGGGTTAAATGCAGAGCACGAATTCCGAGTATGGGTCACCATACTTGGCAGTATGTCACTTCACTTCACTTCACTTTCACTTCACTAACAAACAAACAAAAAGTCCTCAAAACTATTGAAAATCATTAAACTGTCAGTAATAAAAAAAAAAAAAGCAAAGGACAAATAAAAGAGACTAAAAAGACAGGTCTACAAATGAAACAATCTGTGCTTTAAGGTTTTTTTTATGCAAAAAGAAAACAGCATAGTTTTCTTCACTGTAAGAATTAAACTTTCTTTGTTTCTTATTTAAAACTACAAAAGTCCTTCACTCAAGAGCAGTGAGTGATTTTGAATTTGTCTTTTGTTGTTTGATTAATATTAATCACACACAGTCAACAGGCAGGAATATAGCCCACTGTCACTTTAAGAGCCGCACGGATCCAATATACCGTTACACATGTATTTTCATTCTCAACTCTTTACGTTCATTTATTATATGACTGACAAAGGTTTACATGAATAATCACTAAGCACCACATTTTAGCGTGTATTTGACCATTTAGGCGCGCACCTTGAGCTAAAAGATGACTTTACATGTTCGTGTTCTCTTCTGTCTCTGAGCACAGGCACAGCACAGACAAAAATCTAATATACTTAAATCAAGTGTTACGTCCCTTTTGTTCTATTTTTCTGTGTTGTCTTTTGTTTGGGAGGTGTGTGTGTGTGTGTATTTCTGTGCAGGAGGAAGTCTGATTGGTTCCTGTAGTCCAATTGGTACCACACCCTGCCTGGTCAGCTGACTCCTGGCTGCCTATAAGAGACTTCATCACTTCCTGCCTTAGCTTTGTGCTCGCTCGCTGTTTGCTCTGCCTTGTCGACTCTGCTAGTCGGTTACATGTGTTAGTAAGCCTGAGAATATTTGTGTGTGTTTGCCCGTGAGAGAGATCAATTGTTGTTTGTTAGTTTATTTTGCCCATTTGTTTGTACTACTGACTACTGCCTGTTCTCTGACCTAGATTGTGGATTGCCCCTGTTTGGACTTGTTTGCTAACAACTGTAAATAATTGTATATAATAACCTTTTGAGGAGGTAGGGAGACCAATTTGCACGTGAAATTAGCTTTTATGGAGGAATGAAAGCGCACCGCTGGAAAGTATTTTTCATAATCGTTGGAGGACGAAATCGAAATCAAAAACGTTTTTCAATTAATTGCACAGCCCTAGTTTACAGTAACTAAATCAGATTCTAATCCAGATCAGAAGCACACAATTCAAACCATATATTTACAGAATCTAAAGCAGATTTTGATCCAGATAAGCAAACCCAAACTTCAGCCCAGGTTTACAGTAACTAAACCATATTCTGATACAGATTCTGAACACAAACTCTATCCCAGACTCCAACCCTATCCCAGGTTTACAATCACTACAGGTACATCTCAAAAAATTAGAATATCGTGAAAAAGATCATTTTTTCTTGTAACTTATTTCAAAAAGTATATAAAAGAACTTTTATATATTTTAGATTACATGTAAAAGTAAAACATTTCAAAAGTTTTTTTATTTTAATTTTGATGATTAGAGCTTACAGCTCATGAAAGTCAAAAATCAGTATCTCAAAATATTAGAATATTTACATTTGATTTTCAATTAATGACCATCCCTACAGTATAAATTCCGGGTATCTCTTGTTCTTTGAAATCACAATAATGATCCAGAAGACGAACATTGACGCCCTCCACAAAGAGGGTAAGTCACAGAGGGTCATTACTGAAAGGTGTGGCTGTTCACAGAGTGCTGTATCAAAGCATATTAAATGCAAAGTTGACTGGAAGGAAAAATTTGGGTAGGAAAAGGTGCACAAGCAACAGGGATGACCACAAGCTTGAGAATACTGTCAAGCAAAGCCGATTCAAACACTTGGGAGAGCTTCACAAGGAGTGGACTGAAGCTGGAGTTAGTGCATCAAGAGGCACCACGCTCAGACGTCTTCAGGAAAAGGGCTACCAAGCCACTTCTGAACCAGAGACAACATCAGAAGCATCTTACCTGTGCTGTGGAGAAAAAGAACTGGACTGTTGCTCAGTGGTCCAAAGTCCTCTTTTCAGATTAAAGTAAATGTTGCATTTCATTTGGAAATCAAGGTCCCAGAGTCTGGAGGAAGAGTGGAGAGGCATAGCATCCATGTTGCTTGAAGTCCAGTGTGAAGTTTCCACAGTCAGTGATGATTTGAGCTGCCATGTCATCTGCTGTTGATCCACTGTGTTTTCTGAAGTCCACAGTCAACGCAGCCATTTTCCAGGAAATTTTAGAGCACTTCATGCTTCCTCCTGCTGACAAGCTTTATGGAGATGCTGATTTCATTTTCCAGCAGGACTTGGCACCTGCCCTCACTGCCAAAGGTCCCAAAAGCTGGTTCAGTGACCATGGTGTTACTGTGCTTGATTGGCCAGCAAACTCACCTGACCTGAACCCCATAGAGGAAGATGAGAGACACCAGACCCAACAATGCAGATGACCTGAAGGCCGCTATCAAAGCAACCTGGGCTTCCATTACACCTGAGCAGTGCCACAGGCTGATTGCCTCCATGCCACGCCGCATTGATGCAGTAATTCATGCAAAAGGAGCCCCAACCAAGTATTGAGTGCATAGAAATGAACATACTTTTCAGAAGCCTGACATTTCTGTTTAAAATATCCTTTTTTTATTGATCTTATGTAATATTCTAATTTTCTAAGACACTGAATTTTGGGTTCTCATTATCTGTAAGCCATAATCATCAAAATTTCAAGAAATAAAGGCTTGAAATATTTCACTATGTGTAATGAATCTATATAATATATGGATTTCACTTTCTGAAATGAGTGACAAAAAATATTGACCTTTTTCCATGATATTCAATTTTTTTGAGATGTACCTGCAAATCAGATTCTAATCCAGATAAGAAACACATCCCAGGTTTAAAGTCACTAAACCAGATTCTGATCCAGATGAAAAACGTAGGCTATCAAATCAAACCCTAACCAAGACAATATTTTAACCAGATTCTAATCCAGATCAAACCCCATCCTAGTTTACAGTCACTAAATCAGATTATTCTCAAATAAATCAGATTCTGATACAGATATTCTCAAACCCCATCCCGGTTGTACAGTATCTGCAACAAATTCTGATCCAGATCAAAAACATATCAAGTCAAACCTTAACCTAGATTATATCTAAACCAGATTCTAATCCAGATCAAACCACATCCTAGGTTTACAGTCACTAAATAAGATTATGATCCAGATCAGAATTACGCTCAACTAAATCAGGTTCTGATACAGATCACAAATATTTTCAAACTCCATCCCGGTTGCAGGGAGTAACTACAACATATTCTGATCCAGATCAAAAACACATCAAATCAAACCCAAGCCTAAACAGTATCTAACACAGATTTAAATCCAGATCAGCACATTCATCCTCATTCAAATCTGATGTAGCAACCAGATGGGAAGATGAAACAGGCACTCTGTTCAGAGATCAGATGCTGGTGTTTCAGAAGACAGACTTTAAGTGCTTTTGGGCAGTGAGCAGGGCATACACTGACTGACAGACGGTCTGTGAAGGCCTTTCAATCCCATGAGGCCACAGTGAGAGTGCATTTCCTGTACTGTGCATTAGGGCTGGGTAAAAAATATCGATTCTCCGATTTTAATCGATCTTCAGTTTAACGCAACGATATCGATTCAGGAAATCCCCGAATCGATTCTTAATGCGCGTGCTTCACGTAAGAGGATATGAATATTCACCTCTCGTCCTGAAGGCGTCACCATCTTTCGAATTGCTCCACTAAAAAAAACAACTATGTGCACCCTATTATTAATGTAGATGTGTATTTCAGTAATAAACTTAAGTAGGAGAGTTTCAGTTACCAGCATTTATATCAAAATATGGATCCCATGTCTGCAAAACTAACATTTTAAATGAAATGTTGATAGCTAATCGATATCGAATCGAAATCGAAATGAAACCATAAAAATAAGAATCGAATCCCAGAATTGGTCACAATACCCAGCCCTACTGTGCATTATAGCACCCAGCATTGGGAAAAGGAGAGCCAAAAAAGGAATAAGGCAGAAAAAGGGTGAAAGAAAGAAAGAAAGAAAGGAGAGGGACAAGGAGAAAGAAAGAGAGACTGATCAATTAGGGCCCTATGAAATCCGTTTTATTTTTTCTCAAATTCGGTTTAATTTTTTTTCAAATTCCGTTTTTTTGTATTTATTTTTAGCCCTTTCGGATTTGTTTGTTTTCTTTTCACTTCTAAGCAGTATTGACCTTTAAAAATTCAGTTACACAAACTCACAATTCAGCTTTTTTATTTAAACTGTTAATAAAGCACATTCAAAATTCAGCCAAATCTCTGGCCAAAAATAACAGTAACATGAAGGTAACAGTTACAAAGTAGAGTTGATGAATATTAAATTAAAGAATAATTGTAACCATGCTGCAGGGAGACAGAAACATTGAAACAACGATATGTGCCTGTCAGAACGCCAACACAAAGACATATTACAGTCAATTAATATGTCAATATTACAACAAATAAACAGTCATATTACATTCAAAATTGTCCTATATGTGCTGTCACAGAACGAAACGGCACAAATAATTGGGGTGGAGATGGGGTAGTGCGAAAAAAACTTAGCGTGTGTTGATGTGCAGCCTAGAGTTTTCTTGAGCCGCTCCCGCTGAGTGTCTGGCCATTACCGCCCACTCCTGCAACGTGTGTGTCCCGCTCCCGCAAACATTCTAATATTGTATATCATTTTCGCGCTATTAATAAGTGAAATCACATTTGAATGAGCGCTCGCAGTTCACTTTCACTTTCGATTACACGATCACGCACACTCTGTGTAAAGTGAGCACATCTTTACAGTGCGTGAATTAGACACGTTGATATTCTGATCATATTTATTTCCAAGAACATTTTACCAATTCCAAACCACATCAATCTTATCAGGAGCCACTGGCTTCGACATTTTTTTTCCTTGCGGGGAATGTAAGGACGTATGGTTACTAGGCAACATGTTTAACAATGCCATTTGGCCACGGTTTAGGTAGAGACCTTTCTACGTTTGTTGTTTTAAACTGAAAAAATGAGAAAGAGGTAAAAACATTTTTTATTTAATATGTCAACAAAATATATGCATATTCCATGCGATTCCGAGAATTCCGTTTTCATGTGTAAATTCCGTGATTCCGTCCGCGTTTTCCGCATCACGGAAATCATAGGGCCCTAATCAATATGAACAGTAATTCTATCTGAGGTTGTACTATTTGCTGAAGTTTTAGCAGACAGCTCAAAGCAGGTTCCCTTGTGTGAAACTGCATCTCCCATGATGCAAAGTCCAGACAACAGCTGTGCAGAGAAGCTATAGCACAAACTTGAACTTACTGCCCTCTAATAAACATCTTAGACAGTCCTTTTTAAGGATCTTGAAAAGTTTATTTTACTTGAGGTAAAACGATTACCTGTAAAAAAGCAAACAGTACAATTCCTGTAAGGAATCATCCAAGGTTTAGCTGTTTAAATCAAAGTTCATATTGTGTGTAATCCCGCCTATGAATATCAATTGTGTAATTAAATGTTCATGAATTGTTAGGTGTCCATTTGAGTAATGTACCTAATCACAGTAGACACTAGGGCTGGGTATAGTTCAAAAATTTTCGATACCGGTACCGATACCGATACCTTGAGTTCGATACCGGTTCCTGAACGATACTTTTTTCGATACCAGTTTTATGAAATCAATTTTAATAAGATACATTATCTCAAAAAACTATTTTTTTTCATGTTGATATTTATACAGACTCAAAGCCTCATCTCCTGAGCCACTGCACAAAGGAACAAAATATATCCAACACAATAAATAAATAATTTTAATAAAGTTCAAATTGTTTTCAGTTTACACATCTGTTAGGGTACGTTTACATTAGTGTGTGTTCATTTTAAAACACATCATCACTTCTAGGTTGTTAAAGACTTCAAGAAATTTTAAATCATCCACTTTCATAAGTGGATGTTTTATTTTTTCACCATATGTTTTATTGTTATCAAATTCTGGTGTAGTATGTCTAATTATTTGAATGCATAAAAACAACTTATAATTTATTCTTAAAATAGCCTTATGAAAGGTTTTATTTTTCATCAGAAATTCTGTGTTCTGTATCTGGTTTTCAAATGAAGACATAAAACATTAATTTAATTTCTTTAAATTATTGAAAATCAAAGTTTAATTTATTTTGGCAAACAAAGGGGGTTTACTATTAAAATTTTAAAAAATGGAATAACTGTTGTGTGATAATTTCTAAAAATAATAATAATAAAGTTTTAATAATTTTAATAGTAGCCTAGTAGTAACAGTATGTACTGTCTGCTGAACAATATTAATATATTTCTGCCGCAGTGTCTTCCAAGTTAAACCAAACTTTTATTTTGACGGGTTGCCTGGAATACCTTTACAGTTCGGTGTGTATATGATATGACGTTTGTTTTACTCGAATCAAACGGTAAAATGCTCATTAATTGACTCTCACAGCAGTTCTGGAGATGTTGTTCATGTGTTTATGTCCTCATTTAGTTAGGCGGCAGACGCTGAAATCACCGCGAGCGTCACTCGAGCTTCAGTCTGTGTGTAGTAAACAAACCGCGCGATATAAAGAGCAGACTCCGTACACTTTCGAAACGCTCTCGCGGATGTCAAACACTGATCTATCAGCGCCGCGTCGCTTCTAGTCAAACACACCTAGTGCTGCAGGATTATTGGCTCACTGATGGTGATGAGATTAACCCCTTAGGTATCGAAATTTGGTACCGAATGACAAGACGTTTTTCGATACTCGGTGGTATCGAGGCAATTCGGTCGGTGCCTAAAAAGTATCGAACTCGATACCCAGCCCTAGTAGACACTGAATTTAATTTTACAAAAGTGAAAAGGAGGCTGCGTGGTACTGAAATACAGTCAGTCCTATCAATGTGTTGTATTGTTGATGCAAATTGTTCTTTTTTGGTCAAAATGTCCATTCAAACTGTGAGAAATTTCAGCAGATACATTACCTAATTTGATTTGACCACAAGACTACATTTTTTCCAGTAATGTTGGAAGCCAAGTGTTGATGAATTAGCATGTACCACTTGGTGTTCAGGAGTCTGTCCCAAACTGAAACTTTTCAGCTGAATCACAACACCGTATCAACAGCAGTGCAAGCTAGAGACTGCAGGACACTGCAAACCTTGCCAAGAACAAGCGCACCTGTCAGCACCAAAGCAACAAACACACACTCTGCAGAGAGACATTATTGCAAAGTGGTGAAACCCAGTGTGTTTGAGAGAGAGAAGGAGAGAGAGAGAGAGGGACATCGGGTATGCTAGCCTAACATTTCCACTGATCGCACCTCTGAGTCAGCAGAGACACTCACACACATCAGCACCAGATCTCTATAACACCCTCAATCCCAAAAACTGACAAATTACAGCTAAATACAGTACGCTGAGTCATGAGAGAGAATGAAAGAACAAAGAAACAAATGAAGCTGAAAAAAAGGACAAAAGTAAAAATGCAAGAAAGAATGAGAAACTGAATGAAAGAAAAAAGTATGAACAAATGCAAGAACAAGTGAAAGAATAAAAGAAGCGCATCAAGTGAGACCAAATGGAAAGGACTGAAGGAAAGAATGAAAGAAATAAGGTACAAATGAGAAAAAGTAATAGAAGAAAATGAAAAAAAGCAGCAATAAAGCAAGCAAAAGAACAAATGAGTGAAAGGTGGGCAAATAAGCAAAGGTAAAAGTAAACAAATGAGAGCAAAAACGGACAGAAACAAAAGGACAACCAAAATAAAGAGGGCTAATGAACAAAAGAAATTGAAAGAGAAAGTGAACCAAAACGTAAAAATTAATTTAAAATGAATCATAACGATCAAAAAATGAAAGTTAAAGAACAAGAGAAAGAACAAAAAAGCAGCAATGTGTACAAAAAATGAGAGCAAAAGAGTGAATGAATGGGAACTAAAAGACAACTAAATTAAAGGAATAGTTTTTGTCACCATTTACTCACCCTCATGTCGTTACAAACCTGTACAAGTTTCTTTGTTAAACATAAATTATGATATTGTGAAGAATGCTGGTAATCAAACAACTGACAGTCCCCATTGACTTCCACAGTATTTCTTTCCCTACTATGGAATTCAAGGTTACAAAAAACTGTTTGGTTCTTCGAAATACATTCTTTTGTGTTCAACATAAGAAAGAAACTTAAACAGGTTTGGAACGACATGAGGGTGAGTAAATGTGAACTATTCCTTAAAGAGGGTGAACGAACAAAAGAACAATAATACAATTTTTTTTTTTTAAATAGTAAAACAAAAAGGAATGAATGAACAAACAATTAAAAAGGAAAGTAAAACATGAATGAGATAATGAAAAGAGAAAGAAAGCAGCAATGAACTAACAAACAAACGCAAAGGAACAAATGAATAAAGGGAGTGAAAGAGCAAACAAGCAAAAGGGAGTGCAAGAGCGAAAGAAATGAAGGAGATAAATACAATGCATTCCTGATGAACTGTTTATTTTGTCAACTATAGTGTTCAACTTTTAGAACCGTTTGCAAGTGTGACCTGTTCTTAACTTGCATTTCTGCTCATCCAGTCATGATTATGAATCACATGCTGCATGACAGAAAACACCACATGCACAAGCACTAATTTTTCCAACATAAACTTTCATTGCTGTTTAATGAAGTGAAGTCTGATCACATGACTGCTGTAACAGAGAGAGAAAGAGAAAGAGGGTGTGGCTGGAGCGCTACTGTGTCTGTTTGACTGTGATCACTGATTCCAGATCAGCAGCCCTGGAAAGACCTTGAGGGGACCAATATTAGACAAATAACATACTGCAGACTCGCCATATCCTTCCTCATGTGCACGCAGCAACAACCAGAGCAGAAACACAATGAACAGAAGCACCATCAAAACACCAATAATATTAGCAACAGCAGCAGCAGAGAACATCAGTTATGTAATGCACTGAAGAGGGCAGGTCTATGTGATTGTGTCTGTAAAGCTGCCTTCCAGCTGAAGAAACAGGTTGAGCTGGGGATGGGCACTACCCTTCCAAATAGAAAAATGTTCCTGCCAAACCAAAGAAAAATAAAGGGCAACACTGACTCATTCAATATCCATTTAGAAACAAATCAAAGCGATTAATGAGAATATGCCTCTAGAGCTTCAGGGTTCAACTACAGGCTAAAATCAAAAAGGTGGTTGATTATTTGTAAATCTATTACTAGTTACTGCAAAGGAAAATTGTCAAATAATTTAAACAATGAGACATTTTTGAGAGACTTTTGAAAGGATCACCCTGTCTAAATACAATGAGAGCTGTTTGTGTAACAACTAATTCAATAAAATCATTAATGAAAGTTATCAACAACCATTTCATTATCAATTATCGAGACTTTGCGCTGTGCAGAGAACTTACAAGCATTAATAATTATCAAAAACAGCTCATCATTGTCAGGATGAGCTGTTTTTGATAATTATTAATGCTTGTAAGTTCTCTGCACAGCGCAAAGCTGGTGTGCTGATGTCATCATTAAACTGCAAATATAGGTGTGTGTGTGTGCGCACACATGCCTGTCAATCAATGCAGCATCACAGAAAGAGTGCATCATAATTAAGACAATAAACACTGTTAAACATCAAATTTAAGCTTTAAATAACCAAAATGAAACTTTAAATTGAATATGCAAATCATATATTTTTAAACTTACTGAAAATTAAAAGTTAACTCTCGGTAACTACTTTTTTAACTGCTGTTGTGAATTCTTTAACTTTAAATTTGTAACATTTACATTTTTTAAACCACTTTTGCAGACAGTGTATATCATATTATACACTACCGTTCAAATTAGGGATGTACATCTCCATAACTGAGGCCTATGCGATACGCATCTCGATGCATAGCCAACGATACGATACATTGAAGATACATATAAAGCAGCTAGCGATACGATGCGATACGATTCACCCCTATTACGATGCAGTGCGATCCGATTCAATTCAACAATGCGATTCGATACAATATGATCCAATGGGAAAAATATGATCACTTTTATTTCTTTGGTTCAGACAGACAGTAAATCATAAATTAACTTGTGTCTTCTTGTGTTTACCAAATAGGCCAGGCTTATTTCAGTTAGTCTGACTCACTGTCAAATGATTTGGTTCCATAAAGCAAATTTAACAAAGATCAACCTCAGTCACTGTGGCTACTTATGCTGGAAAGCTAACATGGTTCAGGGCAGGCAAACTGTCAGGCTAAGCTGAGCTCCTCTAACCAGTGTTGGGGGTAACGCATTACAAGTAACGAGAGTTACGTAATAATATTACTTTTTTCAAGTAACTAGTAAAGTAACGCATTACTTTTTAATTTACAAGAAAATTTTCAAAAAAGTAACGACAGTTACAGTTAAAAAGTAACGGCAGTTTATTGACTGACAGTGCGCTGCGTGAACATGCTGTTACTGTAGTTCTAGACTAAACGTGAATGTGCATTAATTCATCCCACTCGCAAAAAACTGATTTAAAATTCATCAAAATGAATTAAAACAGTGAAATGCAAACTCAGAATATGACGCAAACCTGCAATAATTAAATATGTTAAATGACACAAATATATCTAATCCCATTTTATTAACCAATGTCTTTGCTGCTGACCTTTGATGATCCAGTTCAACCATACTAATAGGCAAAAATGACTTTTGATAAACTAACAATTGTGCTTCATTGTTTTTTTATTGCTGAAGAGTGTTGAACCACCTTCTCCTGTGTTCTACTTTACAGATGTGAATTTACTTTTCCTTCAGCCTGAGGTTTATTCATTACACTTTTTTGGTGTGAAAGGGCTTTTACATTTGCTATAATTAGAACTTATTGTATTAAAACCAATAAAGCCCTACTCATATTTAAAAAGTAACGCAAAAGTAACGTAACGCATTACTTTCCATAAAAAGTAACGTAATTAGTTCATTTTTTAGGGAGTAACGCAATATTGTAATGCATTACTTTTAACTTTCCCCAACACTGACTCTAACACTGACCAATAGGAATGCAATAATATTTCCACTGACTCTCACACATACTATCATAGCCATACAGCCTTTCTCTCTGGTTTTATAACAGCTGTACCATTTATAGTTAGAACAGATAGCATTAGAACATTACAATCTAACATTGCTCTTTAAAGCATTAAAATCACTCAACTAAAAGTTAAAATCACTAAATTAAAACTACATTTTAACTGCTATAAGAAACTATCTCAGTTTAGTAATTAGGACTGTATTAGCTTACATTTTATTTACCCATTACAATAGTCCCTTTACCGTTACTACTATCATAAAATGCATATTTGACTCAGAATTATTGCACTCCTATTTTAGCGCGCATGCGCGCAGCAACAGTCCACTCACGTAAGCCCACTCCGACATCAAAATGGATACATTTGCATGACTTTCTAACATTTACAGATGAAAAATATACTCGTGACATGTCAGTTATGCACTGAGGGAAAAAAAACGTCTCAAACGCATTAAACAGCACAAATATATTCGCTATTTGCCATGGTGGATTGATTTGGTCCATGATCCACATTAAGGGCTGCTTAAGAATAAGCGTGCACAAATTAGTTAGATTGTGTGACCTTACATTGTCGTTTATAACCGCTTTAGCCCCGATTGATTTGTAAGGTTTTTTCAAGTCAGGTTTTGGACTTTAATCCCCGCTTTTCCTCAGGTCTCCGTAGTGTGATTCGTCATATTCACGAGCAGTGGTGATGAGAGAACGCGCTTGAGAAACCGTTTCGAGAGGAGAAATCAATCTACATATAAAATATTGGTCACAGATTATTGGTCACTTTCTAAACAATAAAAGTGTAGCGCATGCACTAGTAATTAAATATAAATAAATAGTTTTTTACCGATGCAAATATGTTAGAAACGATGCATCGTGATACAAATGCCAATTTGTATCCGATGCACACTTTTTAAACCGATGCATCGTTAACTTTTTAACGGGCAGTTTTGGCCTAATGGATAGAGAGTTGGACTTGTAACCCGAAGGTCGTGGGTTCGAGTCTCAGGTCCAGCAGGAATTGTAAGTGGGGGGAGTGAATAACTAGCACTCTCTTCCACCCTCAATACCACGACTGAGGTGAGACCCTTGAGCAAGGCACCACACCCCCAACTGCTCCCCGGGCGCTGCAGCATCGGCTGCCCACTGCTCCGGGTGTATATTCACTACTGTGTGTACACTTGGATGGGTTAAATGCAGAGCACAAATTGCGAGTATGGGTCACCATACTTGGCCACACACCACTTCCCTCCCTTCCCTTCCCTTATTTTTGCACATTGTTTAAAGGGGAGATGTAGAACATCAGATTAATTGAAATATTAATTCAACAAATTGAGTGATACCTAGTTGCAGTATAAGAATGACTGGTGTGGAGCATTTAAACACTTGGGAACATGAGCATGTCCTGGCAGGCACATTTAAAACCCAAATCCTCACCTGAACACTCAAGGCTCATCAATTTGGGAAGAGCGAGGTGTGGTTTGGTTGCAGTACACACCTACAAACACACACAAATACTGACTACTACCCATGCTATAACTTTATCAGCACATACTGAGAGAAGCTCAGGCTTCAACCTTCGAAGGATACAGAAAAAAACTCTTGGTCCAGTTTGAACTGGTGTTTTCCATCATATTTGAATGCGTGATGGTCAATTTGCATTTTGAATGCAGAGTCATATGCAGTGATGCAACATCACACTCCCCACACTGTTTTCCTGTAACCAAGGAGCTGACATACCAAGAAGAGTGGTCGTAGTTGGATCAGCCGTGAATGACACACAAAGATCCTCATTTATCCCCATATGACCCTGTCGGGGAGATGTGCTGCTGAAGCTTCTATACATTTATGGTCACAAACGCATTCATCTGCTTCCAGCAGCCAAGTTATGAGTGTCAACAAACACTGTATTGCAGAACTGCATACAACTTAACCATCAGTCTCTTTTCACAAAACAAAGACTTCCTGAACTTTCACACAGGCACCAGGGGTCAACTTTGTTTTTCTTTTAAGTACATTGGCCTAGAAATGAAACATTTGCAAATTCACTTCATAATCTGACAGATTTCCAAATTAAACTGGACATGCGACAGGAAAGAATTAGGGTGTAACTTTATCCATTGGGAACTTACTAGATGAATCGATCATTAGAAGCAGTCTATATGTGACGCATGGTGGTTAGTGGGAAGAGCCTGGTGACAGATGCATTTGTTGCAAGATTAGACATTATTTCTTTTAAATAATATGCACCAATAAATAATCCATAACCAAATTTGGCACTTTAAGAGTCAATTTTGATCTGAAGAGCATAGTATTTCTCCAGTTAGCAGTGCCTTGACATTCTCTATGGTCTACATACACTACCGTTCAAAAGTTTAGGATCAGTCCAATTTTTTATGTTTTTAAAATAAGTCTCTTATGCTCACCAAAGATGCATTCATTTGACCAAAAATACAGTAATGTTGGGATATATTATTACAGTTGAAATAATATTGCCTCTATTTGAATATATTTTTCAAATGTAATTTATTCCTGTTATGGCTGAATTTTAAGCAGCCATTACTCTAGTCTTCAGTGTCACATGATCCTTCAGAAATCATTCTTATATGCTTATCAATCGAAAACAGTTGTATTTGATATTGTGACATATTTTGATAAAAAAAAAATCTTTCTTATTATAAACTGTCACTTTTAATCAATTCAATGTGTTCTTGCAAAAAAAAAGTATTATTTTTTTGTTAATAATAGTAATTTAATAATATCATTAATAATAATAATGTTTACTAATGCCTTTAACATTGAATGGTAGCGTAAGAGTTAAAACCTCAAATATGGCGTCTTCATGATTAACACATTATTTTGAGTCTTGCTGTCATAGCTCAAGGTTGGAAATAGTGATGCTAACAATAACTCACTTTGACAAATACATTATTGTAGTCATGTTTCAAAACAATACCAACCTGGTACAGTGCCAATAAACTCAGAGTGATGAGATTATTTTACTCATGACAAAACTGCTCCCTTTCTGCATTTGTATTGCATAAAATACTTCAGAGTTCCTGGTATTATAACAACTCTCAATATCTGAATAATTCTCACTGACCAACTTAAGATTTCGCGAACAGTTCGGTTACACAAAGTATTTGCTTGTTCCCTCTTGTCTGCAATTTATCTTATATCACAGCTGAACTATAAAACAAAAATGGTGCAAACACACACCTTGCACACACACCTCCTAATCTCCTCTCTGCAACACAGTTAAAATCATGTTTGAATACCCATCCCTTCCTTTTTCTTGACGGTACCTTTGGCACGATGTCGTTGAAGACGAACAGCCGGCCGGCTAGTCAGACCGGAGCCATCTTGCTCCTCTTCATTGGCCTGTGAAACCAGCTTCCTCATCCTCAGCAAGCGAGGGCCGGTCTCCCGCGGCCACACTCCCCCTGCGTCCGTCGCCGGCAACCCGCCATCCCCGGAGATGACCGTGGGAACGAGGCTCTTGAGGAATTCCATGTTTGTACTGTGACACTTTCACTCCAGGCGCCTGTGCAGGCGCACAGTGACGGTCCTGCCACCCACCATCACCTCTGCGGAATAAGGCCGTCTGTGACCACAGAACGGCTCCTCCACCCAAGGAAAACCACAGCTTGTCAAACTTGGAATTCACCACAGGTTCCTCTTTGTCGTGTCAGTTAAAACTAGAAACGTCTATACACACAAGCACCCAGACGAAGTGGAGATGATATCTCGTTGTAATGCAGAAGCTGTCAACGGTAGATCCAAGATAAGGTACAAGCGAGCACCTGTAGATCCAGCCCTTGAGTTCCTCCACCTGCCCGTACTCCACATGCCACAGGCCAGCTGTGAGCACTTCACAAAGCGTAACCTAAAGTTCACTTGAGCTTTCACACAGCCAGAGACCAACCTTACTACCTGTCTGTTCATGCAGGATGAACTGAACACTTTGATGTGATGATTTGACAACAGTAGGCGGAGACTTTCAGCTCGAGTGCGTTATCTGGGCGGAGCAAGGTGGTGTCCAACGGGAGATAATGTACGACTGGGAGAGCGTCCAATCAAAACACAGCTGCAACCAACCACGCCCAGACGTTTCTCCCTTCTAAAGGGAGGGAGGAAGGAAGGCTCATCTGTCTGTGATGGAAAGAGGGTACATAACAAAAAGTGAGAAGGCGTGGCGTCTTCAGAGTGCTGCTGCGCTCTGATAAGTTTTATCAGGTTTAAAACTAGAGCTGCTCTTTACATTCTCCTCTTACGCGCACACACACAATTATCTATAACTTCGCTTACATATTTCCCTTCCACTGGATGAAAAAAAAAGGATAAAAAAAATGCCTCAGAAGACATGCTGTCAAACAGTTGAAATCTCACGCCCACACACACTGATGGTTTCACTTCCAGTTTACAGCGGGGCAGTGGGTGAACTAGTTAATGTGGCATGTTTGATCTGCTTAACTGCAGACTGACACGTTTGTCAAACTTTACTCTAGTAAAAACAAACACACTCGCAAGGGCTACTTGGACAAATAAAAAGCATGTTTGCACACTTATACAGTGATACAAGAGTAATATTTGAGTTTTCTAGTTGGCTGGGCAAATGTAAGGTGTTCTGAGGTAAATGAATGGAAATGTTTGTGTTGGGAAGCATTTTGCATATGGCAGGCCTTTCTGCTGACTCACTGTAACATACTCAAATGAGCAGGCTGCTTTCGCTGACAATGGACATCGTAATACTGACACTAACTTGCTGTCCAAGCCTCCATTCAATACAATAAACTGACTCTTCGGAAGAGCATGGAGTTATGGATGACTCCTAATATGCACACGTTTTCAAAGCATCTCACATGTCAACCCCGGTAAAAGTTTTTTAATTCTTCAACAATATTGAAATGGTTCATGATTATTGCACTACAACTTTTTTATATTTTAAAAATCTGCCCCAGTAGATAAAAGTGCCGGTACATTTACATTAACAATTACAACCTTAAAAGTAATGATAATATCATTATGTTCATACACACACATACACTCACATTATAGTTTAGCAACTCCCCCACACTTTTGAATGGGAGAGTATATGTATTTTGTAACTAGTTCATAACTGTAAAAGTTTGTTTTAAAAGCTCTTCTGTTAAAAGCTCTAAAAGTCGACTAGTCAGTGAAGGACAAGTCGGTCCTAGTTAAGAGCCTCTCAAAATATAAAACTTTCACAGCACCACCAGGAGGGTAGACAGGAGCTCTAGAAGAAGGAAATGACCTCAACACCATACAGAAAGTTCTCTGTTCCAAAAGTGGCCTGATGTAACCTCATTCGTTCACAAGACTCATATCTCACATAGAGTGACAGAACAGAAAAGTGTGTGCAAATGATTCACAGGAAATGCTCACACCCTTAAGCTCCGTATGAACATGTCAGACAAGCCATGTAATGTTTCAGTTCCTTAATGTGTGAGCAGACAAAACATATGCGCATAGATTGTTATTAAATAATCTCTTAATGTCTTTATATGTTAGCGTTACCCATTTCTGGCATAAAGACCCTTTAAAAATCTAGTGCTCAACAAATTAATAGTGTTGCATAAGCTTTAAGTAGCATGAGAACGAGAAGAATAAGTTCAGACTGAGCCAACTCTCTCTCTCTCTGTGTGTGTGTGTGAGTGTCCATCGTTCAAATCTCTTTACAAGTCTGCCCTCTAGGGGTGGCCAAAAGCAATGCCAGCAAACCTCAGGACAAGGTAAAACAAATGTATGTGCATGTATATCATTTTGTGATTAAAAAAAGAAAAAAAAAAAAAGAAAAGAAACTGGTACTTTTACTACTGTGCAAGTCTCTCCAAAGCACAAAATAAAAATCAAATTACAATTGAATGTTTCTTTGATTACTGGCACTTATATTTTCTGGGGCAGATTTTTTAAATATAAAAAAAAAAGTTATATAAATAAACCAACATTTTCATTATTTCATTATTTCATATTACTTTTACCAAGGTTGAAATACGAGATGCTTTGAAATGAGATGACAAACAAAAATCAAGGAAAAACTGTGTAGACAGAACATGTTGCACTTCATTTGTTGCAGAAAATACCTAATTTGGTCTGCTGTAAGAAGCACAGACTAGACGACAGGACATGAACTGAACAGGTAATAACATATCCGCTCCTAGACAATGACGTGGAAGAATCACAGATTTCTCTGGAAAGTTACTAACTCACTCATTACTTCATTACACACCTCTGCCGCAGACACATAAACACAAAACTTCTTATATCGGATGACAGTAAAGTGCTTTCAACCTTGATGATGAAACAATACAAAGCAGAACCTTCGACCGTGACATTGAACCACACTCAAGGTCCTGTTTGCAAGAGAAACCATGTTAAAGGTCTGTGTGTGCATTAAAAAGTTAAATAAAAACAAGTTCAGACAGTGGCCTACATTTACAGTGATGATATAGTGATGAAAATCAAGTCCCAAATGGCACAGGAGGAATGTAAGGGCTGATGGGACCATTTGGACAGGGGCAGAGAAGACAACAGGGGACAGAAAGTCAGAGGGAGAGGATAAACTAATGAATGTGGGTCACCTATCAATAGATGATCTTAAGCCACCATGTGCTGGTGGCCCCAATCTGATATCAAGAAAACACACTTTCAGTACACTGAAGTGCATTAACGAATGGCAACAAAGCTGAAAACAGAAGGCAGGGCTTGATAAAGGTACGGTCATATTTACCGCTGCTCGTAAAAATTCCCAGGTGAAATAAAGCAGAGGACAGATTTGACAAAATACGATGAATGATACAGGAATAATGATGACAAAAACATCCAAAGTTGGCAAGTAAACAGAGCTGCGTAGTGACTGATTACATGTAATCTGGAAACAGTTTTTTATGGATTACATGATTACATATTTACACAATAGCAATAAATTATTCATAATTATTCATAAATTATTCATAATTTATTGATTCTCCCTAATTCGTCTTTTTCATCTTTTTCATTTTCATTCCTTTCTAAAATAGCCTACCGCTTACATACACTCAGAAATTCTTCCAGTTTTGTAGACATTCACACAGAGACCAGTCATTAGTCAGGTGCTACACTGCATTTGACCACTGGATTTACAAAAATCATTTCAGGTTTAAGAAGTGTTTAATGCATACACTACTGATGACCACACTAGTTTTATTTGAATTATCACTCTGCAGGTTATTTAAACGTGTTTTCTTTGGAAGGTTTTTTTGTCTTTCAAACACATTAAAATGCACAAATTCACAAACTTTTTTGTCATTTGATCCTCTTTCACCAAATACAATTACTTGAAATACCTATGAGATAAATAATTAAATTTGCATGTTCTCAGTTCTCTGGCGTTGGTTATGGCTACATGACATGCAGGTAAACAAATAAATTATATATTTTTTTGGTAAGCATTTTATTTTGATTGATTTTAAAATGACTTAATTAAAACATTTAGTGATTTAATTCATTATTAGCTATGAATTTTTGAAAAATTAAATGTCTTCACCACTAAAGGTCCATCTCTCACAAACGTTCACTAAGCAATGGTTTTTCCATCAAAATTTATCACAGGAACAACTTTCTCAGCAAATGAAACGACTTTTCTGCTGACGAAACTGCTGGGAAAAAATAGCCACTTTCTCACTTTAGTCTAACATACAGTTTTTATGAACATCCTAATCCCTGCAGAATAAAATCTTTTTTCAACATTATTTTACCACTGAATATTTTATTTCCACCACAAATGGATCACATTTGAAAGTTAACACTGTCAGGAATGCTGTCATGTTGTCTAAAGGGACACTACCCAAAAAAACAAAAATTCATCTATCATTTACTCACCCTCATATTGTCCCAGATGTGTGACTTTCTTCTGTGGAACACAAACAGAGCTTTTTAGAAAAATGATCCATCTCTGTGAGATTGGACCATCAAAGTTAACACTTCAAAAACCACGCAAAACAAACATGCTGTAATCCATACGACCCTAATTGATGAAATGTCTTCTGAAGTGAAACATTAGGTGTGTGTGTGAGAAAAACACCAATATTTTTTACTTTTTAAGCCATAAACTATAAAACATTATGTAAGCCTGTTGTGAAACTTGCATGAGAAGTGACAGTCCAGTTTCACAAAGCACTTACATCACACTTCACAACATGCTGACATCAAGTGTGCCGCACACATAGTCTAAAAGGAAAGCCAAAACATTTTGACTGCCCACTGGTGGTATAGGTTATAAACACGTCACTCTCCATGTAAATGAATGGGATGTGAGCCAAACTCAGGCTCCAAATGATGTCATTGGCGCAAGATGACAATGGCCATTCCTGGGACATTTTGGCTTCACTTTTCTACAATGGAACCAAGTGGAGACGCATCATCCATTTAACAGTCTATGGCTGATATTCATAAATTGCTGGCAGATATTCAGATTTTTCCTCGCACATACACTTACAGTTTCGCTTCAGACATTGATTCATCTGCAAATTCATTACTGTCATTTTGCATGGTTTTTAAAGCATCACCCACCATTGTTGGATTATTTTTCTAAAAATAACAATTTGTGTTCCACAGAAGAAACTCATAAATCTGTGACAGCATGAGGGTGGGAAAATGATGAGAGAATTTAAATTTTTGAGTGGAGAATCCGTTTGAATAAGACAACGGTGTCCAAAGTGAAGTCCACTGGTGGCTCATGTCAACGTCTCATTGCACCCATGTGCATGTACCGGGCCCTAAGGGTGGCTGCAGTCCAGCTGAGCATGATGGAGGGGGGAACAATAGAGAGAGAGGTAGGCCCCCAGATTCAAATAAGTGCAGGAATGTCAGAGGGGAAGCAGTAGGAACAATGCTCAACACGGCTCTGATACAGCAACACAAAGACCCGCATGGGCAAAACAGGAAAACCAGCTTGCACAGTAAACTGAAGACGAAACTGCTCCTGAATCAGCATTTTAACATCGCAGAGTGTTGACACTGAGCATCTCTCTAGACACCGATTGGTTCAGGATCAGTTTTCAAGCATCATGACGATGTGAATGATGCAGTGATCTACAATCTACACCAGCGAGGCACCACATCAAGTCCTGCTATTGTATGAAACACACATCTCTGCTCGCCATCTCTTTTCTTAGGAAACAAGCTTTTACTTGAAACGGTGTCGTTGCAGATTGTTCCTGATTCATGTGTTTCCTGTCTTGCACAGGATGCTGTTTTTAGCGGCCACAAAATGTTATCTAACGAACCTTTCCGTTTGTGTTTTATTTACACCCCTTCGGTTTCTTCTTGTTCACCTGCTGCTCTGTTCATGGTCTGGTTTTGGGGATGATTGACATGGTTTGTTCTACTAAGGGGCCTGAGCCGTCATCAGGCAAGAATGTGAGAAACACATTAGAGGTCAAGGATCGAACTTGTTAGACCGGTACATCCCCTTAACCCGAAAGTGATTTACGGCAGATTAACTGAACTACTCAAGCTAGGAAACATAAATCAAAATCAGGGCTTGAAAACGGAAAAAATCGGTTCACTCTGAGCAGAATCAATATTTTAACGTTTCTGCTCCTGCAATCCTCTGTATTATTACCGCTCCGAAACCGGTTCGAGTAGAAAAAATAACGATTAATAACGTAATTTTTTTCAATAGTCTTTGCCTATGATAACAACAATAATAATAATAATAATAATAATAATAATAAAGTACAGTGTTTTCTTTACACAAAAAGAAAAAAAAAAAACAGGAAGAGATGGTCTCTTACCCGCTGCGCTTAGTCACAGCCAATACAGCATAATCTTTTCTAGATTTGCCTAAATGTAGGCTACTAAACAAAAGAAAAAATCTATTAATGCTTTAAAGTCATTAAAGTATTTTTTTTTTTTTTAAGATATTTAAAAATGTTTTCTGCATTGTTAAAAAAAAACACTACTTGCGTTTTGAGGAAAAACAGGTCGTGTCGCATTTTATTAGGCTCTTACATTCAGAAATGATGTAGGCTAAAATGCCGGTAAATCAAAATGTTTACAAACGTTATAAACAGAGTTATTAGTTTCTCTCCACAATCCTCTAAACTTAAGGCTATAGCTTAGGCCTATAGGCTATAAAAACATCAATCCAAAAACAAATTAAAGGTGAAACTGATGCCTACCGCTCTCATTCGGCACGAATCCAAATGTTTCCAAATTCACAACGCATCTATGCTCAAATATTATTTATTATAGGCTTTGTACTTTCAACGACATAAAACATCATCCTTCACATAAGCTATATCAGCATAGTGAGGCGGTGGTTCACGCTGAACGCAACAGATTGGACAAATGGAGCACTGTAACTTTTTATACGTTTCTTTAACTGTATTTTATTTTGATAATGAACAGGCTGCAATGTCGCAAAAATATGTTGTGTCTTTGTGCGCGTGAGGTTGAAATACGTTGAAAAGAACCGGAGACCAAAAATGAAGGTTTGCTTGATTTTTTGGTAGACCTGGTATTCCAAGTCGTCTTTTATTTCCTGAAGCAAATTAAAAATAACATGGCTTGGCAAATGATAGGTTCAGATAATGTGTTCTTCTGGCATTCAAAATTTAATGTGTGTGGAAAAAATACTCTGCCTTCTACCACATGCCGTCCCTCCTCCTAACAACAATAATTGCAGCCATTTCAAGCGCAAAATAGTTTAAGACATGCTTTTTTGGGGGCGTAAAATAATTGCACAAATGCCAGTAATTTGATGAGCGCAAACGCGTTGCATGATTTATTTGAATACTCTCCTCCCATAACTTTTGCGTCTGAAAGGGAAACTCCTAAAAATGCATATTCAATAAGGTCAGGTGCAAAAATAACTTGGCCCACGCCTTTTCAGCGCTATTTCGTCACTGCACGTCTTTAGTAAATCATGACAGTACAATTTTAACGCCAAAAGACTGTTTGCGCTGGAGCAAGCTGTTAGTAAAACTGGCCCTTAGCACATGTAGCATATTTATATACCAATTAATAGAAATAGTGACATTAGTAAACTATTTTTCAATTCAGCTTGAGTATCACAACAAAACATGACTCAACCAAAGACGTGAGTTAGGGGCAGGACTGTTTGGCCAACCAATGGAACCTGCTGGAAATCAATAAATATTTTTGCTTTTTTTGTTGTTGTTGTTGTTGTTGTTCACACACAGCAATAACATTGACATTTTAACATAAAACATTTCACACCAATACAAATGTGTGGCACAAGTATTCAGTCCAATTTACTCATGTGATTTGACCGATGTGTAAAAATCGGCAGACAAAAAAAAAAAAAAAAAAAAAAAATACAAATTTACCCTCTTACAATATGTGGTGCTTAGCAAAAACCCAAAACATTCCATTTACACTGGTAAAAAAAAAAAGTGCTGTGAAACTTTGTTTCTGACACCAGCTTGAACATCCAAACAGTATTTGCACTTTTTTTAAACAGCTGTTTAGATTTTTGCATTATCTATGGTATTTTATCAAACCATATACAAGAGTACAGAGACAAGGGAGTTGGTTCTGGATTCTTCCCATGCACTGCTATATAGCAAAACAGTCTGTTCATGAACACCTCTAAGTCATAGTTTTATGCAAATATTCAAGTCAGCCTAAGCAGTTGCATTAACAGCCGTTCATTCAAATTTTTGATCAAACAAATTTTTGCACCAAATAATCATGTTGATATGAACAGGCCTTTAGACTGGTTAGTCAACATTTTGTCATTTATTAACTACATTCTCCCGACTGCAATGACAGTCCCCTGGCACTAAGGTCTAAATGGTTAAAGGTGCAGTATATGTAAGATTGACAGCTAGCAGTTGAAATGGGTACTGCAATTCCAACCCAGAACCTGCCAAAAATGCACATTTCAGAGTAGAATTACTGGCTATACCATTATTTTTCAGAGAAACAGCTATGTAAACATAACATGTTCCCTAAATATCAACAAACACATGTAATTGTTTGGCTTTAGAAGAGTGAAAAACTTACATACAGCACCTTTAAATAGTGGAGAGGAATCTAATTAACTCCAGTCCATGGGTCATCACTACCTGGGGTCAAACCTGCAGACCTCCATGTCGAGGAACCTAAATCTCAACCTCCAGGCTATGACCATCAGTGCTTGAGCCTGTGAGGTGGTGACTCACATCTGACTAATGATGACCGCAGAACCACTGCACTGTGGCTATCGTCCTTTGATTTTTCAGACTTCCCCAAGGAATTTTCTTCCTGGTCTTAACACAACAGCAAGACCATCTGCACAGACTCTGATGATTGTGTTTTTGATGAAGCAATCCGTAAAGCAGTATAATGTAACCGTCATCCTGCAATTTTGACTTTACTCAACATGATTCTGCTCAAGCCACTGTCCGCAAAAACTTGCAGCATGTAACTATCCACATATCCTGTTTCAAACGCTGCTGTTGAATCATGTACTTTGGCATGAGTTGTGAGTTATTGATATGGATTCAGGTCTAGTATTATTTATAGTTTTTGAATTAAAGGGATAGTTCACCCAAAAATTAAAAATGTCATCATTTATTTACAATCATGTCGCTCCAAACTCATAAAATTTTGGTTCACATGCTCCACAAAAAGCATATGATACACACAAGCTTACATGATTACTATATGTGTATGTATAGATGTTGATCACTGTTTACATAACATAATAAAGACCTAAATTTAATTTGTTCATTATATAATGTGATTGATCTCTTCACAAGGCTTAGCTCAATTCATATGGATTTGTTATGACCTTAGTAACCTTTTTGGATCATTTAAGTTTTGGTTACCTGGAACAGAAACCTCTCTGGTTTCATTAAAAATATATTGTGTTTCGAAGATTAACCAAAAATCTCATGGGTTTGGAACGATATGAGACAAAGTAAATTTAACAATTCTTATTTTTGCATGAACTGTCCCTTTCATGTGAAAGACAAGGTTAATACCAGGCCAAGTACACAAAATATACTGTCAGTAGACAAAAGCAGAAGAAGAGGTGTGGCAGACATACCCGAGGGCCATAGAGCTTGGGAGGGGGGCGGGTGGTATTGTGTCAAAATGAGCAACAAGGCCAGCGGGGTCGGGTCACGTCAATCTGAGGAAACAGAACAAAGTCGCATGGGTTCATTAAGCAGCAAATGAGCAGGAAAATCATTCAACCAGCATAAAGGGATCACAAACAAATGTCAACATGAACATGTACTACATTACAAGTACAGTACAGAAATACTGGACATGTGAAAATCGAAGTTACACAGCCACGCCTTTTCTTCTCAAACATTTAAAATGTACGCTTGAGGGTGTAAACCAGGTCTGGTGGAATCTGACTGAACCTGAGCCAGGTTTGCAGGACTCTTCCTAGGCGGTAAGCTACAGATTACCTCCCGCCATCCCTCCCTCCATCCAGTCATTCATCCATTCGTCAAAACAGTGGTTATATAAACTCAGCTGCACACTGTCCCCTACACACAAGCGCAGAAAGGTCCACCAGAGCTAAAACAAAAACCACACAGGCTGCCAAAGACTTATTTATAGGAGTGTTAAGTGTTAGGCAGACTACCTGTGTCTCATTAGCTATAATTACTACTCAGGGCTCCTGCGGCACTCAATGACACTGCGGCTCAATCACAGGGGCGGATAAATGCACGTATTTACACTGCACATCTAAAGAGCCAAGCACAGACCACACAGCAATCCCAAGAGGAACAACTTGTGCTTTTCGGTCTGTCTGTCTTTTAAAGACCATTGTGCATTAAAGAAACTAGCTCATGGAGAATCTCCACACAGAGACACTCGCACATACATCTACGCAGTAATCAAGTAGTGGGGTAATTGTTGTACTCCAACTAGTCAACTGGTAAAACATTGTTCGAACTTTGAGCTAATGAGATATGCTTTCCCACTACATCCTCACAGTGGGTGGTTCAGTGGACTTGTTGCACTGAGGTGATGATGAGTGACAGTAGCTGCTTTCCATCCACCTATTTTTATTCGCATTTTAGAATATCGCATAAAAAAACCCCGCTGTATGGAAACAGCAAGATGCGCATAAATTCTAAAAATGCGCATAAAAAAACGTATGCACACATTTGAGGAGGATAAACTTTTTATCCGGTAAGAAAAAAAATGTGCATAAACTACGATGGAAACACATTTACCGAATACGTTCCTCCATGCGCATCAAAAAAGTCATGTGACTTTGCGCTATGAGACGGGATAACTTGACTAACCAGCGGACCGATCTCGTTCACAGCATCTATAAGTTCTTATGGTCATTCTGAAAAGCCTGAGGAAAGTCTGTCATCAAAGTATTTCTGTATAATTGTCTTACACGACTGTGTTCCCAACTGCTGGCATCCACCTCCGAACGCAGTGACAGCATTTATTGTGTTATGTCTGCTCTCTCTGAGGCGCAAATAATTTAGATCATATATGAAAATTATTATATTCAGTGGTTTCTCCTACATTCTTAGTGAAATTTAGTGCCACAGTTTACCAGGAAGTGACGATTTTGTTCTCTTTGACTTGTTGGATGCTTTATTCGCATGTTTTATGCGATATTCCAGTTTTGCACATAAGTTAAATTCAAATCTTTGGATGGAAACATAGCTAGTGAGGTATATTCGGTTCAGTCACACTTTAATTAAGGTCCAATTCTTGCCATTAACAAGCCATTAACTATGACAATTACCTCAAATTCCTAATTTGCTGCTTATTAATAGTTAGTAAGGTAGTTGTTAAAGGGATAGTTCACCCAAAAATGAAAATTCTCTCTTTAATTACTCACCCTCATGTCGTTCCAAACCTGTAAGACCTTCTTTCATCTTCGGAACAGAATTTAAGATATTTTTGATGAAATCTAGGGCTCTCTCACCCTCCCATAGACAGCAAGGGTACTACCACGATCAAGGTACAGAAAAGTACCAAGATGATCGACAAAGAAGTCCATGTGACATTAGTGGTTCATCTGTAATGTTGCAATTCAATAAATAAATATGAGCGCTGCACGTTTCAAGTCAAAACGCGGCACAGATGTCTTTATGTGAATGCATCTGATGGGAACTGACTGTCCTCAGAAATGTGTCATTGCCATTTTGATTTAATCTCACCTATAATACCTGATAAAGCAGCATTTATGAGCGTGGAGGGTGCTGCTTTGCATACAGCTGCTAACGGGGAATTTCCTTAAGGGAAACCGCTATGTCAAGCTGCTCCTAAAGCACCACCTAGTGGC
Source organism: Barbus barbus (assembly GCF_936440315.1). Classification (NCBI taxonomy): domain Eukaryota; kingdom Metazoa; phylum Chordata; class Actinopteri; order Cypriniformes; family Cyprinidae; genus Barbus; species Barbus barbus. The sequence goes on along the minus strand of NC_136742.1, from coordinate 15,806,953 downwards.
AGAGAATGAATTTGCATTTCCAATAAGCCTTTCTTGCTGTTTATGGTTAGATCAATGCAAATATCGACCCATGTTTTTACACAGCAAACACAGAGTTGTAAATGAGAAAGAAGTTAATGTGCCTTCTAAAAATCTATACAATTAAGACAGTAATATTTATTCATTTTAAATTAACAATTTATATGCTTGATTTATCCCTTTTCATAAAAATTATCTAAAGACTGAAATGCTGTTGTAGAAGATTTTTGTTTTTGTGAAAACCTGTATCTGAACTGTAAATCATGTCATTTTATGGCTTAATACTCATAGACATTGTCCAACCCTGCTCATACTGTTCATTTTACTTGTGCAGCTCTTAAAATAGGTCATAAATTGCCTTAAATAATTTTTTTTTAATTCTGCAGATACCCTGTAAATAGTGAAATAAAATTCCTTCTTTCATATTTGTTGATATTTGTGTATTGAAAATATTTTTTGAAAATATTTTGACATTTTGCGAGCCCTGTATTGGGTATGATTAGGAATGTTGAATATGGTCATGTAGAATATGTGCTTTATATGCACTAATAAACAGCCAATATGATAACAGGCATGCTAATAAGCAACTAGTTAATAGTGAGAATTGGTCCCTTTACTAAAGTGTTACCCTTGGTTCTTACAGAATCATGCATCAAACAGGTCCAGGATCTCATTTAATGCTGAAAAGAAAGTGCAAAACACTACAAGAAGCCCTGAATGTAATTTCTCTACATTGCAGTTACAGTTTTTTTTTTTTTTTTTTTATCGAAATGTAAAATTAAATAAACAATGTCAGCCAATTCCCATACACAGAAAAAAAACAACTAATATTGGCTCATAAATGATAAAATATTACTAATAAAATTGTGAATCACGACAAAAATGGCATAACTATTTAGCTAAGTTTAATCAGAATTATCGATTACTCTCTTATATTAGATCACTTCCTAAAACAGATGATCAGAGACGGTGGATTGCAGTAGCAACTGTCAGCTGAATACAATGACAGACACACACTCACAATCAATCTTCCTCTTCTTAGGCCACACGCGAGATACGAATAGTTCATCTAACTTCCTGTTACACCAGAACAGCCACAAAAAACAAAACAAATAAAAACTAGACACTCACCAAGCTTCATCTTCAAAACAATTTCACTCACACTCTCCTGTATATAAATAATACACATGCACATTTATAAAACACTTCACGTCTGAGACCCCCAAATTTTCTCACACAAGTATTCATGTCTTTCACTTACATTTACACTTTTCTTTTAAGTCGCTGAGACACAGTCTTTACAAGTGATAACAAACCCAACGGAACACACAGACACAAAGAGATACTTTCCCAGGACAAGGAGAGGCTTGTTTTCTTTGGCAAGGCCAAGGGCCAGAGCCAGAAGCCAAGCAGTAACAGAGGAAAGACAGACTGTCCAGAGTCAAGTTAAATTGAAGAAAAGAACACACACACAGACGCACCACAGAACAACAGAGGAGGAACACCTAAAAAAAAGAAGGGTACTCTCATCCACACTTTTTGACTACTTTGGGCTCTTAATATATTGATTTGAATGCTAGACTAGGCTGACATATACACAATCGCAATATATAGGCTACATTAGTGTTGTCAACAGACCCGGCACTTCGGTACCAAGTTGGTACTAAAAATCATGATATCAGGTTTTTTTTCAAGTACTGGTGGTACCGAGTACCCGGTCAATCCGGTTCTTGACCCGTACAGCCCTATGATTTTCGCGATGCAGAAAACGCGGACGGAACCTCGGAATCCTGTTATAAAAACTGAATTTACAGTTTAACACAGAATGTCACGGAATTTGTTCAAGTTTAGATGAATTAATCAAAAGTCATTACACTTAAATCAAATCGCCATATGAACTAGTATCTGTAAATATTAAGCCCCAAAGTCGATTCAAATATGAATCCTGCATATTCTGTGTCTCTGTGTGAATGAATGAATGAATGGCAGAGACGCGCGGTTTTGTTTACTACATGGACTGAAGCGCGTGACGCTCGCAGAGATTTCAGCATCTGCCGTCTCAATGAGGACATAAATACATAAACAACATCTCCAGAACTATTGTCACTTCACTAAAATTTTACCATTTTGAGTAAAACCATTGTCAATTTAAAAGGTATTCACGGCAAAATAAAAGTTCGTTTTTACTTAAAGGGGGGGTACAATACTGTTTCATGCATTCAAAGTTGTTTACACTGTTAAAAGAGTTGGATTCTCATGTTAAGCATGGACAAAGTTTCAAAAAACTATTTGGACGTATAACAGAGTATTTCTGTACCAAAAATCTCACTTCTGGGTTCGTACAAGTTTCGGAGAGTTTCTTTCGATCATGGCTCTTGCTGACGTAAACGACGGTGGAACTCCTTATATGGGCATTTCTCCCGGAAGAACGCACCCGTGCACGCATCGATCAGAGCGAGAGCGCACCCATCAACGCGTTTCATTCGGCAGCACTGCACGGGACTCGCTCGAGAAGAATGTCTCTAAACAAGTGTTTTTTTGGTTGTGAGGGAAAGATAACCTTGTTCGGCTTCCCAAAAGAACCCAGCGTTACGTGAACAGTGGATGCAGTTTGTTTTTCGGGGCAGCAAAGAAGTTTCTCAAGTGTGTGTGTTGACGAACGTTTTATAAACAAGGCCCAGTTCGACGCTGGATTTGCACCTCATTTGATACTGAAAGATGGAGCAGTCCCAGCTATAAAAGATCGCGGTCATGAGTCAGAACTGCAGACGGTAAGTGAAACGGCATTAAATGTCTCTGTTGGTGATCAGCACAAATGCTCGTCACTCTTTAGCTCCGCCCACAGCACGCCTCCAGGAGCTCGGCTTTTTCCGGAGAGAATCGTAAAGCTCTATCTTTCTTTTATAAATATGATAAAACTAAAGACTTTTTGGAGATATGAAGGATGCAGTACTACTCTTGTAGGTACTCAAGATTAACATGAGATCGGGTGAAACTGTGTGTTTTGTCCCCTTTAAAAGACATTGTGCCAGAAATATATTTATAATACAGGGCTCGACAGTGCGAGCATTTCACTCGCATTTGCGACTAAAAATAGATGTGTGCGAACTAGAAAATGTATTTAGGAGCACAAGTGCGAATACAAAACAAAATACAAAACAGCCTAACTTATACAGTAGCCTATAACAAACGTATTAATTTATTCTGTTTATTTATGGAAAAATTGCGATGCAGCCTCATATGATTGCTTCAGAACTTTAAAAAAGCAACGGTTTAATTTAAATGAGCACAGATGAGAAGAAAAGCGGAGCGAGTTAAAGTGAAGACGCGCTGAATGACGCACATTCGCCACTAGAGGGCGCTGCCGTTGCCCCGGTAACCCAGTAAACAAATCAGCTGCGCTACTTTCCTAAAACTGTGTAAATAATGTTTCACACTCACAGTCATTTAGATATTTATATTCGCTTTAGTCTTCACAATAGCATCAAATAATTCTTACTTAAAGACTTAATGAGCTATTTATTTTCAAACATTTTTTCTAAGCTAAAACATGGCCCATCCACTGATCTATAATAGAGAACAGTGGGCCTATCTATATATCAACGACTGATTCGTTATTATTGTTCAGTAACACAAGTTCCATTAGTTAACATGAAAAAAACAATGACTGTATTTATTAATAATGATATCTTAATTTCAACTTTTAATAATACATTATAAAATCAAAAGTTGTCTTAACATAATTCAATGGAGCTAACATTAACTAACATAGTTGTATTTTTTATTAATCAACATTAACAAAGAATATTAACTACTGCAACAATTAGCTATTGCACATTTTTAGTTAATGTTAACCTGCTTTAACTAATGTTAACACATGGGACCTTACTTACCTATTGTTCTTTCGTTCATTTGAACAATCTCTTGCACTCTAATCTTGAAACACTTGTTTACTTTATATTTTTATGTATTTTTTTATAAAAGTCTTTTAGTAAATTATCTTTAATAAAGTTATTTAACCTGTTAGGACAACACTTTTTTTCACTTAGAAATTATATATTGTGATTTAAAAACAAAAACATATACTGTGACAAAAGCTTCAATGATTATTGTGAAAATTTTATACCGACACAGTTTAATAGGATTATAACTAATTACATAATTATCCTATTAAATAGTGTCTGAAGTAAAATTATTTAAAAACCTTGTGTACTTTCTGTATTCTGATAAATTAAATAATTGTGCTTGTAAAGGTCTCTTTGTATCCCCTTATTAAGCTAAAACACCTCATTTGAAAAATTTGCATTGCGCCCCTAAATTGTTTTAATGCGCTCCTAAATTTTTTGACTTAGGAGCACATGTGCTCCTTGGGGAAAAGGTAAGCGTCAAGCCCTGTAATATATAATATATAAATACTATTATTTAACAGAATGTTTGTGATACTACTACTACTGTTGAATGAAATTAATAAAATGGTCTGAGATGAGATAGGGCCATGCAAATTCCAATGGTGACGGCGTGTGATGCAATAGAGAGTCCCGCTGACTGAGCTGGACAGCAGATCACTGCCTAGAGGGGAAATCTCTGTCGAACTCCCGTCCATACACGCACAAGAATGGGGAAGAGCAAGGTCTGACAAATGAAAACAGGTCTGTTTCCAAAGAGGTGACAGATCAGGAAGTGTTGATTAAGACATAGACTGACAAAGAGGTGTGACAGCTAATTTAGACAGCTAAATTATAGGCATTTCCTTTGTTTCAGAATGCAGGAAACAGTGGCAGGCACATTTTTATATACACTCACCGGCCACTTTATTAGGTACACCTGTTCAATTGCTTGGTAACACAAATTGCTAATCAGCCAATCACATGGCAGCAACTCAATGCATTTAGGCATCTAGATGTTGTGAAGACAACTTGCTGAAGTTCAAACCGAGCATCAGAATGGGGAAGAAAGGGAATTTAAGTGAATTTGAACGTGGAATGGTTGTTGGTGCCAGACAGGCTGGTCTGAGTATTTCAAAAACTGCTGATCTACTGGGATTTTCACGCATAACCATCTCTAGGGTCTTCGGAGAATGGTCCGAAAAAAAGAAAATATCCAGTGAGCGGCAGTTGTGTGGACGAAAATGCCTTGTTGATGTCAGAGGTCAGAGGAGAATGGGCAGACTGGTTAGAGATGATAGAAAGGCAACAGTAACTCAAATAACCACTCGTTACAACCAAGGTATGCAGAATACCATCTCTGAACGCACAACACATCGAACCCTGAAGCAGATGGGCTACAGCAGCAGAAGACCACACCGGGTGCCGCTCCTGTCAGCTAAGAACAGGAAACAGAGGCTACAATTCGCACAGGCTCACCAAAATTGGACAATAGAATATTGGAAAAACCTTGCCTGGTCTGATGAGTCTCGATTTCTGCTGCAACATTCAGATGGTAGGGTCAGAATTTGGCGTAAAGAACATGAAAGCATGGATCCATCCTGCCTTGTCTCAACAGTTCAGGCTGGTGATGGTGTTGTAATGGTGTGGGGGATATTTTCTTGGCACACTTTGGGCCCCTTAGTACCAACTGAGCATCGTTTAAACGCCACAGCCTACCTGAGTATTGTTGCTGACCATGTCCATCCCTTTATGACTACAGTGTAGCCATCTTCTGATGCTACTTCCAGCAGGATAATGCACCACAAAGCTCAAATCATCTCAGACTGGTTTCTTGAACATGACAATGAGTTCACTTTACTCAAATGGCCTCCACAGTCTCCAGATCTCAATCCAATAGAGCACCTTTAGGATGTGGTGGAATGGGAGATTCGCATCATGGATGTGTAGCCGACAAATCTGCAGCAACTGCGTGATGCTATCATATCAATATGGACCAAAATCTCTGAGGAATGTTTCCAACACCTTGCTGAATCTATGCCACAAAGAACTAAGGCAGTTCTGAAGGCAAAAGGGGGTCTAACCCGGTACTAGCAAGGTGTACCTAATAAAGTGGCCAGGGAGTGTATTACTTTTATTATTATTATTACTACAACCAGGGTAAATGTACCGATCAAGCTCACGTACCCATTAAGCACACTTCCATTTTTTAGATCACATTATAAAAACAAAAAATGTATTATCCTACTTGATGTCTTAACCAATCACTGTGTTTGTTACTATATACCTCCTATAATTTCAAGTCATTCAGATCATTGCACACTGAGATATGAGTCTCCATGTGTGCACACTGTCTGGTGGTCATTTTGAAAGCTGTCTAAAAACTTTCACCAAAAGAGGAGCCCCTTAAACGTGCGTATTTTTTTTGTTTTGTTTAAGCCTTTATTTTGGGCAAGTTTCACTACTAATGCAAAAGTCTAAACATTCATCTCTTAATTTTACAATATTATAACCTGGAACATGGATGTGGGATATAATTATTATAGTTAGATAGATACCAAAAGATAGTTTTAGCAACATAGCACAGATGCTACAGAACACAGTTAAAGGGAAAAGGGAAGTGGTGTGTGGCCAAATATGGTGGCCCATACTCGGAATTTGTGCTCTGCATTTAACCCATCCAATGTCCACAGTAGAGAACATACACCCGGAGCAGTGGGCAGCCAATGCTGCGGCGCCCGGGGAGCAGTTGGGGGTTCAGTGCCTTGCTCAAGGGTCTCACCTCAGTCGTGGTATTGAGGGTGAAGAGAGAGCTGTTTATTCACTCCCCCTGAGCTTAAAGGGTGAACTACTATGAAAATCGCACCGCTTCAGTGTGACATCAAGAAAAAGTTAATAATATAAAAATAATAATAATGTAAAAAGATAGTTAATAATAGTTGTTCATGGTAAAATATGTATTAACTTAATACATAACCTAGACTATTTATTTAGCAAAATCTTATTTTAATAATTACATGAAATTTATTAAAAATTATTGCTGCTCCAATTAAGCTCAGTGTGCTCTCTTTAAGCTCTTCCACATTGAACGTCTATGTACATACTCCATAAACGGTCTTTAAATATTAACTGATGGTTGTCACTTTAAGTTAAGTTAATCAGTTTTCTATGGATTCTGTCAACTCAAATCTGCAGACTGGCTCTGATCTTTGGCAACTAGCATCAACTTCCTCAGACTGTAAATCTGTGGGAAATCAGGGCAGAAATCGTGTAGCGTATTCCCGCCATAAGAGACTATAGATAAGTTGGCATCCATTTAAAAAGAGGTTTCATAATGAGGCAAATTTCTGTGTTCATCCCCATGAATTAAAAATGTTTATTGGTTTGTTTTATTGGTTTATTTTATTTGATTTTTGAATGCGTTACTTAGCTGAACGTGGATTAGTCTAGATGTTGCAATGTGCTTGACACTTCACTATGAATATATAACCGATCGACTTGAGTGCCTTGTTGCTTGATTTTAGTTGTTTTTTTGTGATTGACTTTGTACATTCAAATAAAAAAATGTAAAAAAAAATCAATTATTCTTTAAAAATTTTCCTTAAAATAAACAACAATATTTAATAAAACATGATGTGAGCTTAATGGGAACAGAATCAGAATGAACTTTATTGGCCAAGTATGTTTACACATACAAGGAATTTGTTGTAGTGACAGAAGCTCCACAGTGCAACAGAAAGACAGCAACAGGACACAGATAATAAAAGAATAATATACAAATATCCAAATAGGCAATGTACGAAGTAGCAAAAACACAATATATAATATAGACAACTATGTATGTACAGGTCAAGTATGTGCAAATTAGAAATGAGAAAATAAAAATAAAATAAGTGAGTGTGGTGAATGGATAATGTATTATAGTTGTGTGTTCCACGTTTATTGTTGAGTGTTCATGAGATGAATTGCCTGAGGGAACAAACTTTTCCCATGTCTGGTCGTAATGGTGCTCAGAGCTCTGTAGCATCGACCAGACGGTAACAGTTCAAAGAGGGAGTGTGCTGGATGTGAGGGGTCCAGAGTGATTTTACCAGCCCTTTTGCTCACTCTGGATAAGTACAGTTCTTGGAGAGTGGGGAGGGTTGCACCAATGATTCGCTCAGCAGTCCGGACTACCCTCCGTAGTCTTCTGAGGTCAGACTTGGTAGCTGAGCTGAACCAGACAGTAATTGAGGTGCAGAGGATGGATTCAATGATGGCGGAGTAGAACTGTTTTAGCAGCTCCTGTGGCAGATTGAACTTCCTCAGCTGGCGAAGAAAGTACAACCTCTGCTGGGCCTTTCTGACAATGGAGTCTATGTGAATATCCCACTTCAGGTCCTGAGGGATGGTGGTGCCCAGGAATCTGAATGACTCCACTGCAGTTACAGTGCTGTTCATGATGGTGAGTGGGGGGAGAGCAGGGGGGTTTCTCCTGAAGTCCATGATCATCTCCACAGTTTTAAGCTCCAGGTTGTTAAGACTGCACCAGACAGCCAGCTCCTTAACCTCCTGTCTGTAAGCAGACTCGTCACCGTCCTGGATGAGGCAGATCAGTGTGGTGTCGTCTGCAAACTTCAGAAGCTTGACAGAGGGGTCTTTAGAGGTGCAGTCGTTGGTGTAGAGGGAGAAGAGCAGTGGGGAGGGTACGCAGCCCTGAGGAGCCCAAGTGCTGATGGTACAAATGCCAGATGTGAATTTACCAAGCTTTACTAACTGCTGTCTGTCTGTCAGGAAGCTGTTGATCCACTGACAGACAGAGGTGGGGACGGAGAGCTGGGTTAGTTTATTCTGAAGGGTTTCCGTGATGATGGTGTTAAAAGCGGAGCTGAAATCCACAAACAGGATTCCTCACATAAGTCCCTGGTCTGTCCAGATGCTTCAGGATGAAGTGGTGCTTTCCTTCTTTTGTTCTTTCTGAAGACCTGGCACACATCTTCTTCGCTGATTTGAATTGTAGGTGTGGGGAGAGGAGGGTTGCTGGAGGTGTTAATGGTTGTGTGGAGAGGTGTTCAGGGCAGGTGTGGGGTGCTTTTTCAAAACAACAATAAAACTTGTTCAAGTCGTCTGCCAGGTGTTGATTCTCCACAGTGCTGGATGCACATATCCTCACAGAAACTGATATAAGATGTTACAGTCTCTGTGAGCTCGTCCAGATCGATGTCAGCGGCTTCAAAAACAGACCAATCAGTGAGAGAGAAACAGGCTTGTAAGTCCCGCTCCGTTTCATTAGTCCATCTTTTAACAGATCTACAGGCTTTGCAGATTTAAGTTTCTACCTGTAGGTCGGAATAAGATGTACCAAACAGTGATCAGAGAGTCCTAAAGCTGATCGTGGAACCGAGTGATATGCGTCCTTTATTGTTGTGTAACAGTGATCCAATATATTACTGTCTCTGGTGGGACATGTGATGTCCTGTCTGTATTTTGGCAGTTCACGGGAGAGATTTGCTTTATTAAAGTCCCCGAGAATGATTAAAACAGAGTCTGGGTATTGTTGTTCTGTGTCTGTGATCAGATCAGCGAGTTTCTGTAGAGCTGTGCTCACGTGCGCTTGCGGAATGTAAATACTCATGAGAATGAACGAGCAGAACTCCCACGGCGAATAGAACGGCTTGCAGTTAATGAAAAGCGTTTCTAGATCTGAGCAGCACATCTTCTTTAACACAGTTACATCTGTACACCACCTCTCATTGATGTAAAAGCACATCCTGGCGCCGCGCAATTTCCCCGTTGATTCTGCGTCGCGATCTGCTCTGATCAGAGTGAAATTAGGCAGATGAATCGCGCTGTCTGGTATGTCGCCATTTAGCCAGGTTTCTGTGAAACACAGGGCAGCAGAGTTAGAAAAATCCTTGTTTGTCCAGGACAGCAGAAGGAGTTTGTCCGTTTTGCTGGGTAGAGAGAGGAGATTCGCCAGATGGATGCTAGGCAACGCCATTCGAAATCCACGCTGTCTGAGCTTCACAAGCATGCCAGCTCTCTTTCCCCACCTGCACCCCCTGTAGCGTTTGACCAGAGCTACGGCTCCGCCAACTACAATGTCCAGCAAAACGTCCGAAAAATCAAATTCCGGTAAAAGATTTTGTGGTGTGTTCTGCCGAATGTTCAACAAAAACAAAAACAGTACAAACACTGGAGAGCAACGCACAATAGCTGCCATCAGCGGCTCCATCTTGTCAAACTTTGTCAACATCTTGTCAACAGGGGTGTGCTTAAAGGGTACAGAAATTTACCCATTAAACACAGCCAGACTTTTTTAATTTAATGACGTACATCTTAATTGAAATGCTTTTGTCATTTAAAACAATTTTATATTTTTGTGTGAGAGATTAATTTTATTTTAACATAACTTTTTGTACTGAAACCAATATCTTGTGCACTAAAAATGTCTCAATGTTGATTTTGGTGAGCTTAATAGGTACGTTTACCCTATTTTTATTAAAGGTTTATACTTGTTCCTCCAAAAAAACAGGACTACAGTAGGGCTGTAACGTCCCAGTCGATTAGTCGATTAATTGGTCGATACGGTCTGGTTCGACCAAAAATCTGATTGGTCGATTTTTTGCCGCCCTCATTTCATCAGTTTGGCCGCGCTCATTTCATCAGGTGGAAAGCACTAATTGCTAATGGGGGTATTTTCAGAGCACCCCCGTTTCACAGGTAACAGTCTGTTTTCAGAACACCCCCATTGTTTTCACTTTTTTTGGATTAGCCCAACCCACTGGAGAAGAGAGACAGATAAGTAGGCTTTAGAAGGTTTGATGCTGAATATTATTTATTTAATAATAAGCTAGTGTCAATAAAACAAGAAGCTGTCTCCTTCCAAAGAACCAGTGCTAATTTCGTTAACGAAGAGGACGATGAAAAATATTCGTTAACGAACCTTTTTTCTGTGACTAAGACGAGAAGTTGACGAGATAAAATTAATATCTGATGATAAAAACTATGACGAAATGTATGCGCGTCTTCGTTAACGAGACGAGACGGGACTAAAATGTTATTTGAGGACTACCGGACATTCAAAATACATAGGCTAAGTTGACTGTCTTGTCTTTTAAAATGTGCGTCCCTGTCACTGGATCGCAATCAGATGAGGGGCGTTTGTATATCTAGTCACAGTATGGCAGCCGCAGTGGACGGATACGCTACCAAAACGCAAACTAGCGATCTGAAACAATGGCCTCAGCAACTGAATGGTTATAGGGATAGGGTGACCAGACATCCCGTTTTTCCCAGGAGTCACAATTCGTTGTTGATTAACTTAAAGTTAGTGAAGGCGCGATAGGCGGAATCACTCTGATAGAAGTGCTCCACTTTCTCAGTTCTCACACAGCGCGCGATCAGTTCTCAGTTCTCACAATATTGCGCAATTGCGCTGTGCCCACTGTTTGTGTTAGTTTTGAGCCTAAGATGCTTTATTTTTCAGTTATGCACTTTATTTGGTTTCTGCTCTTGTTTGTTTAATAAATATAATTTTTTTTATTAAAGTGGACGCGCCTTTTGTGTTTATTAAGAGTAAAAGCTTTAAGTCTATTCGTGTCTCAGCCGCGAAGCTGAGCTCTTATGTTCAGCCTCGCTCTGTTCGAGCTGCGCAGAGCGGCTGAAATGATAGTGTCTGACAGTTATACTTATAACATATGACAAAAATAATTTTCTAAATTATGTTGCACATTCCTCAAAAGTTCTTGTGATATCACTAGTTGACAACATAGTACTGTTTTCAGAAATCACAGGCTATGATATTGCGCAGGTGCACGTGATGCACCGCTGTCAGAGACGACAGACTCGTGTGTCAGACTCATTTCAGTGCAAAATAATTAGGTCAAAAACGATTTAATATACTCCAAATAGCCTATTAGTTTTTTATGTTTATTTATAATTAATTTAGGCAGACAACAAGGCTACCAAGTACTGAGCACAGTGTGTATCTAATTAATGTAACGTACGTTTTTTTTTTCTCCACAACGTCATTTTTAGTCGATTTTTAGTCGAAAGTTTCAGGACTTCAGTCGACCAAGATTTTCTTTGGTTGATTACAGCCCTAGACTACAGCCAGTTATTCTATTTTGAAAAAGTGCATTCCGTGTCAGAATGTTCGTTTTTGTTTTGGGCTGTGTGATTCCACCCACTGGCAGTTTACCCACTAATATTTTGCCAGTCTGGGTTGCCAGAAAACAGCGTAATTCAGCCATGGACGTGAGCAAACAAACTGGGCCGGAGATCAGACATTCTACCTGATCTAAAAAGCCGTAGCATCCAACTAAAAAGCTCTGTGACCATAGGCATATTAAAACTAGGTTTGTGATGGTGAGGAAATTCATTGCATACATATTTTAGCATTAGGCTAGCATGCTAATAGAATGATCGATAGAACAATCCATAGAACGACAGATATACAGAGAGATAGATATGCACAACCCATGACATTGTCTCAAATCAATAGTACAATACATTACAAACCAATAAGCACCAACAGTAATTTAATAACAACACACAAATACAACAATATAGATATGTAACTACACAGACAGACAAAGAAACAGATCAGGAAATTTTGCAGGCCAGATCTGAACCTGCACCACCCATGACTAGCATAACATGAGATGTGTATTAACTGCTGTGTCACAGCTCTGTCAGCACAGGCATACTTTGCTCAGACAAAGCCATCGGTTAAATGGTTACCATAACACATCAGGGAAATTCAGGGGGGTAAAAATAATCTGCTTTGAGATGCATTCCTCAAATTGCACCCGATTCATCAGTAGGAGATGGAAATAAGCTTAAACATAACAACATCAGTCATTTTCCATACAGCACCTTTAATGACAATGCAAATTAACTCCACATAATATAAAACACTAAACTCATGCTTCCCGTAAGACCTGATAAGAAACCTTTATAGACCTACGTTCAGACACACATACGCAAATAAAATGCTATGTCGCTAAGGCCAAGCTGGAAGAAGAAATAAACCAGCCAACTAGGTCATCGCTCTGACCTTCGACCCTGAAACTATAACAAGATTAAATGTTTAGTTTCTCTAAATTAGACTACTGCTATGACTTTGCTTATACCCAGGGAGTTGTGCAAGATCTTTTATGATTAACAACACAAAAACAAAAATCATGTAGAGTGACCGACATATAAGTTTGGCAGCAGCTGCTGACTGCATTAGGGAGAGAAACAGCTCTGTCTGCTTTTATCTGTCCTCTGTAAATCTCTCTCTCATATGCTGATATTAGTGAGAGTAATCCCTTGTTCTTGTCTTAACTATGGAGAGAGAACCAGACGGCAGAGATCATGCAAGCATGCATGAGTTCAGAAGATGAGCCACAGGGATGAATTATAGGGGGAAATGCCACTCTGTAGGGCAGAGAGGAAGATGATTGGTCCGGATCAGACAGAACCCGCAGCCTGGGCATTAATAATGCACTCTGTTCCCTGTGTGCACTGTTAGAGTTTCTCCTACTGCAGTACTTCACATGAGCACCCAATGCAAACTTCAGCATTCACACAGCAGGGCTCAACAATAAAGTGATCCATAGTGCTGAGCGATATGATGATATAATCATATATCGATGATAATACCCAGTCTCAACAGCAAAGTCAGTTAACAGACGATTATTGATAATATTGGGGGGGGGGGGAATGACAAATGAAAAAATAACATGAACGCTGATGGCAAACTGTGTCTGTATATGCGACTATGCTGTGGAAAGACGTACATTTCTAGTTAATAATAATAATAAATTTTATTTAATGGTGCATTTCAGGACACCCAAGGACACCTTACAACAGAAACACAAGCAATAAATCACCAATACATAAAATAAAAAATAAATAAATAAAAACAGAAAGGATTACAGTGAATAAGCAGATTTAAAGATGTAAGTTTTGAGTTTTGATTTAAAAATGTTGATAGAGTCCAACTGACGGATATGAATGGGTAATGAGTTCCAGAGTTCAGGAGCAGCGTGACTGAAGGCCCTAGCCCCCATTTTGACCATTTTAACTGAAGGAATAGACAGGAGACCAGAAGAAGAGGAACGGAGGGCACGAGAGGGACTGTATGGATGGAGCAAATCAGACAAATATGTGGGAGCAAGATTACAAGGTGCCTTAAAAGTGAGGAGAAGGAGTTTGTATTGAATTCTTTGGAGTATCGGGAGCCAGTGAAGTTGGATAAGGATCGGTGCGATGTGTTCTATTGATTTTGTGTGGGTAATAATTCTTGCAGCAGAGTTATGGACATTTTGAAGTCGTTGGAGGAGCTTTTGGGGTAAACCGAAAAGAAGGGCATTACAGTAGTCGAGACGTGAGGTGACAAGGGCATGAACAAGAACTTGGGTTGAGTGCTGAGTGAGTGATGGGCGGAGTCTAGAAATGTTACGTAAGTGGATAAAAGCCAATATAAAAAATATGTGAAGTAAAAGAGAGAGTAGAGTCCAGTATTACACCTAAACTTTTGACCTGAGAGGAGATAGGGACCAGACAGCCTTCAACATCATGCATTATTTATAATTTTTGTATCATTTTGCCAAATTATTTTGTAAGTTAACATTGCAAGTTAATAGTTTTGGCTATACATTTTGTTCTGCAGACAAAAAACAAAACAAAACTGCATTCTGTATAAATTCAAAATAGCCAGTGATTTCTCTCATTTTAAAAAGACTAAGTATTCTTTTTTTTCGATCTGCGGTTTAGTTAAAGATGATATGATATGATAGGAGTTAAAAAAGATATGATGCTTTTTTAAAGATAATTATTTGGTGTATTTGGTGTAACAGAATATGTTGACATGCTTTAAGGTTCAAAAAACACATTATTTTTCAAACACTGTACATTAATGTAGGTCCTCTATGACCCCCCCTCTCTCAAACGCTTCGTTTTCTATAAAGTCCCTCCTTCCGACTAGAGGGTGACACGGGAGTGGATTTTCAAACCTCTCCCGTCCCACTCCCACAAAGAAACTGGGGGAAAATCCCGTCCCGTTCCAATCACGTGTTTTTTGTTGTTTTTTTGTCCGGAATCTGTCAGTTACATTAAAAATACAGTACAGATCACAGCGTGCCCACCTTAGTTGAATAAAAATCCAAAATGTAGTTTTTTGTTATTATACTGAACTGAAAGCCAGCTTAAACACTGCACAGTGTGCATTGCACACACATTAAATTTAATGTAAACCATCCATGCTAACATACACATTTTTCTAGGCTATTTGAATTTTTTTAATTTGAAAGTAGACATTTCACTATTTTTCATACACGGAGTTTCGCGCTCAAGTTCACAGAGACCTAGACGGCAGAAGCGCATCCTGTTTGCTTTAATTACTTTACAGAAGCGTTTTGCTGTTATTCTAACAGGGCTCGACAGTGCGAGCATTTCACTCGCATTTGCGACTAAAAATAGATGTGTGCGAACTGGAAAATGTATTTAAGAGCACAAGTGCGAATACAAAACAAAATACAAAACAGCCTAACTTATACAGTAGCCTATAACAAACGTATTAATTTATTCTGTTTATGGAAAAATTGCGATGCAGCCTCATATGATTACTTTAGAACTTTAAAAAGGCAACGGTTTAATTTAAATGAGCACAGATAAGAAGAAAAGCGGAGCGAGTTAAAGTGAAGACGCGCTGAATGACGCACATTCGCCACTAGAGTGGTGTTGTCACTAGTGTTGTCACGATACTGGAATTTCTAACTTCGATACGATACCTTGAAAAATATCGATACTCGATACCATTTTCGATACCACGGAGAAAAAAACTGCCACAATATTAAGGGGGTAATTTTTTTAATTTAAAGATAAATGTAACAAGTCGAGAACATGCGGTATATTTTACATGAACAAAAAAATGTCTTGAGGTACTGCATTTGTTGATTTATTTATTAATCTTAGTTAAATGTTAATTGAAACTAACGTTTACTAATACATGTACTAATTAAAATCCAAAGTTCTATTTGTTGATATTCTCATTTGCTTCATAACCAAAATATTTCCAGATATAGGGCCCTATGAAATCCGTTTTATTTTTCCCCAAATTCCATTAAAAAATTTTCTACATTCAATTTTTTCCATTTTAATTTTTCTGGACTCTTTTTTTTTTTTAATGGTCAAATTAAATGCTATTAATCTAAAAGCATGTCTAATTCATTAAAATCATGAAAATTATACAATTTAACATTTAATTTATTAAAAGTGTAACAAAAATGACACGTTTAGGGCCGTATGAAATGTTTTATTTTTTTCTCACCTTATGTTTTATTGTTACCAAATTCTGTGTTTTAGCATGTCTATTATTTGAATGCATACAAACAATTTTTATTTATTCTTACAGTAGCCTTATGAAGTGTGTTTTCCCCCTCAGAAATTCTGTGTTGTGTATTTAAATTTTACTGGATATCAGATGAAGGCATAAAATAATTTTAATTCATTTATATTTGAATTAATGAAAATTAAACATTTACATTTTTGGCAAATGAAGGGGATTTACTATTAAAATTTAAATATTTTGTGATTATTTAAAAAAAATTAACAGTAGTAGTAAGAAGTAGTATTATGCACATTCTACTAAATAATAGTAATATAGCCTATTTCTGGCACACGGTCTTTAATAGGCTAAGTTAAACCGAACTTTTATTTTGACGGGTTGCCGTGAATACTTCTAAAGTTCTGTGTGTGTATGATATGACGCTAGTTTTACTCAAATTAAATGGTAAAAGGCTCGTAAAGTGCCTTTCAGATCAGTTCTGGAGATATTGTTGATGTATTTATGTCCTCATTGGGACGGCAGACGCTGAAATCACCGCGAGCGCCACATTAGTAAACAAAACCGCACGTGCAGCACATTCACACAGAGACCCGCAGAACATGCAGGATTCATATTTAAATCGACTTTTGCAGCTTAATATTTACAGATACTAGTCCATATCGCGATTTGATTTAAGTGTATGACCTACTTTTGATTAATTCATCCAAACTTTGACAAATTCCGTGACATTCCGCGTTAAACTGTAAATTCCGTTTTTATGACTGGATTCCGCGCGCGTTCTCTGCATCGCGGAGATCATAGATCCCTACAGATAGCGCTCCTGCTGTGTTCTTTAACAACCAGAGCAGTCATCTTTCTATTCACTTCACTTTTGCTATTTAACCAGAGCGAAGGAGACGAGTGCGGTCACGTGTGGTGCTTGGAGAGAAGTGAAAGTGACAGCTCGGCTAGTATCGGTGTATCGATACTTCGGGAAATTAATATTGGTACCGTTCAGATATTTCAGTATCGATATTTATCGAAATATCGATATTTTTGACAACACTACACTAGAGGGCGCTGCCGTTACCCCGGTAACCCAGTAAACAAATCAGCTGCGCTACTTTCCTAAAACTGTGTAAATAATGTCTCACACTCAGTCATTTAGATATTTATATTCGCTTTAGTCTTCACAATAGCATCAAATAATTCTTACTTAAAGACTTAATGAGCCATTTATTTTCAAACATTTTTTCTAACCTAAAACATGGCCCATCCACTGATCTATAATAGAGAACAGTGGGCCTATCTATATATCAACGACTGATTCGTTATTATTGTTCAGTAACACAAGTTCCATTAGTTAACATGAAAAAAACAATGACTGCATTTATTAATAATGCTATCTTAATTTCAACTTTTAATAATACATTATAAAATCAAAAGTTGTCTTAATATAATTCAATGGAGCTAACATTAACTAACATAGTTGTATTTTTTATTAATCAACATTAACAAAGAATATTAACTACTGCAACAATTAGCTATTGCACATTTTTAGTTAATTCGCTCCTAAATGTTTTGACTTAGGAGCACATGTGCTCCTTGGGGAAAAGGTAAGCGTCAAGCCCTGTTCTGAGTGCACTCAAATAAACGTAGAGTCTTCACAGATTCGAAAGATGTATTAGGCTACTTTTATCTGTATAACCAAAAATTACGGAGATTGTAAGAGCAAGTGAGTGCACCGGCGCCTGTCCTGCAGCGAGCGCGCTATTCAGCTTCCAGTCTCCACACATACACTTTAATAGCGCACATTTCTCTAGGTTAACAACATCTTGAGTGGCCATGTAAAGTTGCTACTACATATATCTTTCGGATGAAAAGCCATATTTGAGGTCGATGAATGATAGGGGAGCGTTTGGATGTCCTGCCCGAGTGTATTACTACAGACCAGCCGTTAACAATCTGTCCGTCACGGACTGCGCCATTCACTTAACCAGCCACACCAAAGCAAACAGGAGGAGAGCATAAAGACACAGGGAAACTAGAATTGAGTTCAGAATTAAAATATATATTTTATAGTTTATGTAAAAGGTATATTTGTGTATAAAGTTGGGTATCATTACTATTCCCGGTCCCACCCACTCCTGCTGACATTTTTTCCAGTCCCGTCCCAATCACGTGATTCGTAGTGATTTTGTTTCCCATCCCACGGGAAAAATGTCAGCCTCTACTTCCGACAAGCACAGTCTGCTCTGATTGGCCAACTGGCACAGTGCATTGTGATTGGCCGAACACCACAAGCCGCATCGGAAATGTAACGCCCCTTTCCATAATCGCCAGCTTCAGCTTTCAAAATTAAATACAGTTAATAATGTCCTTAGTTTTACCCTCAGTTCAAGCCGAAAAGGGGAACAGAGTCGCGTGAGAGACACAGTGATGATGCTCGTATGTATTTGCAAACAAGCTGCGATTAAGACGATTTCTGATGGGCTGTACATGTCTCTCTCTCTCTGGTCACACACAAGCCGCGATTAAAGGATTAGTTCACTTTTAAAAAAACTTTTGCTGATAATTTACTCACCCCCATGTCATCCAAGATGTCCATGTCTTTCTTTCTTCAGTCGAAAAGAAATTAAGGTTTTTGATGAAAACATTTCTCAATATAATGGACTTCATTGGGACCCAAACGGTTCAAGATCCAAATGACAGTTTCTGTGCAGCTTCAAAGGGCTTTAAACGACACCAGACTATGAAGGTCACGGTTGACGTAAAATCCAAAATTTTCTTTTAGGCTTTTTAATATTAAAACACCCAGGATACGCACACGAAATGGGCATTTTAAACGATAAACTGACACAAAGACATTTGAATATGTGTATATGGTCCTCCTTCCCCACATTTGTAAACACTGACTCAGTACTTCCGCCTACATCAAGCGTGACCTTTTCAACGTCATTGCGTATTACGTGACGTCACGAACGCGCATCACAGAACAGAGCAAGGCAAGCATTTGTGCTTATAAAACTTAAAACTTTTTTATTTATTTTTGAAATGACCGATCGAACACACAGTGTCTCCCTGACAAGGCTGCTTCAACACTTCAACGCATGCGGTTACTGAAAACACGCCTTATGCAAATATTTCCACATCGTGATGTAGACATGTGGGGGCGTGTTTGAATGAGCCGTTTAAGGGGGGCATGGCAGAGTCTTAACTTTGATAAAGAATATCTCTTTGGTTTTGGTTTTATCTATGCACGAACAGCTTGTAACACTACAAAGAGAAAGAAACGAGAAGGAGAAGAAAGATGCCTATGTGCATTCATCATGCATTTAACATTTAAAACTCTTAACATTCTTAAAAAAAGAATGCGGTTCTCATCACAAAATGAAATTCATTTCAAACACAAATTTGATAAAAACACAATCGTGTGAGCCAGCGTGCGTAGATGATATAATGCAACCTGAAAACATACATGCAGATAATCACATAGTAATACATGTGCACAACGCAGCTGTCAATCTCGCCATCTTATCCATCTATGAATTCCTGGGAATCGTCCCAAACAGATCACATTTTTCGGAATAACCATCATGTCATTTGTCCGTAATATAACAAAGTCTGTTCTAGAAGAATGCTGTGTTAATTTTCTTGGCAATCTCAGCGAGACAGCTGATGTCAGATCTGCGGTGTCACAATGGCGAGCTCTAAGCACAGTAGGCGTACGGAAAATACGGTCATGACGGTCATCTGCAACTCTCGTCGGATGGCCGAATACACAACTCTGTGTCAGTTCACTTAGCAAATGCAATTACACAACACCCCTGAAGGGCACAAGAGGCCAGGGGCAAAACGATGTCTGATTATTTCATTACTTCTGGGAAAAAGATAGGCCATTAAAATGCCTCTTTCATCTGTGGTAAAAAATCCAGCTCTGTTAGGCCCAAGTTCCAAAATGCCCACATGTGCATTAATTTGCCACCTACACCAGACTGTCCGGCCCCACTCTTACAAGACCCTTTATACTGTACCAGACAACAGATGACTCAAAAATCAAAAGCCCTCACCGTTTCTTGTTTCATTCTTTCATGACAAAAGTATTAAAAAACAAGGTTCTCATGAGAAAAAGTGAAGAATCTGTTTCACATGCCATGCAAACATGTAAAACACGACTGTAATGTAAACTAGCCTATATCATATTTTCTGATTGCAGCTGTTGTGATTATGCCCTTAATAATTTATTAAACAAGAGGGCGTAAAAACACTGCAACCTAAGGCACATTTAGATTAAAATTTAGGATGGCGGAGCGAACCAATTCATCCCTTTCCCTCCCTCTTCAATGGGAGGGAAAGGGATTACGACTATATTGCACTGTAAATCTCTCTAATTTATGTGGAACTAATTACCAAGGAGCATTAGTTGAAGCAATTACTAAGAACACATATTAAACCAGGTAATTTACTCTGTTATCAATGCAAATAGCACAGTATACTGTCACTAGGATGCTTGTAAAAACAAAATTAATAGGAAATGGTTCTTGAAATATTCAAGCAGTTCATTGTGTGGTAAAAGGGATCCTCGTATGATGTCAAGGAGGACAATATATCAGACATATCAGATCGGTCTTATATCAGATCTTGGTCTTGTAGGGTTGCATAATATTGACAAGAAAAACAAACACTCACTGCTCTAAATTTGAGTGTTTATTTAAATTTGTGTATTATATATATATATATAACTTCTAAAGTCTCTCATGGTCACCAAGGACATTTATTCAATCAAAAACATAGTAAAAAAAAAAAGTAATATTGTGAAATATTAATTTCAATTATATATAATCATAAATAATTGTTTTCTATTTTAATATATTTAAAAAATGCTATTTATTTCTGTGATGCAAAACTGACTTTTCAAGAGCAACTACTCCTGTCTTCAGTATCACATGATCCTCCAGAAATAATTCTAAAATGATGATTTGCTGCTTGAAATAATAATTTCTTATTATTATGAGCTATATGTTGAAAACAGTTGTTTTATATTTTTGTGGAAACTGATGCATTTCTTTTCAGGATTCTTGGCCTGTTTAAAATAGACATTTATAACAATATAAAAATATTTACTGTCACTATTCAACACCATTACGCATCCTTGCCGAATAGGAGTATACATTTCTTTAAAAAAAAAATCTTGCTGGCCTCAAACTTTTAAATAGTAATGTATTATGAATTATAATTACAGAATTTGACAGCTACAAACATTGTTTTAATTTGTTATATTTATACCAACACTATAGCATTTATAGCAATTATTTAGCCTTTTAGTAACTGAGGTCTGCAAACAATAATCGTGAAATTTCACTGCACCTGTTTTTATTGTTATTTAACATGATTTCACTTGAAACATGCAGAGATTTCAGATTCAAAGCATGCTTCTATATCTATATACCTCTACATTTAGGAGCATTAATTGAAAGAAGGCCCTAAGCATTTAACTCCAATGCAACAATCCCATGCATCAGTCTCCCACCAAACCCCACTACAGTTTACAAGAGACACACTGCTGTCATTAAGCAGTAAGCAGGAAGAGTTCATACTCCTATCAGACCTCAGATCAGGAGTGTGAACTCTTCTCTTGCTCACTGCTGAACAAACTGCTCTCTCACCAAATGCTGAGAGGCTGGCTGGGACACTAGAGCTGTTAACATCATGTATGGCTCATGCACATGTTTGCATAGCACAAGCAATAAACATCAATGAGCCTTTCAAGTGAAAGATTTGATTAGATGAACAAGATAAAGGAGAAAGATGTGGTCTGGATTGAAACATCCAGCATTAACAGCTCCAGGGTTTTGCTAAAATTTCGCACTTTTCCACTAAAGCAGATTAAAGAGAAAGCAAATTAAAAGATAGTTTTATGTAATTTGGGAGTTTCAAACAAAATAAGAGTTGTTAATGAACACGACTTGGGGGCTTTAAACTCAGCCTAACGGCATCCTGTTTCTAATACCGCAAATCTTTATATTATGACTGATATTTCCACCAAACTACAGTTTTGTAACAGTTTCCCCCTTCAGTTCAGCTTTCATACATTTTGCCCTAAAGACAATTTCTCCAGTTTTTTTCTGATTGGTTAAACGCAATGTTGCTCACAAAACTCCATGAAAAGTCACATAGTGAGCTGTGCATTAAGACTTTAGTTTCATATGGTCTGCTCAACTCATGTACCTTACCAATGATGTCCAAAAACGCTGTCTAGGTAGACAGCTCACTAGATTTTGTGACACAGCCACTGACTGCACTCATCTTCGCTTCAAATGCGGATCGACATAACATAACTTGACTACCAACTGATAATATCCTGCGAAGGAAAGTACGAGATAGGACAGCCGTTGAGCGTTAAAAGTGAGAGCTGGCTCTCTCGGTCTTACATTAGAGGCTGGGTATTTGATGTTAGTCAAACAGAGTTCGGCCCTTCTTACCTTTTTTAGAGCAGCTGCGCTGTTCCTCGTCAGTTAGCCTGCTCGCGCTAGCGCTGAAAACCCGATGGCTCTTCTCTCCAAAAGATGACGAGAACGACTCGAGCCTTACAAAAACAACATTTCACATCCGTTGACCTCTAACGCTCGATCTTATAGCTAATCTTCTCGGTCTTTTTTCGCAAAACACCTAAAAACTCGACGAATGACAACGTGCCCACCTCCCTGTCCATCAGATTGGAGCAGCGCTGGCTAACGGCTTTGACAATCCGATCTTCTGATTGGGGAGTCGCGGTGTCAAGATTGCGGAGCTAAGCCCCGCCCCGCCCTGCGCTCGCAGCTATAAATGCTGGGGGGGTGTTGTTTTGTTTGTTTGTTTGTTTTTCAATAACAACAGGGGAATAGAGTCACAAGTACAATACGATACCAGTATAAAAATACAAAATAAGTACAATTTCAAAAACGAAAAAGAGCAGAAAAAAACTTTTTTTTATCAAAGATCATTCTGTTACATCAAGTAAAGTAAAAGTAAAGTCGTGACGTATTGTCAAGTATGGTGACCCATACTCGAAATTGGTGCTCTGCCTTTAACCCATCCAAGTGCACACACACAGCAGTGAGTAGTGAACAAATCCACACACACACACACACACACACACACACACACACACCGTGAACACACACCCGGAGCAGTGGGCAGCCATGCTGCGGCGCCCGGGGAGCAGTTGAGGGGTTCGGTGCCTTGCTCACCTCAGTCGTGGTTGCCGGACCTGAGACTCGAACCCACGACCTTCGGGTTACAAGTCCAACTCTCTATCCATTAGGCCACGACTGCCCCCTGATCAAGATGATCAGGTATCCTTTTTAGTAGCTGAGATGTCTTAACAGCTTTACGATTGTTCTATATTGAAGTTAAAGATTCATAACAAATCTTTAAATCAATGGAAAATAGTCTACCACTTGGTACATTTCACGTTGGCCAGTTCACCTCAAACTCCATCACTCTGAACATAGGAGCCCCACAGGGCTGTGTCCTGAGTCCCCTGCTCTACTCTCTCTACACGCATGACTGCATGTCCTCTCACAGCTCCACATCCATTGTTAAATTCGCTGATGATACTGTGGTTCTGGGCCTCATCTCCAACAACGATGAGACCGCATACTTGGATGAGGTAGAGAGACTCACATCATGGTGCCAGGACAACTGTCTCTCACTGAATGTGGGGAAAACTAAAGAACTGATCATGGACTTTAGGAAGAGACAGCAGCAGCCCTACTCTCCTCTCAGGATCAGTGGGACCCCTGTGGAGAGGGTGAGTAGCTTCAAGTACCTCGGCGTAAACATCTCCGAGAACCTGACTTGGACTACACACATCCAATCACAGGTTAAGAAAGCCAGGCAAAGACTGTACCATCTGCGACAGCTGAGGAAATTCAGGGTCTCACCAGCAATCCTGAAAACTTTCTATTCAGGGACCATAGAAAGTGTATTGACTCAGTGCATCTCAGTGTGGTATGGAAACAGCTCCAATCAGGACTGCAAAGCACTACAGAGAGTTGTGCGCTTAGCTGAGCGCATCTCAGGGTCTGCTCTCCCCTCTCTGCAGGACATCTACCTCAAACGCTGCAAAAGTAGAGCTGTTAAAATCTTCAAGGACTCTAATCACCCTGGTAACTGTCTATTCACTTTGCTTCCATCTGGTAAGCGCTTCCGTAGCCTGATGGCAAAAACTGAGAGACTTAGGAGGAGCTTCTTCCCCCAGGCCATCAGGCTCCTAAACTCTAACTCTGTGTCATAATATCACTTGACCATGTAATATCACCATATCAACAAGTTATTCGTTCATAATTTTTTCTCCATGTAAATATCATATATCAATAAGCTATTAATAATTTTTCTCTACCTCATATTGCTGCTATTCAAATACCCTGTACAACTTTTTGCACATTATTTTTTGCACATTCCTCTCATTACTATTTGTCAACAACATACTGACCTGCACATTTATATTTATATTTTTTATCCTATCTTATCTTATTTTATCTTATCTTTTATTTTATGTTTGTACTTCTTCTTAATATTTGTATACTTTATAATTGCACTGTCCTTGGAGCGGACCTGACCTACATTTCACTGCTGGTTATACTCTGTATAATTGTGTATGTGACAAATAAAACTCTTGAATCTTGAATCTTGAATCTTGAATTTAACATACATTTTGCTTTATGTATGTGATATTTCCCAAATAAAACAATCATTTTAATTATATTGTCCATTTCTACTAGACCAGTATCGCAATCCAAAAACAATACCATTATATAATTTATATCAACAAATTTGTAAAACAATTAAAAAATAAATAAAGACATTTGGGACCAAAATAGTTTAGTATAATTACAACTGAAAAATAAATTAAAAATAGTTTCCGACTCCTCTTTACAAAAACAGCATAAGGGTGGGAGCCCTTCTTTGAACTTACTGTCATATGGGTAATATCTATGAATTATTTTGAAATGAGTTTCTTTGACTTTATTAGGAATGACATATCTGACGACGGATTCTGAAGTAAATGCGAGGGATAAACCTGTTTCCACTTCACCATTGCCTTAGGAAGAATACTGTTTTCTTTGGTTAAAATTTTCCTAATATAAAGTTTATTTAATTTTTTATCCCTGATAGAAAGGCCCCCAACTGTAAGATCTGGAAGAGAACCAGTTACAGACGTATGGATTGTTTTATTTTTAATAAGGTGAAGTAATTAGTTTTCTATATTCACTGGAAGATACATTTAATCCGCTATTACTAATAAATTCATTGTGATTATATAGATCACCTGACTGGTTTAATAAATCTGTGACAAAAATTAAACCTTTGTTAAACCAGTCACTCCAAAAAATTGTCATGTTTTTGAATAATATATATTAATTGTTCCAAATGACACATGAATGGGGAGAGAAGTTATGTTTATAGACTAATTTCCATGCTCGATACCTTTAATTTGGGAACAATGTACAGTATAAAGATTTAACGTTTCTGCTACTAATTAAAATAAAAATGGGGAAATAGGGCACCCCTGTCTATTCCTTCTTCGGACAATAAAATGAGAAGATGTACACTGCTTGAAATATTATTATAAAATGTATGCATCATATTTTTAAAGGTTGGGCCAAAACCCAAATAATTAAGGATCTGATACATGAAATTGTGCTCAACGATGCCAAAAGCCTTGTAAAAGTCTAAAAACAAAATTAGAGCGTCCTCATTTACTAAATCAGAGTAATCTAAGAGGTCTAACACCAATCTGATATTGTTTGAAATATTTCTCCCCTTCATCCAGACTGGGTGGTAGATACGATTTCCTCCAAACATGGTTTTAATCTATTGGCATATAAAGATGCTAATAATTTGTAATCCGAATGGCTAAATATCTTAAGACTATTAAAATGTATGAAGTCGAAGAGATGTTTTATTACATATTAGATATGTATTTAAATCTTTTGAAAACTGTTCACATACTATCAAATTAATTTAAACAGGTAAAGACATTTTTTTTATTTTGATATCGTGGTTATAAAATGTTTAATTTATTTAAAAAATGTGTTGGGAAATTACTTTTTTTCTTATTTACAATAAGGCATTCTTAATCTTATGTGTATATATTTTCTTATAAGACATTTCGATTTTTGAGTTGTTGTGAGACTTTTCATTGGTGCTTCCGGCTTCACTCCTGCACTTCCGGGTTAGTGTTGTTTCATAATAAGAGTCGACTGGAGGACATGTAATAAAGTGTGTCTTTGGGTTTGTTGACTCGTAATTCCATGGCTACTGCTAAAACATTATTGTTTGTATAATCGCGCTGTGCTTCTTGAATCAGTCATGTCGTCTGGATTCACTCCTGCTGCTCAAGTTCCACATGGGTCTAGTAAGGTAGGCAGTAAATTCACTTGACAATTTTTATAAACCACATTCTGTCCCTTGCTGCTCTCGTGGCACGCCGAAGTACGTCAAAAGCAAAGCGTGTGTGCGGTTTTTTGTTTACTTCCGGAAAGTTCCCTCACGCATAGTTTTGTCTTTTTCTCAGAGTCCTTTTAATGCCTCGTATATTCCCAATGAAGAAGAGAGGCGTGTCTTCAGAGAGTGCAATTCAGAAAGCTTCTGGTACAGATGTGAGTAGTGCTCTGCTTTAATGATGAAACCTGTCATCATTTACTGGCACATCTGGTCTGTCATTCTGCCCAACATCTCTTTTTGAGTTCCTTTTATTTTTGTCGTTTTATTCCTCCACAAATGTACTTTTCAAGGTATAGTCTCAAGATGCTTCTGATTTCTGAAAGAGATTTGTGAACGTTTGCTCTCTTGTTATTTGCAGCCTTGCCATTTTCTTCCATTGCAATTGCAGCCACTCAGGTAATGGTATCAAGAGGTACGTTCACATCATCTATTTCAAGTTTTTACTCCTGTTTCCCATTGTCATGGAAACCCTAGATTTATCAGGGAATATAAAAAATCTTGAGTAATGGAACTTTTTATAGTAGGCTAATTATAGCCCCCCCAATATACTCAGAGCTCTGGAAAGTAAAACATTTTAGAAAGCATTACCTAATTACAAATGACTATAAAAGTTTTAGAGAAGTCATGAAGATTGGATAGCTCAACCCAAAATGAAAGTTGTCATTCATTTTTGTTCTAAAACGATATGACTTTCATTCATCTCTGAATCACAAATGAAGATGTTTTTAATGACACCTGAGAGATTTACATTCCTCCATTGAAAGTCCATTCCACCTAAATTTGAATGCTCCAGAATTTTCATAAAGAGATTGTAAAAGAAATCTATATGAATAGTGTGGTTTAATCCAAGTATTCTAAGAAGACAATCATTTTGTATGAAGAACGATTTAATTTACACTTTTGTTCACATAGAAACATCTACATAGAGCACATCAAATATGGTAAATCAAAACTCAACTGCACATGCTCTTCATTTGTATTCTAAATATGAGCCATTTTTATGGGTTTGGATTTTGGCGGCAAAACAATTTAAACATAAAGGGAGAATAAATTCATTTTTCAAAAATGTAAAATCTTATATTGTTATTGTTACTGTAGGAATCCTTAGTCCATCGCCCCGATTTGGCTCTCTTCCCAAAGTTGTGTGTAAGTATCAAGAACAACAGACAGCACACATTTTATAAAACACAACTGAAATTAAAGATATATTTTCCTAAGCACCTTTGAATATTTGTGATTTTTATGCAGTTGCTGGCATGTTTGGATACATAACTGGGAAAATGTCTTACATGAGGGTCTGTGAAGAAAAGTTTAGGAAACTGGAGAACTCCCCCCTGGGAGATGCGCTACGACAGGGACGTCTGCATCACATGCCTTCTGAGTAAGAACAAGTGCACACATCATTTTTTTCAAATATATTTTAATTTCTGTTTTTATACATTTTGTTTTTATAAGTTAGAAATATTAAATTTCTATCTATCTGGATTTACTATGCATGTCTGTTTTATTTTTTGTTTCTTTTCACATACATGAATAATTTTCATGTAATTCACATTTACAGTTATTTTACACATAGTAATTAATTTTTTTTAGCCTAAACCAGTTAGAGTTTGAGGATCCAAACCCATCACAATCTCAACAGTCTGCGGTCCAACCTTCGACAGAAGTCAGTTCTATGCCTGAGAGCCACAGCAGTTACACCAGTGACTATCCCTACAGCAGCCCCTCCCAATCATATGACCCCACTCCTTTCAGTTCTGGATTCAGTGATTCTGGTCCTGTTAACATCAGGGATGATCTTTCTCCACAAGGTACTGCCACCCTTGCACAAAACAACATGTATAATTGTATAGACCTATATAAATAAATATATATTTTTTTTAACAACTGTTTATTATGTTTTATTTTGTGGAACGGTAGTACAAAAAAAGCAGCTGTACAAATTTAAAACCCACCCCTCAATAAATAAATAAATAAATAAAATAAAGACATTAATTAATATTAATAGATAAACAAATAACAATAAAATAATTTTTTACAAAGATTTTAGAAAAGAAGACAACATTAAAAGCTGAATGCCATGAATTTACAGTTTTCACGTTAGATCCATGTATACGAGAAGTAGAGAGTTCCATCGAGATAATGTCCAACAAATACACAGTCCAGGTTCGTCTGTCCATTGTGTGAGGAGGATTCCAACGGTTGACAAGCAATTTTTTGCTGCTGTGAGAGCAGCTAACAGTAAAGATCTTTGTTGGATGGACAAGGTGAAGTCCCAAAAGTCATTCATGAAAAAATGGCGCGGAGTCAAACATATCTCAGTACCAAACAAATATGATAGGTCCTGTGAGAGTCCAAAAAGGTGAAAGAGAGGGGCACTCCCAAAAAATATGCAAAAACGTGCCTAAAACTCCTTGGGAACAGAGATTACACTTAGGAGAAGACGGCAGATTCACATAAAAACGTTTCATTGGAGTCAAGTAAACCCTATGCAGCAATTTCCAATGAATCACTTGGTGATTAGAGTTTTTAGAAGACAATTTAAACATACCCCATACCTGATCGGAAAATAAAACATGCACATCCTCATTAAGATCCTTAGCCCAAACAGTAGTAATAGATAAAGGTTTGTATGAATGCTCAAGAAGAAAGAAATATATGACTGAAGCAGAGGAGGGAGATTCCTCAGAAGGAAGGATTAGTTTGTGCAAAGGGTGAACAGGCAGTTGAGAGTTCCAAGGCACCCCATATGCCCGTAGGGCCGATCTAATCCGCAAATACATAAAAAAAGGAGGTGCCTGGCAGATTATATTGAGTTTTAAGATTCTGGAAGGATTTTAAACCACTATCAACATAGATATCTCATAGTGTTTACTTTACTATGAGTCCATTGTGGACAATGAAATGGAGTACTGCCTGACAAAAGGTTATTATTGTGGAAAATAGGTGAATGCCTATGCCATTTTGTAGCTAGTTGTGAACATCTTTCAACATCCCTCCATGTGGAGAGGAGATGGGTTACAATGGCACCAAACTGAGATTTACACTGCCTAAGCGGAACTCCCGAAAAAACAAGATGCATCAATTTATACGGCTAAACAATAGATTCCTCAATTGCTCTCCAAGACACAGAAGCATCAGGATCAAACCAAACTGCTAAAGGGCGGAGGGAAAAGGCTTGAGCATACAGTCTAAAATTAGGGAAAGAAAGACCTCCATGCAATCTACATCGTTGTAAGGTAGTCAGTTTAATACGAGGACGTTCCCCATCCCATATATACCGTGAAACACATGCATCTAGTTTGTTCCAGTAGCCAACCGGTGGAGCGAGAGGAATCATGGAAGAAAAGAAATTGATACGTGGGAGAACATTCATTTTAATCACCGATATACGGGCCTGAAAAGAAGGAAGACGACACCAACTTTCCAAATCTGAGGATACTTTGGAAATCTGGCTAGAATACCATTATACTTTTTTGAGACGATTCCCTGCAGGGAAGGAAAAACATCTATCCCCAAGTACTTAAAGTTTTGAACCAATGGAATAGATATAGAAAGGTACATGGAATCAATTTTAGAATTGAGGGGAAGTAAACATGACTTGCTCCAATTAATTTTAAACCCTGAGAGAGATCCAAAATGGTCAAATTCAGCACATGAGGAATAGAATGTGACGGCTTCTCCAAAAACAATAAGATATCATCAGCAAACAAAGAAATATGATGATGAGTATTCCGTATATTTATGGGAGAAATAGTTTCAGATTGTTGGACCGCTTGAGCTAAGGGGTCCAAGGATAGGGCAAATAACAGAGGACACAGCAGGCAACCCTGACGAGTACCTGGACGTATAAAGAATGGGTTAGAGTGAACAGCACCTGTGAGAACAGTGGCTGCTGGATTGGCATACAGAACTTTTATCATATTTATGAAACTCGATCCTAGACCCAGATGCTGTAGAACCGCCCATAAATAGTTCCATTCTAGCTGGTAAAACGCTTTCATCGCATCTAGAGATAATACTGCGCAAGGAGAGGACAAACTATTCTTTGAATTAATAATATGCTATAACCTGCGTAAGTTATCCGAAGCTGAACGAGATTTAATGAATCCTGTTTGGTCATGATGAACTAGGCTTTTCATAAATTTCTCTAGATAACGAGATAGGGACTGATGTTAAATGATATGCTAAAGTACTATCAAAGAAAGTGGCCGGTAACTAGAACAGGAAGTCGGATCTTTATCTTTTTTTTAACAAGAGAGAAATAACAGCTATATTAATGGATGGGTGAAATGAGCCTTGAGTAACTGAAAGATTTATCATATCTAACATGAGGGGGCCTAAATCCGACCAAAAAGTAGTATACAATTCGATTGGAATGCCATCTATGCGTGGGGATTTCCCCTTGTTCATAGATCGAATTACTGACTCCAGCTCCTGAAGAGAGATCGGTTCAGCCAGGTATTCCGAATCCGAATCTGAATCTGACAGCCTAGATAAATCAAGGTTGGACCGAAAAGATGCAAAAGAGTCAGGGTCACCATCAGCGGAAGAAGTATAGAGGTTAGAGTAAAAAGAGTGAAAGGCGATATTAATGTCTTTTGGGTCTGTCATAATGAGACCAGATTGGGATTTCACTGCTGAAATATTAGGAAACGTTTCATTGTTGTGTAATCTTAGGGCTAAAAGGTGGCTTGGTCTACTCCCTTGAAAATAATAATTCTGCCTGGATCTTTGGATCAGGAATTCTGCCCTGGATCTCAGTTATGAATTGAGTAATGACCTAACCGCCATGATTTTACTGAGTGTATTATCTGAGAAACAACGCTGATTATCTCTAGTCAGATTCTGGAGCTGTGATTCCAGTTCAACTATCTTTTTGTGTCGGTTTTTCTGAAGGAAAGAGTCATATGAAATTGAGTTGTTCCTTATAAACCTTTTAACTGCATTCCAAAGTGTTCGAGGATCATCCACCGAACCTTGGTTAATTTCAATAAACTCAGCAAATTTATTTCTGAATTGACTGCAGAAGTTTTCATCCTGTAACAATTTAGGGTTAAATCGCCATCTAGTGGCACGAGATGGTCGAGGGATTAAAGATAATCTGCACAAAT
Source organism: Barbus barbus (assembly GCF_936440315.1). NCBI lineage: Eukaryota > Metazoa > Chordata > Actinopteri > Cypriniformes > Cyprinidae > Barbus > Barbus barbus. Next base: position 15,775,148 of record NC_136742.1, on the reverse strand, counting down.
TTTGAGTCTGTCCTCGCTGCAGCCTGTAGCACGTTGACGGACTGGATCAGATCCAATACGTAGTGGATGTTTTACGCGCATGCGCAGTATTTGATTTTAATGCTCATGCGCAAAGTGGAGCTGTCATGGATGCCAGCGTCTCTCATCTCCTTCCTAATTGGCGCAAATGCACTACTTCTTTTTGCGGTGACCGGATAAAAATCTGGAAAGAAAGACAGCGTTGCTCCGTCAGAAGTTTTCACCGGGGCATGAAGTCTGACGGACCGTAGAATGAGCTCCCTGTCCATGTCCCGCTACAGTTTAAAGATGAAAACCTGTGGTTTAGCGCAATCTGAGGAGAGCCTTGTGTACACGCGATGCGCTCGCTCCACTTCAATCTCTTTGCCCGCCAGAGACGGGAGCCACGTCGGTAGCGATCTTTTCAAAAAACCCATAGGGTCGTCCTTTTCGGAACCTTCAGGCAATCCGACCAGACGCAGATTGCTGCACCTATTGTGATCCTGTAAGTCCACAACCTGTTGCTCGAGCGCGGCTACTCACCTATCGTGATCTGCAACAACTTTCCTTTGTTCTCTCATCTCCCCTGTAAGAAGATCCAGTTTAGAGCATAGTGACTGAACAACTGACATGTGAGAAGTGAACTCGTTCCGCATCGCCTTCAACTCGGTTCTTAGAATGTCCTCAAAGTCTGTAACAGTGTTTGCCATCTTGTCCATCATATCGCTCGCGGTCGGTGGCTTGGATTTCTTCTTAATCAGAGAAGGCAATGGAGACAACTCCTGCTGTTTACGACTGCATGCCATCAGGTAAAGCACCACCAATGAATAAAACTTCAAACAAAATGAAAAAATCAGCAAAAAGAGGCCAAACGTACAGAGCTCTACTCGAGTGCGACTAGGTTCATGAGCACGTCACGTGACTCCTTTTAAATAAATATAATTTTGATTACATTTGGGTGAAGACATTTGTCATTGAATAAGGATTTGTCATCTGATTGGTAGATGTTTAACCAATAGTTTGCATTTGTCCCAAAGCTCCGCTCTATCCAGATGAGGATGCGCCCAAAAAGAAGCCAGTGTTGTATGAGGAACTGCGTAGCAAGAATAGAGAGAACTATGAGGTCACGCTCACACAGAAAGCTGAAACACTGATGAAACCACAAACAGTGGCACCAGTACCTAAGAAGGACGGTGAGCTTCAGCTTCAACTGATTTCCCTAAAATTTTAATAGGTCCATGCGCATAATGATTTGTGAGACTTACAAAGATTCTAAAAGCCAATCAATTTGAATATTTAACCTCTAAATGTCAAAGCATCCATGAATTAATTAAAAAACAGTAGTGTTGGGTTGCCAACTGATGTTCAATCAATGTAACAAAGGTCCTGAAGCAATTCTAGTTTTGAACCACTGATAGATGGCAAATACACTTGTTGATACTCCCACTTCAACTGACAGGAGTGTTGAAGCTTGACTTTAATTTTGCGTTTATATGAATATTGGTCTAGTTAATAAATATTTTATAATTTCAATGTACTTGTATGTTTTAATCTTTAAACCAGTTTCTTTCTTCCCCCTCCAGTTAAAAAGAACAAATATGGAGATGCTTGGGAAGAGTAATCAACTGTCTGAGGAGCTCAAGATCTGATCTGAGATTGTCATGACTCCTGCCAGATTAGACCAAAAGCTGCAATCAAATGCTGAATGTACTTTAAGGAGTAAAACTCCATTTTTGAAATTAATGCAAAATTTTCTTTTGATAGCACATTTGTGGTTTGAAAACAAATGTTTCTCATTTTGACTTCTTGCTTTACGCAGACTTAAGATAAATAATTTTAACAAACTATCAGTGTTTTTATTGATTAGGAATTTCTGGCCAGATGTGCTTAAGAATTGCGTAAGATTCTGATAAACCCAGAAAAGAGGTAATAAAAAGACAGCATCAAGTTTGATTCTCCACTAGAAATTTAGGCCATCATAATGCAAAAAGATGTGCACAAGTGACAATTACAACAGTATTATTATGACAGTAGATGTTTAGACTTGGACTCATGATGATGATAATAATGGCATCACTCCTTGATGTTACAGTTATTACAGTCTTCAGAGCTGAAGATAAAGATATGCTTGCTCTGTAAATTCTTTTAATGAAAATTCACATTTAAATGATCAAACCTTTCAAATAAAGCCTGTGACAATTCATTCACTGCACATTAATTATTGTCTGTGAAGGTTATACATATACATTCAACTCTGATAAAAGGCAGCTGCTTACTGTCATAATTCTACAGGAACCTCCATTCCCTTCTTTATATTCTAAAAAAATAAAAATCAAATATCATTGGAATATAACATAAGAACTTAAAAATAATGTACTGATTCCTATGAGGTGGATTAATTATGCCAGATTTGACACTCTACGACAGCATACATTTCTTATTGTTACATTGTCCCCTCAAATCCACCTCAAACACTACATCTCTTAGTGCTAAAATGTTACTTCTATTTGACACACCTATCTCAATAATTGGAAAAGGTTGTCTAAATTGTCCACATAGCTGCAGTGTCTCATACTCGTAGTGTCTTAGCGTCCCCTGCTGGTTAGTTAGCATTAAGGTCCATTCAAAATGATTTTAGCTGCATTGTTTTGCATTATTTCCAAAAGAACTAAAAATTTTAGTTTTCATTAGTTTATTTCTTATTTAAAAAATGATGAGGTAATGAGTGGTGTCCTGTGGATCTCAGAGACTCTGCAACAGAAAAACAAATAGATTTAACTTTAGCATTGATTACATGGTGTTCTCTTGAACAACATGAGGTAAGGGGTGTTTGGTGGGCATGTGGTTTAAAATGTGAATGAATAGTGGCTGATGGGTGTGGTTTAGTGTGAACTGAGGTGGATCTTTTGTGTTTAGGTATATGGGTGTGTTATGTTTCTTCACCTCAGCTCTGAGTGGGTGCATCAGGCGCTGTTCCTGCGGCTTGTGCTTCTTCTTGTTTGCACTTTTCACACACATGGATGCAGTGTCTGTATAAAGGAAACCATAAACAGATATTTCAAACAACAAAATTACTGCAAAAAGCTCATGACATGACTAATCCTCATGATAATTACTTATGTCCGGGTTTACAGCCACCAGGTCCAAATCCAGCTGTACCAAACCCTTTGGCGAAATCTGGTCCCAGTTTATTGTTGAATTTCTCTCTGCAGGTCCCGACATAGGAAGCTTTGCCTACTGCATAACCCACAAAACCAGCCACTGCAGAGCAAAGTTGATTGATGGGTTTGTTTCCCCACTGTATGTTACCAAGTACAGTAATAATAGAAAACATGCCATAATAATAAGCGGTGGGAAATTATTATTCAATAGGGACTTACAAAGCAGTTTAGGGAAGTACCCAAATCGCTTGGACTTTTTCCAGACGCCTGTTTAAAAACAACAAAAAAAGCAAACTGGATTATACATTTTCAATACAGTCAATAAAAAAGACCTTTCACGCAGAATGCATTTTTGCATTCCACTGTTGTTTTTGTGCTAAACAGAAATTTTGTGCTCATGTCTTTTGAATCGTCTGGCTCAAGCAAAGAAAGTGACTTTGGCTCAAACAAAAACACATTCTGTGTTCATAAAGTGTTTCATTCATAAAGCATAAGACTGTAATTTTAAAAATTAGTTTTTTATTAATATCTTTAAATGTAATTGTTTTATTTCATATATTTTGTTTACATTTAATTTGTTAAAGCGTTTGGTTTTTATTAATTGCTTAAATTATTAGTTTCATTTTAGTACACTGAGGTAAACTAAATTTTGAGAAATGCTGCCTTGGCAACTAACTGAAATGAGTTCGTTTTTTATCTATATTATTTCATTTCAGTTAACATTTAAACAAACTCATGGCTCAAGCCTAACAGCTTTGTGTTACAACTGCTTGTTTAGATTATTCGTAGGATGAATCTTACCGCTGTATATGAGGCCAGCAGTCACAGCCATGCTGCCGCCAGAGAGTGGAAGAGCTGTGGAGACATTAACAGAGGTTAAAAAGCAACACATTATTACTCCAAATCTAGATCTAAACATTCAACATCTGAATACCAAATGGTTCCTTTGGTAAATTTAGATTCAGAAATCACCACTCAATGTATATATGTCAATTCTCTATCAGAGATGCAAGACAAGAAGCAATCTGAGGACAATTCAGTGTTTCAAATGACTTACTGAGGCTCTAGGAATTAGTATTAGTAAATTAGTAGATTCCTGCTATACTCCAGAGGGGCTGGTCAGATAAAATGTTGCTTGCATTGATGATGGATATTTTACATCTTAATTTTACCATGCAATTCTGAGTATTTGGTTACAGTGGACAACTGGGTCACAGATCACTGTCAGCTGGAAGACTTAACATGAGGCTCATGTTTCCACCAACACAAACAGTGCTAGAGTAAAACCAAATTCCAGCCATGTCAAAACATAAGCACTGGATAATAAAGGCACCACTGCTTTGCTCCATTAGCTCTTTTTTGGACAAACGTTCTTGAAAAAAACATGTACACACCTGTCAAGTCCTTTTTACAAAAGCAAACAACCTCTCAACGAATCTCTCAACGTTTTGTCCAAAACTAACTGAACAGAAACATCATGGTCTATCTCTATTAAAGGGATAGTTCACCCCAAAAAATGAAAAATATTTATTCAGTGGAACAGAAGAAATCTGAAGTCAACCAAAACAGTTTGCCTACCAAAATTCTTCAAAACATCTTCTTTAGTGTTCAGCAGAAGAAAGTAAGTCATACAGGTTTGGATTGACATGAGGGTGAGTAAATGATTATGGCATTTTCATTTTTGGGGTCAACTGTCAGTTTGAGGGATAGTAAATGAGTACAAGCGTGTCTATGTTTCTTTACCTCGATACCAGAAGCTCTCGTACTGACACTCCTTCCATATCTGCTTTATATCTTCCCTAGGAACGCGTGGATCAGCTATGGGGCACTGGAATTGCTGTAACAACAAAAAGGTCAGAGAAAAGTAAATCCTCTCTTAATGGAGATGCTTATAAGGGTTACAGGAAGCCCCATTCATCAAGCTAATTTCCCTGTTAAACAATCATCACGTGGTTCTCTAAAACCTGGTAGCTGGTTTCAAAGGATCTTCTGTACTTTCGACCATATTTCTAAATGTGTCTAAATTCTACAAAACTTAATTTACAGCTTTCTGGCTCTGTGTGAACATGGAGACCATACAGCAAATCCAGGCCTGATATAGCAGGAAGTGAGGTGAACACCTGGTTACTATCAGTCTACATGTTATCAACCACATGAACGTTGGTCTGAACAAACAATTGCTAAATGTGAATTTTACAAGCTACTCTCCATGAAGGTCCACATTAATGTTAAAGATATTTTTATTCATTATTATAAGCAACCATATGAATAGCTGCAGTCTTTCTGAAAAATAAACAAACTTCTCTTACCTTCCACCCAGACTGGCCAGGTTTTGTGTCCACCCCTCCTTCTCCACCCGTACTCTGATTTCCTTCTGTACTCATATCGTTTTCATTCAAGCGCTCCTCTCTTTTCTATTTGTCTGCTATGCTTCTCACAAAGCCACTCTTTTTGCTCTTTTATTTTGACCCCATAGAGCTCCTCCTCTCCTTCAGTGTAATGCACCTCCTATTAAGGGAAGTGCCTCGATGTCCTGTAGTTTCAACCCAAATCCAACGTCATGGTTGCATTGCAAATTTCACACATGTAATGTGTAAAATTAGATTAACACATAGATTAAGACATAAAAATGGTGTAGGATTTGCTTTGAAACTATTTTTCACACAGAAATTGATAGTAAATTTCACAAGTTATTACAAAGAAAGAAGTAACATTGAATTAAACATGACATTTTTAAGTAGAAATATTTTCTTGAAAAACCTATTCCAATAATCTTTGTTTTATTTACAACTTCGAAAAAACAAACAAAAAAAAAAACATTTTTAATACTGCAGCATCTACAGCTCAAATGAGGTGATATGATTTAACCTGAAATTGCTTATATTTTACCAATGTCAAAATTCCCTTTCATTGTGTTTTGAAGCCGATTTCCTGTTTTGACATATTCTGGTGTCAGTGAGCTCACCTCTGTCCAACATTCACCACCTGCTCTGATAAATCTTTATCAGACAATATTGCCCTAGACGCACCCTTGGCCAAATTCATACTGCTTTAAAACACTCTGTATCTCCCATTTTCATAAACCTGGAAGAATAGGTTCTAGGTTATAAAAACTTCTCCAAGAGAATCTTTTAAACTTCAGCAGCTGAGGGCCTGACCAATCCAAGAAAGACATTTGTTCATTTTAGGTCATAAAGCAGAGAAGAAGGAAGAAGAAGAGAAGACAGAGGAAACATTAATATAGACTTTCAGATACATAAGGGTGCATCAGCTCAGATGTGTATATTACACACATTGTGTATGATAAAACTACATATTCTATCTTGTGAAAACCCTCTTCAATAGACATGAATATTCAAAGTCACAGTTTTATTATGTTTATAATAACTTTTTCACATGTGCTTTATTAAATACCCATGACAGTGAATCCATCGTTGTTAAAAAATAAAAATACTGGCAACAGTTATGCTGATCCTTGGCAAGTAATGCATAACATGTCTTTTTAAAATGAAAAGGTGAACATATTTTCTTCATTCAAAATTACAGAAAAGTAAAATGACAGAAAGAGTTAGAAACCACTTGTATAGATATAGCTACCATAACGTCTCAAGACTTGGTTATCATTTCTATCTTTTAACATTCAGTAGGTCTACAGCACCAAGATTGGTTGATTCTCCCGAGAAATTGTTTTGTAAACGGCGAGACTTGTGAAGAAAACCTGCGATAAATCTGTAAACAAACGACAAGAAACGAAACCAGCGTTACAACCACACTTATGAATTAATTAATTAAGCTTGTTTATTTTCTTTGTTAACAGACATTGCTGCTTCTCTATGAAGCAGACCACACACAAATAATTTCTGCTCATTGCTCAAATTACTCAATATTTTAGTAAAACGCTCTGAGGCAAAACGTAATGAACATATACCGCCCACCGGGAACATGAGTCTCAGAGACGGGGGCTACTACAATATGACTTCAACTTCCAGTCAAACACATGGAGCTGCCTTTACAGTAAAAAGAGTAGATACTCTACTTTGAATTTTGTATTAACACACGAACAGAGTTTACTGAGGCTATCATCACACTAGAAAATAATTGCATTAAACAACATAAAACTGTACTGTGTACGAGGAAGACAATATGAGATACAAATCTCAGTGACATTACTGTGACATCAAGAAATGACCACTTTTACTCAAAAATCAACTTTAAGCACGCTTGTGTGAAATACAACATTATTGAAAATATAACACTTCAACTAACCGTTTCAATAAATGTATGTATTCTTTTCTTTAAACTTATGATCAGCCCCGCATGAAGCAGAGCATCAAAAAATTAGATTATACTCATTGTGTTCCTCCCCACGGAAATCTTTAGTAAAAGGCGAAAGATTTATACGATCTGAGGTGAAACATGAGTGTATTGGTAAGAAACTAGTCCGGGTTCAGTATTAGAGGAGACGAGACACAAACATCAATGACGGTAACTACATAGCGACCTTTAGAAATAACACTAAACAAATATATACAATATTATAAACACATCAATCTACCATAAATGATATTTAAGATGCATATAAGCACATAAACCACTAAATATGATACTAGCAATTTAAAGTTGAGCGTGCAATGCATTCTGGGAGATCAAACTGTGGCGAGGCTGTTTGCCCCAAATAGGGCTCGCTGTAGCCCACAAGATCCAGGGGGCGTGGTTGGATCCACATCTAGGGGATGGAGATGGGTAGGTTTAGGGGTGGAGATGGGGTGGGTTCAAGAATCAGGGGGTGGAGATGGATAGGTTTAGGCATATGTAAGGTGGGAAGAGTTGGATCTGGATTCAACCACGCCCCCTGTATCTTGTGGGCTATCTCCAAACGGGGTGGGAGCTCCATAATAGGGCATAGCTTCCTCCCATTAGGTGCGTTCGACTTGAAGCACGGCTACAGACGGTGGTTAACGAGAGTAGCCGCTTGCAGTCAGGGGCGGAGTTGAAAACGGAGTCGTCAAGTCGGACACTTCGGGGCTCTCGTAGTTTGCTGCATCTACCTCAGTCATGGCAGATCACGTGGCGTTTGCTTGCTTTATTGCAGACGAACTGGAAGCTATAGAAATGCCGTTATTGTTGTATGAAATTGAGCACAATGAGCAACGAAAGTGAGTAAAGGTTCAATGTAATAAGTATTGTTTTTATATATCCAAAGGGACATGGGACCATACCCAACACCAGTGTGACTCGTTATTTCTAATACTAACCAATCAATGCAATTATACTTAACAATTTTCATTAGAAGTGATTCTTTTTTTATTACTATGTTGGTTTATGTTTTAATAAACCTTTAAGATGTATGTAATATTTTGAAAGGGTGTCATCACGACAGAAACGAGTTTTAAGTAAATAAATAGAACATATTGAAAATTTGACTTGTGCAGTATGATTCATTATGTGTGTTTTTGCTACTGCAACTTAATAAAAATAATCTATGAAGATAATAATTGTATGTACTAAATGTGGTTTTCATTACAGATAAAAGAATTAGGATGTTACATATTTGTTTACTTATTTGACTATTTCTCCAGTTAGGTAAGCACATTTTAGTAAGACAAAACACCATGAGCATTCATACGTGAACACCATGAACAGGCCTACGGATAAGCCCAATTTATTTGCCTTTCTATTATGATTTATACCAGCTTATGAAAGTGTTCTGAATGTTGTATTAAGTTGACATCCAGCCAGAGTTGTTGGCAGTAATCACATGCAAGTGAAGATGGATGAACCCAGCAACTAGACAATTAGTATCAATCAGAATCCATGATGACCACATTATATTAAAGTCTGTAAGATTGACATTTGATTTATTCCATAAAAAAATGATCTAAATAGGTTATATATGCAGCTACTGTAAAGGGTCTGTATGAAAAAGGTCCAAAATAAACCTATGCACAAAACCTATATAAACAAATTAACAAAAAAGTGATTGCAGTAAAAATAATTGTAATCTTTTAATAAACATGATTTACGAGATGAAGATGACATGAAAAGTTAATTTATTTTTATTTTTTTGAAAGTCCGTATATGAGCATTAGTGGGACTGAAGTTGTCAGAATAAACCCGAAATACACGTCCTTGTTGTCATGTGGTGAATTTGGCCAATCGTGAAACAGCTGTGTCGTCATCAGCGCTCCCGCAGTCGCTCTGGAGAAATTGCGCCGGCTGAGTCAGCCGGCTGCTCTCGAAAAGCTATCGCGGTACTTTGATGCCACACGTGACAGTGACGTGTGGTCGGCGCCGGTTCAAGTCGGACTAAATTTCTAACCGGCATGCACTGCTTCAAGTCAGCCGCCGATCGGTCTGCTAAGTGCTGCATGAAGTCGAACGCACCTAATTTCTCCAGAGCGACTGCGGGAGCGCTGATGACGACACAGCTGTTTCACGATTGGCCAAATTCACCACATGACAACAACGACGTGTATTTCGGGTTTATTCTGACAACTTCAGTCCCACTAATGCTCATATACGGACTTTCAAGAAAATAAAAATAAAAATAAATTAACTTTTCATGTCATCTTCATCTCGTAAATCATGTTTATTAAAAGATTACAATTATTTTTACTGCAATCACTTTTTTGTTAATTTGTTTATATAGGTTTTGTGCATAGGTTTATTTTGGACCTTTTTCATACAGACCCTTTACAGTAGCTGCATATATAACCTATTTAGATCATTTTTTTATGGAATAAATCAAATGTCAATCTTACAGACTTTAATATAATGTGGTCATCATGGATTCTGATTGATACTAATTGTCTAGTTGCTGGGTTCATCCATCTTCACTTGCATGTGATTACTGCCAACAACTCTGGCTGGATGTCAACTTAATACAACATTCAGAACACTTTCATAAGCTGGTATAAATCATAATAGAAAGGCAAATAAATTGGGCTTATCCGTAGGCCTGTTCATGGTGTTCACGTATGAATGCTCATGGTGTTTTGTCTTACTAAAATGTGCTTACCTAACTGGAGAAATAGTCAAATAAGTAAACAAATATGTAACATCCTAATTCTTTTATCTGTAATGAAAACCACATTTAGTACATACAATTATTATCTTCATAGATTATTTTTATTAAGTTGCAGTAGCAAAAACACACATAATGAATCATACTGCACAAGTCAAATTTTCAATATGTTCTATTTATTTACTTAAAACTCGTTTCTGTCGTGATGACACCCTTTCAAAATATTACATACATCTTAAAGGTTTATTAAAACATAAACCAACATAGTAATAAAAAAAGAATCACTTCTAATGAAAATTGTTAAGTATAATTGCATTGATTGGTTAGTATTAGAAATAACGAGTCACACTGGTGTTGGGTATGGTCCCATGTCCCTTTGGATATATAAAAACAATACTTATTACATTGAACCTTTACTCACTTTCGTTGCTCATTGTGCTCAATTTCATACAACAATAACGGCATTTCTATAGCTTCCAGTTCGTCTGCAATAAAGCAAGCAAACGCCACGTGATCTGCCATGACTGAGGTAGATGCAGCAAACTACGAGAGCCCCGAAGTGTCCGACTTGACGACTCCGTTTTCAACTCCGCCCCTGACTGCAAGCGGCTACTCTCGTTGACCACCGTCTGTAGCCGTGCTTCAAGTCGAACGCACCTATTGCGCCGGCTGAGTCAGAACGCTATCGCGGTACTTTGATGCCACACGTGACAGTGACGTGTGGTCGGCGCCGGTTCAAGTCGGACTAAATTTCTAACCGGCATGCACTGCTTCAAGTCAGCCGCCGATCGGTCTGCTAAGTGCTGCATGAAGTCGAACGCACCTATTGACAGACAGGCACATGACACGCATCCACCATTTTTTTCTCCCAATCAACTTCAGCGCAAACTCCGCCCCACAGCTGATTCTAAAGATTTTATTGCTTGTGTCAATCACAGTGTTAATTTCCTACACTATGCAACAAAAATGCTAACCCCTGTTTGCTGCGGTATTCATAGATTTTTGTATGCTGGAGTTAATGAAAAAATCTGGAAACATTGTAGCTGCTGTTGAAGATAGATTACAAACTATATATATCAAGCATTTGTCCCAGTACATACAGTACTGATGGATCTAAAGATCCTAATACAGGGAGAATAGGTTTTGCTTTCAGTATTCCATCCTTACTGCAGCCTACATTACAAACTGTCCAGATTGAAGTGTAGCCTTAATGCAATTGGTCAAATCGGTGTTGTTTTGAGCAAATAAATAGCATTCCCGCTGAAAAACAAACGTTGTAGCGGGAAAATGTCCCCTATAATTTGTATTTACTTATGTCCCTGTACACAAACAGGGACACGTCAAATATTATCGGGAAACCCGCCACAGCAATAATTAATCTCTCTTCCTTTTTGCTTTGGAACTAATGTGGTCGGAACCAAAGTTTACAAGGCTGCGTTCTCTGGAACCCTCTCAAGCGGAGGACTTCTACATTCCGATTGGTTGCTGCCCAACCGCGTCATAGCTCATTACCATAAAGTTGACCTGACTTCAACTCTCCTCAACGCCCTCACCGTCCAAGACTCGCCGCACCGCTCTCACCGGAGCTCACCGCCGGCTCACATTGAAAATGAGTTACGTCCGGCCACTTTGACACTCTCGCCGGCGGCGGTGTAGGAGAACATCAGATCATGTATCAATATACACAATAGAGATGATGGCAATAGACAATTTGTAAGTCGCTTTGGATAAAAGCGTCTGCTAAATTACTAAATAAATAAATAAATAGCAACAGCAGTGGATAGAAGTGACTCAAATCAAAAAGGTTATACTTTGTACAGGTTCATGTTTGGCATTAAAGTAATTGAAATCATTCACATCGCACAGTTGAGGATATAGTAAATGAGATATATGAAAATCTGTATAGATTTAAGAATAAGAACATCATGATAATATTAATGTGGATAACGGCTCATAGGGGGATAAAAGGTAATGAAATGGTTGATGGATTGGCAAAACAGGCTTTGGAAAATGAAGAGATCATGGATATCTCACTTAGAGACTATATATGAAGCAAAAGCAATAATTAAAGCATATACCACTAAGGAATGGCAACATAAATACTGGACGTCAACTTTATGAAATACAACGAGAAGCAGGAGTAGTGAGGATAACTAAAAGAAGCACCAAAGAGGAAAATATTCTGACAAGATTAAGGGTTGGACATATTATGCTGAATAAAACCTTAAAAATCATAAATAAACATCCAGCAGGATTATGTGAGCACTGTGGAATAGAGGAATCAGTAGAACATGTTATTTGTGTTTATCAAAAGCATACTAATGAACGAGAAACAATGAAGAATGGATTTAGGAAGGTGGGATTGGATGAAATAAATCTTAAAATATATATTTACTTATGGATTAGAGTTTATTTCTTTATCTCAAGAGAACAAAGCTCATTAAGAGAATTTAGAGGGGTTTCATTTAAATAATTTATAAATAATCGGGTTTATTTGTTTATTTTGAAGGATTTTATTATTTTTTTAATTATTATGAAATGGGTAAACTCTAGTTCGCACTCCAATACAGTAGGAGGCGATAATGCCATTAAGGTTAATGTTGGTGCTACCCGTCATAAAACAGAAGAAGACGAAGAAGAAGAAGAAAAAGAAAAAGAAGAAGAAGAAGAAGAAGAATGCTAACCCCTAAACCTACCCCACACCTGACCCTAACCAGTGAATTTGGCTGCTTGGCGGGATCGGCGCTGAATAGGATGGTAAAGAAAGTTGCAGTTCAGGAGATAATCAGTTAATAAGATTATGCGATATGAGATGACCGTTCCGTAACTCCCCGACCGGACCTCACCGGACAATGGCACCTTTTTAGTTACACCCAGCGTCACTACCCCATCCTACCCTGCGACTTTAGAGCCCCGGGATGCCCCTGTTGCTTAAAACAAAGCGATAGAGTAAAATGTTTCCCCTGCGCTGGGACTATTCTCATTTATATCATTAAGAGGTTCACTCCGGTCCGAAACAGCACTGGCCACGAGCTATGGGCTCTGCTCTCACGGAGAATACTGATCTATATAGCAAATTTGATTTTAGATCAACTAGAAATTATGTTTAATTTCTAAAGTTGTATTTGGTCTTTGCGCGAATAGACCCCACACCATTTACCCTTCTCGAGACCCTATTTTCCAATGCGAAATAACTGAACTGGGGTTATATACCATATTTGTAAGAGCTTTAAGATACATAGTTTTAAATAAATATAATATCGCACAAATCAAACTTGCTCCTACACACAAGTCCTATCAATGAATTATATGGCGACACCTAGTGGTCATATGATGTAGGCCTACTAAGCTGCTGCTTGAATCACGAGCAACCCAAACAAAATGAGAAGTTACTGCAGTCAGAATAGGCTCACTATGATGATAGTTAACACTGTATAAAGGCCAACTAAAAGTTTTCTTTCTTTTATGGTATGTTAAAACTATTTATATATCAAACTGCTTACAGACATGTCGTCTTACTTCGCCGTGTTTAACCTAACACAGTGTAGAAAACAAAAAGTAAGAGAATGGATGAGGCAAGAGAAACGTACTAGCAATCAACATAGAGTGCTGGTATGACTCTTCTAACCTCACCACATAAATTCAAAAAAACTCTATAATCAACCTAACTGCACTACATCCTCACGGTGCTCTGGTTCCCACTTCCATCAACAGGATAGAGTGCGGTTTGAATGATTAACCCCTAATTACGGGGTCCTAATATTTTGTCCTTTTTCCTGACTTGTACAGGGCTTTCAAACGTTTCAGTAACCAGCTAATCAAGGAAAATAGCTTCCACCAGCTTCCCAGATGCTGGTCAGCTTGAGTCCTTTCTGTTTCTTTCAGATCATCAGCAGAGAGAACTTTGACAAAACGTAAATACTGACATATAAATGTACCACAAAACCATAGTTTGTTTTTTTGTTGGAATATATAGAGCTTAGTCAATATAGCACATTATATAATTTCTGACAGGAATGAACACAAGGCTGGAATTGCTGTTTGTGGATGTCAGAGGGTTCAATGGATTGCTTAAAAACATACTGATTGTTCGGCTGATGAAACGTCTTTCCGATAGATTTTCAGTAGGCAAAACGGTTTTTAAAAGTTGTGAAAATTACATGTGATCTAAGCCCTCTACAGCACATTGTAAAATTTAACATGGCATCTACCCTAAGGTCTATGGTTCCATTAAGAGCCTTTTAACATCCGTGGAAACAACAGCACACTGCACAAAAGATTCTTTATAGTGGAAAAGGTTCTTCATATTATTAAAATGTTTTACACTAAGAAAAAAAGTTTCTTTTAAGAGCTGTTTACAGAAAGGTTCTCTCTGTAAGAGCTACCGGTGCTAGGGGTGCCAAGAGACAAATGGCTTTACACGAGATAAACATGCATCCCTGTTTGGGGAATTTACACTTTATATATTTTTATTAGGAACCCAAAATGTATGTAATAGTATAGTAACTCTTAAAGTAGGCTAAAATAATGCCATATTTGCTCAGAAGCTTATTTGCCAGTGGTTAACTTCACAACAGCCCAGAACCTGACACTCAGTGTGCATAGGTCAGAGACTGTCCTTCAGGCCTCTAGTTAAAATATAAATCAACTAAAGTTTTTTACTTTTTGACAAAGAATTCAACAACTTTGATGGGTTCCTTGTACTTGTTAAGGAAAGTATTATATGTGAAAGTGTGAAAATGAAAAATGTTATTCAGAGAAAATAGATGTTTAACATCTTCATTACATTCCAAACAGCATAACTGATGCCGGTTGAACACTAGTAAATGTAGGATAAATAATGGTTTGAGGAAAGAACTGACTTGAGAAGCATAGCTACCACACAAAATAAATATTGTAACAGCAAGCACAGTATAAAGATTTTGTGTAGATTAAAGACTGGGTTACGAAATACCCTTTCATATAGCATACACAATGATTCACCATTTGTCTTTATAGTATATTGCCAGTGAATACATTGAAAGTAAATGGTGACTGGATCACTGATAAATGGCCAACAGATAAATACTGGTTCTAAACAACATTAGGGACAGATGATGGTGATCTTTGGGTGTGAACAACCCCTTTAATCACAATGGCTAACATAGTTGTGGTTCCTATAGGGTTCCTGCTCATTGTGATGTTTTTCATTGACTTTTGCAACTTTTCATAGAAATGTTTGGATGACAGAAGCGCAGAAACAAGCAAAAGCAACCTCGTTCAGTAATGTTTTTCACTGTATTCTCTCACCATTGTTTTGTTAACCCAAGTGGGCTCTGTGTTGGTGCACAGCTGAGCCAATAGCGTGTCATCGTGGGCTGGCTTTCTGCTGTGCACGAGGAAACTATCGTACTTGATGGGTGTAGACATACTTCTCAGCCAATCATGGGCGTCGAGAGGAGGAGCTATAGGACCGTTTCAACCAATCACGTTGGTTTAGAGGCGGGAGGTACGCAGTGTTACTTGCGCAATGTATTTGACACTCCTCTCGACCAATCATAGGCAAAAGTGGGCGTGGTTGCTGAAAATGTTGTCCATCTAAATCATTTGTGGGCATGTATAATATTGACATGTCCCGCCTACTGGCCGGTCTGCAGACTCGCACAAATACAGTTGTGTGTTTCATAAAAATGCACTCAGATGCGTCAAGTAAGTACAATAGTACGTTTTCACTGCTATTCGTATTCTGTCGACCTGTGATGGCAATTGCGAACTTGCTGCACCCAGACAAGTCGCCGTGACTTCTTTTAAGATGTATGATTCGCTGTATTGACGCATTTTGTGAGTAAAGTAGCCGTTCGTTACCCGAGCATAGAAATCATCAGATTGACTCTGAGCTTGCGAGCTGCTCTCTTTGTGTTTTTACTCCGATATCTAGGGCGCTTGCAAGCGACAACGACCTTGCAAGGAATAACGCTGCATTTTAGCCTGCTTTGCTTGAGTATATACAGCAATCCGAGCAAGGTATCTGATCCTATTTACACAATACACTTGTACACTAATTACCTTTAATACCCAAATAACCATAAGGGATCCATCTCCTCACAACTCGAGTGAGCAGTGCAAAGCAACCGAAGAGCAAGTGAAAGATTGTTTTTTTTAAGAGCTAAACAGGTCGGTTTTTTCGAGAAAACTGCGGAAAAATGACAGGGGGTGAAAATTGTGACGCAGTTGTGTAAAAAATTAGTGCTTGCAAACACGATCTGGCGCATTACTGTACGTCCATCTGACAGATCAACTGCATATCGTTGTGAAAGAAATGTCTTTGATCAAAGATAGAAAATCTTTTTTGCAGCATTTGGGTCGCATTCATCAGTTGGGGAGAGTACCGATTGAAATTATGATTTGAGGAATTCTGGGAAATGTGGTTTATTCAGCCGAACCATTTCATTGGCAAACACAGGCGTTGTTTGTCATTAGACTACATTCCCCAGAAGTCCACAGACTCCAGATACTTTGTAAAGTCGTTGCAAGTTGTGCGTGTATACACTTATATGCGAACTATGTGGCAGAAAATCCTATTTTTAACTGCAGTCGGTTATATAGATGTGAATGTTTGAAATGTGTTGGTGTGAATTCGAGTAATACTGATTCTTACATGTTTGGGGTATTTCATATTCACTGGCATTCCTGACAACTGTGTCACACGCTCACAAATAGTCTCATTTTATGTCGAGTTTGCTTTAATAAGGTCCTGGATTATATACCGGACTATGTTTAAACTGGATCTCGTTCATCAACTCTGAATTTAATGTTGTTTCAGGGGCTTGTCTACTCGCACAGCGCTTGTACAGAAAGGCCTGCACCGATACGTAATTTTCTAGATCTGAAAAACGACAACGTGGAAGTTTATAATGTGTGCAAAATGAATCATATGCGTATGTCATTTTCACATTGCTACTTTGTCTTTAATCCCTCTGAAAATTCATAATACTAACCTAGTTTTCATGCGCCAGCACATTGTTTTATTCTTTGAGCATTGTAATTAGTTTTTTCCACTTCGACTAAATCAAAAACAGTCTAATAAATACCTAATATATTATTCATTTTATTTGAAAACAAGCGTCAAAACAAGTAAAGTTAATGAAATAAAAGTTACATCAAATATAAGCAGTATAGAAGGGATTACTATGGTGTCTGATCCACCTTTGCCATAAAAATAAGATCCATGCACTTCAAAATAGAGCTTCTTTATGCTTTAGAATATGATATTTACTTCCATTGCACTGCATGAGGACAATTCTTAGACACTGAGGTATAGTGGACCTTTACAAAGATGCCATTGACTTTTCACAACCCACATCTATTCATATCTGAATATCATTTTTGATATTTCGGCTATATTATCTTGAAGAAACCCCTGAATGAAAAACTCTGGATCTAAAGGTAAGTTGATGACGAAAGAGAATTGGCATTACTGACTTTCTACGAAAAAATTCAGTTGCATCACATTATCACATACAGTGAATTAATGCATCTTCTGAAGTGTTAGGTTACAAGATTATGGAATATTGCTGCGTACCTTTTGTCCAACTGGTGTTTAAGTATATCTTTGTAAGCCTGTTTCAATCTGTACTTGGCTCTCTGTGCATATATATTCTTAAATGTATCTAATCCCAAATCTTTTTTCACAAATTCGCTAGGACCTGATATTAACATGCTAGAGAAATATGGCCTCCACACTGGCATTTACTTTCTTGATGAAACCATACTTGATAATATAAAGATTATGGATGACAGTGTTGGTAGCCGGCTGTATTCGTAATGAAGACACATAGAGCAGTTAAATGCATAGTGTATGCATTAGCCTATTAGAAACACTTCAGAATCTCACATGGCCTATCATGTTTCCCTGTCATTTTACAGGCTGACTGGAGCAGATGCTTCTTTCCTATGTCCTCAATAATTTCAATGTATACACGGTGCGAACATATATATACACACCACAACAAGCAACAAACAGAAACCCATGTACAGCCCAGATGCTTGTACATAACTGCCAGGAGTAACAGATGTTTATTTTTATATGTCCCTCACAGATTTCCAGCTGAACTCTCATTTGTCCACACTGGCCAGTATCCACAAGATCTACCACACCCTGCACAGGCTGGTAAATATGGACTCCGTTTGCATGCACTTAAATACTCATCGGCTTTATTGGCAGATTTAACATTCATGCCTTTAAATAGTTTAAACCAAGAGCATTTATACAGGTGTGATTTGTGCACGTTTTCATCACTAGATAATTGACTTTTTTGTTTCAGTGTGATTCTGGCAGGTAAGCCAATAAACCAACCTGAAATCAACAAAGTATTCAGTTTTATTCAAAACATGCTTGCTTTAAGGCCCTTACTGAAGTATAAGAACCAGTGTATCAAGACTGATCAAACTCTCTGAAATGCTAAATTTATTCTTTGCTATAGTTGAATTCAGCAAATAAAGGTTTGTGATTATGATTACGATTTGAATGCACTTGGACATTTGTCTGATTTGTCAGCCTTCAAACTGTCCTCAAACGTGACTTTTAAAAGAAAACTTTAGAATTTTCTAGAACTATGTTTAGAATAGATAGTTCATGCAGATTTTGAGACACATCTGTATTTGATAAATTAGCATAATCATGATTGTTTTTGACAAAAAAAACCTAAACAAACAGGCGAGGGATAGCAGATGTGTTAAACTATATGCATATATATATATATATATATATATATATATATATATATATATATATATATATATATATATATATATATATATATAAATAATAAAACTGCATGCAGAATTTAGCAGATGTGATGACAGCTGACATTGTTGTGTGAATATTATTAAAACAGGCCATAAATCTCTATTCCTTGGTTATAGGACAGTTGTAGTTCTTATATTGAGATTAATGCAAAAGCTGACAGTGCTGTACTGGCCGTTGTTGCTTGTCTTGGTAGATTAGCATTGTGGGATAGCAATGTTTGGCTATATGTGGAGTTGGGACACTCAACGGCATTATTACATACTACATATTAACCTTTGATCAAGTAATTTACTTAAATAACTACCCTCATAACCCTGATTCACACAGAATTTTGTTCTACATTAGCTTATTTCCAGAACTGTCCTCCGAGAAGAGCACAGGCAGCATCTATAAAGGTTACAAGAAAAAATGACGATCAGCCACCTACATCACACAAATACTCATGATTACTTTATTCTTTTTATGGTGCGGTGCTAATAGCTGCTACTCTGCTGCAGAATGTTGTTTGAGTAAGAGAGAGAGAGAGAGAGAGTGATTGTGGGTGTTTCTTTTTCACCATAGAACCTGACAGAAGACGTCGGCCCAGAGACTCACGGTACAGGTAGTGACCTCAAATCCGACATGGCGTGCTCCTCCATCCCTCCATAATCTTATCAACTAATATCAAACATAATTAAAAAAAAAATGGTACTTAATGCTGGAAACATGCATCATATGTATCAGTTTTTTTTCTTCTACACAACTATTAAAAAATGTTGGAGTCAGTAAGATTTTAATGCTTTTATTTAGCAGGGATACGTTAAATGGATCGTAAATATCATCAGATTTATGCATCAAATAAATTCTGTTCTTTTGAACATTCTATTCATCAAACAGTCCTGAAAACATGCAGGCCAACTTGGGAATGACTGAAAAAGGGGAAAAAAAAAAAATCTTTGTCTCTCTTTTCCAGCCTGCTGCTCCAGAGCCATGCCCCCCAGGAAAAAGAGGAGACCCACTGCTGGAGATGACCTGTCTGCTAAGAAGAGCCGGCAGGATAAGTATGCTCAAAACATTCACCTTTCCATTCATCCATCCATATCTCCAGGCCTTCAGCTCTGTCCATTCCATCAGTCCGTTAATTTTCCTTTAATTCACTCAAACATACACGCTTATCCATCTATCTGACTTCTTGATTAACAAATAAACTAGTTGTCTGTCAAAGCATGTCAATTAAGAAATTCTGTATTTATGAACAAAAGGAATTGAATGTTGTTATAATAAAATAATGTCAAAAGAAAGTTGCAATTATCATAACTGTTAATTGTACCATCCTTCCACCTCTTTGTGTGGGTGGATTTCTGCCCTCAGAGCATGTGTCTCTTCTTGTTTGTATCAGATGTAGCACGTTCGTGCTTTAATGTGTATACAAGTGTGTGTTAATGTGTATTTAAATAGCCTCCGCTCAGTCCTTGTCTATTCATTTCAGTGTTTACAGAAAACAGGAGACATTGCAAATCCAGGAGGCGGAAGCTTTTTCTAGCAAGAGATGTCTAGAATGGTTCTACGAATACACAGGTACGTGGGCATAATTGTAAGTCATATTGGGTTTGTCACAATACTATGAACTATTGCAATTGTATATCTCTTTGATTTCATTAGTAAGGTCTTAAAAAGAGTATAATCACATCAGAATCTGGTAAGTTTCTAGAAGGCAGTGCATAATGTCAGCTAAATGTAGGCTTTTTTTGGATTCAGAATTACATCCTTGTGTCTTCAGACACTTTCCAAATGAAGTTAAGATGTAAATGTATGGTATAAGTATATACTAGCATGTATTTGGAAACTTAAGTCGCACTTAAAAATGTCTGAATTTCATTGCATTGCATTGCATGCAAAATATGAAGATAAAAAATATCAAACCAAGTGGCATCTGAAAAAAATATGCTTTTCTTAGAACTAACTTCACTTTTTCAATTATTTATAACCATTTGGTCTCAGAGTCATTCTTTTTGTGAATATATAAAGTCAGTTCCTGTTAAGTTCAAAGTGCCCTGGCACATCAACATGTGAACATGTTCCACAGAAGTTTGACAACTAGAAAGTGTCCGAGACTTTTTGTTTTTATTTTAAACGGTATAGCTATTGCTTCATATTTTGAAACCTAAGTTAACAAACTTGCATTTTTGTAAAAATGTTTTGATTTAATTATTCTTGTTCTGCAGTTCTTTAAAATAGATGCCATGTTTTTAATGTAATACAAAGACATTTATGCATTTTTAATTGTGGCTTAATTGTATAAACACGTTTTGGGGCCTCTGTATATAATAGTAAATTGTGTCTGAATGTGTTGTATAAATAGGGTGCGAAGATGTTGTTGGACCTGAGGGGATGGAGAAATTCTGTGAAGACATTGGAGTGGAGCCAGAGAATGTAAGAACTAAACTGAGCTCATAGTTTCATAGTTTATTCTAAAAATAAATCGTCTGTAGTTTTACATTTTAATGCATGTTTCTACGCAGGTAGTGATGCTGGTATTGGCCTGGAAGCTTGACGCCCAGAGTATGGGTTACTTCACTTTACAGGAGTGGCTCAAGGGAATGGGTTCATTGCAGTATGTCTGGCCAAACATGGAACTTAAATGCATCTACTACCATGCTACTTCACTTATTCTTATCCCAACCTTCACTTTTCCTCTTCTTCTTTCATACGCAGATGTGACTCTACTGAAAAACTCAGGAACTCTCTAGACTACCTGAGGTCTGTCCTCAATGATGTCACCAGTTTCAAGCTCATTTACCGATATGCCTTCGACTTTGCCAGGGTAAGAGTGACAGTGTATATGCATTAGGACAGATGATTGATGAACATTAATCACCATTCACTTTAGAAGCTCTGGTCTTCTTTTAATACTTCAACACTATATTTGGTTATGCCAGTGGCTGTGCATCTGGAACCTTTCTTTGTTTTTTTTCCCTGCGTGCATGCTGGGCACATCACAGTCCTTCAGTTACAGTAGACAAGGGCTTGAGACTGCTGAGAGATGGTGCTATTTTGGGTTGTTTCACCTCTTTGTCTGCTCAGCAGAAGTATCTCTTGTCCATATAGTTGATTTTTTTTTTTACTTCCTTGGTATGAATTGTAAAGCGACTGGACCTTTGCTGAGTGAAGCTCTTACTGGAGCCATTCGATAGGGCCAATAAAGTGGAGGAGTACAAATAAATAGCTTGTGGCAACTTTGAATGGATAACATGACATTCATCCTGTCTAGATGAAACAGAATTGTTCATGTCTGGACTCATCTTGAATAGAGCATTTTGTCCTTTCTTGTGCACTAGTAACATATTATGGCAGTTAGTGATTTTTAAAGACATTGATATCTATTTTTGCTTATCAAGGTGCAGGGACAATAATCGTGTCTGCCCTCAGGTGGTTATATTATAATATGTTCAAGTTCTGACTGCTTAGAATATAGAGTACAGAGTACACTAAATTCCAAAGCGAAGCAACCTAGTTTTAAGTACCTTGGCAATAATGGGTCATTTACAGATTGTTACCTCACCACCATAAATTGCCAGCTAAGTATTTTTATTGTGATGTGTGAACTTGTATTCAGACTCGTTTAACTTTAATATGCTTCCACCCCTTTGTAGGAGAAGGATCAAAGGAGTTTAGACTTAAATACTGCCAAGTGCATGCTGGGACTTCTGCTTGGGAAGACCTGGCCATTGTTTCCAGTGTTTAACCAGTTTCTAGAAGTAAATAATTTAATCTTTACAGTCTATCAGTGCCACTTCAGTTATTTTACAAGATCAGTCAAATGTTTGAACACAACTTCACATCCATTATTACTACTCATTATTATTATTAAAGACATAGTTGGCTCAAAAATGAAAATTCTGTCATCATTCACTCACCCTGATGTCATTCCAAAACAGTATGACCTTTTTCTTCTGTAGAACATAAAATAAGATATTTTGAAGAATGTAGGTAACATTCTTCAACAGCAACAACAGAACACTTCTTTCACCAAAAAGCAAATAAGTCATACAGTTTTAGAACAACACAAGGCACAGTAAATGTTGACATTTCACTTCATTATCACTTTAAAGTCATGAAAATGACAATGGAATAATACAAACTTTGAAACTACATAAACCTCAAACAGATAACATGTAAGACTAATTTTAAAAAATAGTTTCTTATATTTGAGCATATATTTGATGTTAAGCCAATTTCATGCATCATGGGATGCTTTTTAAATGGTATTGAAAGCATTGACTGCTTTTTTGTTCCAACTCATCCTTTTAAGGGATAGTTCACCCAAAAATGAAAATTGTCATTTACTCAACCAGCTGTTTGGCTCTTCAAAATTCTTCAAAATATCGTCTTTTATGTTCAACAAAAGAAAGAAACTCGTACAGGTTTGGAACGACATGAAGTTGAGTCAGTGATATGAGCATGAAAATTATGCAATTTTTGTGAGTACAAATATTTGGCTGGTAGTTTATACAGATTTATGCACATCAGTACATATTGTCTTATAATTAAGTCTGAAATCTTTAACAATTTTCCCCATTTTTTTCCACAGCAATCTAAGTATAAGGTTATAAATAAAGATCAATGGTGCAATGTTCTAGAGTTCAGTAGGACTATCAACCTTGATCTCAGTAACTATGATGAGGACGGGGCCTGTGAGTACAAGCACTCACACATAAACATGCCTCTCAATTTAGACCTCCATCATTCTTTTGTACAATACAGCTGGAAGTACATCAGATTTGTCTTTCGTCTTATTTTTCCTCTTTCCTCAGGGCCAGTGCTTTTGGACGAGTTTGTGGAGTGGTATAAAGACCGAGAGATGTCGTAGCGACAGCTTCCCCATGCCTACCACCATCACCAACTAGATAGACCAACTAATCGCCAACAATCACCATGACAATGACGACAGAAACGGTTTTGAAACAAACATCTAGAAAACTGAAGTGTTAGGGACGGACTGATGGTGGCCCATGGCGCTGAGGGCTTGAGTGTGTGAGTGTTTGCATAGAATGTAATTATCAATGCACATGTTTGTATGTCGCCCTTTTAGCCGGGGCCATAGGAGGGTCACTGGTGGTTGTGTGTTGGAGAAACAGCACCTCACCGACTCCACCTAATGTCCCCCATAGCCCACAATGCATTGTGGGTAAGCACACGGCCAGTCTTGGTGCCGCCTTCCCACCCCACTGTGATGTTTCATATTGCTGTGAATGTTTCAATAGGCTCTTATAAGGAGGATGAATTTGGATTCTCCACAAGGCAGGGTAGGTAAAAACTCCCATACTGTATGAAGTTTAGGTAATTTAGGCCTGAAAGGGAAAAAGAAGAACCTGCTTGGCTTTTTACTGAAGGTCAGTGACTTATTACTAAGGTTCAAAATGGAAATAGCTTACAGTGTCGCTCTGCTGATGTGGTCCAAACACTGTTTACTACAGTTTTCATGTTGGAGGATGATGACAGTCAGGGCATGTTACCATAGATACACAGCGACCTTTGCCATAAGTTTTATTTTTACCAGCCTCACTGCACTTGGATGCCATTTAATAAAGCGCACCACATGCAAGAGTGTCAAAGACATTCTGCTGTAAGTACTTCCATTGGTGTTGTTATATCAGTATCCCTTTCACCACTTACATTCTTGATTTTGATTATGAGATCAACAAGAACAGCTTTACTGTTCACAACATTAAGAACAGTGGGTTATACTTATCATGAGCATAGAGCCCAGTATCTTTTTCCTGGCTCGCATGACCATTGTGTATTCGCACAGCAATGGCAAGATATGGGCATCTTGTAGAGGAGTGTGAGCAGGTTAAAGTGACTGTGGAATGCATTCACTATATCATTTGATTCCTTAGCAATGCAACTGTACTGTGCATGTCATGGTTAAAATGACAGGACATGGATCTAAGGGAGAGACAACGAGAGAAAGCTGTTAAAAGTGCACTTTTGATTTCTGTGATGAATTGCCACAAAAATATTAAAAACAGGTATCCTGCCCTAAACACTGGCACTATGGCAAGCCGTTTTGACTTTTATTCCTTCACATGATATTAATTCTTGATATCACCAATTCAATTTGTACTAGTTAAAATGCTAATTCTTGATATCAGGAATAACATTTCTACTAGTAACAATGTTAATTTCTGATATCAAGAATTAAATTGTTGATATCAAGTATTAAATTTTTGATATGAGATATTACCCTCCCAATTGTTGATATCAGAAATACATTTTCAGATATCAGAAATGAACATTGTCACTAGTGACAATTAAATGGTTGATATCAAGAATAGACATTTTTACTAGATTTACAAGAATTGTATTTCTGATATGTGAAATTGGAATTTAAGTAAGAAATGAATTCTTGATATCAACAATTGATTTTCAACGGCAGCCTATGATGACATTTAACTAGTGAAAATACAATTACAGATAACAACAATTTAATTATTGATATCAAGAATTAGCATTTTAACTAGTGAAAATTTAATTGATATCAAGAATTAACATTTTTACTAGTGGAAATCTAATTCCTGATATCAAGAATTAGCATTTTAACTAGTAAAAATTTAATTGTTGATATCAAGAATTCATATCCTGAGAAGTAATAAAAGTCAAAACGGCTTTCCATACTGGCACTCCTTTGGCCACATCTTCTTCCACAGATCTTGTGGTCAAATGTGATCACCTTAACCCATAGTGACCAATACCTAGCAACTATTTAACGTTCTAGTTATGTTTGTAAAACTGTTGAGTTTTGTCTATGGCTGTGGCGTGAAGCTAACTTGTCATCTGAACACGAAAAAAAATGCATGCATGCATTCTGCAATTAGAGCCGTCTTTGTGAATGAATGAGGTTTTTTTATTATTTTTTTGCTCTTATTTTTTGTACAGGTATTTGTAGAAGTGGACTTTTTTGTGCTTAATTTGGGTATCCGCGGTCATGCAGTCTTAACGCTTTATGAAAAACATGATTGTGTGATTGTATTTAAAGCTTAAACACACTTGTAACCTCATCTGTTGAGATGTTCTACTCTGCATTGCCTTCTCCACCAAGTGCTAAACTACCATGTGCATGAGTGAATGCAGCATTTCAGTATATCTGCAATTTCATGTAAACATACTAATTTTATGTTAATGTCATACAGAGGCAGAGTATGACAAAATCATTATTAACTTTATTAAAGCTTATTTAGGGTAACAAAAAAGGGTTACAAGACATTTTTGTTCTGTTTTAGGATTTTTTTTTTTTTCTACTTTCTGAAAAGGTTTCTAACCATAAATTATTTATCAAGTATTCCCCCAGCATCTAAGAAGCCAACAGTCTATGTATGCTGTGCATGCTGACCAGAATCCATTAGAAAAACGTCTACAGACACTTGTTATAATCCCATTCATCTGCACCTGTTTGTGCCTGAGGGAAAAGTGGTTTTAAAATTATTTCAACAGATACAAGTTCCCTGTGTTATGACCGTTGCTTTTGTTGGGGGAGTATGTAATGCAGAGGGCTGAGCATTCTCATCTGACTGTATATATGTATGGATGTGTGTGTATATGTGTTTGTTTTCACTGTAACCTCTCTACATTCAATATATATAAAGGGGTTTATTAACGAAACGTGGAGTCATTTAATCTGTTTTAGATAAAGGGATGGAAGACTTGGATTAACAACTGTTCTGAAGTCATGCTGAGACTTTTCCCCTGTTTGCTGGAAAGCTAGTATTCAACAAAAACATTAAGATTTAATGAAAGTGACCAAGAAACAGTCATTCAACCGCGTTGGAAGAAAGTTTATTGCCCCATTAATGGATTAAAATGTCTTGTCATTGAGTGCAGTTTATAGCCTCTGGATTTTCTTTTAGTGCTGCACATGACTGATAAAATCAAGTGTTCATATTCTTAGACAATACATATTCTTATGTACATTCATACATTGTTTCGATGCAAAAAGAACAGAATTTCTATTTATGAAATACTGAAGTTTAGGTTATGTTCAAAATTATATTACAGTTTTACAATACTTCGTAAAAAGCAAATCCCTACCCTCAAAAGCTGTGGTTTTGAAAGCATCAGCTCAAAATGAACTCTTGAGCTAAATTAAATATTCCCTATACTTTGGAGTGGACTTGGAATCAAGTGTTGATGTACTCTTAGTTTTAAGGCCCCGTAAAACTGGGGCTTCGGCTCCTTCTGCGTTACTGGAAGTTAAGGTGTTCCTTGTAGAAACACTGCTGTAAATATGTTCTGGTTCGAATGATGGTGGTACTTCTCCATAATCTGCTGGTAATCTGTCCTGCTGTTCGCCGTTTTGTTGAATGGGGGATAGGGATGCAATGTTAAACTCATCCATTTCCTTTCTCCTTTGCTGCTGTAATCTTCTGCGTTCTTGCCTTTGGATTTCAGAATTTTCTCTGAGATACTCTCTGGCATCCCCCTGTTCTAGGGGAGGTGGCGATGTCTGTGGAACTGCTGGTGGCTCATATTGTGGTGCTGGTACATCCACATCCACAACCTCATGTCCTACAGAGTGTTTGTCACTGGATGAGGAACTTGACTTCTTTGACTTCAGGCCAGTCTGTTCTACTGCACTGTCTATAAGCTGTCCTTTCGTAATATTGTCCTTGGAAGTAAACTCAGAGGTCCATGATTCTGACTGGGTCTTTATTATTGATGCAGAACCTTTTTTCATTGAGGCAGGAGGTGACACCTCAGATGGTAAATGGGACCATGTGGTTTCAATGTCTGTATTTGTAGTAGGTGTTAAATCTCTTTTCATTAATTTGGTTGAAGATGATGGTTCACTTTTTGTGAATGCAATGTACCTCTTTACCTTTGGGACGTTATCAAGAGATACACCAGTTTCTTGAAAGAACTTTCTGTCTGTTTTTCCAATGATATTAGCAGATGGTTTGACAGCTGAAGTGCTCGATATCTTTGTTTCTTGAGCTACCCCTGATATTCCAACTCTTTCAGCTAAGACAGCAGTTGATGCCCGAGCAGGATACTGTTTTTCAATAGGTGTGAATTCAATGTATCTCTTAACTCTCGGTAGATTTTCAGATGAAGTGATCTGTGTCTTTGATGCTTTTTTATTTCCATTAGTAGATGGTTGTACGTAATCTTCAACTGAAGTGCTGGATCCCCTTAATTCTGTTGCTGTCACCTTTATGGATTTAGCAACACTTGAAGATGGAAGTTTTGACTGTGCAGAGGAATAAGGTTCACATTGTGTGAATTCAATGTACCTCTTTACTTTAGGGATTTTGTCAAGAAATTCACCTGTTTCTCCAATGGTTTTGCCATCATTAGTAGATGGTTTATCATCATCTTCAGATGAAGAGCTTGGTCTCATTGTTTCTTTAGCTACCACAGATACATTGACTCTTTCAGCTGAGATAGAATTTGTTGTCTGAGCTGGAGATTGACTTTCAGGATGTGTGAAATTAATGTATCGCTTAACTTTTGGTATTTTATCAAGCGGTGCTCCAGTATGTCCACCAAAATAGTCTTCCTTAGAGGGGATGTCATCCTCAGATGAAGTGCTTGATCTTTGTGTTTCTAAAATGACCTCAGATATTCCAACTCTTTCAGCTGGTAGAGAAGTTGTTGACTGCTCCGGGGACCGATGTGTGAATTGAATGTATCTCTTAACTCTTGATATTCTGTCAAGATGTGCTTCTGTTTGCCCAACAACACTGTCTTCCTTAACATTCTCCTTAGGAGATATTAGAGTACTAGATCCTGTTTTTGTCACCTTTACAGACTTTACAGTGCTTGGAAGAGGATATGGTGCAAGAACCTGGGAAGGTTCAGATTGTGTGAACTTAATGTACCTCTTCACTTTTGGGATTTTGTCAAAAGAGTCACCTCTTTGTTTAAACACATCATCACCATGAGTAGATAGCTCAACATCATCATCAGATGAAGTACTTGATTTCCTTGTTTCTTGAACAAGCCCAGATATTTCAAGTCTATTAACTGAGAGAGCAGTTGTTGTCTGAACAAGAGGTTCACTTTCATGCTTTGTGAATTGAATATATCTCTTAACCTTTGGAATTTTGTCGAGAGATGTTCCAGTTTGTCCAAAGACATTGTCTTCCTTAGCAGTTAGTGTGACATCTTCCTCAGATGAAGTGCTTGATCTCCTTGTGTCTTGAACTACCCCTAATATTCCAAGTCTTTGAGCTGAGACAGCAAATGTTGACTGAGCAGGGGATTGACTTACAGGATGTGTGAATTGAATGTATCTCTTAACTCGTGGTACTCCGTTAAGAGACACTCCTATTTTCTCAGAGCCATCGTCTTCCTGAACATCATCCTCAGATGAAGTGCTCTCCCTAGTGGCTCGTTGTTTCAATTCAGTTTCCATCACCTTCATGGATTTTTCCATGGTTAAAGGACGAAATTGTGACAGATTTGAGGAGTATGGTTCAGATTGTGTGAACTTTATGTACCTCTTTACTTTTGGGATTTTGGCAAGATATTCACTCGTTTCTTCAGTTATATTCTCGTTTTTATTAGTCGGTTTAACATCTTCCTCAGATGAAGTGCTCCATCTTGTTGTTTTAGCAACAATAGTTACATTTACTCTTTCAGATGAGAGACCAGTTGTTGTCTGAACTTGAGATTGAATTTCAGGATGTGTGAATTGAATGTATCTTTTAACTCTTGGCACCCTATCAAGAGATGTTCCTGTTTGTTCAGAGACATCTGTTTGTTTGACATCATCATCAGAAGAAGTGCTCAATCTCTTTGCTTCAGATTTGGTTTTCACCTCAGTTGTGACTTGCAGTGTATCTGAAGTGGTGGGCGACACTATTGGAAGATGAGATACAGGCTGTTTAAATTGAATATATCTCTTTACTTGTGGTACTCTATCAAGAGAAATACCGATTTCCCCAAAGACTTCAGTTTCCACTTTCCCTTGTTTAACTACTCCTGAGGTTGAAGATGAAGATGTTGACTGAATGTGTTGTGGAGGAAGTTCAGTCTCCTTAAACTTAAGATATTGCTTTACTTTTGGCACACCATCAAAAGATACATCTGTTTTAGCAAAGAAATTATCACTGTCATTCTGAGATCTAACATCATCTTTAGACGTGCTGGCGGGCATAGACTTTACTGCCTCAGTTGTGACAGTAGGACTGGATATTGATAGTGTTGGGGAAGAAGGTTCAAACTGTTTAAATGTGATTAATCTTTTTACTTTTGATACTCCATCAGAAGATACAGCTATTTTCCTGAAGAAATTGTCGTCCTCGGTTGTCAGTTGATCATCATCTGATGATGAGCTATATCTCCTTGTTTCCTGTATAGCATCTTTCATAGTTAAGGAAGGTGGTGATCGCAGAGTTGGGGAATGAGGTTCAGACTGCTTGAAGTGAATGTATCTTTTCACTTTTTGAATATTTTCAGGAGATACCTCTATTTGCGTTAAATAGCCCTGGTCTCCAGAGGATCTGTCAGTTGTAGCTTCAGGTTTCACTGCCATATCAATTGTGACTTTTGTAGAGGACGAAACTGATGGCAGAGTTGGAGAATGATGTTTGGACTGTGTAAATTGAACATATCGCTTAACCTTTGCGCCTGCATCGAGATTTATTTGCCCCCAAAAATTGTTTTCTGTAGCATCAGATTTGTCATCCAACATGACAGATGTGCTGGAACTTGTCTCCACTACTGCCTCAGGCCTCTTGGTTGAAATAGGTGATGTTAGAGTGGGAGAGTAAGGTTTTGGCTGACTGAATTGAATGTATCTTTTAACATTCTGCATTGTATCGAGAGATACACTTATCTTCCTAAAGAAACTGTCTTCATTGGTTGCAAGTTTGATATCATCATCAGATGATGTACTTGATCTCCTTGATTCGGGTTGTGCCACTAGTTCAGGTGATATACTTTGTTTGTTCAAGGGCAGTGTTGTCGAACAAGGTTCAGTGCTTGAGAATTGAATATATCTTTTTACTTTTGGAAGGCCGTCATACGATGCATCAACTTGTCCAACAAAATTTTTATCTTCAGTGGTTTGTTTCACATCATCCTCAGAGGAGAAACTAGATCTCCTGGACTCAGCTGTCGCTATAAATTCAGGCATGACTAGCCCAGTGGTTGGTGGAGGAGATGGTAATTGGCCTTGAGGATAGGAATCAGAGTGTGTAAACTGAAGGTATCTCTTCACCTCTGGTAAACGATCAAGGGATAAACCTTTTCCAAAGAGATTGTCTTCATTAGTGGTCACCTTAGTTTTTGACTTGGTTTGAACTTGTGATTGAAGATTCCCCTCATCTGGTTCATGTTCATGTCTGTTGAACAGTCGTGCACTTAATGCTCTTAATCTCATTAGACCTTTAGACTGTTTCTTGTCAAATACATCTGTGCTGCTGGAGGAGTTATCAAAGTCAATGTTGAGGACTTTGTTTGTGTTCTTATCTGGTGTGATGGGTCCTCTGTTCATCCCAGCTGCTAATGCAATCTCTAATTTTGTTGGGTACTCCAAAAATGTATCTTCTTCTTCACTGCAAGACGATCCGTCAGTATCATAGCCTCTATTCATTCTGTTTATACTTGACCTATAGACAGGATGGACATGGTATAGTGGCAGGCTATCATGACTTCCATAGTATGATTGATCTTGTTGTTTTTTGCGTTTAGACTTTTTTCCTGATGAACCTTTCATGGTAGAAGTAGGTGATGATGGCAGAGATGAGGAATGCTGTTTATTCTGATTAATATACACGTATTTCTTCACATTTTGACTTGTATCTTTTGGTACGGTGCTTGGCTGCAAAAATTTGATTGCTTCGTCAGTTGTGGTCTCAATTTTAGGTCTGGATACTGACAGAGTTGGGGAAGAAGGTTCAATCTGTTTAAATAAAATGTATCTTTTTACTTTTGAACCTCCATCAGAAGATACATCAAAATTGTCGCCTTTAGTTGTCAGTTCAGCATCATCATCTGAGGATGAGCTATAACTTTTTACTTCCAGCATATTATCTTTTTTAGTGAAGGAAGGTGATGATGACAGAGTCGGGGAATGAGGTTCAGGCTGTTTGAAGTGAATGTATCTCTTCACTTTTTTAATTCTATTAGGAGATACCTCTATTTGTGTTAAGCATTTGTTGTCTCCAGAGAATGCATCAGTGTTAGCTTCAGATTTCACCTCAATATCTGATAAGTTGTTGTTCTTCTTTGTTGAGGTTGGAGAAAATGATGGCAGAGTTGGAGGTCCAAAATGAGGTTTGAACTGTTTAAATTCAACACACCTTTTAACCTTTGGCACTGTATCAAGACCCACATCTACACATATCCCAAATTTGTTATCTTCACTCTTTCTTGGGGAATCATAAATATGCATACTCTCATCAACACTCTCTCCATGAGTAAGTGTCAACTGTATGTCTGATGGCTCCAGAGTGATAGTCTCTTGTCTTATAAGAATCCCAGCACTAGGCATTCTTTCATTTAAGGTGACATCTTCAAATCTATTTAAAGTGACCAAGTTTGCATAGTTCTCTGAGTCTAATTCATCCAATAACGCTGGGTTTACCACATAATTGTTTGGGCCACCTACACTTTCACCACTTTCACTTGAATTAGAGGAGCTTACTATGTCAGAGAACTCAAACTGCTTTACATCATCAACAGGAAGTTCTTTACCAAAAGGTTTGTCGAAATCAAGAACCTTTGAATCAAGGTTTATTTTGTCTGAAGGTGATTCTACTTTGCTTTGCCTCCATGTGTCATCATCCTTCAGTGGGTGTCCTAAAGCAGAGCTGGAGAGATCCCGGATACTTGACCTTTCAGAGCCGTCAGTGAAAGAAAAGCTTTCTCCACTGTCATTCCACAACTCTGGGTCCAAATGATCAACATTCTGTTCTGTCAGTTTGTTTGACCATTCTGAAAATGGCTCTGTACTAAATCCTGGAATTCTACCGATTGTGTTTTTGTTTGCCGGTATAGTGACAGCAGGAGGGTCAACACTTTGTTCAGTTTGTTTTGAGAAGTTACCTTCCTGACTTGACTGAGATGATGTTGAAGAACTGCCCCTTCTCTTTAACTGGGTGATATTATCTACATCTGGAATTGGCTCAAATTCCCTATCTTCTGTTGAGCAGGGTGGCAGTTTCTTACCATTTATGACTAAAGCATTCACTTCCCCTTCCTGTAGTGAGCTGCTGCTACTGCTGTCGGCTCTTCCTCTGTGAACCTCCATCTCAAGAGCCTGCAGTTTTCCACCAGTTACTGAGGATTTATCGTTTTCAATGGTCTCATAAAGAGCCTCAACTTCTGTGTTGCTCTCAGAGGAGCCATCTGCTTGATCATTCTCTACTGTAACATAGTAAGGCACTTGATCGTCCACCTCTGTGATTCCACCAAATGTAACTCTTGAACTCACTCTTACTTCTCGTTCTTGGTCTTCTACATCACAGTACCCTTCATTCACATAGGGCTGGGGCCCAGTGGAGGAGGTTGTTGTTGGTGGTGGTGTAGATTGTCTCTTGGATCGTATTCTCCTCCATAATTTGTCTAAGAGTGGTCTCAAAAGAACACCAAGGATAAAGGCTACAATAAATGTAATGATGACAGAGAGGCAGACAGCAAGGACAAAATCTTTCTGGTTCCTTGTTTGCCGTACAACAGGATCATTCCTTGGTGTGTTTTTATTTTCTTCCTCATCCAAGATGGTTGCTGTTTCCCTACGTGGTCTTGAGCCACTGCCTTTTTTATAGACATGTAGATCAAATACTGATATGTGCTCCCCTCGGAGCCCTGAAATGCATACATAAAGTCCTGCATGCTGCTTTGTAATGTCCTTAATTAGAAGTTTTGGTTGGTTATCTCTGACTTGGCCATGTGGAGTCCACCAATGAACCTGCATGATATCTAGAATACAAATAACAGGAAATTTCATCATTAAATGTGCTTTAGCATTTACATTGTTTACATGTAGATTTTAGGAGTTCCATAGCTTAAGTTATGAATAAAACATTTTTTCAGTAAATTGGACTGTGGTTTTATAACTTCAGTTCAGATAAAGACAAGTAAGCAGAAGTAGCACCTTGACTGTCATTGCTGCAAGGAATTGATATTTGCATCCCCTCGTCCACAATCATGTTATGATAGTAACCAGATGTGCTGGATTCATGTGCTGGACAAGTAAGCTCCGAATCCTTCAGGTGAAGCAGATGTTTTCCTGCATGATGTGGTGGAGAGGCACATACCACTTGCCAGGAAGCATCACCAATTTCTGTATCAAAGCTAATCCATCTTCTCAAAGTCTGCAAGTTGCAGTCACACGTCCATCTGTTGAAGAAGACATTGACCAAGGCATTCAGGTTCCGCAGGGACTGGTAAGTAGGAACAGGAATGGTGACCAGCTGGTTATAGCTCAGATCAAGGACCTGGATGGAATTAGTGAGTCAGTGAAAATGTTTTCCACATTGTAATGCATGCTGAGTTAGATTAGTTAATTTATGCAGTAACTACTGAGTCTGTCAAAAGACATGCCACTAGGGGGAGCACACTCACAAACGTAAAATTGCTCTTAAAATTATTTCCCTTTAAAATAAGATTACAATATCAAGTGGCAGGTATTAAAATGACACTAAAATAAGTTGAGTAGTTATGAGATGTTACCTGCAGCTGTTTTAGGTCTATAAAAGCTTGTGGGTGAATGCTTATGATGCTGTTATGCTGGAGATGAAGCTCTTTCAAATGAATGCAGTTGTTCAGGTCAGTAAGACCTATCTTAGATATCTGGTTAGAAGACAGTTGAAGAATCTGCAGAGACTTTATGCAGCCCAGCCCTGAAAGCAAAATGTATCTTCAGAATATCAAAAGGTAAACATAATGCAATAATTAACAAGCATGCATTAAAAAGAGAAAAACAGTGGATGGCTGAAAAGTGACTCCATAGCTCATGGATGTCCTATAAATTAAGTGTTTGGCTGTGCCCAGATTTAAATCTGAGCTCTACCTGTTACAGCTTGCCTTGACCACATAAAACACAAGCATCTGTTTGTGCCAATATCTGTTGCCGTAACAAAACCTAGCATAGTAGTGCAATGGTTTGGAATGCCACATGAATCACCACTTGTTCAAATCAGGGAGGTTCTTGCAGCAACACCGCTTGAATAACTTAAGGACTTGACTCTCAAGATGTTGGTAATGGCATTCTCATTTATAACTAATAATATTTGCATACGAGTGGCTAATAATTTTTTGTCTTAATATTTAAATGCAAACTATGGTGCTTAAAAAAAACAAAGTATTCAAACCAGTACATCACAAAGGTTCTTGAACACAAAGAATTGAGTTGATTCAGAGAGGAAGGCTTACAATGGTTCTGTCAGAGAAGAGATCGAGAAGTCTCTTGCCTGTTTTAAGAACCATGTTGACCGCCGAGTTGAAACGAGGTTCTGCTGGACAGGGGTTTATCGCAGAGAAACGTTGAGGCTGTGCTCTGAATCACAAGGAGCTGAAAAACATTGAGGCACCACCATCTAATTCAGTGCTTACAGACTGGCCGGATTGGGATCTGCTAAGACTAAGAGCACAATTTAAAATCTGATTCTTGGCCTTTGTTAACAAGTCCCTTTGGATTTCAAACAAAAAAATGACTTTCAAGGCTGACACAGAACCATTAAAAACCTGCCAAAATTGCCTATCAACTGGCTATTATTGATCACATCTTGGAACAGGACAATATTCAAAATCTAAGGCTGATGATACATAGGGCAACTTTTTGAGCAATGTTGCTTGGCAACTTTGGTTAATGTTGCTGTCAATGGGCAACCAGGTGATACACAGGGCCCATGACCAATGTTAAGTATCCAGATAGAAATTAGTTACCCATTTTGAGGAAGTATCCAAGCAACACTGCTCAAAAGAAAAGGTGCTTGGCAGCAGTGCTCAAAAAGTTGCCCTGTGTATCATCAGCCTCAGGGAATGGTAAGTGTTTGAATTGGCTCTCTGTTCCCCAACATTCTACAAGACCTCCAGTTAAATTTCTCTAAACATTTTAACAAAATGCTTTTTGGTGTCTATTTTAATAGTGTTTCTATATTATAATCCAAACTGACTTATTTTTTGGTTAATTAAGTGTGCCAACTGGGTATTTAAAGTGTATTTTCCTTTTTGGAATTTTGAGTGTAAACACACTATGCATATTATACTACAAAATGTCATAGAATAGTGCATAAATACACAAATCGGGACACACCTATAAGTTTACAAAACCTTAAATAGCCATCCTGCACTGTAAGACTTTTGGACACATTAGGACTCAATGCACACATTTATGTAGGATGGTCAAAATACAAGGCCATAATGAAATTCATCCTCTGGAATGTGTTTAGACCATTATTATCCTTTTACAACCTGTTATGAGGCACAGGAATGCCAGCGCCCAACCCTTGTGACTAGATCCCAGGTGATTTCTTTTCACCTCATGCGATTGCACACTCTTCTGACCTAAGTTCCACTGATGAGGCAGTTATTTACCACAGGGTGGAGAATGTGTGTGGGTTTTATGAATTTGACAGATTTAACATAATAAATGACTTTAAATAGGATTCTATTGCAAGTTAATTTAATCGATTTTAGTAGCTGGACACCTAATCTGTTTGTCTGTATCTACCTATCTGTTATGTCCTGTTTTATTTTTGATATGTTTTTTTTGGTCAAAGGAAGGACAGAGATCATTTTTTTTTACAATAAGAGTGTTGAAAAAATTACTAATGCTGTAAGGTAAAGTATGTCTCACGTACATACTCCTGTGGCACATACCCTTTGGTAGATGTTTTAGATGGTTTCTTTCAGCAGACAGCAATTGAAGGTCAGGTGCCCAGGACATGCATTCCTGTCCTCTACTTGACAGGGTCCTAGCGCCTGGTCGATCCTTCTTCAAAATCAGAGACAGGCTCTCCAGAGCATTACTTCCCACCCAAAGTTGCAGAAGTCCCTTCAATTTTACATGACCATAGCTGAGAGGAGCCAGAGAACGCAGGGCATTATTGGATATGTTCAAGGAAACCGCAGTTGGTGGTATGTGTGTGGGAATCTCAGTCAGACCCAAAGAAGAGCAGTTCAGGAAGGGACCGCGTTGGCACAGGCAGGGAACAGGACAGGCAGAGGTGGGGAAAGATTGTGTCCTCCAGAGGTGGAGGAGCAACACTGCCACACCAAGCACTGAGATGTACGCTGACATTATAGTCAGCCCTGAATGATATAAACAACAAATAAGAGATTGGAAAAGTGAAAAAGGAATCCTGACAGAACATGGTATACTCACATTTGTATGGTACTATAGAAAAGACATGCATTTTTAATTTCTTTTTACTGAGCTGTTTAGATAAAAGCAGAGAAATTCTCCCTCATGAAATCCATTGCTGCACCACAAAGTCAATGAAATCAATATTATGTACATGCACATATATATATATATATATATATATATATATAGAGAGAGAGAGATGAAGATGGCGCCGGTGAGATCGGCTGCCGTCACGACTGCTCCGACCAAACTTTGTCTCTTTTTGTTATTTTTTCGTATTGTTAACTATAAACACCGGTTTCTTTTTGTAAGATGGCCATTCTTACATACGACAGGGCCACTCTTATTTCTATTGGTGCACAATGCACTAACCTTTCGCCGATTTTGAACCCGGACCCATCCTGGCCAAGCGAGATCCTGAGGAGGAACAAAGGACCCGACCCGTACCGGCGTCCTCGAGGGAAACGAGCCGGCGTCAGGAACAGGCTGAGGGCTCGCGCACACCGCGCTCCCTTACCAAGTGTCCTGCTCGCCAATGTCCAGTCGCTGAATAACAAACTCGATGACCTCAGGGCAAGAGTCAGGTTCCAGAGGGACATTCGGGACTGCAACCTTCTCTGCTTCACCGAGACATGGCTGAACCCAGCGGTACCAGACCACGCCATCCAGCCGGCCGAGTTCTTCTCGGTTTACCGCATGGACAGAACGCTGGACTCGGGGAAGACTAGGGGAGGTGGAGTATGTCTGATGGTGAACGAACACTGGTGCGACAGCGCGAGCATTGCTCCCCTCTCACGCTCCTGCACACCGAATCTTGAACTTCTGACCATCAAATGTCGCCCTTTTTATCTCCCTCGGGAATTTAGCTCGGTCATCGTCAGTGCCGTTTATATTCCACCTCAAGCGGACACGGACACTGCGATATGGGATTTACATGAAACACTACACCTTCACCAGACACAGCACCGGGACGCCGCATTCATTGTTTTGGGAGATTTC
The DNA here is from genome assembly GCF_936440315.1 of Barbus barbus. Lineage (NCBI taxonomy): Eukaryota > Metazoa > Chordata > Actinopteri > Cypriniformes > Cyprinidae > Barbus > Barbus barbus. The sequence goes on along the minus strand of NC_136742.1, from coordinate 15,736,881 downwards.
AACAGTGCCAACCTCAAGCGTGCACTGCCGAACTTCCATCAGCACATCAGCTGCCCCACCAGGGGCGAAAGGACATTAGATCACTGTTACACCCCATATAAGAACGGCTACAAGGCACAGTCACAACCACCGTTTGGGAAATCGGACCACGCCGCCATCTTCCTCATGCCTGTTTACAAACAGAGGCTGAAACAGGAAGCCCCGGTGCAGAGGGAGGTCCAACGCTGGACGGACCAATCGGTGGCCGCTCTGCAGGACGCGCTAGATGACGCAGACTGGGACATGTTCCGGCTCAGCTCTGATGACGTCAGCTTGTTTACGGAAGCGGTTGTGGGATTTATAGAGAAACTAATGGATGATACGGTGCAGAAAACCATCATCAGGACGTTTCCCAACCAGAAGCCGTGGGTGGATAAAACCATCCGCGACGCCCTGAGATCCTGCTCCGCTGCCTACAACACAGGGCTCATCACCGGGAACATGGATGATTACAAGGCTGCATCTTACAGCGTGCGCAGATCGGTGAAGGAGGCGAAGCAGCGCTACGGGAGGAAACTAGAGTCGCAATTCCAACATGGCGACTCTAGGAGCCTGTGGCAGGGACTTAGAACCATCACGGACTATAAAACACCACCCTCCAGATCGGGGAATGCGGACGCCTCTCTGGCTGACGAGCTGAACACTTTTTATGCTCGCTTCGAGGCTGCAGCTAATCTCGCTAACGGCGCTAGCGGTGCTAACTGCATGCACGCTGAGGAAGCCGGTGAGGACAACGTATTCACCATCACGGAGCATGACGTGAGGAGGGCATTCAAGAGAGTGAACATCAGGAAGGCAGCAGGACCAGATGGCATCACAGGTCGGGTTCTGAAGGCCTGCGCTGACCAGCTAGCACCGGTGTTCACCGAGATCTTCAACCTCTCCCTGGAACAGTCCATAGTCCCCTCATGCTTTAAGCAGTCCACCATTGTTCCTGTCCCCAAGAAACCGCAGCCCACCTGCCTAAACGACTATCGCCCTGTAGCCCTCACATCAGTGGTGATGAAGTGCTTTGAGAGACTGGTCAGAGACTTCATCATTGCATCACTACCAGACACACTGGATCCACTACAGTTTGCATACAGACATAACCGCTCCACGGAGGATGCCATCTCACACCTCCTCCACACCACAACAAGTCACCTGGACTGCAGAAAAGGGAATTATGTAAAAATGCTGTTTGTGGACTACAGTTCAGCGTTTAACACCATAATTCCCTCCACACTCACCTCCAAGTTGGAGGTCCTTGGTCTCAGCACATCCTTGTGCCAATGGATCTCTAGCTTCCTGAAGGACAGACAGCAAGCCGTACGGATGGGTAAACACACCTCATCCTCCATCACCCTAAGTACTGGAGCCCCTCAAGGTTGTGTTCTGAGCCCCCTGCTGTACTCACTGTACACTTATGACTGTGTGGCCACTTCCAACTCCACCACCATCATTAAGTTTGCTGATGACACTGTTGTGTTGGGCCTGATCTCAGACAACGACGAGACGGCCTACATACAGGAGATTAAGAACCTGGAGAGTTGGTGCCAGGTGAATAGTCTACACCTGAACATCAGCAAAACTAAGGAGCTGATAGTGGACTTCAGTACGAAGCAGGAGCGGTCATACCAGCCGATCACGATCAGCGGGACTCCAGTGGAGAGAGTGGACAGCTTCAGATACCTGGGTGTTCACATCACGCAGGACTTGACTTGGTCCTGTCATACCAGCACCCTGGTGAAGAAGGCCAGGCAGCGTCTGTACCATCTGAGACGCTTAAAGGACTTTAGACTTCCCTCTCGGGTGCTTAAGACTTTTTACACCTGCACCATCGAGAGCGTCCTGACGGGCAGCATCACTTCCCGGTTCGGGAACTGCACTATGCAGGACAGACGAGCCCTCCAGAGGGTGGTGCGTTCAGCGGAACGTACCATTCACACCGAGCTCCCTAACCTGCAGGACATCTACAGCAAGCGGTGCCTGACCAGGGCCAGGAAGATAGTGAAGGACCTCAGCCATCCCAACAATGGACTCTTTTCTCTGCTGCGTTCAGGGAGACGCTTCCGCTCCATGAAGGCGAACACAGAGAGAATGAGGAGGAGCTTCTTCCCGCAGGCCATTCGGAGTCTAAACCACTCTCCACTCTAAGCACATCACCCCACACTTCCACTTTGCATTTTTCAAGTACAATCTGCACTAATTTGTAGAAGGTTACGTAAGGATAAATGAGTGGGACTTACATACCATTTGTCTTTGTCTTTAGTATCCTTTTACTCACTTATACACTTTACTGCACTGCACAGCACAGCACACGGACACTTTATCACTGACATACACTTTACTTTTTATAGAATCTATATAGAATCATATTATATTTTTTATTCCTCATATCTATTTTTATTGTCATATCTATTTGTTATTTTATTTTATTGCTAGTTTATTCTGTATATATGTTTACTGTACTTTTTCTATTTGTATTTTTGTAAACTTGAGGTTTTTCTTAATTTTGTTGGACAATTTGTTGGACAGTCGTACAATACATTTCACTACATGTCGTACTACGTATGTATATGTATGTGACAAATAAAATGTGAATTTTGAAAAAGAGAGAGAGAGAGAGAGTTGAAAAGAGTGTAAATGATTAAACATCAGTCCTTTAATTGCCAAAGCTTAAGGGAAAATTCAAGTAAACGTTTATACAACTCACAGATAGACTTTGAAAAAATACCTAGTAGATTTGTTTAAAACTAACCTTTTAGGGTAGCAATTCTCCACTCGGCTCTGTCTGTAGCTCTGGATAATTACCAACAAAACACTGAGACCGACTGAGAAATTCTTTTATTTTAACTCCCAACTTCCCTAAGATCAAAGTCTGAATAACATTATGGCACCAGACACACACACACAAAGAACAATCTTTCTACAATCACTCACTTGCCTGAGTTAATGTCTTACTCAGGTTTGCTCCCTCCCAAGCATATTAAGAATATAAAAAGTTAAATAAATGAAAATACATAAATAAAAATACTATTTAATGTTAAATAAGAATAAAGTTTTTACATACATATGCAGTGATATATTAGTCAATTGCCACTAGATCATTGACCAAAATGAATAATCGACAAGTAAATTAATATCTTAACTCAGTTGTCACATGATATAGTTAGCAGCTCTATTATTTATTGTTGAAATGGATGCATCTAACAGTCCCAACTATCACGATACACAGTTTTTTTTTCAAAAAAATTGCATTTGCATTTATTAACAAAAACACTGCAATATGAAAGCATTTATTTGTGACTTCCCTTCTGACAATGTTGAAAAAATCTAAAACCATAGAAGATCAGATGGTTTCAGATTAACAGACTTATCCTTATAGGGTTGAAAAGAAAGTCACATCTGACAGTCTCTTAAGATTTTTAGTTTGGACATCACAATAATACTGTGTTCAGAAACAACAATAAATATCACACATGTAACCAGATGAACCAGGCCAAGAACGTTATATTGCACAAAATATCACACTCAGGTAACTCAATTATATATCATAGAAGTTTCCTGTTTTTTATCTTATCAAAAGATATCATACTGGTACAAACCTCTGAATGTGTCATTAGTAATTTCTCATTAGTCCATAGCACTCAAGAGAAGGTGATTGGGCACTATGATACAAGCCTTGAAAATATGTTTCAGGATCAGACTTACAATGTTACTTATGTAAAATGCAGCTTAAAGCCAGTTGCTGTGCTGATCCTGCTTCAGTGAAGACAGAGGTTATTACAAAAAATCATCACCAAGTAAACATTTGTGATATAAAAATCAACCCTGAAAAAATCTCAATGACATCTGAGCTGTTTAATAATATTGGCCTCTTTAAATCCCCTCTTCTAAAACCACATTGACCAGGTAGAACTAGTCTTTCAGACCAAAGAATGGAGAAGGTTTAGACACACACTATTTTAACCCTTGTATCAGTCAAACAACACCCCTCTTTTTATGTGCCCATTTGATGGTTATTAATGACAGGAGGGGATAATAAAACAGTGTAATAATATTGCTCAGAAAATCACTGGACTCAATTACTCTGCTACAAAACAATATAAAAAGCACATGCAGTGAAGGCTGAAAATAGGAAGCTTAAAGGCTGTTAAACACTGAGGTGAGCCAATGACAACACACAGGGAGCTCTCGGCCATAAAAGAAAACGGTACTGTTTGTGCTGGGTTGGATTTATGGTTATAAGGGAGCCATTATCATCATAGAGGTATGTGTGTATGTGTGTGTGTTCTTAGAACTCTAATAAAGCTGAGTATGTAGAAAAAAACTGTCCAAGTGGGTAGGTGTGTGAGGGTGGATAATGTGCATTTTTTGTGTATTGCATGTGTATACACTAATATTATAATTATTGTCCAGCTTTTTTGGAAAATAAAAAACTAAATATTACCATCTTTGTATCTTTTACCAGTTCACACTAAATATTCATATTAAGGCATTAATGAGCATGTGTATGTGTTTTCCAGTGGTATTCCTTTCTCTTTCATTAGTGTGCTGCTCTACACGGATTGTCGGATGTTTGGCAGCCCATGTTGGGGTATTTGACCTGCACTCTGAATAGCGTCCCGTCTGCACACATGCAAAGTTTATACCTCTCCAGCCCTTCACTGAAGTACAGGTCTCCCCCTAAAGAGGAGTTCGGTATACGTGAAGGACTGAACATCACTGAGCCATTCAGAATAATGCTGTTTTCCTGCACACAAAATAGAAAAAACAACATTCATACACTCTTATTTATATGTTTAGATTAATGGATTAATGGATGACTATCTTATTATAGCATTTAAGTTTCATTTTTTATTTTTTTTTTAAGAAAAAGTTAAGGCTGTCAAACAATTAATCGCAATTATTCTCATCCAAAATAATATGTTTAAATATAAATATATATAGCGTCGCAATTAATCACTTGACAATCCAGGAAAAAATTAAATTAAGTTAACGTACACCTAAAATATTAACAAAAACCTTTCAATTATTTTAATTACATACCGCTTTTAGCTCAATGCCCCCACCCATGCTGAACTCCACGGTTTTGCCCATGATGTAAACTCCCTCGTTGCCACGAATAATGGCCTTACCATCTCCTTTGATAGTGAGGTCTGATGATGCATTGCTGGTGATCTGCAAAAGATGGCAGTGAGTCACTGTACAAACAAACCTCATATTTGACTAATCAAAAGACCTAGATTAAGATGATCATATATCTCATATCAAGACTTTTCATATGTACAATTTGTCCTGACATATAAGTGATGTATGCGATGTGATAAAAATTGCACTCAATTATTCAGGTTTAATAAGACTATGAATCAGGACTATGAGTACTGTTGCTTACTCTCTCAGTAGAGGCTTTCTTCACATTGAGAACCTTGACCTCTTTGGGCAGGTGGAACTCATGGGTGTCAAAGTCAGTGCTAAAGAAAGTCTTCTGAGTGCGGGGGTCAGTGAAGGAGATGCCCAAGTCGCTGACGATAGACGTCTTATCTTCCTCGACGCTCAGCTTGGTGTTGCCCTGCCGGAACACCACCTGTAACTCACACAGAGAACCCCTAAATCAACACACTTTCTCATGTCATCACTCAGAGCTTGTTGAAAGAAAGTCAGATACTATGCTGACTGACTGGGTTATTGTTGCCAGTAATGACAAGGTCCTGGTCCTTCCTGCCGCCCACTGTGCTTTTGTGTAGTGGATGGACAATGCCCATATCGGCCTTCTGCTTGAAGCGTAGCAGTCCACTCTCATGAAACTCCATACTTTCACAACCTCCAGGACCAATCCGTATCACTGTCCATATCACCAGTGTTATCTATAAAACACAAAGAATGTACAGATAATGATTAAGTGTCTCTGTATTCAGTGAGAGAGAGATGAAACTCAAATTATATGAAAATGTCTTGTATTTTTTTCCAAAATTATTTTGATGCTAATTTTTGAGTATATCCTTTCATATTAATATCACAGACACAACAAAGAACCGATAAACTCACAATGAGGTTGATGAGCGCAAGCAGAAAAAGTAGGATGATTATGCCAATGGCAATGATGCCCTTGCGACCCCTCAGTCCTGTTTTGTGGAGTCTCTCCTCTTCAATCGGAACATATCCAGCCTTAAAATTACTGTTGTGCTCTTTATTAACTGATCTGCGCTCAATAGCTTTCTCCCTCATGGACTTCTTCACCGGTGCATTTGGGATTTCCTGTGTATATTAGGAAAAAGAAGATGGTACATTAGATGCTACAATTATTGTCTGTTACTGCACATTTACTAGACACTCTGCTACAAGTGGTTTACCATACAAGAACCCTTTCAAATTATAGCAAATACTCTTACTTGATTTACAATTAAGATATTTTCTAGGCTTCGGTGATGAATTTGGGTGTAAAATTTCAATTATGTAAGTATGTATTCAATTATTATGATAACCCTTGAAATGTATTTTTTTCCAAATAACCAACCAACCAACTGTTTTCAAAGTTAATTTTGACTAGATAAAATGAATTCAGTTATCCTCCAGTTCACACAGGTGTAATAGCATAATAACCAGCGGTGTAGTTTGTTTTATCATCTTCACTAATCATTGACAACCACACAATGTCAAAATACTTTTTAATTTAAACAGCACATGTCTTTTATATAATAACGTTTTATCAAATTTGTATCTAATTCCTAGCATATATATTTTTAATATGCTTGCAATAAATATCATTTCAGTCTAATATTTTATTATATTTTAATAATTTATATTTAATTATGTAACTCCATGTTAGTTTTAAGCATGCTGTAATAATTTTGGGACCAGTAGTACAGTGTGTAATAATAATACTTCATATTCTCAGTACTTATATATATATTTTGTCTCATCTTTTGGAGTATTTAGTAACTTTGGATAGAGCACTAAAAGAGACACAAATGATTTTCAAACTGAGTTACAAGGGAGTCTGATGTGGGAATATGCAAAAAAATAACCAATCTCAGCCCCCCCCCCACTACACATTAATTATCAATAAACACATTCAAGCTATTAAAGAGTGACGGCTAAAAAAGAAAGCAGTGTTGCAGTCTTCAGGAATGCAGTAGCGTGTGTCTGTAAGTTATGCCTAAAAATAAATGACACGCAGCCCTTTCCTCTGTAATAAACACGAGCGAATGGTTTTATTTTAAAGCTCCAAAGAATCACCATCTAGTATAACCACTATAAACTGTAACCCTCCGTATAATGAGTCAATTTTTCCATAAACGGACAGGGCATAAATCGCGTTATTCATTCACACACATCGCCATAGACATCTTTACAATTTTAAAATGATCGCATTAACGTTCAAAATCGCTTGAAAAGCAATGCAAATGAGCAAACATTTACAATTCACATTGAAAACAGACCTGTTCCGACGCCATGCTGCCCCTCCCTCTCCAGACCACAGCTTCACAGACACACAGCCTGAGGAGAAACCACTGCGAGAGAACCGATATCAAGCAGTAGCTACTTTCAAACAGACAAACCTTCACACGGATTATACGCTTCAAACATGGCTAAATGAGGTTTTCCATACATATAGGCCAGTGTTGAAGATGAAACGAGTTACTTTTAAGGGAGCACTATAGCTATGTTAGATGGTTTGTTCCTCCGCTATAAAGAGGACACACATATATATAGACTCGCCGTATAAGGAAAGTAAAAAAACATCAGAAAATTTCCCAACTTTTTGATTTTAGTTCAAATTTCTATTTTCACTGAGGAAATATTAACAGAAAAATTAAAACAAATATATAACAACCCTATCTTTTAAAATACATATATACAATTGTTAAACGTTTTTTTTTCAAAATTAAAAGTAGATTACATCAGACACTGCTTTTGCAAAATATTGTTAAAATATTTTTTAATTAAGCATTATTGATAGCAAAAGTAGCATTTCTCTGCGTAAATAGTCTGTTTATTTATTTATTTAAGTATAAAGTGATCAGTTATGTGCGTTTAGGTGTTTTGTGTTGTGTTTATTGAATTGTTTTAGTGTTTACCAATGCGTAACCTCTTTGTTTTACTAGGTCACAGTTGCTGGATAATTTAAATTAAGTCATGCAACAGGTACAATGCAATATTTGAAATTATTTATTTTCATTTAATTTGAGATCAGGACAGAAGCTTGTGACTGTGTCACGTGGTATAACGATGGAAACTCAATGAAGGCATTACACCTGCTCTTCAAGAGAATGTAAATAAAGATCTTCCTGCACTTGACATTTGACACCCACTTAACAGTGTGAGATTTCATCTCTGAAAACTGAGCTTCACCTTCAGACAGAGACACTGAGTAACATAATAAGAGGCCGTGTTAAAGAAACACAGCTCGTATGGTTCAGGCGGTCCATATTGTGTTTATACAGCTATATTTCCTCAAAGTGAGAAGTCTAGCAAACCGTTGCTACAACTAAAAGCGCGTCCATGGTTTCAGTGAAAGTCGAGGGAGTGAATGGTGGGCTTTTACTAGCAGTATAAATACCAAGAGCACAGGATTACAGCAGCAGATCTGCAGCTATGGCTGACACTTTACGAAGACTGGTCAGATCATCTCCATACGGTGCTTTGCAGGACAAACTGGAAGCTTGGTACAAAGACTATCATGTAAGTCATCAATAATTCAAGCTGCACTTAGTCTGGGATCAACTAAGTTTACTATAGTCACAGACTTTACATTCTGTTTAATCAGTTATGTGTATAATATCAACAAGTGCACAAATTCAGGATTGTGATATTTGAGATTCTGTCTGTTTTGGGACTGTTTTCACTACATGTATTTAAAGTATTTAGATGCTTTGTGGTTGGACTGAATATGCACAACAATCTGCAGTTGTTAGATGGCCATAATATACTGGAGTAGTTGCCAAGCATCCTGAATATGCGCAATAGTGTCCTGCATTGTGCTTTTATAACAACAGACCTGAGTTGGAATATTTACTTTATTACATGGCTTTTCCAGCAGAGTTAGGTTTCTATGGACGCTCGTTGTCAGGACAACTCGGACTCCATTCCTGAGCACTTCTGATTGGCTGAGAGCAAACGTGCGCGCTCCCGTCGAGCTTGTGTTTTCTGAATGGAGAGACTTTATACTGTCTTCTTGTGTAATGCAATTTTATCTTCAAAATTTACAATTTTACAATTAGTAATCATCAGTTTTAAACACACATGGGTCAATGAAGTATAGTTTATTTTATTTATCATTAATTTATTCTAAAAAAATATGTCAAATAGAATGTGCTGAGAAGAGATTAGCCTAATTAATTTTGTACATGCTAAACATGTTTTTAGTTTTTCAGTAATTTGGATATTTTTGTGGGTCAAAAATGTCTAGTTGGTGTCTCTTTATTAGGCTGAAATTCTTTTAAAAAGAGATAAATGTAGTAGATAAACAGTTGTAAATATTAAGCAATTTTACTTTTTAAGCTTGTCCACCAAGTCAAAATAAGCGTGACAAGAAGCGATTTTGTTTTAATTTGTAAGTAAAAAAACTACATTTAAATTAAAAGTTAAATAATACTTAGTTTTTTAATTGTTTTAAATAAAAAAAATTAAAAAGGCATATTTTGTTAAGGTCAAATGAAGTAACGTTATGACTGCTGATTCTTTTTTTTTTTTACATGAATACAAAGTTTGCAAATAAAGAATTTGGAATATCAGAATGAGTTGTTTTATACCTATTTGTCAGTATTAGCAAAGCATTATTGCAATGCCAAAAATTAAATTGTTTTCATACTACTTGATCAGGAAGTTCGATATATGATTCAGCCCATTATTGCAGTTGGGGGGCATTTACACAAATGCTACTTCACTTGTCGCTGTTAGTTTCACACTAACTTGCTACACCTCATCTTATAACAACCTTTGGTCATATTTTCTCACAGGTGTTCTCATGTGACCAGAACCTGAATAGGTGCTGTGAGCTAGTGGAGCTCACCTCTAAAATTCAGGGTCAATTGTTCACCATACTCAACCTTACAGCACAAGAAGGTAACACATGGATCTCCCCCTATCTTTACCTTCAGTATTTAAATACAGTATAATCTAATTCACCTTTAGCATGTCACATGGTAATTTCTTCTATCTGACAGTTTTAACAATAACGTTCAAGCAGATTCTCTGTCCTCTTTCTTCCTCAGGGGGACATTATTCAGGTGTTGACACACTGAAATCTCGCCTTTTACCATGGCTTGGCTCTTGCTTCACCATTGCAGCTTCGTCTGTCTCTACAGATACCAGCCTTAGCCTCATTCAGGTCAGATGGATATCCAGAATCCTCTGCTGTCTTTAACATTTGTTCCACATGTTAGCAACCACCAGTATGAGTTTTGTGTATAATGGTTGTGTTCATGAGTAAAATAAATATACCTGCATGTATGTGCGTGCATCTCTGTGTTGGCGCTTGTGTACTTTTGTGTGTGCTGATCAGGAATCTATGGGGAAAGATCGGAAGATTCGTGAACTATCCTCAGTTCATGAGAGCGACATGCAGAAAATAGAAGACAAGCTTTGTTCTACACGTATCGAGTTGGGCACAGTTAAACAGGAGTCGGTATCAATTCTAGTAACAAGTCTAAATGAGATAGTTGGTGATATGAGTGTCAGTAGGGATGTGAAATTCTGTATGAATTTCTTTATATAATTACCAACATCCTAATCAGGGTGCAATTTACAGAGAGGTCTGGGGGAATATTTGAAAAAGAATGTCATTACTAGCTACAGTACGTTTACATGCACCCAAAAAGTCTGTCAGTAATTGGACTGAAAAGCCTTCATGCAAACGCCTTTCTAACATCTTTCTAATTGTTTTACAAACTGGTCAGTTTTGAGGAGACTGGATATTTACTAGTATTTTTGCTAAATAATAAGCTCTTCTGACATATTTTTCAGATTTTTTGGGTATGTCATCAAGGTTAAAACAACAGTTATACTCCGGTAATATTGTAGCTGTGGCTTTCTCCAGTCCTGAACACGGTGACTGAAGCACTGTATATGCACTCAAGTTTTGTTCAGAATACATAAATGCACATGTAAATGAAAGTGTCAATTGGATTGCAAAGTTAAGGGCTCATATTAACAGAATGCTAACCCCCAACAAATTGCACCCTGATCCTACACAATACACTGTAATACAGACATGCTAAAGAATCAGTGTTACATCTTATACTCCATACAAATCAATCAAATTCAGCTGTATTGTTTATTTGATACCAGGCTTGCTGACACCCAGATTGAACTGGACTCTACAAAGAATAAATCTGCAACCACCCTGTTGGCCACAGAGGATGAAATACTACATCTAAAAGCAGAGTGAGTCAGAGATGGTCTGTTTTTTCTCTTTTTGGATTAAACCATAGAACATAAAATGTTTGAGAATTTTAAATGTATTTTTTGTTAAATTACTGAATTATATATTTGTGTCAGGTTGAGAGTTGCTCAAGATCAGGTTGATCTGTATAAGAGAAAGCTGGATGTACTTGATGACTATGAGAGGCAGGTCAGAATCCTACGAGATGAGGTCTCGTTTCTCACCGCTGAAAAAACTATTCTACAGGAGAGGTACATTTGACATGAAAACACCTCGTTGCTTAGTGCAAATGAGACTTAAGCAGGCCTAACTTTCTCTCTTGACTCACTTCCAGATTGGTCAGGAGCCGTTCACCTAGTCCTCTTCCCCGCCGGAGTCGCTCTGTTAGCCCTGTGAGGGGTGAGTCTCCTACACGCGCACAGCTCACCAGTTCCTCTCGGCACGCGCGGCTGGTGTCCCGTTTCTCAGACCTGTACGCCACAGAGAGACTGGAGTCCCAGAGTCTCCTGCGCAGATACATTGACGACCTGGAAACAGTCCAGAAGATCCTTTTTATCGCTGTTGTGGTAACAATAACACTGGTTATCTATTTCCATCCTGTGATAACCAATAGTGTTAGCTAATAATAATGTTATGGTGCTTTCTAAAATTTTAAAATAGTAAAGAACACAGCAGTTACTTAATTTGAACAAATTATATTATATTATAGCAGCAGGGAAGATGCTGTATTATGCTGTATTATAATATTTTGTTTTGTCCAATAGGAATCATTTCAGGCTGCTAAGATGGCCTATCGGCAGTTTAAAACACGTGTGAGGAAGACACTTTCCTCCACTCACATTGGTCCTGAGAGTCTGGAGGACGCAGTGGTGGATTACATTGTGAGAAATCTGGATCTGTATGATGTGCAGACGAGCGTTAATGTAGGTTTGACCATGGTTGCACACTCTGATACATTTTTGTGATTAATTATGGCAGCTCTGAAATTCTAAATGTTTTTCATGTAATTTATTGTTATAAGCCTATTTATTACATAGTTTTTTTATTGTAACGGTATATTTTATTTTGAATAGTATTAGTAACAACACTGCTGTGTTCATCTAATGTAGTTTCCTTTAGTGTTGTTGAATAACATTTCATCTGTTCATTGTTCATTTCCATCTACAGGATGTGATCAACGCGATGAATGTAAACCCACTCATCTCTTTCCCTCCGGAGGTGGACTTTGTTCTGATCAGCAGCTTCATTAGGGTAGCATGTCGAATAGCATTTGCTATGCAGACTCTGGACCCAGCACTGGACCTGGCCTTCAGCTCAGATGGAGAACTCTACAGTGACGTTAAGTGAGTGGAGCTCATACATCAGACACACTCATACATACACATCAACACATCTTGAGATGCATCTTTTATCTCCTCACACACAGAATTTGCAGAATTTGAAATGCAAAACGTTTTTAAAGATGCAAAAATATACTTTCTCTTCCTCTCAGGTACAGGCGCAGCTTTGACTCTGAGTTCACCGCTCCGCTTGTGGCGTATCACGTGTGGCCTGCACTGTTGGAAGGAGACACTGTCATACTGAAGGGAGAGGCGGTCACTAGGAGAGGAGCTCTGGTATGTGGAGGACATTCAGAGAAAATCAATCTAAATAGCATTCATACTAGTCATGACATGACCATACTTCATAGAAAAGAAGAAAAAACTTATCTAAGAAGAAAAAAAGTAGGGTTTTTGTGGATATTTTTGTTAATGCTTTTTTAATAAGTTTTATGCATTATTTTGAAAGAACTATTACATTTGTAAATCTAAACGAATAGTATTATAAATGATTAAACATGAAGAATGTTTAGGAGTTTAAAACTGAATAAACTGAATTTGATTTAAAATTGGAAAGAAACTGAAATGATGTTTGTGTGGATGTTTTCTCTAGTGGAGAAGCAGAAGTCGTAGCTCCAGTCCTGTTCGCTCTCGCTCAGGAAGCCCCAGCCGCACATTTGTGAGTTTCTACTGACAACTCCAGCAGTTAGTCTTCCAATTTAAGGAATAATTCACCAAGAAATATTAAATTGTCATTATTTACACACCTTTTTTGAAAGCTGTATGAATTTCTTGTTTCTGTGGGACATAAAAAAGTTATTTTATAGTAGAATGTCTAAGGTGCTGTTTTCTTTATAATGTCTGTCAAACAAGAACGCAAAGTGTGATGGGTCAATCACAAGCAACATGTCAAGCAAGATTTTCAGTTAATAATGATTTAAGTCAGCTGTGTTCCTCACACAAAGCTATCATATTTTTATAGTTAATATTATGGTGTGTTTTGGAGCTTGACAACCCCTGGTCCCCATCCACTTTCACTGTATGAAAGAGAGCAGTTTAGACTTTCTGCTAAACCCCCGCTTTTATACCTCATACAGGTTTAGAATGAGGGTAAATAAATTATGTCAGAATTGTCATTTTGTTGCTTAATTCCTTAAACATTCCCAAAAGCACACAAGAAAAACAATATAGTCCACAATATAGTATACAGTCCACAATTCATTGTGCCCATTAGTTTTCTTCATTTTCTTGCACAAGCTTCCTCACTGAGTCTGAGGGTTAGTACAACTTCTTTGCAAATTCTTGTATTCTACAGTGGAATTCTTACAAAATAATTTCTGCCGTCTTTTAAGTCATGTCACTCTCTGTCTCTCTGTCAGATTCCCAGTCGTAGTCGAAGCCCTTCCCCTGGACGTCTCTCAAGTAATCGACTTTAAAATTTGATACCTGACCTCACTTCACGCTGGATACAGAACCAAACAGAAACAGATTTATCAAAACAGATTTATTTTCCAGTTTTAACATATTTTTTTCTATGTGTGGGATGAGTTAGAAACTAAAGTGGAAAACAATTACCTTTAATAGTGACTCAGTACTTTTTTGTCATTTAGTCATTTTTAAACAGAAAGCACTATTTACAAGCTCCAAACTAACATTTTCTGAGTGGACTGCACTTGACTGGACTGCACTTGACTTGACTTGCCAGTTAAACCTTAATTATATTAGATCAGCACCATGAATATGGATTGTACTGATCTGTGACTCAAAGTGAGGGAACAGTTCTCTAAACGTTAACATTTTACTCAGTGAGTCTAACAGGACCATTGCACATTACGCTACCATTTTTTTAATTAATATTTTTTTAAACTTTTGAATGGTGGTGTATGTGCTTGTTAAGGTGCTCTGTTTGTCTGTGATAGCTGGACAAGTCCTTTAAGGTGCTATTCTTTCTATTTTTTAGGATGCAGTGTTTTCATATATATTTATGTGATTTTTATCTATACAGTAGGAAATAGAAAATCTGTTGTCACACCTGCACACCAGCACTTTTGTAATTCAGATTGCCTGGAGAATATTAATTGGCTCTTTTGCAATGAGATCTGTATTTTTGTCATCACTCTAAATATAAGTGCTGTATGTGAAGTGTTTCTAGTGAACTGTCATTAATGAGTTTCTTCTGTGTAGTACATAATCTTTTACAGAATGCATTGAATGTATTTTTTTAAGGCCACTTTTAATGTCAATTAAATTTTTTCCTAATGTTGGTGCTATTTTTTTTTTTTTTTTTTTAACTTCGGTACAAAAGAATCCGACTGCAGTGTTTTGATATTTTAAGCTGTTCAAAACCTCAATCTTACAGTATAAATTTAAGGTGCTCAGTCTGTTCTCCTAATTTTGTCATGTTTACTCAAATCATTTAATAAATTTGTCTAAACATACAGATATGTGTGAGTGTGAATCATTTTTAAATTGTTAAACAGAGATAAATTATTTTACTGTATGAAAATAACCGAGTGCATGTAATAAAACCCAAAAAAATGACTCAGTGTTCATACCATTAATGTATGTATGTTATTACTTAGTTTTCCTAGTCATAATAGAATATATAAAGGAAGCCAAGGTTACATAAAAGATGGGTTATGCTGACGTCATTATAATGTGAGCAGTCTAAATACATTATTCTGTCTGTACCCACGTCCACTCGTCTTCCACTTCCACTAGAGGTCACTCACATCCTACTAAACTGAGGAGAATACAGCTTTATTATGCATCCATTGTTCCATGGAAACTGGGATAATATAAAAGTTCCAATCAGTAAATAAAAAAGTGATTTCTTCTGAAAAGTCATTTTAAAAATAATGTACACTCTGCAACTTCAGCATCCTAATAAAAGCATCCTAATTAAATAATTAATGTAGGATCAAATAAATAGCTTAAAATAAAATAATTTAAATATTGTTATATTATTTATTAATATTTTGAATTTATTTGAAATTATTTTGTTTGTTTGTTTTTAGTTATGTTTATTTGTATAAATTTTTTGGTGTTGTTGTTGAATATTTGTATTTTGCTTTAATTAATTTTTATTTTAGTGATTTTGTACTTCAACTTATTTAATTTCAGTTAGTTTCCAAGGCAACATTTTTTTTTATATGTTCTTCAAGTAATATTTATTTTTCATTTTATTTCAATTAACAAAAGTTCTTTTTAATAGTTTTGGTTCTTGTTAGAAACTAAAAGCTGTTTGATTTTACATACAGGTTACCATGTTGAGATCACATGACCAGCCAGATATTACTCACTTTATCTCGGTAACTCTCTTTTATTGGATTTTTTTTTTTTCCCCACAGAATAAATGAATCATGGCTGACTACAATGATTTCTACAATGACACTTGTAGCAGTGTAACTTCAAGACAGCACAAAATAAACAAAACATTACTTGCGTTCCTTTAAAGTATGAATTTTCAACTGTAAGGGGAAGTCGTGGCCTAATGGTTAGCGAGTCGGACTCGTAATCCAAAAGGTTGCGGGTTCGAGTCTCGGGCCGGCAGGGATTGTAGGTGGGGGGAGTGAATGTCCAGCGCTCTCTCCACCCTCAATACCACGACTGAGGTGCCCTTGAGCAAGGCACCAAACCCCCAACTGCTCCCCGGGCGCCGCAGCATAAATGGCTGCCCACTGCTCCAGGTGTGTGTTCACGGTGTGTGTGTGTTCACTGCTGTGTGTGTGCACGTTGGATGGGTTAAATGCAGAGCACGAATTCTGAGTATGGGTCACCATACTTGGCAGTATGTCACTTGACTTCACTGTAATAAAAAACAGAGAAAGATCAAAAAAAGGAGAGTGGATTCAATGAGACCTTCTTAACCATACAGCATCCCCACACACACGCACACCAGCTACACTGTAAAAAAAAAAAGTTGAGCCAACTTCAAATTTTAAGGCAACCAGCCTCAGCAGATTTTTGAGTTCTCTCAACTTTTTGTTGTATATACTTAAAACAACAAGTTGAGAAAACTCAAAATTCTGCTGAAGCTGGTTGGCTTAAAATTTGAAATTGGCGCAACTTATTATTATTATTATTTTTTTTTTACAGTGTACAGAGACAAGCATCTGTTTGCTGCTGACTACAAATAAAAGCATAATTATATAGTTGCTATGGCATCGGATAAACTCCTGCTGTTAAAGGATGAGACAGGATGAGAGGATGGCGAGGAGTGTAATTGTAGAATGACTGCAAGGCCAAGTCATACCAACAAATTATAAAGCAGGCATCAGTAATCCAGACCAGTGCAGCATGAACTCATACTCAATGGCTATACTTAACATTTTCCTGAAATAAACAGATGCTGTATTTTGCTCCGTGTCCTAGAAATACCCCAACCAGCAGTTATTCTGAGTGCAGTTGCTGCCAGACCTGGACTGTCCTCTGAAGCAGACTGAGATCTGAGACCTCCAGCAGACCAAGGTTAGAGAAGTCTAAAGCCTGCATGCATAAAAAGCAGTATATGCTAAAATGTCTTCATCATTCAAAGTTTCATTGGTTTGGATAAACACTGGAAGATTAAAAAAAAAAAAAAAAAATTCAACTGCAGCTGCAGGAACTGTACATAAATTAGTCATAAAATAACACTGATATGTTGGAGTTCACATACATTTTTCTAAACTACACTGCGAATGTACACATATAGCCTATGGCCAAAACATTTGTGAGGAAATATAATTCATCATATACCTTTTCCAGAAACAGTTCTTCACAGACAGGGTATGAAGACTATCAGACCGTTTCTTATGTTAACTGAAGATCATTGAGGAAGCATTGGTTTGAATTGTGCTCTAAAAACTATAAGAGTTACAGTAAATCATGCTGAGCCACTAGGTGGAGACCTTGCGTTAAGTTTGAGACACTCCTCAGCTCATTGCATGAACCACGAGAGTCTAAAGTTTACAGAATGAGACTGAAAATAGTCATAGAATTATGATAAATAATAGGTTGTGTTCTCTTTAAAGAAATAGAACGAGAGAGAAAGGGTGGAGAGGGAATGAAAGTCTGAGGCTTTTCCTTGAGTCTCCAAGTTCAAGTTCAGTCAGAGATGAATGCATATGAGAGTGTGTAATTGAATTAGTCTTATCCACAAACTGACTGAGAAAGACTGAGAGCAGGAGACTTCAAGAAAGATAAATAGTAACAATCTTTTGAATAATATGTAATAGTTGCACCACAAAATTAGGTGTATCTTTTTGCACACTTATAGATTGTTGATTACAGTGTTTTAGAATGCTGGACAGTTTTCATTGTTAGCTTGCCTGAGTTCATTGAGTCCTGGTGGTGATGCCAGCAATAGTGTGGAGTCATGGTTCACAGCTGCTAATTAACACTAGGAAATTGCTACATGCTAATGAGCAGAGTTGTTCGGTCAAGCTTATTTGCAAAGCTTGGCAGCATCTCTTGGGCTTTTGCCTGGAGAGAGACTTAAAGAAAGAGAATGGCATGAAGATAGATGCACTAACGCTTCAGATTGAGTAAGAGGGCACAGAACACGTTTACTGCGGAAACAAGCGTTCATCCTTGGATAATATAGACCATCAGCATTATCAATCTAACCTTCAGAAGAAGATTCAAGTTTCAAATGACGATTGCCAGCGTTGGGGTAATGGATTATGAAATTAAATTACTTTCCCCAAGTAACTAGTAAAGTAATGCTTTACTTAATGCATTTTAAATTTACAAGAAATATCTGAGTTACTTTTTCAAATAAGGGCCTTTACAGTTACCAAGAATATAACTTTTGGGTTTTTTGTTACAGTTTTTACAATCATTTTTGCACTAACGGAACCATCATGTCATTTTTCAAAACTCTAGACACAAAACTCAAAACAGTCATTATTTGTAACACAAGCTAAAACTTGTTCAAAACTTTGCATTTTGCGTTCATATCTTTGAAGAATCCTTGCATTTGCAGATGCATTGGTTAATACTCATTTTTTATGAAAAGTCATAGGAACATTACATTAGATCACCCACACACAAGATACCAATAGTTTCACTGTTTAGTTGTTAGTACAATCATTAAATATAGTTGTTCAAAACACATGATGCAGATTTCATTATGGTTCTACACATTCATGCATCATTGTAATAGACTAGAGAGAAAGGTACAGACACTGGAATCATTACAGTAAACAAAATTTGAAAAATATTGATGAAATAATCAACACAACAGGTTTTTCAAAAAACCTTAAATAAGAAAAAATTTGATACAAAAAAAAGATAAGAAAAACTACATTAGGTCTACAGTAAAATGTTCCAGTTTTTTTCGATTGCTAACGAGCATTATTCAATACTGAAACCACATTTTCAAAACTGTTCATACAGTCTGCATTACCAACATGAATCTTGGCCCAACGGTTCATCTCACCTCCAAATGCACTCAGACCAACAAAACACTTCATACAGGTCTCAAAATAAGTTTGTTTCATAATAACACTGGGATAATTGAATAATTCTCATTCAAAAAAACATACATTTCATTCATAATACACTGATCTAAAAACATACTAACAACAGGGAGCACTACAGAAACAATGAACTTTTATCTTTGAAGTTTGAATGATTTGTCACATAAGTATTTCATTTTAGGATAAGAATAACATCTTTTCATTTTACTGACTGTATTCCTGCCTATGACCCAGGAAAGGCTCCAGCCTCCTGACCCTTCAGAGGACAAGCGCTAGGAAAATGAATGGAATAGATGGATGGATGTTCAGTACTGTGAGGGTTCTAGTCCTCCCTCTCTCTGCCACTCTTTTTTCCCCACTAATGTGTCTTCCTTGATTCATGTTTCCAAACAAAATAATTCCGAAGCCATCCATTTATCAAAAGATAACCAAAAAGAAAGAAAGAAAAAAGAAAGAAGAAGAAGAAAAGACTAAAAATAGTACATCTGGCTTGCCTTTCAGTTGAAATTGCATTTAGTTGTGTTTGGAATAATTGTTATTCAATTTCATAATAAATATTCTGCTAAAATTTTATATTTCAATATAATTCCTGCAGAAATGGACAGTTTGCCATTGTTCTGATTTGAATGTTCTTTTATCAGTTTTGAAAGCAGTGTGTTAGCATCTGAAATGTGTGCTGAAAATGTACAGTACTTTGCAGGTTGTGGAGTATGTATGACAAAAGAGTTTGTGGATTTTGAAAAATGATGTCATTGCATGCATTTGAAAAATGATTCACAGTTTGGTCCGCATAGACTTTTGTATCGCTGAATGTGTGAACAGTTTTGAAAATGTGCCTTCAGTATTGAACAATGCTTGTTTGCAATTGAAAAAAACTGTTCACTCAGGTTACAGTAAGGAGAGGAGAGTATGGAGGTAAATACAAGGTGATAAACTGTGGATGATCCTGAAATCGTGATTGCTCTCAGTCCTGTCCCTAGGAATTCTGGGCCCATTGCACTGATTTTGCTATGGGGCCCCTCAAAATCACATTCAATGGGGGTCAAACTCTCCTCCATTTCTTGGCCTGCCTCATCCAAAAATATGAATGGTTTTCATCAGCTTCCAGCTCTATCACCCTCTAAAAAGATATTTACTGTCGGAAAAACAAATACTGATAACAATGATATAGAATTTTTTTGATTTTTTTCTCTCCCAACAACAGGCATCTTGAAACTGATTATACCTGAACATACTCAGTCTTCTGTTGCTTCACTTTCGTAGTGTTGTTCATAATTTTCCATAAAAAACTATGCTTCAAGAGTAATGCAACAGTTATGTAGCATTTTGAGTAGTTGTATCAATTGATAGTTAGATCATTGTAATGAAACGAATAAAGACTCAATTCAGATGCAATGCATGAGTTGTATTTTGAAAAAGTAATACTTTGATGTTGAGTTGTGTCATTTTGAACTGGTGATTTTAGCTCAATGAACAAAAGGTCTTTGGCTCATGTGTATTGTATCTAAGCATTTGGAAAAAGTGTTGTGTTTTGAAAAATGTGCATTTTGATAATCTGTTGTGAATTATGTGTCTAGAGTTTTGAAAAATGACATAAAGGTTCTGTTATTAGTGCAAAACTGGTTGCAAAAAGCTGTAGTAGTAAAAAAAAAAATACAAGCTCAGAAACGTAAAAGTAGCGGATGACTATCTAATAAATCAATAAATAGTAACTAAGTAATGAAATTAGTAAAATTTTTATGGAGTAATGCAATATTTTAATGCATTACTTTTAAAAGTAACTTTCCCCAACACTGAAATTGCACAGTCAATGCAGTGCATGTTTGGAGTAGCATATTAGCGTTCTTCTGAAGTAACATGTATGCAGGATCTACCACATTTTTTTAAAATCATTCATTATTTTATCAGACTGCCAAAGGGTATCTTTTATAATAATAATAATAATAATAATAATAATAAAAAATACCAGTATTGTTTATATAATAATAATAATTATTATTATTATTACATTAACGACAACAATAATAGTCATAACCATCATCATTAATATAATTTATTATTAATATTAAATGAATGATTAATTACATAAATTAATAATAATATGCTTATTATTATTTAAAAACAATTTTAATATTTTAAAATAAAAGGAAATTGAACTTCAATAAGTGTTGTAAGGCATATCATCCTCTCACATCTGGCTTTTGTTGATGAATTTCAGTAGTTATGTCTGCAGGCATGTGCAGATCCATTAGTCTTACAGATTCATTATATCCAGTGTTTTCCTGTTGCTGTAAAAACAATTTCATGCCTATTAACTAGGATTTTTCATTGTAACACCAGCAGAGATTGATTTTATGATATGTTGTTTAACTTGGCAGGTTTTCCGTCAGCCGTGTACTGGATCATGCATTTGGCTAAATTCTTTAGCCTACAAGACATTTGGAAATATGAATATGTCTGCTGAAACAAGCCAAAGAGATGTGGAGAAGTGTGGCTGTTAGATGCTCCAAACCACAGTTTATTTTGGAACGGATTGAAAATGTTGAACATTTCTTAATGTTACATGTTGTAATCCAGTGTTTGGCAAGATAAACAGACGATTCTTCCTCTGGAGTCTCCTCAGAGGGCTGTTCAGGTGATCACACTCACCCCTGTGCCAGTCTGAAATTGCCCCTTTTATCGTCTCTGTTTGTGTTCCTGCCTTTTCCCTGGAGGTCTGTAGAAATATCCTTCCAGGGCGCACGTTTGGGATCTCCATGATGAAAACAGCAGCCCAGAGTGTTCCTACACCCAAACATCCAACTGGTCTGCTGAGTTGAACTGAGGCAAAACGCTCTAACAGGGGTCAGTTGGAAAAGCTTGGTGTGGTTTGGTGTAGGTCAGAGGCATCTGGGCTGATCAGGCCCTGACGCTCCGTTACATATCCAGTGGAATGTTTATCCAGTTGTGCTGTGGTTTGAGAGGCAGGAGAAGGTAACCACAGATACCTCTTGCTTGTTCACTGGAGGTAAGCTCTGCAGGGGCCTGTAACTTACTGTACTTTCCCGACACTGTGTTGAAGGAGGGGGTAAAATATATAAGTGTGTTTAGAGATGTCCTCCGACTGCCATGCATATATCAGTTCAAGTGGGCATCCATCAACAGATCTTTCATCAAATCTTCCTACCAAAGCCCTTCTTTAAAGGGGTCATATGACGTTGCTAAAAAGAACATTATTTTGTGTATTTGGTTTAATGCAATGTGTTTATGCAGTTTAAGGTTAAAAAAACACATTATTTTCCACATACTGTAGGCTACATTATTGTTGCTCCTCTATGCTCCACCTTTCTGAAACGCATAGATTTTTACAAAGCTCATCGTTCTGAGAAGCGAGACATGCTCTGATTGGCCAGGTATCCAGTGTGTTGTGATTGCCAAATATCTCAAGCATCTCAAGCATCTCAAGCCCCTTACCGTATTGTGATGCCGTGTCCCGGCGCGATGACACAAAAAACCATAAAACCCATTAAAAACGAGGCATTTGTTGCATCCAGTGGGGACATAATTACTGATTATAACGACTTGTCTTTTTATTGCTCAAAACTCACGTTTGAATCGTCAGTGGCAAATTCTTTAAATATGAAAACGTATTTACAGTCTGTGAGTCAGAAGCGCCAGACTGTTCTTGCAAAGTTGGAATTGCCCCACTTTATAGAAACTGCAGGCTACTCCAGGTTCAGGAAATAGTCCTCTGTAAAATGCGCTGCACACACTCTAATATTTGGGTTGAACTGTTCTGGAACAGTGTTGTAAGTTTTTACATTTATCAACTGATTTCTAGTTGTGTCCTCTTTTGGAAGCCCAAACAAAGTACTTTTGCTTTCGCAACGAAACACAGCATTTCCAGGACATGGCGCTCTCTTTCATTGCTAAACATTTGGGCGGTGTTATGCAAATCTTCCCACACGTGACGTAGACATGTGGGGGCGTATTTGAATGAGCCGTTTAAGGGGGGCGTGGACGAGTCTTAGCTTTTATAAAGAATATCTCTTTGGTTTTGAGACTTTAGTCTTTGCAACTTCAGGGATCTTATCTATGCACGAACAGCTTGTAACAATCCAAAGAGAAAGGAAAACTTGAAATCGCATCATATGACCCCTTTAAGGATGAAAGCACTGCACCAGCCTTTAATCAAATGTCCAAATACTAGAGGATGACTGCAATAAATAATTTGAGACAATACTTTTTTGAAAATCAATACATTGTTGAATATGTTAAAAATGTATTTCAGACCCATAGAGGACACAGTAGTCCAAAATATATGAAATCTGTCCAGTTTATTGTGTTAACCAAAATGCTAGTAATAACCAAATTAAATGCAATCTGACTTCTTTGATACATTTAGCTGGAAAAACAAAAAATGTTTTCAACCAACAGTTGGGTTAAATGTTTAACCCAACCTTCTGGGCAGTAACCCAACCGCTGGGTATAAACATCCATATCATCCATATTTTACACAGTGCTGGGTTATTTAATTGTATGAAATATCAAACACATTTGTTTTCTGATATCAAATATTCTAAAAGCTGTTATCGGCACTGATTAATCACAGATAAATCTTTGACTAAATACAAATGTTATTTAAATATAATTTTATATACCATTATAGTCTTTATCAATATTTTCAAAAAAAAAATTATATTTTCGGTTTTCTTTATAAATTTTATTGTCGTTTTTAGGTTTAATTTATTTTTATTTCAGTTTTTGTTTTTATTTATTTCCAGTTAGTAATTTAATGCTTCGACCTGTTTTAATTGCTAAGGCAACAGTTCTTATTTTTGTTTAGTTTTTCGTTTATTATTCATATTTTATTTATTTTAGATTTTTTTTCTTTTATTTATTTTAGCTTTATTTCAATTAAAAAAAGTTTTAATAGTTTAAAAGTTAATTATAACCCTTAAACTAAATGTTCTATAACACAGAACTTTTTTGTGTGTGTGATTCTGTGAGATGCTCAGAGATGCTTATGTAACAGGTTACTGGTAGTGCATGGCTGGTCAGTGGTGAGCAGCCTTAACGGGAGCCGTAGTTTGAACCTGAGAGGTTGAATTTTTGTGGTTCAGCATGTGATGAACCCATTTAGACCTGAGGCCAAGTGCAGCATTCAGAGCATCAAAGCCTTTAAAGATCTACAGTCAGCTCTTAAAAACACAAGCTAATGGCCACTAGAGACGCATTTCCTGCCTTTAGAGTGGCCTCTCTGCCACTAGAACCTTTTACACATTTTTCACACACATTTACTTTTAGATTTGGTGTGACAACATACTTCTTCATGAAGCAGTGGGCCTCTCTGGCTTGCATGAGAATAAAGTGCATGATATCATTGATACTCATGATGGATCGGCCCTCTCGTCTCCCGTAATTAGATATATGCTCTCATTTTAAAGCATTTTTTGAACTCGGTCAACATTTCATTCACCTGAAATATTTCTGCGCATTACCTAACCCCCTCCATTTTCTACTTTATCACACAAACTCTCAATCTCTCCGTGAAGGGGCATTTGATGTGTCCCGGTTGTGTTTTGTGAGATGTGTTGAGTGAGTTGTGTTTTGGCTGGCTATGAGCTCTTTCTCTCCAAAAGGAGTCTGAAAACTGGGCTGAACCCTGAAGTCGAGTGTTAACACATTCATTTATCACTTCACACACACAGACAGGTTACAGGTGACCACACCACACAATATAAATCACCAGTGATATAAAAATCATGAAGGGAGGAGAGGAAAGAAGAGGGGATAGTCAGAATGATACAAAGAAAAAAGAGGACAAGAACAGAAAATTAAAAACAGAAGTGATGACTAAAAGAGTAATGGTGATTTCATGTCGGTAATTGGAAATAAGATAATAAAATTGAAATAATATAACTATATATACAATTATATATAAAAATCTATAACAACAACAATGCCCAGCTGATTTCCTGATAATTTTGAGGTTTATAACGTTTTTTGATGTGAGATGAAGTTTGGCATTCTATCTCATGTCCAATTCGTACATATTTTACGAGGTGGCTAATTCGTCCGATCTCTGTGACTGTTAAGTTTAGGGGCAGGGTTAGGTGTGGTCCTTCGTACGAATTCCTACAAATTTGCCACCTTACGTGTGTAATACGTAAGCCTTTTCACAAATTGTATTGAGCCACTCTAGGCTCATTTTTAACTTTTTTTAAAAATTGACACACATTTAAAAAATGGTGCTTATCCACAAAATATTGTAAATGCAGTGATGTGCAGTACAATGATGGCCAAATACATGTTCTACTCTGTTGAACATAAAAATATATTTGGCTACTTAAAAACTTTTTTAGATATATTTTTGTTTATACAGGACATTATGGAGAGCAGATAAGGAGGCCAAGTTAGAGAAAAGGGGGACGGGTTTGGAAAAGACAATTGAGTTACCTGCAGTGCTACCCATGTGGCTACTGGCTCGGAATAAAAATTATTTTTATTCTCTATGTAAACCTGCACTAAATGTGAGTTTTTTGTTGTTGTTGTTGTCCTCATGCATTAGCACTCCATTTCAGCGCTGTTTCTCAAGTTTTTCAACACAAGAACGCATTCAGTGTGAACGTCCCCTATACCCACCCCCATACAATCACTTTCTCCTCTTTCACACACACAAACAAGCACATACCCATGTAAAATGTAATAGGCTCTGACCCATGCAATAGTATAGAGAGAGCCGTTTATGAGACACTTTTTGACTGTTACCTATGTCTTGGCATACTATTCCTGACTGAGGTAATGTGCAGCTGAATCACAAATACATATTCCCACAAACACATCGAACAAAGTCCCTCCAGCGCCTCAGGCCCGTTAAATACATCTGCTGCAGTTCTACTGAGTGACCACTGAACTGCGGTTTATGACTGGCAGGAGAATTGACAACCGTGAGGTTATATGAAACATCAGCCAAGATATCTTAGCTTACATTATTAATGCAAGGCAAGTTGTCCCAGTGAACAAAAGCCCAATTAGCCATGACATTACAACTGTCCGGTCCAGCGATGTCATGGTCCAACCCCTCCACCGAGACATTAGCTTATTTCCTCAACAAAGGTCGATGTCTTTCATAAATGTTCAATCTTAGGTCCACTCTAGTCCTCATGGTCAAACTTTCTTAGTCATGTTTTGTAGTTATTTCACATCTGCTAGTTTTCACAAGGTTTTAGTATTAATTTAGTCACCTTTTTTTCCATCCAGTTACTCATCAGCTGAAAGCTTTGAGGCTGCTGGTGGACTTTCTATTAACTTGAAAAGGGGCTGTAACAAAACAAAAAAGGGATCCGTCAGTGGGCTGTGACTTTTATGGGAATGTTTCATCTTTCCATTTGTCACACCTCAAAGTGCCCAGTTCTTAAATGAAAAGAAGTGGATATGGTGAGAACCGACAAGCTTGGCTTCAACTGTGGAGACAAATGAAAAAAAGGAATAGGTAAAAAGTTCCTGGACAAGAGCTGTGAAATCACTAAAATAAATATTTTTGAATTAAAATTGCGATGAATTTTATGCTGCATAGTGAAGCAAAAGAAAGGGGCCATGTTTCTGACAAGACTGTTTTTTACACATCGTTAAAAAAGGTCAAAATGGTGAAAGAGTAATGTTTCACAACAGACGAAAAAAAATAAAAATTTCAGAGCACCGCATGAGGCCTCAGACAGGGCATGCTTCAATGGGAAGGCTACATGTGTAGTGCTTTAGACCAGAGGTTTTTAAGTCCCCAGGGGACTGCAATAAATTTGTAGGGGGCCCACAGAACAGGAAAAAAATATATACAAAATGTATTCTGTCATTATTTACTCTCAGTGCACTTATTTAAAACCTGCAGGAGTTTTTTCTTCTGTTGAGCACAACACAGAAGATTCTGAAAAATGTTGACGGTCACCAAACAGTTGATGGTAGACACTGACTTACACAGTACCGTCAACCGTCAACCGTCAACCTTCAAAATATCTTTTAACTTTTTTGTTTAAAGATAATATCTAGGTTTAAATGAAAACCAAAACGTTTCAGTGTGGTCTCAGAGTTTTGAATCTCAGTATATATGCATTGTCACATGTGCATGTAAATGTAAAGGTAAATGTTGGTAGCTCTAAATGATTTCATGTTGACTGCTGTCAGCTTATTGGGATTTGAGCAGTGCACGTCGAGGTAGGTAACACAACTAGAGCCACTGACCAAACACAACTTGTAGCACATGATAGCAGTTAGCACTGGCCCCTCACCGCTGCCCTTATAAGAAACATATGGAGAATTATGATGATGGGAAAAACAGTGGTGCGTTAGTGAGCCATTCTGCGGGGAGGGAGAGTGGGATCGTCCAGGTGTGAGTCTCTCTAGTTTACAGCGCTCAAGAGACTTTTTAGTGAACAGGCTGAATTGATCCTTGCATGGAAAGCAGAGGACAAAGCTCCAAATCCCTCTGTAATACCAATTACATTTCTGAAAAATGTGGTTCACACTCTGAGAATGATGATAAAAAAAAAAAGAGAAGAAGTTTCTGAGGTTACTGAATATGGGTACAGATTAAGCGGATGTATAGTGGTTAATGTGGTCATCTGAGGAGGGAGGCAGACATCACATCTATATTCATAAGGCTGCAGTCCGACCCACTGATTGAGTTACAGCAACATGACTTTATGGGCCAGCTGCAATAGCACTTATTCAAAATTAAACACCTATACACATGCAACAATAATTACACACTTAAATGTTACATACTGCAAATTAAAAATTCTCTTTAACTTTAATGTTGATAAACTGCTACTTTTCCCATTTTTTGCCATTCTAATCTAACTAAGCAATGATTTTCAATTGTACAGAATAGTGTTTAGCACTTGTAGATGGTAAATGTGCAGTTTTTAGCAGAAATGGGAACAAAAGGTATAGTATCTTTCTACTAATAAAGCAAAAGTGTTTAGCAGAAGAGAGTAAAATAAAGCAAATAACATTTAAAAAACACAATACACTCGACTGTATAATTCACTCAGCATTCACCATATGCTGATGCACACAGATTAAATAACACTTGTACATTTTTTTGGAATGAAGCACATATAATTGAAAATATTAAACACTAAACTATGGAGGGAAAAAGGTTTGCTAAAATCATACGGAAACCACATGACTAATCAGCTATTATAAAACAGCACAAATGAGTGATGTTTAGCAAATGTTTGTAGACTTTGTTTATTTCATGTACTTGGTTGTTCTTTGGTCTTCCACATGAAAGAATCAAAGGATCTTAATGGTAACGCTCTTTCTCTAGTCACAGCAAACCACACACAACATGTATTACAGATGACAATTCTAGGCATTTAAAAGCTTTATGGCCTCACAATAAACAGCCCTATTAAATTTAGGGTAAGTCTCCATGTTGTGGCTGCTGATGCTAATTTTAGGGGTCGTGGTTTGTTTCGAGTCCATTTTTCCCAGCATTAGATTCAGATCTGTGAGAATGAGTCAAATTGTTTTGGTTTTGTTTGTTATAGGTTAGAGATTACTAGCTTCCATTTACACTGACCACAGAAAAGAAGCAGTAGGAGATGGAGAGAGAGAGTATGAGTCACACTGAAACAATGGCCATGTAGCATTTCTAATTAAGATCCATAAGATCCTGTGTCTGACGAAAGTCATGGGACCGAAAAACTATGTGAATAAATCTATTTCCTACATGTTTGCAAGTACTGATGCAGGATTCATTTGTTTTTGTTTTGATTTTTGACTTGTGTTTAGTCATTTGTCTTGCGCAACTACCGATCACCTGCTGGTGTGTGAGGGTAATTGTTGATAAATTGATAGAAACAAAAAATATTGATTTAACCTGTTTAACCTGTATGATCATAATCTGAATATGAACAGTTTATGAGAAACAAAAGTGAGAGGAGACAGAGGTATTTAATAAATAAGAAAAAGTTAAATTAGAATATTTGTTACAATTGTACTTAAAGGGATAGTTCACTCGAAAATGAAAATTCTGTCATTAATTACTCACCCTCATTATGCTCCAAACCCGTAAACCCTTTGATCATCTTCGAAACACAAATTAAAATATTTTTGATGAAATCCGAGAGCTTTCTGATCCTCCATAGAGAACAATGCAACTGAAATGTTTTCAGTCCCAAAAACGCAGTAAGGATATTGTTAAAATAGTCCATATGACATCAGCGGTTCAACCGTAATATTATAAAGCTACGAGAATATTTTTTTGTGCACAAGGTAAACAAAAATTACGACTTTATTCAACAATTCTTCCCCTCCTCATCCCATTCTCCGCCATTATCTAGAGTACCATGTGTGTGCCACTGACATTAATCTACTGTCTAGTTTTTTTGTCAGACAAAAATTGCAGATTCAATGTTATGATTGGTCAGCTCGCTCCTAACTCGGATGTTCCACAAGCAAACATGATTACACTCTTTCATTCCCCTTTCTTTAAAACTCTTTCAGCTGCACTCACTCAGTCAGACACAAACATATTCAGACAGTCTTCTGGAGCAGAATCAAACTAAAGGCATTTCCTTACAGCAGGACTGGGAGCCTATCTGTGAGGTTATTCATGTCCCACAGTGGAGTGTGAGCAGGGCGTTCAGGGAGCATTAGAGATATGCTGGAGAAATGTTTCCACTCTGTGGGTTTACAGAACCATGCCCACTAGCGTTTACATATTGCACTGCAGCTCAACACATCAACACTTGATGGCAGTGTAACTCCATGACAGAGTCTATATGAGACAAAAACACTCTCACACACACACACACACACACACACACACTGCTTGTGGAAGCCTACCATATAATATCTCACCAGTAAATGTGATAAACTTCTCTCCTGTGTCATTTCTCTCTCTCTGTTGTCACTATATCTCCTGACACTCAGACATGAAGTATTTGCTGGCTGATGAACACGCTGAACTTCCCAGAGTGCAACAGGATCCACATCAGGTTTTTTAAGTCACGGTAATTCGTCTATTTAACTATTGATAAATTGCAAGCCGAGGTATTAAACCACATCTGCGACATTTTCTATGTCATATCCTGTCAAATACAATTACAGCTTCTGACTAAACAGATCAAACTGAGTCACCAAAGACCCCAGAAACAGCAAAGAGAGATTTTACAGATTCACAAAGGGAATATGTTTTATTGTCAGCAAAACAATCTTATGATTACTAATGCTAACAGAATTTGAATAATCTAGCATGAGTGGCAGCCATGGCAACAATCTGGAGCATGGGTCATGGAAGAGGGGGGGCCTGGGCCCGGGTTACTTTTGAGGTCTGGTACAATATATGATAGGCTACAAAAGTACGCTATAGGCTCATATGTATGCACGATTAATCTTTAAAAGATTGCAATCTCGATTAAAACATTAACAATAAATAGAATAAATCTTATTCCTAAATGACGATTCCACTGTCTATTAAACCTTTGAAATGACAGTCAGTCACATTTTGGATCAGGATATATAAACCTGCTTTACGCAGTTTTTAAAGTTTATATCAGTTTAAAAAGAAATGCACTTTAGCATACTTTTAAAAAAGAGCAATTGTTACAGAATTAATACACTTCAAATGAAAACTTGATTGAGAACCGAATGTTATGTTATGTTATATATATATATATATATATATATATATATATATATATATATACACACACACACACACACACACATACATACCGAGACTTGCTACTGCCAATATAGCCACAACATGCTGCGGTGAGCATGTAAGAAATACTGCTGCTGCAAATACCAAAACAGGAGAGAACCAATCAGCTGTGCGATATGATAATGATGTCATTAGGTCAGATTGAGTTAGACCTATCGGACTGCGCCGTCTAGAGTTTCATGCCAGAACTCTGTATAGTAAAATTATATTAAATACATTTAGCCAAATTTAGTTTTAAAATATGGTTAAACTGTACTACTGTACTGAATGCACTGATAAGCATTTATGGTAAAAATAAATTATACTTTGATTGCATTTTCTACTGAAACTTGTACAGCATGTCATGTATTTAAATATATTTGCAATTGCACATTTGTAATAATCAAGTTCCAATTATTTAAAAAATATATGGTAAATGTAACTTTACATGTAATATCAAGTTACACACTTCAGTTCAAATGTAAAGTCCTTTACATGTGTTTTAGTGAGTTAGTTAATACATCAAAATAAGTACACTGCTTTAAAGCGCAAAGTAGTATTATTTTAAACAATGATTTAAAATGTCCTTTAAAGTAATTTTTTTTTATTTGACATTACAAAGCGCACATTTCAAAAGTGTACTTAAGTGTGTTAAAAAGTGTTCTCTCTTTAAGTAAGACTAACTTCAAATGGCCATTTATTTCATTAATATATGCAAAAATATACTTTTCTGTGATGTTTTGGACCCCATTGACTTTCCTTGTATGGACAAAACAATTGAAACATTCTTCAAAATATATTTTTTTGTTGTTGTTTGTAACATGAAGGTAAATAAGTGATGACAGAATTTTTTTTTTTAGTGAACTCGTTAAAGTTTATAGTTTGATGTCTTTAAAACCTTGCAGTGTTCTGTGATTACATTCACTACAGATACACAACACAACAGATGTCATATGATTGTTATGGTGCAAGATTACACAATCGTGATACATTCTGAGGAAAGGATAATATCTTTTCTATCTCACATTCACCAGAACATCTGCAGTTAAACATAATGAATAGGGTTATAAATCCTTGCTCTCCCCTGTGAAACAAGGACCATTTTCTCTTTGGCTTCTTCAAAACAATTCCAGTTGTAACCCATGTTAAATTAATTCTACAAGTTTAACTATTGCTTTTGACACTATTGCTTTAAGGTGATCTACCTTTAGCAAAACTCATCAACATGTCTGAATTCAATTATATTTTTAGAATGAATTGCTGATCAAAAATCAGATTTCATACTGGTCACATAAAGGAACCTGATCCTAAATTCATGTGTCTGGCCTCCACCCTTAAACGCAGAACCAGATCACAGTGATAAATACAGTCCTCTGCACTATATATCTACTGGAAGACTAAATATATAACTGTAGATGAACACTTTGGAAGCCGTGTGTTTGTAATGGAGGGCTGCTGTGACACCTTAATGAATATTTTGAGATGGTAAGTACAGTATTGAGCATCCTCGCAACCATAGTGTGGGATTGTTTTTGGCTCACTTCGCTGAATAAAGCCACCGCTGCTTTAAAGTTAGCCTTCAGACTAACAGCCCACAAGAGCACTAGTGCTGAAAACAGAAGCATTTTAAAGCATTTGGAGGCTGTCAGATGAGGCAAAGATCACTTGTAGTGTCTTCATGGTGTCCAGTACTCCCAGAGGAACAGGAAGACTAATGTTTCTGTTAGCATGGCTTCCGCTAATGGTCCCCAGACTAGGAGATCACGGTCAGTGGTCATGGTCAGTGCTCACAGGGTTTGTCTATATCAATGAGGCCTTTGACAGGGAACCCATCGCCATATTGGAGAACTGTTTTTGAGATCAGAATGATTGGGAGTTGGTGAAGGCTGCAATAAATGTGTAAAGAATATGTTTGAATGTTGTTTAGAAGCAGTTTCCATAGAAGCGGTTTCTATGTGAAACCTGAGGACCCCTTTGTTTGAGATCCAAAGAGCCAGGTGGCCATAATACATATTATCATCATGTTTGTTATTATGTGTCAAGGTATGTTTATTTGTCTGTGTGTTTGGTTAGTTTTCTACTCACCGATTGGGACTCTTGAGGCTTAAAACATGATATGGAATTTCAATCTGTCTTTGGATAGACTTAAAAGTAAAACTAAAAAAATAAAAGAGAAAGTGCTTTAAAGTCTGATCAAATTCATTAAACTCTTCTGGTTAACACTCTCAGAAAAACAAAACATTGACAGATTGCATATGCAGACATAGACATTTTGCTGGTGTTTTCATAGCTGCAGAATCCATGTGTGTGCTTGTCACCAAGATGAATAGCCTATTCAGAGAATTCATGTGTTCAGCTGAGCTCTGTGCTGGCACCTCTGCATATGTGTATCCATGTGTGGGAGATTATGTGTGTCAATGATGGTTTTTAAGGTTTTAAAAGCAGTTGTACAGGGGAGAAAAAGGAACAAACACAGTTGATGCTAAAAAAAAAAGGTAAATGTTTGAAATAATTTCTCTAGTGTTATTGAAGGTAAGATATTGCAGAATGAGATAAAAAAAAGAACATTAAATATATTTTTGATTTATATGCCATGCAAGTTTAAAAAAAATTCTAGTCTCTTACATTTTTATGCTAATCAAAGCAAAAGAAACACTAAGTGCAATGTAATACAATCCAAACCAAAAACTTTAGAAGCAGTGATGACTTGAGAAAAAATACTTTAAAAATGGTCCTTGAGCCCTTGTCTGCATAATCTAAATCAATATGGATTTTAATTTGATGGTTTGTAAGTAACGCTCTCAAAAACGGAGTGCACTTATTAATCACGGAAACACATACTGTACAGGTGTTGAAGCTCACAGGGTTCACAGTCAAATTAAAGGGCCTTTTTAAGTTTGAGGTTTGCGTAACTCAATTCTATTGCCAATACAAAATTATACACCCTATTCACCTGTACTGATTTATAAGCATTTTCTATGAACTCAACAGAGCACTGGCACTAGTGATGCTTGTATTCTGTGCTTGATATGAATATTCAAGGACTGATTTGAACAAAAACAGCATCCTATCTTTGTTTCTATAGACCGTTTCAAAGGCAACAACAATAGAGTGATATAAAAACACCCGCGCATCATTTTGATTTTTAAACGTGCATTACGTGCTCATGTTTATTCAACGAAGCCTTTTGGAAATTCGGTCAGTTTTGATATCGTGGCAGGTCACCACAAATAAATAAATGTATGGGAAACACATCCCACAGCACAACAAACTCAGCCCGACTTCATCACTTTAACTTTAACTACGTTTGTAGCCGGCGCCACTAACCAGACCAATAGACAAACACAGACTGGAAGTTAACTGCGGGCCAGGTGCGTGCGCCCAATGAAACCGTCTATATCCTCATAAACTACTGTTTTAAGAGAATAACTTAATAATTTTTATGAAATTAGCTTGTCGTACTGGCCTCTGACCCGCAATCTGAGTCCAAGATTAACACTCTGTTCACGAGTTCACACGTACATATAATAAATATAATAAAGTTTATGCGTATTTGGCATGCTGTCCGAGGGGAGGGCTCCGAGCTCGGAATTTTGGCCCGAACCCAGAGTACCCCCAAAAAGCAACATAGCAAAGGACAGCCACCCGACGCATAACCCCCCAAAATGAGTGCCGAAAAATTTGGCGGGCTGGCGTTTCAGGAAGAAACTTAATCTTTTGACCGGGAGGATCCATACAAACTCTGACGGGAGCAGCTCACGGCGCCGGGTTAAAGGGCCCTTCCGGCCGATGGACGAGGAACAGCGTGATTTGGGATGCTTTGATCGGGACGATTCACACCGTTTCTTGACAGGAGCCGCTCGCGGCGTCAGGTCGGTGAGCCCTACCGGCCGATAAGAGGAGGAGCAGTGTGTTTGGGTTGTCAGACCGGGGGTCCGTACTGCCTCCAACGGGAGCAGCTCTCAGCGCTGGGAATATAGGCCCCACTAGCCGATGGACAGGGAGCAACGTGATTTGGGAAGCCCGATCAGGAGGGCTCACACCACTTCTCTGACGGGCGCAGCTCACAGCTTCAGACGGGTGAGTCCTACTGGTCGATGGCGGAGTGGATGGGCTTGAATCGACTGACCAGGAAGGTCCATGTAGCTTTGACGGGAGCAGCTTGCGACATCTGATGGGTGGACCTTACCGGCCGATGGACGGTTGAACTAATTTTGAAGTGCCGGCCGCAAGGGCTTGGTTGCGTCTGATAGGAGTTCAATACTAGTTGCATCATTCGGGTAAGCCTCGTCAGTAGACGAATGGAAAAGCCAATGTTTTCCTGACCGGGAGGCAGTTGCAGCATCTGATGGGAGTTCAATACTCACTGTGTCAGACGGGTAAGCCTCGTTGGTAGACGGACTGAAAAGGCAAGGTTTGCTCGACTGGTAGGCTCGCGCAGCATCCGACGGGAGTTCAATACTCACGGCATCGGATGGGTGAGCCTCACCGGCAGACGAAAGAGAAACATATTTGCTCCACCGGGAGCGCTCTTGCAGCATCTGACAGGGAGTTCAATACTCAGAACAGTCTAAAAGGGTAGATGCTATGAGGATTACTTTGCGTAAATGTTTGACAAATCCAATAAGCTGCTTCTGATGACACATCAGAAAATCTTGGTGCTGCTTTGCGTCCGAAAGTTAAGTGCACGAAAAAATTTAATTTCCTGCCCCAGCGTACCCCAAATAAGTGCCATGAATCTGGATGGATAGGCATAGCTTTGAAAGCTGAGGTGATGTCAACTTTTGTCGGCCAAGTACATGATTTCATCATATTTATTGCATGATCAATGTCCTACTATTGAGAGAGATTTTGTCAATAGGAATCGAGGTATTTAATGCTTGAGAACAGGGAGTTATGCGGAGCTGACAGATCGGTTAGAAGGCGTTTCTTATCCAAGAATTTTCCTAGTAGCCACTCCAATGGGCTAAAGCGAAACTGAGAAGGCGGGGCGTTGAAAGGGCTGATCATGAACCCTCATTTAATTCACGCCGCTTATGGGGAAATCTGAACAGATTATTTCTGTGAAACGACTGAACTCAGAAAAATGGCAACTTTTGATGTCCACAAGGATTTACAATTGCTGTAGCATTTCTGTCGTAAAGATTAATTGTGTTAATTGTGCTGCTGCCTGTCTTGGCCAGGACGCTCTTGGAAAAGATATTTTTAATCTCAATGAGTTTTATTCTGGTTAAATAAAGGTAATAAATAAAGAAATGGAATTGAATGTGGTTTAGCCAAACGACGATTAAATCGCACAGTGACATGTAAAAACGATCGCAGCGTCTGCAGCTATAAGTGCTGGAGGCCCGGCTGCATACAACACTGTGGCCGGTAGAGCCGCGGTGAAAGATTGAGTCGAAGAGGGAAACGAGTGAGGCTTTGCCGCGGTGAGATCTGGGGGCGTTGCCCAGGCTTGTTGAAGGCCTGCCGATGCGACCCAGAGCTTAAGGAGAGCCGGTTTTGTGCGAGGTGATGGAGGTGTCAAGCGAGGTGAGTTCGGGGTTTTGCGAGCTTTGCTTGTAATATTGCCCGCCCTACTGGAGTGGATTTAGGGGTGAGGTTGGCTGATTTCAAGGAGACGAATAACTTAGATCGTACAGATCCACTTTGTTTACCCTCTGCAAGGATGGTGTTCGGAATTAATCAGCGTTTGCCTCAGGCTTAAATACAATCCACTTTCCGATCTGAGGAATTGTTGGCACGGCCGAATGATAGGATGATGCTGGGGAAGAAGTTTGGAAGTGATGCCCGTAGAGGCGAGGTTAAGCCTCGGCATCATGGAGAGCGTGTGGCTGGTCGAGCAGAGAGCAGCGGCCACAACAAAGCCTGGAGCTCGGCAGCCATGTTTGGAGGAGAAGGAGCGATCGGAGGATCTGACAAAAATCCCCAGTATAGGTCTCGTTGTTTTGATGGGAAAAGTTGAGTCTGTGATATAATGGCAAAAGGTGTAAACCCAATGCTGGAAAACTGCTAATGAACAGAGGTAAGTCTGCTTTGTATATATACACTCCTCTTATCTTGTTAACTGGGTTGATTACTGATTGCTTTCCTCTCGTGTTAATTATTTGAACGTGCTCCTCCCGAACTTTGTTAATAAAACATCATAAAGTGCCAAATGCAGATAAAAACTTGGCTTCAGAGAGTGAATAAAAAGTTGGCTGGAAACTTTATTATGCATTAGCCTACATTGTACATTTAAATCAGGGGTCACCAAGTTCAGTCCTGGAGGGCCGGTGTCCTGCAGAGTTTAGCTCCAACCCTAATTAAACACACCTGAAGCTGCTAATCAAGGTCTTACTAGGTATACTTGAAACTTCCAGACAGGTGTGTTGAGGCAAGTTGGAGCTAAACTCTGCAGAACACCGGCCCTCCAGGATCAAGTTTGATGACCTCTGATTTAAATGAAGTTCCTAAACATAAGTTAGAGAGGAGCGAGCCCATCTAATCTTTCAATCAACAGCCAGAGTATATAAGCAGCTGCTTACCTCTCTGCAGTATCAGCTGTTCCAGCATCCCTCCACCTCCCCAATCTCCACCTTCATCTTAGGTACTTTGCCCTTGGTAATCATCTTATATCAAGTCCCTGGGGGGTATTTCAGAGTTCGAGTTGAAGCTGCTTCATCGAGCCTCTCATCCAGTGGACAGCAAGCCAAATAAGTTTACTTTATTTCCTAATGATTATATTGCAAACGAACTTGTTAAACTGAATCTTAAGAATGCTAGTCGGATCCTTGCTAACTATTTGTCATACTCTCTCTTAGGGATGGGCAAGCTGTCCAAAATCTTATATCAAAGTAGCCTAACGATTTATCACAATATAGTTATTTTTTGCTTTAATATATCTTTATAATATCAAAATTTTGTGATACTATAGAATGTAATTCTTTTCACCAGTGTCAATATCACAAAAAACCTAATACTAGCCTAAAAAAAAAAAACCCTCAAGCTCACTGAGGACAAGTAAACAGTCAGCGATTAAATAAGAATAAGAAACTAATTACAAGCAACAGAACAAAAAAACTACAGAACAAATAAACAAGAACTCCCACACACATTGTATAAAGTAATCAAATGCATACAAAAACAGCATATTCTTCACTGTGTAAATTAAATATATATTTCTTCTTATTAAAGTTACAAAAGCGATTTAGTCAAGAGCAGTGAGAGAGTTTCTCTTTTTTCTTGTTTGATTTACATGAATGAGAGACAGCAGGAATATTAGACTGCTGTCACTTTAAGAGCTACCCCGATCTAATATACTGTCACACAGGGGTTTTCTTTGTCAGCTCTTTGTCAGTATGTGTTTATGAGAAAACGTGAAAAGACAGGCATTTTGACACTTACAAGTGTGTGTATTTAACTGTTCAATGCCTATAAAGTGGCAAAAATAACAAAAACTCCCGCACTATGAGCACCATCTTCATGTGCATGGGCGTCTTAGAAACTTTCTCAGAGTCGAACGATAAGTATTTGTGACCACGTAGCAAAGCAATGTCACATGAGCGTGTAACTGCGATAGAGACAATAGTCCAAAATCTCTTTACGATAGACACATTTCTACCAGTTAATCATGTCTACCAGTATATCGCCCACCCCTACTTTCTCTCTCTCTCTGTATATATATATATGGCCAGTAAAAAATATTTTCCATTTACCTGCAATTGTCCAATGTGGCAAAAGAATAAGAATTTGGACCCTGCTCCTGCAAATCATGACAAGAACACAATATGTTTCTGAATAGATAGATTATTGCATTCCGGTCACATGAAGTCTTTGTGTAAAGGGGGTCGTAAAATTGGACTGGATCTGATCCCAGATCGGATTCTGACCCTGTGCTTCAGTGTTGCAGCAGGTCCTGGGCCTGAACACAAACACCCTGATGGGTGGGTCCTGTTTTCACTGGCACATTGTAGGACAGAACAGAACCAGAGTTCAGAACTACACAAAACACCTGCAAGGCTGCAAGTCCCAACAGCCCCAATTCTGGCGATGAAGCCGTTATAATGTAAAAACACAATTAGCTTTTTAAATATTCAAATATCAGAGATTGTTAAAATCCAAGAAAGTGTTCACACTGGAGTCTTCACTCTTAAATAAAACACACACACATACACACACCACTAAAATTCTTTAATCTAGAGTCCACTCCTCTGAATATAACCATGCTAATGTCACTGTATATTATATTCACTTCAGAGCTGAGAACTCGGAGAGAGGAAAACTATTCTCAAAGCTGCACTTTATGTGGGTTTCTGTTCCAGCTTAAAGGGAAAGTTTGACATCAAAAAAAAAAGAAAGAAAATTCTGTCATTATTTTCTCACCTTCATGATGTTCCAAAACTATTTGCCATTATTATTATTATTATTTGAGCAGCATGGAAAAAATTGAGAACAAGTAGCTAAATAATGATAATATGCTAGATAATGATAATAATGTTTGGGGAGAACTATTCCTTTTAATAAATTAAGCGTGTTAAATGACTGGATTACTGTCAAACATCCTGTTTTCTTACAGTCATGTGACGTGCATGACATCTATGATAATGGTAATGGAGATGACAATGTGACTCAAGTTTCCTGACTAAATGTATTACTCACACTGTTCTCTTATCACACAACTAATTTTCTTGTCAGTCAGTATCTCCCTAAAACATTTTAAATACAGAATAAATTATCTAAATGTAAATATATCAACATCATCCTGCAGTATCAGCTGCCATGATGATCTAAATTAAACAGAGGGCGATAAAAACAGGAAAAAATAAGCACACACACACACACACACACACACACACACACATGTTGGTTTTTGTGGTTTATGGGGATTCTCCATAGGCGTAATGGTTTTTATACTGAACAAACTGTGTGTGCTATTGCCCTACACCAACCCTACACCTAAACTTAGCCCTCACAGGAGACTTTGTGCATTTTTAGATTTTCAAAAAAAACACCATTTAGTATGTTTTTTAAGCCTTTTGAATTATGGGGACATAGGCAGTGTCCTCATAAACCACCTTCATATTGTAATACCTCTGTCATACCCATGTCATTATACAAATTTGTGTCCTCATAAACCACATAAACATGCGCACACACACACACACACACACACTTCAAACTACTTAAAATGTTGATATCCTACAGGTGTCTGTAATTTAATCAATCAGAATGCATTGTTTTAGAGTGAGGCAAACTGTATAATACAATACAAGACTGGAGGATGATGTCATTAAGGATATGGCTTTGATTAGTTAAAGGGTTATTAAAAATGACTAACAGGATGGAAAACAAAATTAAGGGCATGGGAAACCTTAACTGATTATCAGTTAAAACAATATTTCCATGAATATTGCAAACATTTCGAAGAAATGTTTAAATCAATGAAGAAGAAAAAAAGGAAATAAAGGAATATAAAAGGAAACAAAGAAATACTAGTAATATTTTTATTACTTCTTCTAAAATGGTTGATGGAGACACAAAACTGTACTGCATAACAGGAATGAGTCACATACACAGTTAGCCATAAACATATTCACACCTCCCAGTGTCAGAAGTAGATACGGTGAGAACGAACAAGAGAGATCAAGCTGAAAGAGAAAGAGAGGTAAATGTGATAATTAAATATTCTTAACTCAAATACTGTATGAGAATATAATCAAATTCAGTAGTTTAGTGCAAACAGCAACGGCATAAATAATCAAAGGTAAGTGCAGTTTGTCCTCTAGAGGGCGCACATGAGCCAGGAGCCACTGGACAAGAGCAGGTTCAGTTCTTAGGGCAGTCGGAAATAACAGACGTGGAGTAAACATTCCCAATAATATGGCTCAGGGGAAGTTCAGGAGAATTTCTAGCCAACTACTATGAGCCATTTATAGCCTTGCACCACTGCAGAGTCCTGGGATGTGTTTGTGTATGTTTGAGTGGCACAGAAATAGCTATGAGTCAAGACTAAAGCCTGCCTGGTGGAGCTCAACATTCCATAGAAGGTGGAGAGATAGAAGTAGGCCTATTTGACTATAGCGATGATGATGTGTGCCACAAATTATCACACTGCCTCAAAATAGTAAGTGCGCTCATTTAGTGAAGAGCATGTAGCCTGTATGAGTGGAATGTATTTTGCAGTGTGTGATTCATTGTGTTACATTGAGCACTTATTATCAGAGATTCATTCATAACTTAAATTTAATTAACGGTTCATAGAAAAGCATTAGTGGTTACTTTTTAAGCCACAGTCTTTTCTAGTATAGGCCTATTTAGTTTCTAGACATAACATGTCTGACGCGTCCTATAGAAGTAATGCAAAATTAGTCATAGCCAAGTCTTTCATTATAGCTTTAAGATGCTCGTGAATATATGCAAATATATATAAATATATACTCTAAGTGAAATCAACAGACAGGAAGTAAATAAATGAGCGAAAGCTTTTATCAACAGTGACTCGCAAATGATAGAAAAGTATAAAGTATTTCAAAGGAGCACACTATAGAAGTAGTTTTCGTACAAAAGTAGAGCAACTGTAGACCTAAAATGTTAAAAATAATCACAATAATCAACACAATATGTGTAAGCAATATTTGAAAAACATTTTTTACTGAATATTGAAAATAAATATTCATGACATTTTTTCATCTCTCTCTCTCTCTCTCTATCTATAGATTTCATCTTGTAAGCTTTCCAAAGCCTAATATTTTCTTATCCTGAATCATAAAGTTAAAATTCAGAAGAACATGCCCTAGTGCTTGCCGTTAATTTTAGCAGATGGCATTAATTTTTATTAGGTCCATGCACCCAGCGGCTCATTAGTGCCACACACCTGGCCTTCCACGGGCAGAGATGACTGGATGTGTGAAGCAGCTTTGAGGTGTTTCAGTGAGCAGACACCTTAAGAGCTGCAGATTAAACATAAATACAGAGGAGGCCAGAACATTCCTGTGACAAGATGTCATTACCTGGTGATGAAGGTTGGGCATGCTGCCCATAACAAGGTCACATTCACACATAAAAAATAAGGCCACCTTAGACCAACCACAGGGTTTTTTTTTCAATAACAGCCAATGTGAACATATGGCGAATTTTTCTGAATACAACGACAAATAAAACCATGTTTGAATACTGTGACAAGAAATTACATGCTCATATAAGCAAAAAATGACAAAACAAGGATTGATTAAATCAATATGTAGAGATGATTGCTTTAGAGAAAAATAATAAAATGGCATAAGAAAACCCATCAACATTAAAGTTACGTAATAGCGGTCAAAGCCTGCACCACACACTGTTTTTCTCCAGATTTCTTCATACAAAAAAAACACAATGATAATCCATTTTACTGAGAAGTCTTATACCTTTCTTACACAACCAAGCATAATTTTTATGAACCCAATAAACAGTTTAGCATTTGTAGAAGCTCTCAGGAACATAGGGAAAAAAGCTTGGAAACTGAAGCTTTTTACAGTTCACTTTTCCTCATAGTTAACTACTCTGGACTTCAGAGTCCTCACAAAAAAGCACTTTGTAAAGTATAAAAGCTAATTCCGTTGCTTTTTTGTACACTTCTGGGAACTAGGACAAACAAATGCCAAAAAAGTATTACTGGAAAGTTCAGCGCTTCCTACTAGGCACATGGTTCAGAACTCTGATTGCTTATCAGTGTGGCGCTACTATGAAATTACAGTTCAAAGACTGCACACATTAACATTCATAATGAGGTTTTTAATGTCTGATGCAGAATGCACATGTAACAGCCTCTGATCTTTGTTCTGACGCATGTGTGTGATGATTTGACTTGATGCTGCAAATATGGCACTTCCATCTCGAGCGAGAGAATGATAGTATCTGTGATTTTAAAAGCAATGTATGCTGGATAGCATGTAACTGCTTCTTTAAAGTGCACAGTTGCACTGGCGTACACGTTTCCTCTGCCTGCACTCAGGCAACCCCAGTCCTTTTCTCTAAACAAACATCACTCCTCTCTCTGTCTGTCATTCATTCCCGATCACAGCTCTCGGTGTGACGCATCTCTTGCTGCTCGCAGCCTTGAGACTGAATAGAATCATTCTGCCTCGCTCTGTTTCTTTCATCCACACCTGAGGAGGAGGATCGCTTCGGAAGATCACATAATGAGCATTTCTCCATTCATTCATTTGACTTCACTTTATCTATAAGTCTGGTTATGTCAGTACATAATAATGTTATTATACCTACATATTTGAGCTATTAAAATTTATCTGTAAAATGTTTGGGTAATAGCACACGTGGAAATTGGAAATCATGTGATCACTTAAAGTTTATCAAAATTGATCTCTATAGTGATACATGTTTAATACTAGGAATTACCCTTTTCCGATTAATGTCAAAAAGCTAATTTTACTGCAAATAAATGCATGCATTCTCAGAGATTCCCAAATACATAAAAGTAAAATTATGTTTAAAAAATTAAAATTAAAATCCAGCTTGCAAGAATTTCTTCTAACAAATAAAAGTAGCTTGATCAAATGTTTTTAGTAGGCGTCAGTTTTTTAATTTGTATGAATATTCTAAACATCTTTTTATTGACCTTATTAGATTCTCGAGTGTTAGCCATAAAATATGTTACTTAAAATAAATCAAATAAAAGGTAACTCAAATTCCTCAATTACTCAATACTTGAGAATCTAACAAGGGTCAATAAAAACATGTTTAGAATATTCATACAAAATAAAAACCTGGCTCCTACTAAAAACATTTCAAGCTACTTTTATTTGTTAGAAGAAATTCTTGCAAGCTGGATTTTATTAAGCATAATTTTACTTTTATGCATTTGGAACCCAGTTGTTCGTACATCACTGTAGTCTCCCCAAAACACAGACCGGCTTCAGTGTCTGATTACAGACACACCCAGAAACTACAGACTGCATCTCGTGCAG
This sequence comes from Barbus barbus, assembly GCF_936440315.1. NCBI lineage: Eukaryota > Metazoa > Chordata > Actinopteri > Cypriniformes > Cyprinidae > Barbus > Barbus barbus. The sequence continues at coordinate 15,693,058 of NC_136742.1, read as the reverse complement.
CTAATTATGCATAATCACGGCAATTACAAATGTCTGCTGGACTCATATTGAACTCCAGTGCTGCTTGGACATCTGTCTGAAAACACTGGCCTTTAATTCACAGGAAACCTCTTTTCTTATTTCCTTGTAATAATCAGACGGATTCCTTACTTACTAACACATGCTTCTATAAATACTCTTTTGGTAATTTGATTGGCCTAAATTTCAAATGAAGATTACTGAAATGATGGGCATGATTGCGGAAGTGTGATTACTGAGAGGAAAGTGTAACTGCATTGAGTCATGACTTTTACTTTACTTACTTTACTTTTAGTCATTTAGCAGACACTTTTATCCAAAGCGACTTACAAATAAGAAAAAGTAACTAAAACTAAAAGTTAACACTCTGTAAATATTTTATACACACACATTTAAGAAAATACAGAAATGAAATAAAATTGACAAATGCATACAACAACATTTCAATAGTAAACATAAATGAAAAAAATATATAAATAAAATAAAAATGACACACTGAATCACACACAACTGGAGAGACATCTGTAGTAGTCTTAGCTCAAGGGGGAATATTATTAATTAATCATAACTCTTTATAATGAATTATAATATTTGGATAAGTTAATAGAATTAGCTTGATAAAGCAGAATGTACAGTACAATCAATTGACCAGGTCGTCTAGTGAACACTCAGTATTGATTATTTATGAATTCAAAGAAATCTTGATTTCCAGGGTAAGAGAAATACAATTTTTTTAAAGGTACAGTACTACTTGGAGCATGTAACAAGATCGAAATCGTTAAATTGACTTTGTTGCAAGCAGGGAATCAGAAAAAAAATGCTCATATGTATTGTGCACAAAGTTTTATTAACTAAATCACAAACACATAACTAAACAAACACATACATAAATACATATATACATACACACACATACATATATATATATATATATATATATATATATATATACAGTTGGGCAAAAAAGTATTTAGTCAGCCACCAATTGTGCAAGTTATCCCACTTAAAAAGATGAGAGAGGCCTGTAATTTTCATCATAGGTACACTTCAGAGAGACAGAATGGGGGGAAAGAATCCAGGAAATCACATTGTAGGATTTTTAATGAATTAATTGGTAAATTCCTCTGTAAAATAAGTATTTATTCACCTACAAACAAGCAAGATTTCTGGCTCTCACAGACCTGTAACTTCTTTAAGAGGCTCCTCTGTCCTCCACTTGTTACCTGTATTAATGGCACCTGTTTGAACTCGTTATCAGTATAAAAGACACCTGTCCACAACCTCAAACAGTCACACGCCAAACTCCACTATGGCCAAGAGCAAAGAGCTGTCGAAGGACCCCAGAAACAAAATTGTAGACCTGCACCAGGCTGGGAAGACTGACTCTGCAATAGGCAAGCAGCTTGGTGTGAAGAAATCAACTGTGGGAGCAATTATTAGAAAATGGAAGACATACAAGACCACTGATAATCTCCCTCGATCTGGGGCTCCACGCAAGATCTCACCCCGTGGGGTCAAAATGATCACAAGAACGGTGAGCAAAAATCCCAGAACCACACGGGGAGAATGACCTGCAGAGAGCTGGGACCAAAGTAACAAAGGCTACTATCAGTAACACACTACGCCGCCAGGGACTCAAATCCTGCAGTGCCAGACGTGTCCCACTGCTTAAGCCAGTACATAGGCCTAGCCAGTCTCCAGATCTCAACCCCATAGAAAATCTTTGGAGGGAGTTGAAAGTCCGTGTTGCCCAGCGACAGCCCCAAAACATCTCTGCTCTAGAGGAGATCTGCATGGAGGAATGGGCCAAAATACCAGCAACAGTATGTGAAAACCTTCTGAAGACTTACAGAAAACGTTTGACCTCTGTCATTGCCAACAAAGGGTATATAACAAAGTATTGAGATGAACTTTTGTTATTGACCAAATACTTATTTTTCCACCATAATTTGCAAATAAATTATTTTAAAAATCAGACAATGTGATTTCCTGCATTCTTTCCCCCCATTCTGTCTCTCATAGTTGAAGTGTACCTATGATGAAAATTACAGACCTCTCTCATCTTTTTAAGTGGGAGAACTTGCACAATTGGTGGCTGACTAAATACTTTTTTGCCCAACTGTATATATATACACACACACACACACATCACACATACATGGTACATGGAAAGGGTAAGTGAGACTGGATGAATGAAACCGGACAGAAACAGGGGAAATGAGGCTGAGTTGACCATCTGAAAGAACCATCAGTCTCTAATTCAAAGCACAGTATACGGTAGCTTACAACAAACCTCTGTGTGGTGCAGGGAATGATACTTGCATTTGGATACTTGCAACGAGAACGAGAGTCCCGTGAAGCTTCTGAAGAAGGTCTGGATGGTTCCATTCGGTGGCCGAAGTTGCAATCTCTTGAAACTCTTGAGGTTGTTCTTGACTCTGTTGGGGTTGAGAGAGTCCTCTCTCCTAAGTAAGCACATGGCTGGGTGTAAAGTGGGACCTGTTGGCCTGTTCATCATCCATAGATGAAGATGCAGAGACTGCCGGGAGCGGAGAGAGCGAAATGTCTGAGCGAGGGCCTTTCCATGATGGTAAATTCCAGGGTTGAGTGAAGATGAACTCCAGTGGTATTAGTGGTCAGGAGCCATCTACCCAGGCTGGGGAGACCGCACACGGCTCTATTTTGGGGCCTGCCGGGCGCGCCCGCACCGGCTCAGGCGCTCCGTGAGCCCAACCACACAGGCAGCAATCGGAAAATTGGGGGGGGGGGGGGGGGGGGGGGGGTTATGACCCTTTGTCTGAGAACATGATTCGAAAGGCTCTGGCAGTCTATACTTTGCCTAAATTACATACACACCTGGCATTCTATGAGGATGTGGTGTACACCAAAGTGTGCGTCATCAAATGAGCATTAATTTGGTAGGAGACACGATACAAGTGGGGTTACATTGACTAGTACTTCACTCATAAAGCATGCATAAAACAAAATACAATGCAAGAGACACTATACAAGATAGTTAAAATCATACACACGTTTATCTGTAGAAAGGTTTGTCTATGAGTGGCAAGGAGGAAAGTTTTGTTTGTATGGGCATTGTGTGGGTTTCAGAAGGGTCTGTTCTTACGCTTTGTGCTTTAGCCTAGATTTAAACTGCTGATTTTGTCTGGCCAGAGGAGAATGACACTATTTCGACAAACTATTTCCCCGTCTAAATACTGTAAAGCTGATATAAAGCCACCCAGCTTTATATCAAGCTGATGTAAAGCTGCTTTGACACAATTTGCATTGTTAAAAGCGCTATACAAATAATAGTGACTTGACTCTTTCGCGGGGGAAGGGTCCATAGACCCTTACAGATTGTTTGTTGAATGAGAGGGTTTGCTGGATTATTCATTAAATATTATGAATAAATGTGTGTCTGATTGGTCCAAAAGCTACACATCACAGCCTAATATGGCAGTGTCGCAGATGCAAAAACTCACTTGCCACGCCAATATGACTTCCTGCTGGGAAGGAATGATGTTTATTTTCTGAGGAACTGCCTTTAGTTTGATTTAGTTCTTGAAAATGTTTGGCAGCCTTTTCTCATTTAGCCAGTAAAGGTCAATGCTGATCACTGATGAGACATTTCCACTGCTAACAGGGAGTTTACAACAGGCAACTTCAGTTCTATAACAAAACCACATGCATGTCTCTAACAAATACACACAGAGTAAACATGTAGCTGCATAAAACTTTACATAAGGATGTAGCTTATCTGCATTTTATGAATTTCTGGAAAGATTCTGAATGAAACGTGAATGAATGAAAGCGAGATCATCTGAGGATAGAAAGAAATCATAAATAAGCACAGAAAAGAAAAGAAGAAAAAAGACAAGAGTCGGATGCAATTAACCTAGATATTTATGAAGGCCGAAGTTACATTCATAATATCCGTGCGGCATAATTGCAATGGTGCTATTTGTGGTCACTGTAAATGAAAACCCTCTATAATTTGAAAAAAATTTTTTTTAGTCCAAACTGACAAAATATCCTCAAACATTTGCCGTATCTACTTAATAAAAGTTACAAACTGTCAGTCCATTGTTTTGGGAGGAGGTTGAGGACTGAACTGTGCATGTACAGACCCAGTGTGGTCACCGTTGAGGGCATTGTGCACAACATTTTTCCCCAAATATTGCATTTGAGTGTTACAATGATCCCCGCTTCCCCTCTAGTTGTAGAAATTGTCAGGTGAAAAGACAGCAGACAGCTGGAGAACAAAAGCACATCCCTCCATTACACAGGAATATGAAAGAGCTTCGCTTGATTAAACCAGTTTATGTTCAACAAACAACAGACAACACACACACAAGCATGTGACGCACATACTATGATGCATACCTGTTCACACATGGGGTCTTACAACACACACGTAAAAACAAAAGACATTGATTATCTAGAAGAACATGACTCCTTACTCTCTCTTACTCACTCTATCGCAGGTGTTCTTTTATTTTTGTGTGTAAAGACGTCACACTCGCCAATTGCTTTTACACGCACGCACACAGGAAGTCACACATCTCCCTCAGGAAATACCTAAAAATGTTTGTTGCTGTTGATGCATCAGCATTTTAGGCACATAAAGGACTTTCGGTAAAGAAGCTTTTCATTTCTCATTATTTCAATCATTCGATGAGTCTATTCTTCTCCCTTTTCACTCCCTCTCTCTCGTGTTCTCTGCCCAAGGCCTTTTGTGTCTTTGTACACAATTGCCACCCTCCGTCTCATTAGTCACCCCAAAGAGGAAAATAAAAAGATGTGTGTCAGCCACAAAGAGCCGGAGAATAATTAAAAGGAACACACGGAGAACAAAAACAAACAAATAAATGAATAAAAAGCACCGCTGAGGCACAGCTGGTAAAGTTGTGTTTCATTTATTGAGGAAAGGAAAATAAACCAAAAGAATCTCAGTCAGGATTCCAGTTCCTATGAGAAACCTTTTTGGTTCTGCTATGATAAAGTGCACTTACAGTTATCACACTTTCCATTAGAGTTTGAGTCCTGGTATTTCTCTCTCAGGCACACAAACACACACATTGTACATCTCTTCTGGACCTAAAAAAATACACACAATAAAAGAGGACAAAACAGACAGGTGTGTTTTTGCATACAAGGTGTGTAACTGACAGTCTAATTGGTTTTTAACATATCCAGATGTTCATGTATGTGTGTGGGGATTCAATCCACAGTATTAAGCAGTTACAGTACTTTTAGTTTATAGGCTACTCTACAGAACAAACTTCAAAATGATCCAGGTCACCATAAGGGACCTGATTGAAATCATACCATCTCTCACAAACACTCATCAGCTTTTAATTTCTTCATTTGCAACTATGTCTTCCCCATGCAAATAACAGGTCAGTTTTAATAGAATCATCTAGTGTTTTAAAAATATAATTTATTACCAATATGTCTACATAATATTTATGAACAGTTTCATGATACAGAAATATCTATTTCATTTTCCAGTTCGAAGGACTGAGTTTCCCACCACAATTTTGGCACATTTCTGATCATTTTGATCACTAACGAAAACAAAAGAACAGGCATGGAAGAGAAACGTGTTCTTAGTACCAATAAAACATCTTCAAACAACCACATATGCTCCTCTTTTTGAGAAACAACACTTTGCTGGCATCACTGGGAAACTGCAAATGAAAGAAAAAACCCAAATAATCAGTCCTCATCTGTTAAGCCTCAGCAAAATAACATGACAAACACAAACACTGCATAGTCAATCCCACATTGTGTTGTTACAGTGTTCATACATCTATATTGCATGTAATGTGGCTTTAACATATAATTACACATTATAATGTTGGTTGAGGAGTGTGAAAATACAGGTACCACAAACCTAGAATGGATGAATCAACACCATAAAACCGACTCTAGTTTATTTTCTAATCACTTGCTATACTGTTGTGCTGAATGTGCTGTGAACGGACAAAAAAGGCAAATACATAAATCATGTATTTCAGTTGTAAGCTACTTTTACTCAGAGTAACACATTATTTCTGAGAGAATAAAACGGTAAATTAAACATTTGCCTCAAATAAAAACATAAAAGAATCTATACACTAAATAAACAGGAGTACCAATCAGATGCGTGTCTGAAAAAAAAAAAAAAAAAAGTTGGTGTATGGAATGTTTATCTTGTCCCTGTATTGCACCTTGTTTCCCTTCTGTGACTATTTCAAGTCAGTCTCTCCCATTTATATACAAAATTAAATCAGGTTAAATATCAGGATTAATAGTACATTTCCATAGTGTCTTCTCTAAAGTTCCCTATTTATCTGAAGTCAGATTCTCTCCTGACTGTACAACGTACATTAAACAGTAAAAGCCCTCTCAGATAAAAGCCACTCACATCACAAAACTGAAGTAATTGTGGGCATGTTCTTATCATAACAGCGACAACCTATCAGATACTTCAATAAGCCCTAAACCTAAACTTTACTGACCGCATTGCAGTAATCTCAAAACTGGTGCATTTCAAGTCTCTCCTACCACTGATCTCACGTTCAAGACTTTCATGTATTAAAGTAATAGTTCATCCAAAGATGAACATTTGTTGACAATTTACTCACCCTCAGGCCATCCAAAAAGTGGATGAGTTTGTTTCATCATCAGAACAGATTTGGAGAAATGAGGCATTACATCGCTTGCTCACCAACGGATTCTCTGCAGTGAATGGGTGCCGTCAGAATGAGAGTCCAAACAGCTGATAAAAACAATGATCCACAAGACTTCCACACGACTCCAGTCCATCAATTAATGTCTTGTGAAGCAAAAAGCTGCATGTTGGTAATAAACAAATTCATCGACGTTTTAAACTGAAACGGTTGCTTCCAACTAAAATACGAGTCTATATTTCACAACAAGCTTCCAGCCTCTGTTGTCCTGCGACATCAAAATCCACCGACATGTTTGCTTACAATTGCTTTGACTTTTAAATGGCGCTTGATCCATTCATATTTCTCTCCTGATTCAGACGAGACAAATTTTTTCATTGGAGAAAGCAATATTATGGACATTGCATTCTAGCTGGAAGCAATGTTTTGAAATTACAACATACAACATCTTTACACTTCACAAAGTGTTAAGTGGAGTCATGTGAATTACTTATTATTGTGATGTTTTTATCAGCTCTTTAAACTCGGATTCTGACGACACCCATTCACATTGCAGAGGATCTATTGGTGAGCAAGTGGTGTGATGGATGCACATCTTGGATGGCCTGAGGGCGAGTACATATACAGCAAATTTTAATTTGTGGGTGAACTACTCCTTTAACACCTCAAAGTAATGATAAAATAAAATGCCACATCATTTTGCTTTGTAAAAATTACCAGGGACCGAGTTACAACATCTATTCAGGAGAAAAATAGGAACTGAAGCAGGAACTAAAGGTGAGACTGAAGCAGACTGCTTTGTGGGATGAAGTCAGTTGGGATCGGTAGATTTGGGTGAACCTAACAAAAGAGCTGACAGCAAGGTTGTTAACTAAGTAAGCCCATTACCTACAATGGAAGTTAGGTAACAACAGTGTTAGATAAGGGAGACAAAAGCAGCATTTCAGCCTTGCAGTTCTGCTCTTTTTCTTTGTTACTCAAAGAGAGCACAGAATTCAATAGGACAACTTTTGAAAACTCTCTTGGTAACAAGACTGCAACTATTTCTGGATGAAAAGCAAAGTCACTTCACAGCAGCTGCCTGCATGATTAATGTAGACACACACACACACAAATACACTCACTCATGTAACAGGCTGCTCAGAATCATAATCTCATTCCCACAACATGCCAAAATCCAAAACAAATTATCACACAGTGCAAGCAGCCCCTCTGATGACCAGGACTGAACTAGGATGTGCAGATTCAACCAGCTACTGGGTAAGAGTCGTACAAAGTAGGACTGATGAGTGGGTATCACAGTATGGAACATTTAAAGTGTCCCGAAACAGGTCCCTGACCTTGAGTCAGAGATCAAGAGAGAGAAACCCTCCTCCTGGTTTCAGATACCCAGGATGAGAGGCACTTTCCTGGGCACTGAACGAACAGAAGCATTGACCCTTGCTGGAGTCCCAGGACTCATTGCTCCTTTTGTAGCTTTTTGATTCCTTCAAGTTTTCACAAGTATTGTAGTTGAATATGTTGTGATTTTTTTTTTTTGTTGTGTTGCTTTTGTGTTACTTATTGTTGTTTATAAAGTGCCTTCCAGATGCAGGTGACTGACTTGAGGGTCAGATTTGAATATGTGTTTTTCCCCTGCAGAGTGCATCAAGATTGGGAGAATGGGAAATGTCATACTGGCAAATGGGATTACAGAGGGTTTTTGGCACTCAGTCTCAGCTGGAGACCCTGAGTATGAGATGAGGAAAAGGAGAGGGATGTGGAAAAGGAATCTAGCGGATTTTATCTTCACAAATACCCTTCCTTTTGATCTCTTCTGGCGTTCCTCCTCTGCTCTTCATTTGTTCCCCCTCTGCTCCTTCATTCTCTGGACTGATAGAACAGGATGTATCCCGACTCAGAGTTCTTGGAAATGTCAGAAGTCAAACCGTAGAACTCCTCTATCGCCTGTGCATCAATTTTCTGTGAGAGAAATGGAAGAGAATAGATAGAGAACATTTTTTAAGAAAAACCAGGAAAGAAAAGCATTGTATTACGCAAACATTTGGGTTTGTATTTTGACTATATGGTACCATTCAAAAATTTTGGGAAAGTTTTTTTTAATGTTTTTAAAAGAAGTCTCTTATGTTCACCAAGACTCCATTTTTTGACCAAAAAACTGTACAAATGTTAAATATTATTGCAATTAAAAAGAACTGTTTCCTATTTGAATATATCTTAAAACGTTAATTAATTCCTGTGATAGGAAAGCTGAATTTTCACCAGTACTCCAGTCTTCAGTGTCACATGATCATCCAGAAATCATTCTAATCTGCTGTTTTGCTGCTCAAAAACATTTCTTCTTCTTTTCAATGTTTTTTTTTTTTCTCAGGATTCTTTGATGGATAATAAGCTCATAAGAACAGCATAATAATAACAGCATAATAGAAATCTTTTGTAATATACATTTCTTTACGGTCACTTTTGATCAATTTAATACATCCTTGCTGAATTCTTGCGAGAAGTATTAATAAAAAAAACAAAATAAAAAAAAAAACACTGACCCCAAAATTTTGGACAGATATCTATATGTATGTATATATATGTATATAAGGTTCATACCTCAACAATGTCATCATCAAACAGCAGCCAGAGGCCATGACTCTTCACGATGGTGATGTAATGCCCTCTGTTTGGGCCACTAATACACACAGTTACAGAGGCAGTGTTTAAACTTTTGAAGGAAATCATCTTAAATTTTAGACAATGAATTTTTCTTAAACATTTTACCAAAAAATATTTTCTTAAAAATATTTATTTTTCTCTTTTCTGATTCATTTATTCTGTTTCATTCTTAAAGAAAAAATTAAAGGCAGACTGTGTTAAGTCTGTTTTTATAAGTCTGTACATGTTTGACAGTTCTCATACCTGCCACAGTGGACCACAACAGCGACAAGGTCGTACATGCGGTCGAGGTTGACGGCGTCTCCAGAGGTGTTGAAGAGGCGGAGCTCAAGTGGAAAGACCACTCTGTAGCTCAGTTTAGTGTACCGATGCAGCTGCTCCATGTACTTAAAGCGCTTCAGATGAAGAGCCAGGATCATGGGCAGCTTCTTCACACGCATACTGCAACATATCCACATGCACACAAAACAAATCACTGGCACGTAGAAATTCACATTGCAGTGTATAAAGCAGCACCAAAGCATTTATTTTTTTTTACAAAAAAGTACTTTGTTATTTGTACCGTTTAATACATTTTATATTAGAAAAGCTACATTGTTAAAACAAATCACACACAAACAAACTTATCCTGGAATGGTTTGTAATGAAATACTAGCATACTGTACCATATATACTTTATAGTGTAAATAACTATCTTTTAAAATAGGATGTGCAAAAGTAAGCAATGATAAATGTTGCAAACAATATATGCTACATTTTTGTAACATTACCTAAAAAATTTGCACATGCAATCCTTCCATTATTATTATCTTGAAAATAATTTCTTTCCAGTTTGACTAGAACACAAAATGAAGGTTAATTAATGAGTTTTGATTAACTACTAGACATTTTTAGGAAAGTCTGCAACATTTGCATAAAACCTTATTCTTGTTTTTCGCATAAGTATAGTAGTATGTCATTCCGAAACCTTAGTTACATGCACTACCACACTATATGAATACACATCTGACACACTGACGCTCACCGTTTCTGTGCCTCTTGTTTGCTACAGCACATCTCACAGTAGTATTTATACTCACTGCACAGGGTCTCTGTATTACTGAAGTCCCTGTAAAAGCCATCAGAAAAAACACATCTATCAAAGAGCATAAACACAGAGGAAAACAACTGGTTGTGTACATAAGCATGCGTGATTACAGTGTGTTTATATGTTTACCTGAGACAGTGTGTTATAGAAGTGTTCTGCTCAACATCTACAGACAAATCCAAAAAGTCTTCATCCTTGCTACTGACCTGTAAAAACAAAAGGGCATGTGAGTTCACAAAACAGTTGAGAAAAAAAGAGAACATCTCTTCAGAAACTGATCTCGCCACCCACAGAGACAATATTAGCTGTCAAGCATCTTCAAGGGGCAGAGAGTTAGCAGGGAGTCATTTCTACAAAGATGTTTATCACGCACGTTGGTGACCCCTTTCTATGAACAGTTTCAGCTGGCGAATGGGTTGCACTCTGTTGACCTGATTGTCTCCTGTTGTCTTGCACTTATTGAAGAAAGACACGAGTGAGGATGTGTTAGAGCACAGGCGTGTAATGGGGTGTTTGCACTCAACTGTAGTCTAGCGGCAATGTGTTAATGCAAAGAAAAAGTAGGTTAATCAACAGAAAATGAAAAGTGGGCCACACGATAGAGAAATGGTAGTTTCTTTCCTCAGGTTCCAAAATTCAAAGGATTGACCGAATGTTGTTGTATAAGACCACTCATAATAAACATTTTTAAATTTATATACACATATATATATATATATATATATATATATATAAAAAAATATAAATCAATCAGTCCTTTGTGTCTGTCTACCAGAAGAGTACTCCGATATTTAAAAAACAAAAAAACATTTGCTCACACATTTACCTATCCCTTACAGAATTCAGATAATTAGATTTTTTTTATTATATATTATTTTTCATTAATATTAAATATAGTCATAAAAGTGTTTATTATACATTTAATTTGTAAATATGACATTTAGTATGTCCCCGAAGATGCAGCATATATTTCTGTTGATTCTGAGAGACAAAAAACAAAACAAAAACACATTACCCTGAATTTTTTTTATTTGCAATAGCCTTTATGATTCAGGCTTTTTTTTTTTTTTTTAATAAACATAGAACTAAAAGATATAGAATCAGAATCTGGACATTTTTTCTCTGATTTCCAAGTTTACATCTTCACTGTAAAATAAAAAAGTTGACCATCTCAAAAAAATAAGGCAACCTATCACAATCAACTTTTTAAGTTAACTCAACTAGCAACTGACAACTTAAAAACTTTAGTTCATCTAATGAATAAAAGTCTGTTAGAGCAACCAAAGATTTTTTAGCATAGCAATGCTAATCTTTTTTTAGCACTCCTCTTTCTTTTCTTTTATTTTCAAAGCCTTCAACATAATATGGGTAGTATTTGCCTCTTAAAACTAAAGGCAAACATTAATGCTATTTAGTGATGTTACGTTCGTGAACGAATCGTTCTTTTTGAACGAATCTTTTAGGTGAACGAATCATTCTCGTTCACGTAATCCATTGACTGAGACTCATATTTCTCGTTCACTGAAACTCCTCCCTCCACCGCAGCGCGCCGCTATTGCGCGCATGCGTAGCTCTGGACCGTTTCCTCTGTCAAAGAATGACTAAACCTCGAGCCAATAGCCTTCGAGTATGATACGAGGACGGAGCATGTGATTTGTTGAATCTAGTGAACGAATACGCCCTTCATTGAGTTGCTTTGAGTTTGAAAGAGTCAAATGAACTGTTACATACATACATCTCGTCTCATTATTACGTTCGTCGTTCGAACAACTGGTTCTTTGTTTTATTTTTTTATATTAGTGTTGTTTTATGTTTGAACAGTTACATACTTTTAAATAAAAAAATATTTCATTATGTTAGTCATGTCATGCACTTTTGTTTGTTTAAAAACTGTGAAACATAAAAAAATATGGCAGTATTGATTATTTGCGTCACGTCATCCCATCTCATTTGCGTCACGTGACTCACGTCAGCAAATAGCATTTCAGCTCGGGTTTAGAAGGGGCATGTAATTGGTTGGATCGAACGAACGAATATAATAGCATCATTGACCGAGATGGCTCTGTTTTGAGTCTGAACGAGAGAGAGATCTCCCGTTCGTGAACGAATTGAACGAACTGGTAGCTATACCCAGTTCGTTGACCGGGTAGGTCGGCCATTCTGTCAATCTAGTTCATCAATCAGCAGAAAGCGGATGCAAAGCACAGGTATCCGTACTGTGCACGCTTGTTTATATTCATATTTTACATACAGAATAACTCCTCGTTTAACATAATCTCAGATTTGAACGTGTAAATCTCTGCCTAAACAATTAAATGTTAACTAGCCTAGTATGCAAACAAATAAAAAAACACTTGTGCTTTGGTCATCCGAAAAGAGTGTAATTTAAAAGAGAAAAAGAGTAATGACTTTGATCACTTATTTAGACTTATTTTATTCATTTAATGAGAAGGGCACACTTTTTAATGAAGCCAAATCGGTTTTTATTTTGTAACAAGTAAATACGTTAGTTGAACGGCACATGCTGACGTATTTGTGTAATATGGAAAAATGGTCACTGAACGAGTTAGTGAACGAATCTGAACGAATCATTTTGGTGAACGAACGAAAAATGAACGAGTCTCTGGAAAGAACGAAAATTTCCACCACTAATGCTATTAGACAAATGTGAGATGCACATATACAGTACCTCAGCACACGATTCTCAAACATGGTGAGGATCATCAAATTTTAAATCAGTAAAAATATGAACTCTGATCCACATGACAGCTAACTGGCAGTGACAGCAGCAACAGCAGCATAAATCAAGCCAGTAAAAGTTAAAACAATGATAATAGTTTAATAATAATTAACGTAAAATGTTTTCAAGCTGCAATGCATGCTGGGAACTTGTACAATATTGTTCAATGTAAAATTGTTTGTTCAGATGACTCAATTTGAAAAGTTTGGAGAACATTTGGATATGTTGTGAACAAATACTTTAGTATCTAAGTAAGGTAAACAAAACAACTTTTGCTAGCGACATGTTTAGAGTATTTTTGTTCAGTTCACACAAAAAATTAAACTGACTTCTCATACTAAAAATTCTTTGTTCAGGCTACTTTTACTTACATTGGTTAGTAGAACTTTTCGAAAGTTGGATTTTTTACAGTGTTGCAATTAAGATTCTTGCTTCGGCCATGGAATAAAAAAATATTAATTGCGACTTTTTATCTTAGCATTCAATTTTATATCTTTAGTTTATATCTTGAGTTATGTCTCATAATTCTGAGTTTATATCCCAGAAATTTGTTAAAAAGTCGCAATTACCTCTATTTTTTAATCCATTCGCAGAAACTGGCTTCCATAGCTGTATTAAATAAAAGCAAAAGAATAAAATAAAATATGGTAACACTTTAGTAAAGGGACCAATTCTCTACTAGTTGCTTATTAGAATGCCTATTATTAAAGCTGCAGTCCGTAACTTTTACCTCTTTGTCGCCCTCTATGTTTGAAAACCTGGAGTTGCAGTTTCTTGCGGAATTATCTTTCGTGCGCGGGGTTGTGATCCGATATTCCAGCACGGCTCCAGCGCGGATGAATCTAATGTTTTGAGGTGAATGTGTAGTTGTCAGTCACCGCACAAGTGTGGATATTTACTGTACTTTGCAATCACAGATTCTAGCCTATGTCTTGGAATATATGACCCAAATCAGAATTTTCCCTGTATATTGTCATCTGAACAAGTAAGTAACAAGTCTGCCACGTTTATTCTGACCAACTGAGGAAAAAAGCATTACATTAAATCACGCTACCAATGGTGATTAAATCTAAAGATCAGTTAGCTCATATCACATCTAACTGTGCAAAGAATTATCATTGTTATACTTTGTTCTCAAATTATTAATGTTAACAACATCAGCATTGCATGACTACGAGTATAGTAGCCTATTAGCGTGTAGATTTAGATTTTTGTACAGTCTAATATCTAATTGTCATACCATTCAAATTTAATCAAAAAAACAAATTAATCTTCCTTCAAACTGGTTCTATTTAAAATACAAAAACTTGTGTAATCCCACGTTGGCTATCTGTAATCAGAAACACATTTAAAACTGGAATATAATTTAATTTCATTCACATGTGTTTCATAAACACATAATCCTTTCTGGATTACAATCCGCCATCAAAATGATAAATTTAATTATTATAGCTGCTGTGAAATAAGGCTATAAATGATCCGTCACCTGCAGGATCCTCACATGCGATATAGCCTAGTAGCCGGGACAACTTCTTCATGTCTACAGACATGACGTAATGACGCAGTGCCATGCTCGAATTTCCGGCGGAAACCTACCTGTACCACTCAAATTAGAAAACATTATTATAAGCTAACCGTTGTGAATCGGGCTAAAGTAAGGTGGTAGTTTTGAACACTGGCTGGTTATGCAATTTCTCAAATATTGATTTCGGATCATTTTTAACCAAAAAAAGTTACGGACTGCAGCTTTAACATATTGGCTGTTTATTAGTAATTATTGCACATAGCAACACTCTTACCGTCTCACAGTTGAGACAGCGCGTCTCATTGGTCAACGTTCCCTGGAAGATATCGTGAACCCAGGAGGGCTCAGTCTTGTTTTGTTCTGGCTCGGTGTCCGTGGCGATGGCAGTGCCGTTGTTCTTTAGTCGTCCATTCTGTTTTTCCTGTTTCTTCTCCTCTTGGAGGATGTCAGCCACCGTGTTTAGCAGGTAGTTCAGGAACTCGTGGGCATCCTGTTGCATGTAGTTATCAAACAGGTCTATAGGAAGAGCCAGAGAGCAAAACGTGTAACATTAGCTAGCAATCTGCAAATGACTGTGAAGGAACTGTAGACTAAAGGGGCTTTCGCACTGCGTAGTTCTAGGAACTAGCCAGCAGGGTAGTTCCTAGAGAACCAAGTTCTCCCTCGGGCCGTTTTCCTGGTTGCATTCTCACCAGCAGCAGGAACTCTGAAGCGATATCTTTTTGCGTGGCATTAACAAATGTCAAAAACCGGTGAATGGAGGACGCCGTGATCAGAGCTGTTTTTTTGTTGTGTGTTCAGTGTTGTCGGTTTCGTGATAACGGAGATTGAATGTAAACACAATTTATGCGACTGCAAGAGCAAAAACTCGGGCTAAGAGACTACATTTTTTATGACAACTTCAGTGTTACATATCATAGAAGCTGAGAAAAGAACACAACACCGCAGACAACAGGTAAATGACATTATCGTTGTTTTCCATGTTCGTGGAGTAAATATGTTTACATGGCTTTTTAAAAATACTGGGTAGCCGGTGTCTCGCATGCGTTTGGCCAATCAGCGTACACGTACGTCACTGATAGTTCCTATAGAACTGTTTTACACCCTACTCCGAAGCAGGAGTTCCTAGAACTAAGGCCGTTCGTAGTTCTTGCAGTGCGAACACGCCAAAAAGTGGGTAGTTCCACAATTAGTTCAGGTAATATGAAAAAGATTCCCGTGGTGCGAAAGGCCCTTAAAAGGCCATTCAAACCAAGAACTATAAAGGTAAGTATAACTATATTAGCATCCACACCAATGCATACATCACAACTGGGAAGAGGCGTATGAGGAAAGGTCAAATCTCCTTGAATGTGGAAGACTGAAATCTTCAAAAGTGTTTGACAAGATTACAGTTCAAGAGCATATTTCAAATCAGCAATAACATCTGACATGGTCTCAGAAATTTGGCTTCTTTAGCATACAGTCCTGTATTTTTCAGCTTGTTCCAGTTACCTCTACTAAAAAGGTAATTAACTCTTGTCTAGCATTTGCAATCTTACTCTAAGTGAGGGAGTATTTGTGTGTAGCTGGTGAAGGGACGTCTCTCTGATAGAGGTCTGTATTGTTCATTCATAGCGAGGGCATTTTCTGGAATGAAACAGAAGAACAAATCCTCTTTTATGCTACATATTATCCCTCCCCTCTCCCTCAAAACACACACACCTGATCTGTTACACCTGCTTCTCCTTCAGCATATCACACAGAGGCTTACTGTTAGCATGGACAGGTTTGATTTTTCACAGTCTCCTGTCTGAACGCTAGATACTGCTCTAGTAGTTGCCTACAAGCTCATGTTGCCATCTTTACCAGCAAACACTTTGCATATATTGGATACACAAGATTTTACATTTCTCATAAACAGGGTTTTCTGCAGATATTTGACAAAATGTCAACCAAATGTATCTGAAAACATTTTAGCAGTTTTGTGGGATTCTGGCATGACAAATTAGCAGTAAACAGATGCTTAGTCAGAGTGGATATCATATTTAACTTTATCTGAATGAAAAAAAAAACAGTCTGTTCAATGTCTTACGTTTGTGAATGTGTCATTCATTCTAGTTTTCATTACCATTCATGAAGGTTACACAATGAAAGTGCGTCACTTGTAATCTGCCAATTTGTTAATGGGCACTTGGTTGATGGCATCACAGAAATTAGGGCCCTATGATTTCCAAGATGCAGAACACACTGACCGAATTTAGTCATTATAGACATTAATGCAGAATTCATAAATAAATTAAATAAGTTTTATGAATTAATTTGATTACCACAGTATCCTGAAAATATTAAAATGGAATTTGTGAAAAACTAAAATGAATTTTGGGGGGAAAATAAAAACCAATTTGATAGGGCTCTATTGATGTTAAAACTGTTGTTTTGTTATGGAAATGTTAAGTATTATTAATTGATTTGATTAGACATACTATTTGATTATTAAAATTCAATTAAAAATGGAATCCAGAAAATTTTTTATGAAAAACAAGGAATGAAAATAAAATAAATAAAACCCTTCACTAGTGACTATCATAATCTGCGACATCCATTCGAAGCTATTAAAAGCCCTTCCAAAATGTATTACAACTCAAGATTTTTACAGTTATTTTGGGTAAAAAGTCTCTTATGCTCATCAATTCTGCATTTATTTGATCAAAAATAAATTGAAATTTTATTACAATTTAATTAAACTGTTTTCTATTTGAATATATTTTAAAGTGCAATTTACTCCTATGCAGGCAAAGCTAAGATTTCAGCAGCCATTACTCCAGTCTTCAGTGTCACATGATTTGCATTTACTGTCACTTTTGACAAATTTAACATATTCTTGCTGAATAAAAATGTTAATTTCTTAAAAAAAAAAAGAAAACGATTTGAACTAAATATATTTATTTATAAATATATAATATTAGATGTTGCAAAATTATTTATTTGACCAAAATACACATCTACTTTTGAATGGACGTCAATGCAGAAAGATGCTTTTTGCCTTCCTAATGGTGTAGTTACAGTATCTAACAGCAGTGGTTAAAAAGGCCATGTCAACCAGCCAAACCTCTTAGTTCCCTCACCATTCTCCTTCCGCAAACGTGAGATGAACTTCTTGGGAGGGATCACGCCCACCTTCTTCTTCTGGGTGGCGATGCTGTGGAAGAGGTCGGCCAGACAGGTGAGAAGGTTCTCCTTCTTCTTCTGCTGGACTTTATACGCCAACACATTCTCCCTGAACGGCCGGCAGAAATACAGAGCCTGCAACACTGAGTTACAGTAGCATGTGTTCCCAAACTAGAGAAAAAGACACAGAGAGAGGAATTCATTCAGGCTGAGCTAATCAATCCTTGAGCGGGAAACAAACAAAGGACACTTGGGACTCAATTAAATCTGATTTATGAAACCGAGAGAGAAAATCTGGAAGAGTGCCAGGCAAAAAATGTGCCAGACATGGGTCAAACACAGAGAACCTCACCAAATGTGGATCTGCATGAAACATTTACAATCAAGAAAAACTCCCTGCTCACCACTAAAAGCAAATAAAATGGATAAAAAAGCTAATGGTGGAATCAAAAGCTCTTTAAAAATATGACCTGCACAGGCTGAAAGAGCAGCACTTGCTGTTACCGTGACAACAGAGCATCGTTTCCCTTCCAAAGGCCTTTTCTTGTTCCCTCACACTGACAATGGAGCTGTTTTAGGGGCTTTTTGGCATTTTTTATTGACAGCAAAAGCAGAGAGATGAGAGAAAATGACCGGAATAAGAAGGGGAAACAGGAACAGGATAGAGATGTCATGAGTATTCGAAAGTGACAACAATGATTGAACATGAAAACACAATAATAAACATTGAAATGCGATTATGGGCAAATGTGCTGAAACTCAACACTTTGTGGTCTTATTAAAATTGTTTTCAGGTTAACACATTATTAGTGCATTAATATTTTGCAGTGGTACTTTTTTTCTTGGTAACAGTGTGTTTAGCATTAAAATTGTCATCATGGTGCATGTTTTTTTTTTTAAATCTCATCTTTGTTGGCAAAGTTACATATTTAACCCAGATCCCTAAATTTAAGAAGGAAGCAGATATAAACTTACCTCCAGGAACGCCACAGTTTTCTGTGTGGCATTCTAATATATACTCAGACACATCATTTTGGTATCATACTAATCAATTCTCTCATTAAGCCAAATGCTTTGTTTTATCATCACATTATGATGGCAATAAATTCTTAATTAAAATTAAAGCAATTCTAATTAGATCAGGCTGACAGTTCTCCTTTAAATCTAAATAAAGAAAAATAAATAATAATAACTGTGACCTAATTTATGTGAACCTCTTTCTAATCTAAATAAGTGACAGTAAGAAAAATACCAACTGTGACCTGATTTCTGTGGATCTCCTGACGATTCACTGAATTACTGAATTAACTGCTTGGCTAAAACAAAGAGGCAGCTTGACCTGAAAGATTCAGCTATAAGACTGAACAGTAACATGTTCATTAATCACACCAGCTGCACTAATGGCAGCAGAAATAAATTCTGCTTTGTCAAGCTGACAGTAATAAAAATAAAATTATACTATATTTTGCAGACACAGTACAAAATAAACCACTCACTTCTGTTGAAAATAACAAATAAAATGGTTAGCAAAGGTTGTGAACTGTGCTTTTTCGCCAACTCAGTGAAACATTTCAGCTGGTTGCTTTGTTTCGATGCTGTGGTGTCCCTCTAATTTACAATGAATAATGTTGTTAGGTATGATAACATGCACAAAACTGAGAAAACCACGCTATTCAATGCTTCACTGAACAAATATACAAACCGTTACCATGTGTATAATAGTTTTTTGCTCCCACTGGCTCACATGTAAAGCCGTTTAAGGGTTAGTCTGGCTCTGTGTGATACTTACGTTAACCAATCCAAAGTAGTGTTCATTAATGGGGAACTGCTCTGGACCAATGTCTTTCTCCAGAGCAGAGGCATTGGTGCCCTGAAACAGAAATTGAGAGAAAAATTAAAAGACTTAGCAATTACATTTCAATTTTACATTGAATATTCATTCAATTTAATACAAAGTGAGAAGACTCACAGCTATAATTAAAGGCATTTATGTCTAAAGTTTTCTTTCTCTAAAACTCCATGACGTGACATTAAGCCACCAAAATTAAAATATGAGGTACAAAATCACGATGTACTGCTGGAGAATGACTCATCTCGTTTATGATGCTGCAAGTGACACAATAACCTACGCTTCTTGTATGCTTTTTATAGCACTATATCATTAGCAGTCAGTAAGACATAATTATGGCTTTCTTAATTCACATGCCATTGCCAAGTGTGGAATACTATCAATAAATACCCATGATGACACTGAATACAGAGAGGTGTTCTGGTATTAGTAATTTAGAAACAAAAAAAAATCTTATTTTTTATACAAACAATAACTATGTTCAACTGCTAATAAAACATTCACAAAAACTGCACAAATCTATGGGCAGTTAGGCATATGATGTTTGAAATCCAAACCATTCAAAGTGATAATCCAAGGATCAAGTGTTGTAATGGCCCAATTTATCAGCAACTGAGTGACATGAATAATGGATAGAACAACTAAGCAGGAAGTGATGCTGGATAAGAATCCATGACAGAATGTAACTGAATCAGCAGGACAAGCTCAGAGTTTCACTTTGGCCTCAGTACAATGGGACTCCAGACGTTTTCTCTTCTAGTAACACTGAAACCAAGAGATACATTCGCTGCACATAAGGTACCAGCCACATCTACTGTATGCATTACATGTATTCACTTTTTAATCTTTACAATTTTACCTAGAAATGGCCAGAAATGTCACTGAATATGACAAAATGATAAAGTGTCTTGAAGGCATGTGTTATATATTTATTATTTAGTAATATGTAAATATGGTAGTTTTATTTGAGCATGTTTTGGTTCTCAGGCATTAGAAACACAAGCCAAATCAGTTTCAGTAAATGTGGAGAATGTTTTCAGTTCTGGCATGTAATGTATGTGTCATAGCCTAACAAAAGAATAGGGAAAATCTGATTCCATATGATACAACCCCTTTAAAATTTGAAGACAAAAAATGCTGCTATAATGAGGGATTACTGTGTAATGATATCATTAATAACAGCTAATTTTGAATTTGATGTTAGTTTTATTTTATTGCTTAACAGTCATAATTGTTCAAATTAAGAATGTATTTCAGGTTACAGATTAAATTCAAGTAGTGTAGTTTTGTATGGTTAAACACATATAATATAATAATCATAAAAATTTTATTTCCTCAAAAATGTAAAAAAGGTGGCAATTTCAGGGGACATACTAGGGGATGCATAATCTGGCAGGGTGCAGAATTCGGCACGACACCGGTGCGCTCACTTGCTCTGAAAATAGGCTACTCTTCTCCCTCATTTTTTGCTCATATAGATAAGAGTAATACATCTTTCAAATATGTAAAAGACTCTACATTTATTTTTGTGCACTCACAATAACAACAAAACATTGCACTTTTGTACAATAATGAAAGCAAACAGGATGTGCTTTCTGGCGTCTCAGTCTCAATGTGAACTTGAGCGTGAAACTCCGAAACTCTGTGTATATTTGTCTTACAGACATGAAAAATATATCTATAGAGAGCAAAATGTCGACTTTCAGATAAACCAATTCAAATGAAAAACAAATATTCTCAGATTATGTAATCCGTATGAAACATACAGACAGGCTCAACCACTGCTGCAAAGATGATTTTTAAAGAAAAATCTTTAGTCGGGGGCAGCCCTAAAAAATTTACTGACCCCAAACCTTTGAAGTGCTTATGGCAGCCCTTTTATAACCCAACATATCTTTAGAATCCGAGTATCTCTGGATGACTCTGAATGAGCAGATCAGGTAATGGACTAAATCACCACAATCAGATCCAGAGATCAAAGTCATACTCCAATGAAGTCAAGACCATGACTGACAGTTGAAAGATGGGAAATAGCCGCTCTCTGTATCGCTGCATTGTCTAGTTTAGTGTTATTAACCCGACCGAGACAGCAACCTTTTTATCTGTAGGAAATATGAATCCACAAAGACTTTCAATTCCAGCACTAATAGATCTTCATTGCCTATTGAAATATAAATACGGCATTGTGCAAACAGACTTAAGAGCTTGAATATTTTTAGGCCATAATAATTAACAACAGGCAAGTAATGGTTCATGAGGGCTATTGAATCCTCTGAGCCCACAGCTTTGAAAAAAAAGTGGCATTATGTTGGCTAAACAATGTAAAGATACTTTGCCAACATTAGACTTCATAAATGGGGGAATTTTCTTATGGACTACATACAGCTAGGCCGTCTTTGTTTCTGCTTAGAAACCTTCCACAGTACATAAATGAGCATGTACACAAACACATATAAAGTAATATGTTGCCAGACACAGTTAATAGAGCCATGTTTTCAAACTAAAAGACATTTCTGCATTTGTGCACATCAAACACACATTAATTGAGGCCTTTTAAGCAGAACTGTACATAGAAGACAAAGGAGAACATTTCATTATCTTGCCTTGTATCCGTGGTCAATGAGCCACTAAGATGTGGCCCCAAACACACACCAATGAACAAATGAACCCTGTCCGGCCATTGGTTACATAACTAGCACTAAACAGCAGTCAGACGTTAAGTCTGTGCCCCCTTATGCTAGCAATAATTCACTCTTCTTGTTTCCAACCACATCTAGCTCAGACTGACACAATACCTGCAGTTATCTAAGGATGACATCTGACAGTGGATAGAGATTTCAGGACAGTTTCAGGAACTAAAATATTCAGGCAATGTCAGATATCCCACAGAAACTACAGCATTACATAAAACACTGGGCTCTGCTCCCATTAGCCACCTTAAAACTGTTAAAATGGCAAAAGAAAAGCACTACAGAGAGATCAAGTACAAAATTGTAGGAACTTTCTTGCTTAAAAGTAGCATAATTACAGTGATGGTGATATTACAAGTCTCCTTAAGCCATATGAGATATATATATATATAATTTTTTTTTTCTTTTTTGGGGGGGGGGGGGGGGGGGGGGGACTCAGGCTGAAATCCAAGATATTGTTCAATGTTTTGACATTTACTCTATCCTTAGTGCAGTTATTAAATACAAATTACAAAAGCACTAGACATATTACTAACATTGAAAATAAAATAAAAAATTCAAACAGAAGCTGATTATAAATATGAATAAATACTATAACAGTATATAATTAATAATACTAAAAATAACATCTAGTTCATAAAAGCAAGAATAAGACCTATCCAGTACTGTTCAACTCAATCCCATTTCAGCGGATGACAGCTAACAAAGTTATCATATGACTTCAGAAGATGATATTGGCTGCTTTTAGGGTGTTGTTTAATTTTTTGACCATTCATTCAAACTGGACAGAAAGAAGCGACCTGTACATTATAACAACTTTCATTTTGTGGGAACTATATTATCTAGAGAAGCTTCATATATTATATTATTTCAAAAAGTAACATTTATGAAACATGCTCATACTATCAAAATGACAACAGAGCAATACAGAGGCAGTAAATGTCACTCAGGAAGTAAAACAACTACAGAGAGAACCCTTAAACACAGATTAGCATACTACTTTATCACTGTTTTTATCTTTTAAAATGCAAGATTAACAACACAGATACTAACCTGGGCTATCACAACAAAAAAAGGCCATCACTGACTCTGCTATACAGGTACATCTCAAAAAATTTGAATATCGTGAAAAAGTTAATTTTTCTCATAATTTATTTCAAAAAGTGAAACTTTCATATATTTTAGATTCATTATATAAAGTAAAACATTTAAAAAGTTTTTTTGTTTTAATTTTGATGATTAGAGCTTACAGCTCATGAAAGTCAAAAATCAGTATCTCAAAACCCTGAAGGCTGCTATCAAAGCAACCTGGGCTTCCATTACACCTGAGCAGTGCCACAGGCTGATTGCCTCCATGCCACGCCGCATTGATGCAGTAATTCATGCAAAAGGAGGCCCAACCAAGTATTGAGTGCATAGAAATGCACATACTTTTCAGAAGCCTGACATTTCTGTTTAAAATATGCTTTTTTTATTGATCGTATGTAATATTCTAATTTTCTGAGACACTGAATTTTGGGTTTTCATTATCTGTAAGCCATAATCATCAAAATTTCAAGAAATAAAGGCTTGAAATATTTCACTCTATGTGTAATGAATCTATATAATATATGGGTTTCACTTTCTGAAATGAGTGACAAAAATATTGACCTTTTTCACGATATTCTAATTTTTTGAGATGTACCTGTATAGTATAGCAAGTCATTATAAGCAATTTCTTACACTTCTAGTCTCAGTTTATTATTTGAGCGAGTAAATATGTCTAGTTATGATAGAAGATTCAATAAATGAGGTCATGCACCTGATTGTGAGGAAAGCCATTCAACCATCATCATTACGTAAGAGCTAGCCAGCACGCTATCCACACACTTACACTTACCATATTACAGATGGAGGCGATGTTTCTGACAGTCATTTAGTTTACAATGTGCCCCTCGTTGCCATCTTTATGAAATAAACATGACTGTAACAGCAGTACACTGACAGGCCAAGCTGCAATCCCAACCGAGGACAGCAATCAGTGACCATTCAATCCCCTCTGCTCATGCAAAGTGCAGACAAAGCGAGAGATAAACGTCTGCGGCTTTCATCTAGTTGTTTTCTTCATGGTCACTGCAACTAAGAATAAAAATGCTGAATATATTTATTGTAAACATCTTTGCCAGTTGCACGGATTAAACGAAACATTCACTTCCTGGATTAGCGGTCAAACCCCGCCCACTGGGACGCAATTGGTGCATTTGGTGTCTACGACATGAAACGCTGCTCAGTTGATTGACAGATTGAGTCACCAATGAATGTCGAAAACACGCGTTCGAACTTTCGTTGTGGCCAATAGAATTCGTAGATGCACAATTCACATCTCCACAGTACATTCAAAGCGCATACATGAAGTTTGAGGACACTGCAACGCTAAATGACACATTCTCTTTCAATAATATTTAAGTACTCTTGTGCATTCCATACATTTATGCATATAAATAACATAAGGTCCCAGTAGTTTAAATGCGAAAGTATAAAAACAGGATTTCTCGAGTAATGTTTGTGAACATGGTGTTAGTTTAGTCTTTTTTAAAAACAGCGTCTTTTACCGTTAGACTGAGATTTGAGTTGAATCTATTCCCAAAACTGTTGGAGTAATTTTTTCATAAATCAGACATAATCGTTTTTATTTTTGAATGAACTGCTTGAAAGAGCCGATTCGCTGAAATGAACGGGAGGCGGTCCTTCTCTTTAAATATCCCAGAATTCCTTGCGCCAGTCACATGTGTTCATCGCTTCTGGCACAAAGATCACACACGAACGTTTGGAGACAACATGAACGGACGCAGTATGGGCGTTGGTAAGTGTGTTTGTGCAGATATTTCTGCATTTGTTTAGTTTCTTCTTTACTTGAAGCTATGCTTTGTTTAATGCTTACACGTAAGCGAAACATGTACACGTCTTGTCGCAAATAGTCAAGTTTGGTTTACTAGAATAGTCAACAGTGAGCTTTATAGGTGTATAGAAAGGTAGTAAAATAATTCTTAGAGTAAAACAAAAGATGCTCATAAGTTTTGTACAGCTTGCTGCCAAGCCATGATCATAATTCTAGAAGTAACTAATTCTTTATATTAAGCTTTGCAGGAAGGCCACGTGTGGCTCGAGAACGCACGTGGTGAATGTAAGGCCTATCTGTCTGCTGACGCTGATTGCATTTATTTTCTATTATAGATTGTCCACCAGAACCCCCTGACTGAAGAGACTACAGTTTCTACGATGTATTATCTATAAAGGTAAGGAAGCATTTATTAATTTAAATTAAGATCCTCATTCACTAACAATAGTGGTTGGAGAAATTTTCATTGCTCTGTCTTGCTAAAAGGAAAGCAGTAAGATGTATGTATATTTTGATAACTTTATTTATTATTTTTTTTTGTCTAGGCTCATATGTTGGTTCGGCCCTGAGGCTACAGTTGTGCTCAAGAATCCTTCTCGAACTGTTACTTGGTAAGTGATTTAATTACACTATTTTTTTTATAGTAGTCAGCCCCTTTTATTGCACGTTCAAGTCCTATTATGTCTTGAATGATCGACACTGGGGGGCAGATGAAATCTCTCAAAAACCTGAAGCATTGGCTTAATATTCCTTGCTTTGGATCCTGTCGGGAGAAACAATTCTTTTGTAATTGTTAGCCTTTCTAATTGTCTTAAGATGCTTGCTAATCGGTCTAAACTTGTATTTTGCAGCGAATGCAAGAAGTGCAGTCGTTAGGTGAGTAACTTGGTCATCAACACTTTCATGCCACCGGTCTGATCTAGTCACGTTCCCTCCTATGCTTTGTCCACTGGACGCTGTCAGTGTTTCTTGTGGCCATATTAGGGGGGTAAAGTGAGCTACTCTTGCTAAAACCTGGGTCAGAGATCACTTCTCTGTGCCTGGATCCTGTCGCAAGACACATATAAAATTTAAATGCAGTGAGTGTAACATGTAACCTGGTTTGTCTGAGTTTAAAGTTAATTAAGGTTTTTCCTCTCTTGACAGATTCCATTGATGGCTTCATTTTGGGGCACACGTATTCGGTGACTGGTTGCTTGTTCCTCGGCAGTGATTCCTTGGGCAGAGCTAATTTTATTTCCTTTTTTTTTTTTTTTTTTTTTTTTTGAGAACATCTGAAATGATTGTTGGCGTTTCTGTTGTATACCATGTGTTTATGTATTGTAAGTGTTTGTTTTAGTTATGCATTGATTGTTACCAATAAAGAAATGCTTGCTTCTAGGTTTTTCTTGTTAACATTGAGTCATAATGATCCTTGGAGGAAGGAAGTTACTGTCTTGGCCATGACTCTTCTATATTTAGCATGTTCTGTGCATTTTATTTCCTTGGAGGAAACCCCTGCAAATTTTAACCATTTAGGCTGGCCCATTAAATTTTTTTTGGAGGTTTAAAGTTTTTTGCTGTCATTCAAATAGGAGGTTGCTAAATCAACTCCTGGTTTCACAAACAAGGCATATGCCTAATCCCAGATTAATATGTAAATCTGAGCTGTTTCAATTTAAAGAAACTTGCTCTAATCTTAAAATATATCAGTGCCTTTGTTTTGTCTCAAGATTATTTTTTTTTTCTCAAAGGCATGTTTATGAAAAGTACTTAAATGTCCTAATTGAACTATTGCCTAATCCTGGTTTAACCTAAACCCTGTGTGAAACCAGGCCCATATGTTGAGTTGAATCGGTCTCCAACTAAGTCCTAAAACAAAGTGGTCTAAATGACAGAATTTAAGGCATAAGATTCTAGTTAAATTGATTCAAAAATCTATATTTTGTCCTTTTGTTGATGCAGTGGCTCTAACCTGGTTTTACTTCATAACCCGGATGTTACACTGTATATTGGTGGACAATTGGTAGGTTCTGCATGTTAAATTATTTTAAAATTAATACTATGATGAATTACGTAGGCTCAACAATACAAAGAAATATCAACATGCTTTGTTTTTGCACTTGCTGGATTTTGTTGGGTTCAGCAGTAATTGGCACCATACAAAGGATTGTGGACTGCACAATCCATATTTTTCCTAATTTCAACTGAACCTTAATGTAATCCACAGGATACATGGAGGATGTTCTAACTTTTATATAATGTGTTGCTGTTGTATGCACCAAAAACATTAGCTGCGTTTTTTCACATTCATGTTTTTCTCAGCTATGGTTGACAATCAAAACTGACCCATTTTTGGAACATGAGCCACTGCTGAAATAGTGATGTAAGTTTCAATGCAGATGTTACAATACCAGGACTTCTGAATTACAGCACCCGATGAGGGGATATTAAGAACATTATCTAACTAACAAACAGCTCCAGAGCTGCATAGCACAACCGCTCGCGTTTACCACACATGGAAAGCGCCTGGTGTTGTGTTGTACAACACCGAGTTCTGACACAAGGCCATATAGGTCTGTCCTTTCAGCGCAGTACCCTCCTCGTTTGTTTTAAAGCATTCTATTGGCTACAAATCAGTACAAAACAAATACATTACATTTGTACCGAAGGGTTTAAGACAATGTATGTGCATGATTAATAAACCTCATTTCATTGCTGGGTGTTTCTTCATCTATGGCCACGTGCACTATTTAATTTGTAAACTTAAAAGGTCAAACAGTGGACATACATGCATTACAGGAGCTTTCTGTCGCATGTCACCCCCCCCATCAAATTCATAAAAGATACACTCAGCTACATATAGAGGTTTGTCATGCTAAATAACATTATTCATGCTCAGTAAATTTGATTATAAAAGCAACATAATGCATTTATATGCATGCTTCATTCTGTGTTGACGCAAGTTTTCTAGAGGGAGGTATGACAGGACTGCGGAAAATGATATTAAGACAGAATGAACTGATGTCTGCATAACTGAATTAATGACACACTAGTTTGGTTATCTAACATGCAGGGTGAAGTGCAATTTATGGGCACAGAAGTGATTAATGGCTCAATTACACAGACTGATTATTTAGTTCAGACTGGTTCTTTTACCATTTTTATGTGTTATGTATTTCATTGTGATTGAAGGAACAGACAGGAGGAAGAGGAAATTACATTAAAAAATTATAGTAATGGAGATGTTAATTCATTTTAAAAAGGGAGTGAACAATGACTTTTTTTCTTTGAGGAAACCACAGGTTTTGCCCAAATGCATGAGCACAACACCCAAACTCTTTAAGATTCAGCATGCCTCTGCACAGGAAGACTCTAATATTCTACTATTCATTCATGCAACGATACTAGTGTTTTGAATTTCTTGCCACAGAGGGCTAGTGATGGGCAGATGTAGCTTATATTGGATGTTGCGGAATGTTCCAAGCGTTTCATGATTGGCGGGTTTTCACTTGCTGTGGTGTACTTGTTAATCACTTACAATAGACACATAAACAATTAAGATGTCTGGAAACACTGTGCCTCAGTACAAGTTGTTTTCAATTGGCTTGATTGAGTAATGGACCATAATTATGAACCATTGTGGATTTTGTTCTTCTAAACATTGTGAATGTAGCTTTGCACTCTGAGAGTAAAAACACCAACTATGTCATGAAATTTAAACTTTATAAATCTTGTGCCATGGATGGAGGGATTGAAGAGTTGGGCGATTGGATCTGAACAGAGTGCCAGGCGGCTGTCTTCCAAGTCCACGTCTGGTTATTTTGATGTGACCCAGATGTGCAATGTGGTTCAGGGTTAGACAGTATGGGCCACATTCAGGCAGAGCTACATGTTTTTTGGCAGAGAGAACTGTTCCTGAGGAAAGGGGTTTCAGAGCTGAACGACTTGGACATTTTTCAGAGGGGAACAACAAGATGTGTTTGGATAACACAGCAGTGAAAAACTACTATCCTTCATCAAGGGGTGCCACAGCAAGTATATTTATATACAGGCTTCTTTGTTTTGGATGCCCCAACATGAGATGTTGGTATGCTTGGTCATCCAGTTTCATCAGAAAGATAAATCAGAAATACATTTTTTTTACTGGACCAGCTTAGACTGAACTAGCATAAACCAGTTGGAACCAGGCATCACATAAATAAACTCTCTCACTGTCTCTAATACAGAAACATACTTCCTCCTTTCCCGCTCGCTGTCCTTCTATCTGTCCCTTTGTATTTATCTCACATGAATGATGATTGCTTTCATCTAGTGCAACCCACAGTTTTACATATTCTGTCAAACTCGCACACAAGCCCTTTGAAGTCTGCTGGTAAATGGAGAAATAGCTTTTTGACCTTCTCCAGGTCACTGATGGAACAAAGAGCTGAATTATGTAGGATCCTTTTACATTTCTCAGGACAAAACAAAAATTCATCTCACTCAGTGGATCGCTGTCAGACATACACACATTTCACTTTATCTTGCTCTAGCAGAGGTATGACTGTGGCAGACAGGATATATGTGTGGACAGATGCCATACTTTTCTTAAATTTGTCCTGTTTCTCTCTTTCAGACTGGTATGATCCAAGTTTCTTTGCCACATTTTGCATACTTTGGCAATACTAGTAGTTTAAGCAGTGTGAGCAGTAGGCTATATACACACTCGTAGGCCACAATACTGGCCTGAGAAACTATTATCGTGGGGAAGTCGTGGCCTAATGGTTAGAGAGTCGGACTCGTTCGAGTCTCGGGCCGGCAGGGATTGTAGGTGGGGGGAGTGAATGTCCAGCGCTCTCTCCACCCTCAATACCACGACTGAGGTGCCCTTGAGCAAGGCACCGAACCCCCAACTGCTCCCCGGGCGCCGCAGCATAAATGGCTGCCCACTGCTCCGGGTGTGTGTTCACGGTGTGTGTGTGTTCACTGCTGTGTGTGTGCACGTTGGATGGGTTAAATGCAGAGCACGAATTCCGAGTATGGGTCACCATACTTGGCAGTACTTCACATCACTTCACTATTATCTTCAGCAATCAAGAAAACAAACCTGGCAAGGACGTGTCCGGGAAAAATGGCACGTATGGTCTCCCTAATTTATCATATCCTCATAGAGTGTGATTTATGTTTATTTGCATGTACAAAATGCACAATAATCCCTCATGTGGATCTTGGTCTCAGTTTAAGCTAACATGCTAAAGGTAACAGCGACAACAAATAAGAAGATATGCATTTGATGTGTAATTTCCCTTAACTGAAAAACAGTAAAAGTTACTTTGTAATAAAAAAAAAGCTCCATTCTTTAAAAATTCATAAACTAGATGGCAGACACAGTGTATTGCAGGTCATTAGAGGGGCCTTAGGTATTTAATTAATTAAATTATTTTAACTTTAACTGAAAAATGTAATAACATAAAATTAAGATTAATTCATATTTCGTCCCCCTACATTTTTCTTATCGATAACTATTGTTTTTATTGAAGATAAATAATTATTGAAAATTAAATCTGGATTTTAATTTTTTTTTACCTGGGTTAGTGATTTACTCCAAATATTCTCCAAAACGGCGCTACGCTGACACTGAGAAGAATTGTTGAATAAAGTCGTTTTCTTTTTTTCTTTGTGTACAAAAAGTATTCTCGTAGCTTCATAACATTACGGTTGAACCACTGATGGCAGATGGACTATTCTGACGATGTTTTTTATACTTTTCCGTGCCTTGACAGTGCAAATTGTTTGTCAGTCAATGGGACAGTCCCAAGCCTCCCGGTTTTCATCCAAAATATCTTAAATTGTGTTCCGAAGACGAACGAAGCTTTTACGGGTTTGGAACGACATGGGGGTACAGTAAGTGATTAATGACAAAATGTTAATTTTGGGGTGGAGTAACCCTTTAATATCAACACTCAAAAAATATATAATCTAACAGCATTGTCATAACTACAGCAGAAATACTATAGAGAGCATATCCTAACCAATATAATGGTAAACGTTCAAACAACGTGTTGGATGATAACCTTCCGAAACACTGGTATATAGTGCAAGAACAGTGTATGTATATGATGTACTGTAAACAGTTTTTCTGGCATACCTTTATTTGGCAGTAATATTATGGGGAGTATGTTATTCTGAATCAAGCCAGTGCATAATGTATACTTAGGCCTACCAGGGTTCATGTGACCAAGTCACTTAATACTAAGGTGAACTAAACTTTATAAAAAATAAAAAATAAATTTCCAGGGCTTTTGTGTCATAAAAGAGCCAAAGCTGAGACGCTGAGATTTACTTTCAAGTGTCTGGCCTATAAAGTGAGAGTTATTGCCAGAACGAAAGGTCCAAAAAGCAGGGCATTAGTAAGCTCTGTCAATCATGAGTAATGTTGACAGACTCTGTGTGTTGAGCATGTGGTTTTGATTTTATGTTCTGTACCTTCTCACAGACGCTGATTGTTCAAAGGAGCAGAATGCAGGGAAAACCACATTTAGTCATAAGAAATTTGGGTTCAGCATGGGACATTGAGCACTACAGCACTGTGGATTACCCACGAATACTCTTAGACTTACACATCCTTTTAACTGTTTAACTTGATATTTACATTAAAACCTCAGATTGTGATTTAAATTGTTCATATTTCTGCTTTTGCCAAGTGTTGTGGTAGATTCAGGATTTCAGTGAGCATGAGTGGTTGTTCAATCCATCTCATAGCTTGAACATAAACATGTCTGCCAGCCTTTCAGGAAATTAATGAGTTTCTTTATGTCATTATGTGTATTTAATGGGTCAGTAGGTCAGCACCTTCCGTATGGCCTTGGGTGAAATATTGCAGGTAACAGACAAAATTGCACACGTTTATAAAATGAAATGATCTGAAACTACATTTGTTTTTGCAGTGAATTAACTGATTGTATAAAGACCAATAGAGGATCAACTTTGCAAGATGGCCTACAGATGCATGAAGTATCTGACCAATGATGGATATGTTTGTAATGATGCAACATAATTCACACTCCTCATATAGGAATGAAGCGATGTTTTTCAATACTAATGCAGAAATAGACTTTGCGCCTGTTTATTTTGTGGTTTAAACTCTTTAAGATTCACAAATCTGATCCTTTTTTACGTACTCTGTATGAGTGTACAATATGTTTATGACTGAATAGCTTGAATAACTGCATACAAGAAGCACATTAATCAGGCTAATTGACTGTGATTGGGCCTTCTGATGTAATTAAAGTCATGCACAGCTCTTGTTTAGGCTGAGCAAACAGACATGATTCGTTTGCAGAGGTTACTTGAGGTGATTTAAAGTTTTGTTGTGGAAGTCTATATCAATTTAAAAAGGATTAAATTTGGACCCCCTATAATGTAAACCTCATGGGAAATATGAAATAAAATGATACTACAAGGTTGAGCTGTGCTATGAAAGCTAATTAGTTTCAGATTATCTTGATGTATTCACTAAGGAAATATTCAATATTTTTATTGAAATGGAGACATAAAAGGTGAGAGGCAAAGTTCAAGTATGCAATAACAAATCAAAACATTAAAATGTGAGATGTTGCAAAGGGAGGCATGAAAAATGAGGAGGGGGGATGCATGTCAAAGCCAGTGAAGGTGTGTGTGTATTTCAACCAGAAGACAAAGTGTTCCCAAAGATCCATTTGCAATCCATCTGAACATGCCCTGCTGTGTCTTACTTTATAAACACACAGCACATTTGTGTATGCATGAGTTTATGACCACTGTGACACCCCTCAACCATAAAACTAATGGAACTAAAAGAAAGTAAAAGAGATTGTGCTAATTCGGGTGTAATTTTAGAATCATTTAACAGTGGCATTCTAATTTATTCATGCATGTGCCTGTAGGTTGACACAATGTACCTGTACAATGTCAGTTATTAAACAACTGCATTATGTATTACATATCATATCAGACATGCATTTTTGTCAGAATATCTTGTTATAGAAATGTCACATTGCAATGGTGTTGCAAATTTCATGTTGTTTTTAAGTGCTTGGGTGAATTATGTTCAATAAAAGAAATACAAAATAGGATCAAGGATACAGAGGAGTGTAATGTGACCTTAAGATTCAGTCACCCTGAGAGTCAGAGTTGGCTGCCATAGCAACAGTGTAACAAAGGGTTGAGTGTGTGCAGGGGCACAGGAGTTCACCCTGACCCTTTCACACTGCGAGTGTCACCATGTGTGTGTGTGTGCAGGTGCTGATAGAGAAAGTGGCAAAGGCCGGATCTAAGTTTATGAGTTCAATTAAAGTGTTAAAAATAAAGCTGATGCATGCTTTCCAGTGCTTCGCCTGAATGGATAAAGACCAATATAATTTTAGTTTTGTAACAGAGAGACAGTTCCAAAGCAGTTCAGCAGTTCCTCTCTCTTTCTTTATGACCATTTGATGCAAAATTTGTATGTCATAAAAATCTGCAAAATTTACTTAACTGAAAAAAAAAGTTTTAGTAAATTTCAATGATATAACATTAAGTAAAATCTATTTAAATTAATAACAAACTGAGTGAATAAATTAAACTTATTAAAAAACATTAAATATTTTTAAAAAAGTTTTGTACATATTAAATATATATATATATATAAAAAAAATGCATACTCTTCATGGACATTGTGAACTTGAACCTCAGGAATGAACATATGACATCACAAAATAATTAGTTTAGTGAGCTACCAAATGTCACAACAAATAAACAACAATTTTAAAAGCCTGCAAAATTAGGCCCCAGTGCATGCTGGGAATAACAGTATCATAATGTAAGTTTTAGAGCTTTTTACCAAGATCAATACTTGAAATACATGTAACAAGCAGTATATATATACATACAGTGCCCTCCATATGTATTGTAACAGTAAAGACAAACTTGTTCTGTTGGCTGTGGAGTCAAGACATTTACAAATATGATTAAAAGATGAATATGAGACAAAACTACAGAATGCCACATTTTATTATTGGGTGATTCAACACATAGATGTTTTACCAGCTAAGAAGTTCAGCACTTTTAGAGTTTCATCCCTCTATCTGATGTGAGCATAAGTATTGGCATTAATTCTTCAGATATTAAAAGCAGGGAATGTGTCGTATCAGTTATATCCATTACTTCTGAATACTAAATCTTGCATTCGATGATGACACACACAAACCAGGATGAAGACGAGGGAGCTGACTTTGAGAGAAAAGCAAGCAATTTGGATGCTAAAAGAAAAGAGGAAGTCAGTTAGAGCTCTAGCAAAAACAAAGGGCATGGAGAAATCAAGAGTTTGGAAACCACCAGCGACACCAGCAACCAACAACGACCTGATCAGCTGAGAAAACAACAGTAGTTGATGACAGACAAATCATAAAAGCTGTGAAAATGAATCCTAAAAGACGTGTCTGTAAAATCACCAACAACTTCCAGAAAGCTGGGGTGATGCTCTGACAATCTACTGTCCTCAGGAGACTTTGACACAGAAAGACTTATGCTCACATCAATGAGTGGGATGAACTCTAAAAGTGCTGTTCTTTTTATTTGGTATAATATATATGTGTTGAAACGGCTAATAATAAAATGTGACATTCTGTAGTTTTGTCTCATATTCATCTTTTAATCATATTTGCAAATGTCTTGACTCCACAGCCAACAGAGCAATTTTGTCTTTACTGTTCCAACACTGTAAATATATATATATATATATATATATATATATATATATAGTACTTACAAATGTTGTACGTGAACTTTTGAACTCACTAAATTGATGTAGAAAATATATTTTTAGTTATATTTACCACAACCAGCTTCATCATCATGGTTGACCAGTTTTTTTTTACTTATTGGCCACCATCAGTGCTTATTCATGCTGGTGTTTACTTCTTACAATTTCAATTCAGTGATTCATCACTTAGGCTATACCTCACAAATGCAGACTCATGTCCTACTTTCACCTGTCAAACACTTGAACAATGAAAGTACTGTGTCTGCATTACAGTATTTCCACTGGAACACATTAATGTCACATTTATTTTTTTGCTTGAAAGCCATCTTTGATTGCATTTTGGACATGGTAGCTGCAGAAAAGCTTAAGGTGGTCAAGCTGGTCCTGTGCTCCACTTGACTGCCTTTCCTCCCTGATATTGGTACTTCACTGCTCACTCGTGATTAGCACCTACTACATATGCTTTTCATAAGACACTTAGTGACTATGACTTTGGCCTAATTTCTCTCTAAATCATCTGCTCTTGTTTTGTCTCTCTCCTCCTGGCTGCCCCACTTCCTGCAAGCACACTAGCTAATTGTACTATCATTTGTTGAACTTGAATCATTCAAGCGTCATTAAATGCACAGTTGTAAGGTCAAGTGTTCTATCAGTCTGTCTGCTTGTCCCACTTTCTGTCAGTTTCTCATTAACTGCGAAGGCTGCTGTTCTTGTCAGGCTAATATTCTGATCAGTTGTTTCCTTTTCCTCTCAGTGTTCTCCTTCTCAGATGCGTCAGAATGAGTAACCCTGTAACAGGATTATATGGCTATATGGCTTTAGTTCCTGGCCCATGCACAGCTGAATTGATAAAAGAGACCAAGTTTGATGGCTCACACAGGCAGTTTAGAAAATGACAAGCAGCGGCTTTAGCAGTAGTGTTACTTTCGTTAACGATTACGATGACGAAAAATGTTCGTTGACAAGCTTTTTTCCCATGACTAAGATGAGACGAAGACGAGACAACAATAAGGTAAATGAACGATAACTATGACTATATCAACATGCAACTTCGTTGACGAAATAAGACGAGACTAAAATGTATTAAAAAATAAATAAAAACATTAACGAAAACCTCTTTATTTTCGTCAAAAAAAGGAGACAAAATGTTATTGCGGACTGAAGTTCAAGTCTCTGAATTAGACACTGACAAACAAGCTGGAGTTTAGAATCTAAAATGAAAGCGTCGCTCAGCCGGTTAGTGTTCTGTCATGAGATCTCGACTGTACTGTGGTTGCTGAATAAATGCACTTACTCAACAATAGAGAAATAGGCCATTGCCATTTGGAATTATAGTGGAATCACTTCGAATTTCACTGTTAGAATATTTTTCGTTTGTTTTAGCAGTTTTCATAATATAGACAGAGAGATTGCATAAGTCTTTGGTATTAATATAATAAAAAGCCAATAATAAATAAGAACACTAGATGAGGAAAAATACACAATGAGTCCACATTCTATTGATTTGTGCTTACTGGTGAAAGTGCAATACCTGAAATGCAAAAGTAAATTTGACATGACAACAATCATTAAGATTATAAATTTGAGAAAAATAATTTTTATCCGTTTAACCATTATATAGCAAGACGAAAATGTGACTAAGATTTGACTAAAACGCTCATACATTTAATTGACTTAAACTTGACGAAACAAAAACAGGACAAGGCTGACTAAATATAATAACTAAAATGTACATTTGAATAAGACTAATTTAAAAATGGCTGCCAAAATTAATACTGCTGTACGGTTAATTGATAATAATCTTATTGCAAAAATGTCAAGTTTTCATTGACTAAAACTAGACTAAAATACTTTAGATTTTCTTTGACTAAAACTAGACTAAAATGCTGAGACTTTTAGTTTTAGACACCAAAAATACCTCACATGTACCCATAATCCCCTTAGTCTTTAAGAACCGGAGACCACCAGTCATTGGCAACGTAAGCAGCCTATTATTTTAGTGAAGATGACATATTTTTATACATATTTGGTAAATCAAAATCCTAGTGGCCAGTGATGATAAAATTATTAATACATAACCATTCACAAATCATAAAAACCCTTGAAACACTATGTGTTTGTAGTTATGATGATAAAGATGATGCTGTGCATGCATCAGATTAAGTCAAGTGACGTTACTGCACACGGAGGTGTGTTTATAAGGGTTTCACCGCGCACAGCACAGTCTAACACGACTCTGTTATTCAGCTACGTGCAGCGCACTTCCGATGACATACACTTGCAAACACCCATTCAGAGAGACCTTGGCAAACCAGCCAGACATACACACATTTCAGGCATCTCATCGACGTCAATGCCATCCTCATGCTGAAAAGAAGAAGAGGGTTTGTGAATGCGGGTTGGTTATATTTGAATGATACAAAATGCCTAATGCGTTTTCCAACTTTTTGCATTCATTTGACACTAAACTGCGACTTAAAGTAGTATCAAAACTGCTTATTGTACAAAATGCAATGACTTTGAATCATCTGCCAATTTTTACATGTTAATTTGATTCTGCACAACAAAGAAGTACAGTATATATCATTTAAATACTGAACTGTATGGACAGATTGTGTTGTGAGTCTGTCTGTATGAGTCTCTATGAACACTGTGTGCAAGAAAGTGAGTTACATTTCACTAACATTTTTTTGTCTGTCTAGTCCACATGCGTAGAAGCCGTTAAGTGTGAGTGCAGCGGTCTTAGACGTACTGTAAATGATATTGTCTGGTCTGAATGCTTACATAATCTTGAGTCATCAATGACATCTACTGAGTCTCCTCCATTAGCACACCCTACACATGGTTCTTAACATCTACAATAAAGAGTACAATAGAGGATATAGGGTTCATGTAAGGGATTTTATCCATTCAGTATCTATCAGTATTGTGTACAAATCAGTTAAATCTGCAAGCAACAAGTAGTTTGATCCAAACAACGGCTCAGCATAAACCTAACTACCAGTGTTATTTCTGAAGAACTGCACTGAAGAGATTTAGACCAGGCTGGTAGATTTTTTGACTTCAGTCTATTATAAAATCCAACAAACAATGACAAGAACTAGGTGCTTGAGGAAACAGTTTAACAGCAACATTTTGACAAAATGTTTCTTGGAAAAGTAATTTTGCACAAAAACAGCTTAATTGCAGAATGAGCACTAAAATCAGTTACCAGCCATTATAGCGTTTATAAACCCCACTGTTAAAGAAACACGTCTCTTATGTGCACCAAGGCTGCATTTATTTGATCAAAAACTACAGTAAAACAGTAATATTGTAAAGAAATCTGATAATTTAATATGATGATTTGGTGCTCAAGAAACATTTTTTTTATCAATGTGGAATACAGTTGTGCTGCTTAATATTTTATGATACACTTTTTGATAAATATAATGTTATTAATTCAACTTGAAATATAAAGCTTTTGTAATATAACAGTCTTTACTGTGACTTCTGATTAATTTAAGGCATCCTGACTGAACAAATATTATTTTATTTTTTTAAATGTACATTTGACTGGTTGTGTAGTATATATATGGTATAGTATATATATGGGTGGTGATGGTGCAGTGGATAAGACACATGCCTTTGGTGTGAGAGACCCGGGTTCGAATCCACTGTGAGACACCAATGTGTCCCTGAGCAAGACACTTAACCCCTATAGTTGCTCCAGAGGCGTGCGACCTCTGACATATATAGCAATTGTAAGTCGCTTTGGATAAAAGCGTCAGCTAAATGTAAAATGTAAATATATATATGTATGTAATATTTACATACTACATGTGTCCTCCCATGTTCAGGCTCTTCACCACTGCTGTAAATTCACATGGTGTTTCCCAGCATGACTTGCTCAGACCACCTGCATCTCTGAACCTTTACCACCCACTGCACGGCCCCTCCTTTTCTTTTCCTGGAAAGTAACGAAGGAATGAAGGAAACTTTTTTTTGTTCCCCATTCTACCCAATGGCACTTTTCTTACCTTATGTTTCCTTATGTGTGTCACCACATCTCCCTGTGTCTGCCTGCAGTCCTTGCCACCCACATAGAAACTGCACCGTTAAAGAGAAAGAATTAGACAATTCATCTTAGAAGGCTCGACAAGTGCAAGTGACCTGTGCGGAGAGAGATGTGGAAAAACACACTCGGTGGAGTTTAATTTGTCTCAGTAGCTGAGAAGAAAACAAAAAGACACACGGGGAGCAGCTGGGATGTGCCCTGCAATTAAGCAAAATGAAGAAGACAGACAGACTAATGGAAACTCTCCGACGCTCAATGTGCCATTAGGTGCGTAGCTATAGGCCCCTTTCTGTTATCACAGCTAATTCTGTGTGAATGAGGACATTTGAAGCACGGCTGGGATTTCACAAATACCAGTAACCACTGCAATCACTATTAGAGCAAAGAGAAACTATTTTGTTTGTGATTTACCTTAAATGTGATCACCTAATTTGATAATTTGACTAAAAAACTATTTATTATTGGTTAAAAACATACATAGACTTCATAGGTTCATTTAGAATATTATTAATTGATGCTAAGACAACAGTATCTGTTTGCTTAAATATATAATTTAGTAAATATAATTAATGATATATGTAATAATATAAAATGATTTATAATACTAAACTGTAATGGGTATAATTATAAAACATATAATAATGTAATAAAAATATAATGTACATTTTAAATCAGCTTTTATATTTTCCATTTTATTCACAGTTTTAGTCATTTTTATAATGCAGTTTGTTTTATTTCAGCTTTTTTATTATATTATTTTATTTTATTTTTCAGTTTTAGTGCATAATTTTATTACATTTTTATTTACATTTTATGTAAAGTTTTTCTTTTTGTTGTGTTGTTTTTATATATATATATATATATATATATATATATATATGTAGCCTATGTATATGTATATATGTATATATACACAATGTATATATATATATATATATATATATATAATGTATATATGTGTGTGTGTATATATATATATATATAATGTGTATAATGTATATATATGTTTAAAATGTTTTTAATGGATTTAATTATATATATATATATATATAAAATAATTATACATAGTCCCATTGGATCGCAGTCTATGAACCTTTGAGTATTCTTTCACAATAAAAACACACAGTTCTTCCTGTATTTTTCATCTAGAAAAGTTCATTTTGTCCCCAACAAGAAAAACTAAATAAAACAAGAGAACAACCAAAGTTCCAGAGGCGACACAGTTCACTGCACTTTTTGACTGTTCACATCTGTTTAACAAAAAGGACACACCGAAGCACATCAGTCCTCAGAAAACCCATTTGCGACAACTGAATCATACATATGCATGATCACGGCAGACATTTTAGCAAATGTTTCCTTTTTTGTGGTTTTAACATACTGTGCCAAGGTTGATTTGTGTCTGGCCGTGAGTCTCTGCTGTGTCTCTGTGCTGTCTTTCATGTCTCTGACAAATGGGTTCCCTCTAGACACTCTCTCATGCACACAGCAGACATTAATGAGTATTCTGCTCACGTGCTCCAACACACAACCACACAAACGCTTAATACACAGACATAACACACAAGAATAACATACGATTAGTTACAGCTAGTCTGTTAGCTGTGCTGCAGGTTGAGACTAATAGGTTTTACCATTTTGATGGTGAATTTGTATGAATTCGTAATAACTCATTAAAGGTTTTGGTATGAAATTTATACAAAATAATTCCAAAATCTTGTCAAACCATTTTTCTCATGGGATACATGAAG
The DNA here is from genome assembly GCF_936440315.1 of Barbus barbus. NCBI lineage: Eukaryota > Metazoa > Chordata > Actinopteri > Cypriniformes > Cyprinidae > Barbus > Barbus barbus. The sequence continues at coordinate 15,652,233 of NC_136742.1, read as the reverse complement.
CTCATAATAATTGTTTACCTGACCCAGAGGCACATATCACACAAACATAAATGCATAGTGGACAGAAAGCATTTTTTCATGCTGCCTCTATAATTTTATTCCTCCTTCAGTATCACTCCATCCTTCCCTTGTCTCGCTCATTCCCTCTTGTTTATGACTCTCCTCATGTCCGTCTCGCTCTATCTCATCTGTAACTGCACAAACCTCTACAATTAAAGCCTCCTGCTCCGTCCCATCGCTCTTACTCTCTGTCTCTCGGCAGCCGGAGCAGTAAAAGCTGGCTAGACGATCAACTCCTGAGGGCTGAAGCAAATGACAAGGGAGTCTGACATAGACCATCACTCAGAAACCGAGCAGGCTGTTTTATGTGTCAAGATGTGTAGCATATCCATTATTTTCATTTACAGGAAGAAGCAACTGAAGAAAGATTAAAACATAAAGTGTGTAAAGAGTGTGTGATCATAAGATCATGTGTGAATGTTAAGCCCATTGGCACAACCTGCTGTCTCTGATCATATCTTAATGTGTGTCATACAGATAACCTCTGATCGATCCCCACAACACTATCATGAATTATCAAAACAGAGCTCTTAGAGTGAAAGTACTTGATGCATATCATGATTTTTTAAGCACGTATAATGCCTAAAAGGGAAAAATCTGTAATTATTTATTTACTAATCCTCGTGTCATTCCAGGTTTCTGTGAAAATTATGAATGAGTCTTATATTTTCAATTTATTGGTTGATCTTATTCACAAAACAAGTCTGAAATGGTAAATCTGTCTTATATTGAATAAGTTAGGGTTCGAATTGATGACAGCTCACAGGGTAGGGGAAGATTATCACTGAAAAAACTTACATTTCATTCAGTTTCTCATATAGAAGACATGGAATATAATGCACGAGTTGTACAGACCACTTAGTTGATTACAATTTTAAAGCTTTAGTCCCCATTCATGATTAATGCATAAAAATTGTGCAGCATAGCAAGACATCAGGGGAAATAAATGATGACAGGATTATTATTTTTTGGGTGAACTATACCTTTAAATATGTGATTACATAAACAGAAAATTTCTCTACGCTTTATGTTTTTGTGACAGAATTTTATGAATTTTACTTTATGAATGTGTCTGATTGAGGAGCTAATCATTACAATTTCGAAGGGCTGTATTGCTTCTTTACACCAAAAAAGGAAACACCATGACTATAAAAGAAATATGAAGATCCTGCTCATGCCTGCATGAATGTATATACTGTTCAAGAGGTAATCAAGAAAAATAAAACTAGTTTGTAAACAAAAATAGTGATTACCGGCAAGTGTGTTTGATTAATGCTTGTTTATTCTGACTTAATGCAGAATTTCCACTGAGCAATTATAACTCTTTCCGGAATTTGTGAGTCTCTAGAGGGATGAGTATGTAGTTCCAATGCACTGTAGAAGCACATTTGTTCATCATTTTCTTGGGAAATGCACTTTATCCACTAGCCTCTCACATGGCAAAAGCTCGTAGTGGAAGCAAACAGGATAATACTAGTGTTTAACATGTCAGTCTTTCCCTTCCACAATACATGCAATTATGCATGCAAGTAATGACAAATGCATCACAGATTAAGGATATTGCCCCTTTTAATATGTTGATATCAATCAGGCACACTTTTAAAGGATTAATTCTGTTGTCATTTACTCAACCCGTATGTCGTTACAAATCTGTATGACTTTTTTTCTTCTGTGAAACATACAAGAAGATATTTGGAAGACTGTGCTCATTGCTCTTATTCAATGAATAGGGAGTGGAAAATTCAAGCCTTAAAAAGGACAAAAAAAAAAACAACACCTCTAATATTATGATGCACTTAAGGACCACCTACTTACGCATTTATGTATTTTCATGTATATACAAAAAGATTCATACACTATAAGAAAAAAAAAGAAGAGCAAAATGTACTGGTAATGAGTCTGCCAGTTTACAGACCTTTCTTTAAATCTAAAAACAAAACATAATGCAATGCAATATTCCATATAAAACACCTGTGAAAAATCAATATGGAAAATTTATGTAACAGTACATTGAGACCAATTTCTAGTGGACTTTTTTTTAACAGTGTACAATGGAAAATAAAATATTACAAATAAAATATTATCTGGAATTTAAAAATAATAATTCTAACACTTTTTGTATAATATTAAATTTGTAAAATGTTAAATGCAACCTTAGGAGAAACATAAAACTATGGCTGACAAAGTAATTCTGATTATTCTTATGCTTTTTGACCAGTTTTTAGAAATCAGAATGAAACAAAAATAATGTAAATTTCTATAAATCTAAACATCTTATTTTATTATTTTCTTTACTTTTTTTTTCTCAGAACTTTTTCATAGACTCCCTTGCAGCCTCTGGACCCCAGTTTGAAAAGATCTGATCTATATGACTATTGTCTATATGCCTTATAAATAACGTGACAGCTTTATTTGAGGAAAAGTCTTGGAGGGTACTTTTATGGCAAGTATTTTCTTTTTTTGAAAACTCCAGTCCTCATTCATTATAAACGCATGAAAAAAAGAGCCACCAGCACATTCGTCAAAATTTCTCATAGCATTTTATGAAGGAAAGTTATAGAACAACATGAGGGTAAGAAAGTCAATTATGCGAGACTGTTTAAATGGCCTCTCACAAACACATAAAGGTGTACAAACAAATACGTAAACATCCACTGACTGAGCACACACTTTCTTGAAGTGTGCCACGTCTTTCTGCTATGGTGGGACAGATGCTATAAGACGGTTAGCGCTATTAGCCCAATCCATTTTACGCTTGAGCCCTGTTCAGGTATGTGAGTGCAGTACTGCCCCGCTGAGCTCCCAGGACACAATACTGTACAAGCCTTGGGCACATTCCTCGCTCTCTCTCTCTGTTTCTCTGTGTGTGTGTTTTGTGGCCAATTGTGATTCAACCACCAACATGAGCACCCCCACCCACCCCACTTTACTCTCCTCGAGACCTCAGCCTGCTGCAGTGTGTTGACATGCAGAAAAATGCAAATAGAGTAAACATGTTTGAGTGTTTACATCTCAATGAGAAAAAACAATCTCTCATCCTTTGCCAGAATAGGTGGTGGTGGGGGGGAAGCAGGCGAAAGAATTTCCAATAGCTGTTGAGATGCTAACGGTCCTGTGAGTGAGATATGAGATAAACAGTGTGGAAGAATAGAGTTATCAATGGATCTTAGCATTCACAGAGGAAGTTTTGTGGGAAAAGTAGTTCAGTAGCATGACAAAATGTTTGTTCTGACAGTGATCCCTTATCAAGAACAAAAACAACTAAAACAACAGCTGCAGCTCTATGGGTAGCTCTGATGTGCTTAAAACGAATACGAATGTAATGATATGCTAACATGTAAAAAAAAAACACAATTGATATAATATTTAAAACTCTGTCTGGCTATTTTGAGATGAAATAATGATGATTAAACATAAGTAGCTGAAATAGCTAAATGTGGAAACCTCATGAATTATATTAGAATTCGAATATAATAACTAACAAATGCTAAATGTGGGTGCTGAGTTTGTGGCAACTCTCAGACACTTTAAACAAGCAGGTTAAAATTAACCAATGTCGCTAATGTACTTATGGTCTATTACTCAATACTTGATTGTATCTATTGTGAACAGATTGGACCCCCTCAGAGAGGTCAGGCTGTCAGACGGAGAGGAGCCCTCTCCGTGGATCACAATGAAAGGTTTGGAGCTCCTCTGTGAGCATGTGCTATTGACAGGCCTTAGTAGCATGCAGCATTCAGTGCCTCCAAGAAAGACCCTGCTTACAGGAAATCATAATTTTGTGTGTTTAAGTGTTTTTAGTTGGAATTAATGAACTCGCTGAAGCATTTTACAATTTCTTTCTCTCTCCTTTTCACTTCTCGGCAGACTTTTAGTGCTAATGCAACATAATGAAGAGCAAAGTAAGCTCATTAGGTGTGTAATGATGTTCTGTCTGTGTATTTTATCATTGTCCTGCTGCTACTGGGAAATGCTAAAAGGTAGTGTTTCTTCATCATCATGTGCACACAACATTCAAAGTACAATTTTTTCATATTTTTTTCATAAAAAAATAAAGAAAATTATGCCATTGTAATTCATTAACTATATGAACATAAATACACAATGTACTTCTTTTCAGAAGTTTGGGGTTGGTAAGATTTTTTTTTTTTACTGTTGTTGAAAGAAATTACTTATGCTCAACAAGGCTGCATTTATTTAATAAAAACAAAACAAAACAAAACAGTAATATTGTCAAATATTATAATAAATAACTATTTTCTTTGGAACATATATTAAAATGCAATTCATTCCTGTGACGCAAAGCTGAATTTTCAGCATCATTACTCCAGTCTTCAGTTTCACATGATCCTTCAGAGATCATTCTGGAATGCTGATTTGCAACATTTCTTATTATTATAACTGTTGAAAACAGTTTTGCTGCTTAATTTTGTGGAAATCATGACATTCTTCTATGATGAATAGAAAGTTCAAAGAACAGCATTTAATTGAAATAAATATATTTTGCAATATTATAAATGGCTTTACTTCCACTATTTAATCAGTTGATTTAGTCCTCGTTGGATAAAAGTATTAATTTCTTTCTGAAAAACAGACTTTTTTTTTTTTTACTATTTCAGACTTTTTCATGGTATACTGTATGTCGCTTTAGATGTGCACCACCTTTGCAGTAAAGATGGCTTTACTTTGCTTAATGCATTAGCACTTGAATCAGATAGTGGCATACATCTTGATTTATCTATTAAAAGCAGACACACATGAAGTGTGTAGGTAATTGTGGTAATGTGAGGGAGAGTGTGCACACATCACCAGCATTAGACCCAGGCAGGTCCATAATCCATCTAAATCAGTCCATTTACTTTCTGAAAGGGATGCCGAATACTTTCAACACTTCAAACACTTAACCTACATGCAGTGCTGCTAAAGCTCTCTATCTCTGTACCATTCACTTCACATTCTGAGTGGTATGTCTGATACCTGTCTCACTCAATCCTCCCCTGCCTCACTGATTGCCCCCCTATGGGGAGGCTGTATTCCCTCACTACTGACCCGGCCCCTCACCAGCTCTGTTATTACCCCTGTGTCAGTGACACCTCCCTGCTCATCTCCTGTCAACCCGGGTTCTCCTGATGTGGATTCTTCATGTCAAGCGTCTGCTACCTTTTCTTTATATCCATCTGTTACATCAGAATGACAGAGAGACAACATCTGCAGAATTCTTCAAGGAAGAGAATAAAAGTACAAAACAGTGAATCAGCTTTGACAGTTTTATGTCTGACTTCAGCAGCACAAAAAAGGACATCTGGTATTAAATAAATAGCAACACAGCTGTGTTTTCATATTAAATAATTCCTACTAATATATATATATATATATATATATAAAAGATAATTAATCTAATCTCTAGGTTCTAGAGACCATTCAGTCTGTTTACATAAAATTCAGTGGTAGAAAATGTCTTGATTACGTACACTAGTATTCCATTTTTTGGGGTCAGCAAGATGTTTTTTTTTTTTTTGAAAGAATGAATTTTATTCATCGAGGACAAGTGACAGTAAGCACATTTCTAATGTTACAAAAGTCATTTTCAAATAAATGCTGACCTTCTGAACTTTCTATTCATTAAAGAATTCAGAAAAAAATCATGTTTTCATGCATCACCTTTTACACAGAAATATCAAGTAGCGCAGCTGTTTTCAACATTGAGAATAATAAAATGTTCTTGAGCATCAAACCAGCATATTAGAAGGATTTCTGAAGGATCATGTGACACTGAGGACTGCGGTAATGATGCTGAAAATTCAAATGCCATCACAGGAATAAATGACTAAATATATTAAAATAGAAAACAGCTATTTTAAATTGTTATAATATTTCACAGTACTACACTTTTTACTGTGTTCCTGACCAAATAAATGCAGGCTTGATGAGCATAAGAGATTCTTTCAAAAACATTAAAATATCATCATAAAAAAAAAAAAAAAGGCAAGCTCCAAGTTTACAAATACATGCAGATACTGAAAAATGCATATTAAAGATTATAATCCCTCAAAGCAAATACACATGGCCACACAAATTCATGCCCACCTCACACAGCACTAACTAGGTGACAATTAGATGAAAGACCAGATTGGACATCATGTTAAATAACTTAACATCGCATTCTCTTCTCACCTCTGACGAGTATATTGACTCTTCTTGTTGTGCAGCACCTGGGCCTTTTGTTATCAGACAACATACTAACAGTTAACACAGACTTCTTAGCGTTGGCAGTAAGTGGAGAACTGGTGCTAGCATTAGCATTATAGGCAAGACACAGTACTACGAGAGTGGGAACTTCACAGACATGAGAGGAAGCTACTGTAAATCTGTTAAAATTAACATGTCTGGGAGAAAAAACATGACAATTTAAACACTAAATGCAGGCTTAAAAAACTTGATCTAAAAGTGCTAAAATGGATTTAATTCATTGAGAAGGAAAAGTGTAAGACATGGTGTCAGACCATTACCAAATTGTCTTGTTTTAACCATAAACCTTACAAAAGAGACACAAAAGACACGTTTTATAATGTAACAAAAGATTCTGATTTTGAAATAATGCTGAAACATTTCTATTCATCAAAGAAACCTGAATAAATATATAATGGTGTCCACAAAAATATTAAGCAGCACAACTGTTTTCAACGTTTGTAATAAATAAGAAATGTTTTTTATTGTGCAGCAAATCAGCATATTAGAATGATTTCTGAAGGATCATCTGACACTGAAGACTGGAGTAAAGATGCTGAAAATTCTGTTTTGCCATCATAGGAATAAATTAAATTGTAAACTATTTTTAAATAGAAAACAGTTATTTAAAATTGTAATAATATTTCACAAACTGTTTTCCTGCGTTTTTGATCAAACAAATACAGCCTTGGTGAGCATAAGAGATTATTATTATTTTTAATATTAACCCACCCTCTCCCCCCAAACTGTTTTCTTAATATCCTATAATAATATATATTTTCTCTGTATATACCTTAATACAAATATTTGCGCCTCATTCACCCAGCTCCAAATACAGTGGGTTAAAAAATTATTTGGTCCCCTGCTGATTTTGTATGTTTGCCCACTGAAAAAGAAATGATCTGTCTATAATTTTAATGGTAGGTTTATTTGAACAGTGAGAGAGAGAATAACAACAAAAATTCAGAAAGTTATAAATTGATTTGCATTTTTATGAGTGAAATAAGTATTTGATCAGCAAGATTTCTGGCTCCTATTGGTGCCTTTATTAGCTGAGATTAGGAGCACTCTCTTAAAGGGAGTGATCTTACTCTCAGTTTGTAACTTGTATAAAAGACACCTGTCTACAGAAGCAATCAATCAATCAGATTCCAAACTCTCCACCATGGCTAAGACCAAAGAGCTGTCCAAGGATGTCAGGGACAAGATTGTAGACCTACACAAGGCTGGAATGGGCTACAAGACCATCGCCAAGCAGCTTGGTGAGAAGGTGACAACAGTTGGTGCAATAATTGGAAATGGAAGAAACACAAAATAACTGTCAATCTCCCTCAGTCTGGGGCTCCATGCAAGATCTCACCTCGTGGAGTTTGATTCAGAGGAGAACTGGGTGAAAGTGTTGTGGTCAGATGAGACCAAAATCAAGATCTTTGGCATCAACTCAACTCGCCATGTTTGGAGGAAGAGGAATGCTGCCTATGACCCCAAGAACACCATCCCCACCGTCAAACATAGAGGTGGAAACATTATGCTTTTTTGGGGTGTTTTTCTGCTAAGGGGACAGGACAACTGCACCGCATCAAAGGGACGATGATGTACCGTCAGGGCCAGGGCATTGAAGCCAACCAGGGCATTGAAAATGGGTTGTGGATGGATATTCCAGCATGACAATGACCCAAAACACAGGGCCAAGGCAACAAAGGAGTGGGTCAAGAAGCAGCACATTAAGGTCCTGGAGAGGCCTAGCCAGTCTCCAGACCTTAATCCCATAGAAAATCGGTGGAGGGAGCTGAAGGCTCGAGTTGCCAAACGTCAGCCTCGAAACCTTAATGACTCGGAGAGGATCTGCAAAGAGGAGTGGGACAAAATCCCTCCTGAGATGTGTGCGAACCTGGTGGCCAACTACAAGAAACGTCTGACCTCTGTGATTGCCAACAAGGGTTTTGCCACCAAGTACTAAGTCATGTTTTGTGAAGGGGTCAAATACTTATTTCTCTCATTAAAATGCAAATAAATTTATAACTTTTTTGAAATACGTTATTCTGTCTCTCACTGTTCAAATAAACCTACCATTCAGATTATAGGCTGATCATTTCTTTGTCGGTGGGCAAATGTACAAAATCAGCAGGGGATCAAATAATATTTTTTTTCCCCCCCACTGTACCATCCGTCTTAGGATCTGGCTATCATGCTGACACCAAGGCCAACATATCATTACATCAAACTGTGACACAGAAATATTCAATTCGTTTTTGGCAAAGAACGATACGAATGTTATTCAATGACCAACATGAATACATTTACATGAGTGTATAACATTTTCATTTCATGTCCATTAAACAGATACCAGACAGCTTATGTGACATACACTCATTTAGGTGGCTCTGATGTGGTGTGAAAGGTGTGTATTTGTGCATGTGAGTGCTAACAGCCCATAGCTTGCAAGGACCTGTCGAACGTAGACGAATCAGCACCAGTTTCATATTCCAGCAAAGGCCTCCTGTCATCATTCCTCTTATCATATATTCATACCAGCTTATAATCACGCAGGGCCCACCGCCAGCATACCTGCACGGACTAACGCATGAGCGTGGACGAAGGACGGATGGGGGGGGGGGGGGGGGGGTTTCGAGAACGTTATCAGATACAAAACAAGCCTTAGATGTTAATTCTGTCATCATTTCCTTGCCCTCATGTCCTTCAGAACCCGTATGACTTGCTTTCTTTCGTGCAACACAAATTGAGTTATTTATAGCAGATGTTCATGTTGTTCTTTTCACAAAGTGAAAGTGAATGGTGACCACAGCTGTCAAGCATGATTTAAGTAAGCTTGGTGAAAAACAACTAAAATTCCTCACTCAAATATCTTGTATGACTTCAGATGACTTGGGAAAATAGTAAATGATTAGTATGAACTACTTTTATGATACTTTTATGGTGGCTTTATCCCATGTTTGGAGTTTGACACAATCTAGTTTACATTATAAGCAAGCAAGAGCAGCATGAGCATTCTTCAAAGAGTTTCCTTATACATTCTTCAGAAAACATTGGCTTGAGACTGTGCTATTTTAGCATTATGTTTATACTATTGTAGTGTTTATTAATATTTTGGAGGTTTCACAGACAGGGCTTAGCTTAAACCAGGACTAGGCCTTAGTTAAATTTGGATATTTAAGCAGCTTTTATAAAAATACATTAGAAGAAAATGTTACTGGTGTGCATCTTGAGACAGATCAACAAGGGCACTGACATATTTCAAGATATGTCAGAGCAAGATATTTTTAGTTGAGACAGCTCAAACATGCATTTTAGTCTGGGACTAGCCTTAAGCCTTGTCTGTGAAACCGGGGGTAAAAGTGACTCAACTTAAACTAAGTTAGTGTTTTATTATATCTATTTCAGGTTTATTTCAGTTACTGAAAATGGGTTTTAATAGTTTAGTTTTAATTAACAGTAACAACCAATAAGGGTTGAGTAAATGACAGAATTTAATTTTTTTAGGCAAACTATTCCTTTAAATTAACTTTTCTCTTTTAACAATTTACACACAAAAACAGTCAAGGAGGTTTAGTAGGTGAGAGACAAAAATATTAATTGTAGGACGCAGATGAATGCATGTTAAAAAACAAGGTTAGACTTTGATCTTCTAAACCTGATTAGACAAAACCCTCCAAACACTACAGCACAATGACATTAAACATGAATATTGTAAGATCAAACATGAGGAAGACTTCAGAGAGAAAAGCACTTATGCAATGTGTTAATTATTCTCATGAAGTCTGACATGAACATTTAATGCGCACAGCGCACAAATACAAACACATTCACATGCTATAGCAATAACTGTCTCTGATTATTGGCTTCAGCATTCTGTAAGGTGTCGGAGGCAGGGTCGGTGGGTTCTTTGAGATCACAGTAAGAATCCCCCAATGACACCCCCCCCCCCCCCCCCCCCCCCCGACTACAATTAAGGGACCAAGACAAGTCAGAACATGCTGACGACATCAAAGCACACCCACACACACTCCAACATCTTACAGTGATGCTCAAGCAGGGCTGTTTTGACAGTTGAAACATCCTTTAAAAATATATTTTTGTGTTCCACAGAATAAAGAAAGTCATACGGCTTTTAAATGTGAACTATTCCTTCAATGTTTGCCATCGGCTGAACATTAAATAGAGCTATTCAGTACTGACGTCAATTCATAGGCAAATATGGAAGGGAAAACTCTACCTGGGTTCCCTCAGAAATTTCGAATGTGGTTTTAAAATACCATTTTGTGGGTTTTGCAGTCCTTATGTAACTAAATTGACATTTGACATATGACTGTGTGTGATTTATTTTAAGTAGAACAAAACGTGAAAGTCTCTTAAAGTAGTGTTAACTACAGACCTTACTCATAAATCGAAAACCAGTGCTTCAAAAATCAGTTTGAGATTCCAGAGGAAACCCTGTGCTCAGAAGTGCTAATTCTCTTACAGGTTGTAAGAGTACAGGCCCATTAAACATGTGTGAGAGGTAAATGTCTGTTCTCTGGCTGAGGCACTGGATGAAGACAGAAAACACTCCCCTGACTAAGCAATCACAGATCCTTTGGCTGTACACTGAGTCTCACAACTGTGTAAACACTGGTTGAATATGTCAAACATTTTGAATTGTACTGCTTAATGGCCAGCCTATATACAGCGAGCAAGCACAATAAGCTCTGATTCATCATAGAAATATGCTATTATGCAGAAAACACAGATTTAGGAAAATACAGATGAGAAAATAAAACAGAGAGCATTACATAACCAGCAAAAAACAATAAATACTATATATTACCATGCATGTAAATTCTTATGCGATATGGGAAATAAAATATGCAAATGACAACTGGTTAATTTCATGAGTGCATGCAGACAGAAAAATGTTCAGACAATATTACATGCTCACTGTTTGTAGGAAAAACATTTATACATTATGCATAAATCATATGAGTTGCACACTGAAACCAGCCACTGCATATTCAATGCTGACTAATGTCCTGCTGAATGTTTAATTTCATAGCAATATATATTATTACCTTTGCATAAACTTTTTATTTTTTATTAATTTAATTTACTTGTTTTCTGTCACTGCTTACTGTGCTTTGACAATATTGTATATAAAACTTATCACTGCAATAAACCACTTGAAATTTAAATTTTTATTGAGTGTGCATTTAATATTACATATATGCATTTACCAAATATAGCCTACTTCATCCTGCAAAACAGAATCAGAGAGAGAAAGAGAGCGAACGAGAGAGAGAGAGAGAGAGAGAGAGAGAGAGAGAGAGAGAGAGAGAGAGAGAGAGGAGTAATTTATTTATTTACAGGTCCTGAGGGGACTCTGTGGGGATTCTGATCAATGCCTTTTTCTCATTGTCCAGGCTAAAAAAAAAAAAAAAAACGCTTTGCAAGTGACACATTAAGCGCTTAGCGATCATTTAGACTAGATAACATTCTCATCACACGCGTTTGAAGTCACTCATTTACAACTGACCTGTATCAGCAACACTAAGCCCCATTCAAAACCTCCACTTTAAATCATTTCTACAGGCTAGTCGACTAAAACAACGTCTTATTTTCCTTCTCAGCGACTGTAAGGGAAGGTTTTCCCGACGCCACAGTCATTTTACTCGGGTGAACACACCTGTCTTTCTCTTTTTATTCGGTTATAAACAGCTCGCGCATACAATTGAAGCGGTGGGCGGGGCGAGGCAACGTGACCGTTGTTTGCAGTAGCCAATCAGAGCCGAGCGCCTCTGTGGCTGTATAAATAAACCAAAGCTCCCGTCTTTCTTCAGTGAACCAAATACAGTCTTGGTGTTTACAGCTTAGAGAAGGACATATTCTGCGACATCTGCGTGTATGCCGTTAGCTGACTTCGATTCTGACATTACTTTTACGGCGTTTTGTGGATATTTTGTCCTAATTTTCCGTTGTAGGGTTTGGATAGTATCTTTCTTTTGCCAAAATGCGTCTGATCCAGAACATGTCCACCATAGCGGAGTACCCCAGCGCCGAATGCCCGTCCAGCCGGGTCATTAAGATCGCAGTCATCGGCGGCAGTGGAGTGGGCAAAACCGGTACGTTTGTGGACCAGTTTTACAGCTGATCATATTACACCTAATAATATAATGTCACAGAAACAAATTTCTTGTAGATTAGTGTGTTATGACACAATTATATTTATGCATTAATGCCCATTTCTTGTTTATTCCTGTGCAGCGTTGGTGGTTCGTTTCCTCACCAAGAGGTTTATTGGTGACTATGAGAGAAACGTCGGTAAGTCCCCCCATCTTTCCAAGACGACTGATTTTTAGTAAGAATCGTTTAAACTCAATAAGTGATGTTGTCAACTATATTAAAGTCTGAATTGTTGCATTACAGGCAACCTGTACAACAGAGAAGTGCAGATAGACGGAGAACAAGTGGCCATTCAAGTTCAAGACACACCTGGAGTTGAAGTAAGTAACGTTATACGACACAAACACAGTTCTTTATGCGCGTGTATGTCACATTTGTTAGTTACACACAGAGCATCTTTCCCACGCTGCTTCTTCACGGGTGAGAAGTGTAGAAAGAGCGCATACCTTCGCCTTTGTCTTTTAGCGCTTCTTTTGTGTTTCTCCGGGTTTGTGTTTAACACTTGCGGTTAATTGGCCAGCGGGGAGCCTGCAGCTTGAGGAAAGCCTGAATTATTTAAGTGAATCGGTTCTTTCGAACGGTTCGGTTATTTACGGCTTCGCGGCGTATCTTACAAGCTCCAAGGCGTTTGCAAAAAGTGACCATAGTGTTATGTTTCCTCCTAAAAGTGCTGTTGATAAAGGCGTTTATTGTAATTTGGTTCAGCTCAAGTCATTTAGAAGCTAAATGAACAATGCTAAAATTCGACGGATAAAAAGATTTTGCGTATTTTAATAAAAAGATGCATATACAAAACCAACTGGTTCACGTGGTATGATTAAAACTAATTCACACTGAGTTTCGAACGAATGGTTAAGATCGGTTTTGTGAACCGGTTCGTTAAAAAGAATGATTCGCTGCAGCGCTGTGGGATATTTGTAGCAGCGGTTGGGAGGTTTTGCAGCTTCAGCAGTGCTCAGCGGGTTTAGGGATATGAATAAGCAGTTCGGAACAGTTAAAGTAGACCGGCCCATCTAAATGATCCCTCTGCTTTCAAAATTAGAGAATGGCTTTTAATTCAATTACAGGCCTCTTCTGTCAAGATGTCTTTAGTCAGATATTTTAGTGCCAAGCTTGGCATGCAAAGCTCATTTCCCAAAGCAGGCAGTCATCCAAAACCACAGAATTTTTTTTTCTTTTCTTTTCTTTTCGGACTAGACTGAAAGACTCTGTAAGTTTAGCCGGCTAAATCTCCCGTTTTTGTGAAACGACAATCGCAGCCAATAGCAAATTATACTCTTCCAGCTTCTTAGTCAGCTTTACTGTAAAGCAAACAGTATCACTATCACCCACAGAGCTCACACTATTCAGTAATATAAGAAAATGTGTAGACTAACCAAACATATTGCGTAACTTACAAATGTCTGTATTTTTTCTTCAGGTGAAGGCTAATGGATTGAGCTGCACTGACCAGGTATCTCGCTCCATTCAGTGGGCGGACGCCGTAGTTATGGTCTATTCCGTTACTGACTGCCGAAGCTTTGATCTCATTGGCCAGCTCCACCAGCTTGTTACCCGCACCCATACGGATAGGTCCTTGCCAATCATCTTGGTGGCCAATAAAGCCGATCTCCTCCACATAAGGCATGTAGATGCTCAAGAAGGTCCCCTGTTGGCTTCAGCGCTAGGCTGCTCCTTCTACGAGGTGTCTGCCAGCGAGGACTACAGCCAGGTTCACGGTGCCTTCCACAGACTGTGCGTAGATCTGGCCAAGCAGCAGCCTCAGACCCCCGTCAATGCAGCTTCATCTGGAACAGAGAAGAAAAGATCTCCCCTCATCCCCCGACCCAAATCCCCCAACATGCAGGACCTAAAGAGGCGCTTCAAACAGGTGCTGTCCGCTAAGGTCCGGACAGTCACTTCAGTGTGAAGAGGGTTCGAATACCAGCAGGAGAAGCAGAGCAAAAGTGCATGATTAAGAGAGCGGAGAAGATCTCTCTGAATGTGTAGGTCTCACTCCTTGGAAGTTCCTGAGATCTGTTGATGATCAGCAGACCGGTTCCAAACAGAGGCCTCTGAAACTAGACCTCTGATTGTGTCATGGTCACTTAAAAACAAACAAGCAGAGGATGCTGAAGTGAAGTCTTACACTTGTGTTGCTGTCACTTATCCATGTGGACACAGCAGGATTCTGGGAGGTGTGGTCGTCGTTCCTTACAGACGGAGAGTGCAAAGACAATGACTGAATGGAACACACAAAACACTATTAACACTCTGCCTTACCTGTGAAATGTTAAGACGCGCTCTCCTGGCAACAGAGACGGTGAAAGCTGAAAACAGATTATTTTAAGAATTGCTTTTCTGAAAGGCATGTGGGAGAGTGTTTTTTTTTTTTTTTTTTTTTGTTCCTCCTTGTGGTCCAGGCTTTTATGGTCTGAATGCAGGCAGTGTTCAATGACAAGGCACTCAAGCTAAGCATATAAAAAGTGTGTGTATCTTTTACAGTCCTACTCTTGTATACAAGGCCAGAATGTTTCTCCTGGTTTTGTGTAACTGTGCTTTGTGCCACTTTTCTATAGTGGAGTAGAAGAGATTTTTCTTGTGTAAATGCACTTTTAAAAAAAGCCAAAGGGCTGAAGCTCAGAGTTATTTATGTTATTTGATTGTGATTGGAAATAAAGTTTTTTACAAAAATACTTTGAATGTTTAATCACACTAATTCATTGTTTAAACTGACCTGTAAAGGTTAATTTAGTTGAATTTCGTTAAGCCTTGAGATTAGGTGTATGATATTGTTTAAAATGAAACCACCATTTTACAGTATATACATTACCATACTAAAGTTCAAGAAAAATAAATACTTTTCTCAGCAAAATACATTAAAATGACCGTAAAGAATCTGTCTAAACGGATTATTATTATTTTTTTTAAATGCTGTTCTTTTGAATTTTCTATTCATTAAAGAAAAAGAAATGTATCATGGTTTCCACAAAAATATTAAGAAACACTGCAGTTTTCAACATTGATAAGAGTTTCCTAAGCATCAAACCAGTATATAAAATTTCTGAAGGATCATGTGACACCGAAGATTGGAGTAATGATGCTGAAAATTCAGCTTTGTCATCACAGGAATAAGTTACATTTTAAAATATAACACAGAAAAAAGTTTAAATGTAGTATTTTTTTCATAATATTACCCTTTTTTGGATCAAATAAATGCATACCTCAGTATAAGAGACTCATTTTAAAAACACTGAAAAAAATCTTAGCAGTTTATATAAAACAAGCCTTCTCAAACGTTTTTAATGCTGATGTTTTCCACAACACCCTAAATAAACATTTAACAAGTCAAATGCACGCATGTAAGGATGAAGGTGTAAAATCCCTTGAATTTAGAGGAACAAAACTGATTTCAGGGTGTTTTAGCACCTTTGTCAGACAGATGCTGGGGTAATAGTTTGTGGCAAATGCGAAACAAACTCAAATCTCATACGAGTAAGAGATATGCATATAAAAGCATGGAGCTTACAGCGTGTGTTTACTTAGCTATACTTTGAAGAATAGGAATGTTTTACTGACAAAATGTCTCCTTTTGAAACACATCATTCTAAACGTTCAAAAAGTTAAGGTTAGACTTATCTCTGGCAAATCGTTTTTTTTACTTACCTTTGTGTTATAAAAACACTAGCGGTCTATAGTATGTCTCTTTATAGATGGCTAAGTAAATGTGTGTGTGAGAGAAAGTGAAGGCAGAACAGAAAGAGCTGCTCTAAAGGATGTCACCACCCTTTTTGACCTCTGCCCTCTTTCCATCTGTCACTTCTCCAGCAGCACTGAAGTGAGTGAAGGATGA
Source organism: Barbus barbus (assembly GCF_936440315.1). Lineage (NCBI taxonomy): Eukaryota > Metazoa > Chordata > Actinopteri > Cypriniformes > Cyprinidae > Barbus > Barbus barbus. The sequence goes on along the minus strand of NC_136742.1, from coordinate 15,635,939 downwards.
AGAGGGAAGCTCCTGTGAGAATCAGCACATGGCTGATTGTAAGAACTGAACTGCAGAATGTGCTGTATTTGCCAACGGCACGCTGCATTAACAAACATCATTTTTTACACACATGAGCAAAAGGCCAAACATAAAGATTTTATTTAAAGGGAAAAAATGGAGGGACTTTAAGGGAAAATGGCAAGACAGAATTTTTGGTCATATACAACAAAATGTGAAATAATTGGAATGGGATGTTGTGGTATTTATAAGGAGCAGAAGCATGTTCTGTATATTCCTTAAACCTTTTTAATGCATTATTTTTTTTATTGGATGCCTCTGAAATTGAGACAAAAGCGAAAATATGTTGGAAAGAATTGATTCAACAGCAAAACATGTGTGTGTGTTCAGTCCCTTCACACTCCAATGTCAGGTTTGAGCCTGTCAGTGCTGAAGAGTAAGTGAGGGACATCAGAAGGTCTCAGCAGCCTAGTGGACATTACGAGTATCTGAGAAAAGACAAAAGAAATCAATTAGACAATAAAAACACACACACACACACGCACACACACACACACACACACTGTAATGTAATTTTTGTCTGTGATAGCAAAACTGAATTTTCAGTATCCAGTCCTCAGTGTCACGTGATCCTTCAGCAATCATTCTAATATGCTAATATGGTACTCAAGAAATATGATATATTATTATCAATAGTGAAATCAGTTGTGTAGCTTAATATTTTGTGGAAACTGCTCCCCAAATAACAGTGTTTATTTGAATAAGAAATAACATAATATCTTCACTGTCACTTTTGATCAATTTAAAATGCATTATTGCTGAATAATAGTGACAAAATAAAATACAAAACAAAGCTTCGACCTAAAACTGTGCAGGGCAACTAAAAGAAAAGACCAAACAAACAAACAAAAAACAAACTTTACAAGGCAATCGGTAGAAAGGTTTGAGAACAAGTTGGTTTTTTACATATTTGTTAGCTAGTCTCTTTCTATCTATGTGTATGAGTTTGAGCCATAATGATCTACAAAGTGGACCAGACTAGATGCAATAGCCAAAAGTCTGGCTTGGCTAGATTATTAGCTTGTATCTTATTAGCCAGGTCTTGAAGATAAATAGGGCAGCATATCACTGCACCTGCTGACGCATTTGCTGAGGTAAGTACATGCTTTGTATTCCCTGATGGAAAGATGAAGATCATTTGGCTCGTCTGAGAACTTCATTTAGAAAATCACTTCAAAAGGGCTTTACAGAACCCTTGCTACATGTCTCTCCCCTGGCCGTCTTGTTAGTCAAGTTTGGTGCACCTTCATTTAGAACAAGACAACCTAAATTCCCATCAGTGTGTCTCTGTCACACTAGCACAGCTGTGGGTTTAGGTCAGGCTATGTGTGGGCTTTCTATTCTATAAGGGTCCACTTAGTGCTTTCATTATGTTTGATTTATTCATGACATGAAACTTTGATCAACAAAACTCCTTTTATTCTGGCTCGACCCAGTTACATCTCTATTCATTCACAAACACAAGTGCAGATACGCGCACACACTCCTATCACGTCTGAGTAAATGACACAGAAAAAAAGCAGAGAGCCACAGAGAAAAACAAAAGGAGAAAAAGAGAGGTGGGTATTTTAATTTAGTTGAAATAGAAATGATTTGTAACATTAGAAATGTCTTTACTCTCACTTTGTATGTAATTTTTCAAAAACGCTTTAGAAAACTGAGTCGGGCCGAGTACCAAAACAAACTTGTAGCCAATCAGCAGTAAGGGGCGTGTCTACTCATCATGTGGAAGAGAGAGCGCTCAGTGAACAGCCGAGCCGAGTGACGGAAAGCGGACAAAGTCTGCGGAACGATAAGGCAAGAAGTAGGACCAGCGCTGGAGAGAACTCAAGGAGCGGAAGGCCTGCGATCGGACACCGAGGTTGCTTTGTTTCTTCTCAATAGGTGAGTAACACCGTGTCTACACCGGACACGGCGCACCGCAACAGCTAAAGTCTGCCTACACTGGACGCAATAAAGCGACCGTTGAAAATCATTTGAAATTTGTTTCAGCATGTCATGAATAGAACGCGGCAGCAGTTTTCTGTCGGAGATTTGTCGCGCCGCGCAGCATCCAGTTTAGACAGCATCACTGATTATAATTACTTCTATGTCTTGTTTCTAATCGTTGACTGGGTTGCGTAGGCTACGTATGTGTGGGGCAGAGCTATCAAAATAGGGGCGAGATCCTTTTGGAGTAGGGGCGTGTTTGTTTTGGTGATTTCAAATATCAACATTGGCTTCCAGAAATGGATTACCCCACCTTTAATGTATCCTGTTTTTTAAAACGATAGTGTAATAGATAAAGAATTAGTCATAATAGATAAAGACGTCCCACCTGAGTGCCTGACTTATGGGTGGAGACAACTTCACGAATGAGGCGGAGCTCTGATGGTGTGACTCCGCCCACCAGGAAGAGAAACAAGAGTGGATGATCACTTGGGTGTGGTCGGGTGACCTGCAGGGAAAAAGAGACATCAAAAGGAGAAAAACAGGGAACATAATAAGAAACTAACCAATAACCCGAGTTTCACTTTGCTTTTTTTTTTCAGCAGAATTAATTAAGCTGCGGATTTGCAAATCAGCCAATTTGCAAATCCTCAAGTAATACAAACAACTGACTGTTTGGTACAAAAACATTTCAGGGTCTCAAAAGCTTTGGTTCAAGCTTTAATTGTCGAGCATAAAGAGGTTAAAGATCTTTGGGACTCAGGATATTAATTAGCATGCAAAGAATCAGATCTGAAGCCTCTATCATTTATCACACCCTCTGTAATTTAAAGGGATAGTTCACCCAAAAATGAAACTTCTGTTATTAATTACTCACCCTCATGTCGTTCCAAACCTGAAAGATCTTCGTCCATCTTCTAAACAAAAATGAAGTTATTTTTGATGAAATCCAAGAGCTTTCTGACCTTCCATAGCCAGTAAGGGAAAAATCACATTCAAGGCCCAGGAAGGTAGTAAGGACATTGTTAAAACAGTTCATGTGACATCAATGGTTCTTTGTGCACAAAAAGTATTCTCGTAGCTTCATAAAATTACGGTTGAACCACTGATGTCACATTAACTATTTTAACAATGTCCTTACTACCTTCCTGGTCCTTGAATGTGGTATTTCCCTTGATGTCTATGGAAGGTCAGAAAGCTCTCGGATTTCATCAAAAATATCTTCATTGTTATTCAGATGATGAACGAAGGTCTTACGGGTTTGGAACGTCATGAGGTTGAGTAATTAATGGCAGAATATTCACTTTAAAGTCCATTTAAGGTTGGTCTATCTAGACAAATTTATGTTTTCCCTTTAATATTTTTGGTGTTGCTGCTTTATATGGGGTGAATTTAGAGACACAATGTCTCAGAAAGGATTTTGGCATACTGGCTGTGTGCTGTGCTTTAGCGTGTGAGACTGTCAGTACAATAAAACCCTTCTGTCAAGTTGTTTCCCTAAATTCATCTCTTTGAAAGCACTGCAGCTACAGCCATCAAAATTTTGTAACAAATTCACTGCCTTCAATAATTCAATTCAAGACAATTACTGTCAGGAAACAGCCTGCTGTGAGCAATGTCCCAGTTACTATACATAATCAGTATGTTAAAATAAAAGAAGCTTATTTATTTGATGAATGTCTGTCAGTGATCAGATTTTTAAAAAATATGTATATATTTTTTTCAGCATCTCACACCATGTTCGCTGCGTTTTTAAAGCACATTCATTGGCTTCAACAATACAAATTAAGACAATTACTGCCAGGAAACTGTAATGTCCTTGTTACTATAGATAAGCAGAATGTTTAAAATGAATTGAAATGAAATAAAAAATAAAATAAAATAAAATAAGCATATTCCTATTTGTGGAATATCTGTCAGTGACCCTATTTTTTTTTTTTTTTTTAATTGGTCTATGTGCAGATAAAAGTTTATGGCTGTTGCCTTGTCTCCTAAAGCTATTGATAAAAAAAAGAAAAAAAAGGATCAGACGTTGTGTTCTATCGCCTACTCTTCGGCTGTTGTTTTTTTTTTTTTAAAGGTGCCATAGAATGGAAAACTGTCTTTACCTTGGCATAGTTGAATAAAACGATACACAATTGTAAGTCTGTGCAAGTCTGTCTGTGCACTGTGCTATATGTCCGAACTGACTGCAATGAATTTTATGTATACTCATTTTCTTTAAATTTATTTTAAATCAATTTCTATATCATTTTAAAATTCCTTGTTTTTATTATTTTTATTTCCATGTTTTTATTGATTTTTAATGTCTATTTTCCTTTCTTTTATGTAAAGCACTTTGAATTACCACTGTGTATGAAATGTGCTATATAAATAAACTTGCCTTGCCTTGCCTTGCCTAAAACGCGATCGTGCATTCCACAGCAGTTTCAATGCCCAGCATATTAATAGTGGCTCACTGATGCCCGCATTTTATTTACAGTATAATTACCCAACGATATAACTGCGCAAGAAATTATTGAAATATATATTTTCCCTGTGTTTCCTTCCTGTGAGCTACTGAAATGAGCCACACTGTGAAACAGCCAATCAGAGCAAAGCTCAATATATTATTCATGACCCTTCCAAATAAGCCAATAACAGACTGGGGAGAAATCTTAGGGTTTTAAATCAACATGTAAAACTGTTTCTGGAAAAATCTTACCCTTACCTACGCCACACACCTTCTATGTAGATATCAGAGAACAATTTAAAATATTGTATCAATGCATTCTATGGCACCTTTAACACAACGTGTCTCGTGTGAATGTCCCCTAAGAAACATGTGATGACTGTAATCCATCGTAATTATACTGGGCTTCCCTGAGTCAGACAAGTCGTTTGTACAATTCTGCACATCCCTGGTAAATGTGTGCATGTATTATGCAATTCAGAGTTCAGCTGGAGGTCCGGGTCAAGACTGAACACTTTGACAATCACAGCAGGAGCACAACATTCAGAAGAGACACATACACAGAGAACCATTACACACTTTTATACAGACACAAGCACGCTGTTGCACACATGCGGATACTCTGTTTGAGTCGCTCAGGCACATGGGGTACTACTGTACATGCCTGGTCGGGTGGACAGAGTGCTGGCCTTTGATTGGCTGAAAGAAAAATCCAGTTGTGAATAATAATCATGCAATTAGAGATGCACATTCAGCATGATGGATCTCAGCAGTAGGGCTGTGCTGCCACGTGCAACTCTGGACTCTAAACTCGCATGGACAAACATGTGTAAAACAGACAGGGACAGAAGGATGAATAGATGAATTGCCTTGTCTCCCACAGCTATTGATAAAAATAGATAAGACATTGTGTTCTGGACCATTCTATCGCCTACTGTTCAGCTATAAAAGACTAAAGAAATCAACATGAGTAGAGATGTGACCTTGGCATCCTGACCAAATTTGCCCATTGGCCTCTGACCATCATGGCCTCCTAACAATCCCTATATCTACTGACTGGCTTCATCACTCTGTCTCCTCTCCACCAGTGGTGTATGGTGGGCATTTTGGTGCAATATGGCTGTGGCATCATCCAGGTGGATGCTGGACACTGGTGGTGGATGAGGAGATACCCCTTTACTTGACAATGTAAAGCACTTTGAGTGCCTAGAAAAGCACTATATAAATGTAATGAATTATAGATTAAAATATGCCTACTTTAGGATGTTCCTTGGTAAAGTAAATAAGCGTGATTGGCACACATGTGAATGAAAGAGAGGTTTCATTATAAATGTGTAAAAAAGAGACCTGTTAATTCTTGGAGGAATCTTCAACCTTTCATTTATTTTAACTATTTTGTCATCACACTCCACACACACAGACGCACGTGTGTTTTAAATGGACAACACCAGCATGTGAATCGAGTGAAGAGTATTTCAAGCCATGTGTACTGCACACAATTAGGCAATATCACATTATTAGGCATCATGTAACCAGGTAATGCATACTACATATACTTGCAAACAACAGCATGAAAACACAAGGACAGCCTCACACACGGATCCCAGAGGGGGCAAGCACACAGCAGGCCATGTGTATCAGTATAAACGTGTCTGCTCACATTTTAGAGAGAGCAAAGAGAGCAAGAGGACGATTTTCAGGGAGACACTTCTGATTAACATAATATGAATCTTTCAAATGAAGTCACATACCTTCTAGACACATTCAAAAAAATAAAAAAATGCAAACAGTGACACAGAATATCACAGACAGGGTGAACGGACAGAAAGAAACTTCCTAAAAACTATTTTATTTGTATTGTGCTTTTCATAATACTCCTTGTTTCAAAGCAGATTTACAGAAAATCATGATGTTAATGTTTATAAAATCTTACTGACTTCATGCCTTATAGTCGCATTTATATTTTCAATATAACGAATATAACAATCAAGCAGTTGAGATTTGCTATATTGTATATTTCAAATACTTATATATATATCAGACTTAATATATGTTGGACTCATAAGCCTCTTTTCAGAAAAGTAACCATCACATTCCAAAGTAACAAAAAAGAAAAAGAAAAGATGTTTTATAAGGAATAAGGAATTTTTGAAATGGTCACTTTTGAAATGAGACATCCTCAATGATGTTGTCGTCCAACAAATGCAACCTCCTTTACATTTTGCAATGAGGTAAGTGTTAGTGTTCTTTTTTTTTAAAAACCTGGTGCTCAATGTCCTTTGCATTCAATTCAATCTGTATTTATAACACTTTTCTTGATAAATATTTGTGTCAAAGCAGGTTTGCAAAGAATGCCACCTTAAAAAACACTAATGAACAAGCTATAGTCAAGAGTGGTAGGGAAGAAACCCTCCTAATCAAATATTAATGTTATCTGAACCATATATAAAATATAACTGAACCATATTTAAACTATTATATTAATCATAATATTGACACATTTTTACTAATCCAATAACTCTCCCGCATTCCTCCTTTTATCTCAGCTGACAATCTTTTCAGAACAAATTTCCATCACATTTCATCTTATATTGCTGGTATACATATACATATACATATATATATATATAGACACTGTGATCCAGATGGAGCTTTAAATGTAAGCATATTCAGTACACACACTCACACAAGTACACATAATTAGGTGTGTAATGTCAGCAGCCAGTCAGCAGTTTAGAATGGTTTGGTGCTTTAAGAGTACTGACATTATAACTGATTAAATATAGATGATCTTACACATGAGCCTCCTGGTTGACTGGGTTCAGCGTAACTCACAGCATAAGTATATGATCACACCAATGAGTTAAGATATCTTAACTTATTAACTTGCGCCACGCTTTTAAACACCAACCCAAGAAATGGTCACCTACACTAAAATAGATACAGTTCATGAAGCCTTTGGACTTCAAACATAATTGTGGCCTCATTTGAAAGTATGCACTTGGTATTTTGTTGTCAACAAATCAGAATTCATTACAATCATAAAGAGAAATAGTTATGCAGGCTTACATGTGTTTTTAAGTGTTTTGAAATAAATGTCATGAAATATTTTCATGACAAAAATGAGGGAAAAAAAAATTATGAAACTGATCTGCAGTCTAGAAACCAAATGCAGCTAAAGTCGGGATGTCTCTATGATTCTATTGTCTTATTACATTTACTGAGACCTTCTCTTCACCCTGTTTTAATCCCACATTTCTTTAATCAAAGATCTCACATTACTTTCTTAGCCTATCTATCAATACCTTTCCTAAAAAATAAACATTCGAATGTAAATAAAGGCTAGTTAGATTAACATAGCATCAAATCATGACAATTTATGAGATTAATACCCTGTTTTTGCTCCAAACTAACTATTATAACTAGCCTACATAATACATTTAAAATAACTTGATTCTGTGATCTGATGTTGAATGAGGCAAAAATTGTATTGTATTCAATAAAGACTACGGTGATTAGCATTGCATTATATTCTTATGAAAATGCATGAGATGGCTTTAAGAACATAGAACATATTGTTGCTATCGTGTGTTTATTGTCTTCATGTGTCATCAGTCAAAATGTATGTAGTTGGATGCTTTTGTACATATAAAGAATTTTTTGGAACGCAAACGAGCCCATCCTTTAGCAGCACACACCCAGCAACACCGAACTGGTAATACTAGATCAGATGAAAAATTTAAAACTGGAGGTGAGGTAAGTGAGAGTTACCTTCATGAACATGCTGAAGCCAGTCTTGAGAAGGTCAGTGAGTCCCCCCGACATATGCTCTACATCAGGACATTCACGTCTGTCTGGGTGAAAGATCTCTTCTAGCACCTGCTTAAGCAATGGCCGGTATGTTGCCTGTACACAACAACAACAACAACAAAAAACAGCTTATTGTATGTGTGTCAGATAAAATTCCTGGATAAACATAAAATCTGACTAACTATATAAAAGAAAACACTGATAAGAAAAGCTTATTCTCCCCCTCACAAACACTTTTCATGTACCCTGCAGCGTATGTTGATTTCAAATTGGTCTATTAGTATGCAAAAAGCATATTTATTTTCCAAGAAAAAAGCCTGATTCAAGAGAACCCCAAGAGGTACATATTTACAACTGTAAGTGATGTAAAATATGAGAGAAGAATGAGAATGAAAGTGCAGCTGAGCATATAAGCATCATTCAAAGTGACAAACAAGAAGACATTTAAAATAGCCATGCTAAACACTGTTCTCTTCACAGAGCAATGTGTGCAATATATAAAACAAGAAAGCAAGAGATGACCCAGTACTGAACCTTGAGGTACACCAAATTTACTACTATGACAGAAGGGTTTGTGGGAAATAATAAAAACAATAGCTTACAATAAAACTGAGCATGTGTGTGCTGAATGTATGTAATTTACTTATTTTGGACAAAAAAAGCAACAGTAGTCAAAAAACTAAATCCATGCTGTCTTGTTATTTTTCTTTATTTAATGAAACACATTATCATTCAAAAGCAATTTACGTTGTTAGAAAAAGAACATAGCAAAATGATACTAAGTAACAGGTACAATAATGTGGGCAGGCATTCTGGAGAAATGGAAAATTATATTTTCCATTTTCAATTACATTTTCCCATCATGGTGTTCTCATAATGTTCTGTTTGTTGTGTGGCGATTGAGTGTAGGGGTTGGTTTAAAAGTAAGGGTTGTTTAGGACAGTTATTATCTGTGGCAGACAGCATCAGCGGGGGCCAGTAAAGCTGAAGACTCAGTAATGTGATGATTCACAGTTTCCCTGAATATGAACGTATAGCCCCGGGCCACTTTAATCCACCCCTACTGTTTAACTTACATCGCCGCTGCACTGAAATAGCACCATTGTTAGGTTCAACACGGATCCTGATCTAACAGCCGAAGCTACTTAAACTGTTTAGGTGTTTGTTTGTGAAAATGTGTGATACAAAAAGCTGATGAATACAAGTTGAGCAGATGTGAGTTTGTATGTGAATATACGTGGGTGTGCATAAGAGTTTAAAAGGGAGCAAAAGTAGTAGCTCTCCTCAGCCTACAATGTGTTTTCCTAGGGCTGTCAATGGATTCAGTGTTTTAATAGAATTCACAACATGATATGCTGTTTCCCTAACTGAGTAATTCACAATATATTGCATATATTAATATTTGCAGAAAAAAACACAACCGAAAATGTTGCAGAGGACTAAAGCAATGAATAGACATAAATAAATGTGACTTTAGTAGTCAAAATATTGTTTATTTCCATACTAGTGAATACAAGCGTGGCCATTTTGTTTTTTAAACTATTGATTCTTATACTCTGCATTATATTTACTTTTATATGGACTAAATATGAGCATGCTGCATACATATTGGCCTTTTGTGTTTCTGTGTGTCAAGCAGGATTATTATAGTCAGCTAAAAATAAAACCATAAAAATATATTGGTTACCTGAAATTACTAAAAGGAGACATATTATGCCCCTTTTTGCAATATGTAATATAAGTCTCTGGTCTCCCCAGAATGTGTCTGTGAAGTTTCAGCTCAAAATACCCCACAGCTAATTTATTATATCATTTTGAAAATGCCTATTTTGAGTGGAAGCAGAAACACTCTGATTTTCATGCCTGTTTCTTTAAATCCAAATGAGCTGCTGCTCCCGCCCCCTTTCCAGAATAGAGCTGCGCCATTTCAGCTAGTACCTGCTAAAAACATCTGTTTTGGTTCTGATTATCATGTTTATCGCAATGAAATCATGTGTTTTAAACCATATTAGTTTAAACTTCTGATATACGGTTTTCTGAGCGCACACATCCGAAGCACAAGGACAGAAAGCTGCTGTCACAGCATGTGAGTAAACTAAGTTCTCATTCACACACAAGTTACAAAAACAGTCAGTTATGTCTGTGAAGGTAAACAGCTGGGAAATAAATCGCATGATTATTTTAGATCTGTGTGGCAGCAGCATACAATAAATAAATCTATAAATCCACTGCTCTGTTGTCTCCTCTGAGGCTGGGACTCTAAATAGTGTTCTGTGCTCGTCTGTGCAGCCAAAGGCAGAACAGTTAGCATGTTTCGCTCAATCTTTCACCATGGCATTAGTACTGGTACACCACTGTCGCTTGTGAAATCAAAGGAGCTGTATACACCTGGTAACTTCATGCGTTTTTTCTGATCGGTTAGCTATCCGATCCTGAAAAGACCAGGTGTAAATGCCCTCCGAAACGCATTCGAGACGAATATGAATCCGATCACTCAAACCACTTCAGGAGGTGGTCTATTCCAGACGAAACTGGACAAGCGTAAATGCATCTGGTTGTTGAAACCACACATGCTAATTTTACTCCTCCCAAAATGATAAAATAATAAACATGTGAGAGCGTGTTAAAGGCTGTATGACATTATAGTCAGATATGACTGCGATAATGCAACACGCATCGTCGCGGACGAGTAGCTGAGCATCTCTTCAGCAAGCCAAGGCGCAAACTGCTGCGAATGAAACTGAAAGTAAGACGCAGACGCTCAATACACACTCATCTTCATTAAAAGTAGTAAGACAAACTTATCTTTCCAGCGCTGATGCTGCGCGCTCTCGTATTGCGGTTTTTGAACTTGAAATGAGCTGATAATTAATAAAATGCAGTGCTTATCTTTTGATTTTGTTGACATGAACTGAAGGGAATCGAAGATCGGATTTATATTTGTTTTGTGACGACACATTTATGTGGCCAAGTGTAAATGGAAACGTTTTAACAAATTAGATAGATATCCGATCAGAGAAAACGCATGAAATGACCAGGTGTAAACAGGCCGCAGCGGGTGGAAATTTACAGATTAAGGGGCGGTAATATTATAATGAGATCCCTTTGCCACATCACCAAGGGAGCGAAATCAGACGTGCTTGTTTTTTCAGAAGCTTGCAGAAAAAGGCTTACTAAAACAAAGTTACCGGGTTAATCTTTTTCACGTTTCCTTGGTTGGTATATGCAACCTGATTATAGCACTTAAAACCTGGAACAGTCAGATCTTCACGATATGTCACCTTTAAATGAATCAACTGAAATAAAATTAAAAATATAAAACTTGAAAATATTTAATTTGTACTAGTTGTCAAGGAAGCATTTCTCATTTTCATTAATTTTACTTTGATGTACTAAAATAACAAAACCGAAATATAAAAAAAATATAAAATATAAAAATAATGTTGATATAATCCCGCTACAATCCATCCTGCTCCCTTAGGTCGTAAAACTCTGGACTCAAAATGTTTTGCTTAGTTGGAACAGCAGCTATGCTAATTTCTCTCTATTACCTTCTCTGTTTCTGTAACTAGGAATTACACAAGCTTCAGTCTGGATCAAGCCCTTACATAGACCTGAGATGACCAAACACCTGAGAACAGATAATGTCAGAAGACCTCAGATGATGCCAACCCTCAGACAACATACAAAACTACCAAATTTTGCTATAAGTTTGATCGTAACATATAATCATTGCTGTTAATACTGTTCACCATCTGCTTGATTACATGACATTAACTAACTGATTGATTTTTACCGTACATTTCTGACATATGGACATCAACTTGAGATTTTTTTTTGAATGCCAGCACAGACATTGGAGAGTTTATGAATTCAAATGAAATACTTCATCATTCCAGATAGTTGACATGACCTGACCTGCTCAACCTCACACATCCAGATGCAGATTTCCAGTAATCAAGTGTGTGTTGATTTCATGAATCTTTCCCTGAAATCTGCACCTGGGGCTAGAGATTTTATACCTGGCCGGGTGCCACACATGCAAACTCCTCCACACAGAGACACACCTCTATTAATGGGCTTTCAAGAATCACCTGTGGTGCCTAAAGTCTGTCTTGCAGGTTTCAGCATCTTCGCAACTCAGATGTGACTTTGCAACCTACCTCTCCCACATGTGTGTACCTGTAGAAACAGCACTTCCTGGCATCTCTAAAGGAGGTGATTGACAATCTCTTTCACAATTCTGCTTTCACCATAAATGAGTGATGAAACTAACTTTTCTGGATATGCCCATATAAGAGCAGAAATGAAAGGAGTCACTTTGCATTTAGTAGGTGCATATAAATGATAAATTAATTTACATTTGGCCAACACATGAGGAAGAGAAAACAACACAGTATAAGCACACACATGTACCATCAGTTATAATATGCAATCTGAATGGAAAACACCCACATTTTCAATAAGTGAATATGCACTTTATCACGTTTAGTCATCTAATGAGTCATTTCGGAACAACCATTATTACACACTCAAAACAATTTAATTAATTACATTTATGCCAACACAAAACAATCATTTGCCTTTATAGGTCGCAGTGACATGCCTGTACCGTGTTCGTCAACAGATGAACAGAAATGAGGTGCTGAGGGGGAGATGAGCTACACTGAGTCAGTCTCTCAAGCTCAATACACGTAATTGAACTATAAACAAAGAAAAATCCCATTAATTGAGGGTGATTAATTATAAAAAATATATAGAAAATAAACAATTAATTGTGCCTCATACACAGATTCCATAATAAGAAATTTTACTATTAAAAGGGTTTGAGTTTAATGTTATTTATGAGGTTAAAATGTGTGATTCATATGGAATATGATTGAAATACGCAAAAAGTTTAAATATACAAAACTCTTTAATACATCATTACAATATGTCTGCTCAAGGTTAGATATTTTTTACACTTAAAATATGATTTCATGAATTAAAAAGAGACTTTGACATGTAGCAAATGTCTAAACCATTTCTGCTTTTCATGTATTAAGATCATCACTACATGTAAGTGGGAGCTGCACACACAGTGCCTCAAAAAATTAACAATATTGTCAACCCCCCCCACCCCCAAAAAAAAACAGCCATCACTCCAGTTTTCAGAGTCGCACGATCCTTCAAAAATCCTTTTAATATGCTGATTTGCCTTTACAGCTCGTATCTCAGATACTCTGCTAAAAAACTTCTGTTTGGTGTTGATTATCATGTCGATCGCACTGAAATCATGTGTTTTACACCATATTAGTTTAAAAGGGTCATGACATTGATTTTTGACAGCACTCTCCATGACACTGTACCTCATTCATAAAACAAAATACTCTAAACAATCTTCTGGCACGATCCAGGAAGCCATTAAAAATAAACTATCCACTTGTTCCTTTACCCTGGGATTCTTCTGAAATCTGCCCTGAACGAGCTTTTTAAACCAAACACATCAAAGCAAACGTTCTTTCACTCCATTGGTCGTATTGACAACAGGCTGTGTACTGTGTCAGAAAGCAAATGCGCATCTGTATACTGTCTCCATTGTAGACAAGATAGTGGCTTTTGACGCAATGTGACACTCGCATTCAGTGTAATCAAGTGTCAGCGATTAAAAGACTGAATGCCAGTGGCCTATGGTGAGAAGAAGAAGATTCATCAATGTCTTGCTCTTGAGGCTGGGTTTATGCAAATTTTTGTAACTTGATTAAATATATGCTTTGTTTATAATGAGGAGGACGTTTTAAGCTATGAAACTTTAGAAATTCAAAAAATATTTTACATTTTAGTTTAGCATTATTACTGAACTACTGAAAGTTTATTTGATACTATATTATTGGTGCATATGGTGAAATAGTGTCAGAAAATGACAGCAAACCAAATAAAGATCTTTCAGTAAGGAATTTACTTTCTTGCAACCAAATAAAAGCCGACTGTATTAAATTTCAGAATTAAAACACCAATCCTGTATATAAAGCTCAATATAAATGCTGCATTGCAAGTCAAAAGAACTTGATTTCAGTCAAGAGGTTTCATTCACTGGTTTGTGTAATAAAACTTCTACTGAACCTCCAAAAATAACATGCACCCATTGCTTGAATAACAATCGCCTGTTAATGACATACAGCCACAGTTAGATCATACCTCCAAAATAAACCTCAAAAAGTGCTGGATGAAGATTAGTCAGTATGCTAAACTATATGCTAAAAAAAGAACACAAAAAAGGGTATCAAAAAGGCTTATTATCCTTGAATTGAGTGACTCGTGTGTTTTCCTGGATTGTACTGGTGTCTGCAGGTTGATTATGGGTAGCTGAGAGAGAAAGGCCAGCAGTGAGTGTTTTTTTTTTAGAAACCAGTCCTGCTGCTCTGACCAACACAGAATTCTCATATGTTTGCTTGAGTCCTCATCATCAGGCCCAAGGAGAATCTGAGTCTAACAGCGATGTATTTGTGCATTTTCTGCATTGATTATGAAACAAAATCTGCAGGATTCAGTCGAATAGATTTAAACATGCCAAGTATGTTAAACAGAGCTGAATATGGTTAAACTGGCCAGAAAATCTACTAAATAAATATACAAGTGGTGAGGAACATGTAGAACCTGTAAAATCTCTGTGGATGTGGGTTTGTAATAGGATGATAATGGCATGCATACTACAATTCCGTGTAATATATGCTTTATTTTGGGGACATTTAGATATGTATCTCCATGTTATTGACCTACATTCTACCTAAAATGACTAGATTATTAGCTGTCATATGGAGATGAGTACGAGATGAAACTGGATACGAGTACCTGAGCTTGTGCATTTAGGTAGAATGTAGATGTATGAAAGTTAAAAACCACACACACACACACACACACACACACACACACACACACACGCACGCACGCACGCACACACACAAATAAGTTACGATGACAGAATTCATTAGCAAGGAACATTCCTGGACTGCGAGTCTCACCAAAGTCACGCTATGTACCAAGCCTCACTGATATAACTCATCTGTTTAGCATCTAAAACGTCAGACACAGAAGTACGCGTGTATTGGTGTAAATATTCCAGATTAGACGTTTTAATGTTGATGTGTGTCTTTGTGTACGTGAGTTAAGTCTGTCTTAGTACGGCAGTCTTGGTACTTAGTTCTTTTAAGTATGTAATGTGTGCTCTTTATGGCTGATGTGTCTCAAAGACAGAAATCTGACCACCAGTGAAGAGACACAAACAGTAACACATTAAAAGATGATGTTCTTTCGTGTCCGACTGCTCCTTCTATCCCAGATTTCTTTACTGTCATGTAAATATTCCGTCAAAATATTTCTGGTCTAAAATGATAAAAGGAGTAGTTGAGACCATTACCTTTTTCTTTATATTTTATTTTATTTTTATTTAATTAATTCATTTTATTTTATTTATAAGTCTTGGGTCAGTAAGGTTTTTATTTAAAGAAATAAGACTTTAATTCAGCAAGGATTTCTTAAATTGATCAAAAGTGACAGTAAAGAAATTTATAATGTTACTAAAGAGTTCAAATAAATGCTGTTCATTTGAACTTTCTATTCATCAAATAATCCTGACAAATGTATTATGGTTTCCACAAAAATATTAAGCTGCACAACTGTTTTCAACATTGATAATAATAAGAAATGTTTCAAATGAGATGACTGAATTATTTCTGAAGCATCATGTGACACTGAAGACTGGAGTAATGGCTGCTGAAAATATTTTATAGAGCAAACAGCTGTTAAATTGTAATAATGTTTCACAGTATTGCTGTCTTTACTGCATTTTTGATCAAATAAATGCAGCGTTGGAGAGTTTTTTAGTGTATGTTAGAGAAGACCGACAGTGAACTACTCAGGAGAGAGAGGGTGAAAGAGATTGAGAAACAATAAATTTTTTTCTACAACAACTTGATGCATACACACACAGATTTAAATGGTGACCAAAACATTTCTCTGCCAGCACTTAGTACATATTTTCTGTGCTCCATTTATTTAACATTTTTCCAGTGTCAATGACACTTTACATCCTTAAGTTATCATTTATCTAAGTTCAAAGTCATTGAAGCATATCTAAAGAAGTAATCTGAGGCCTACCGCTGGCAAACAACTTTTCTTCCCAACTGTGTTTCTCCTGGGAACTCATTCTAGCAGAGTAGAGTGATTTGTTGATGTATTTCTAATGCAAAATCAAGATAACAAATAAAAAAAAGATTTTTGATGGCAAAATACTAGGACAATATGTTCTTGCATTGCCAAAAACAAAAGAGATAATACATAAATTAGATGCAGTCCACTGGTGATCAATGAGGATGCGTTATTCAATCTCCATCATGAACGGCTCACGGTTTCATAACACACCATCTGTGAAAAACAACTCGAGGAACAGAGTGGATTAAACTCTACAGATCAACATGGCCAATATGATTAAGTCTGTTTTGAAGCTGGACTAAAACTAACAAACTTCAAAAGACAGTATTTTGACTAGAACTAAAATGCAATTTAATGAAAAATCCATCAACAACAGTCAGTGAAACTGTAGCTTGCAAAGTTACAGGCTTGTGATAATTTAAAGCAGCTCAACTTGTGAAGCACTTTTTTAATGTATTTATTTATTTTTTAAAGAAATCTGTGATGCTTACCAAGGCTGCATTTATTTTATCAAAAATACATAAAAAAGTAATATTGTGAAATATCATTATTTAAATGAACTGTTTTCTATTGTAATATATTTAAAATGTGTTTTATATTTTCAAATTTTAAATATAATTTAACACAATCCTGCTTCAGACAGAGGCTGGAAGAGCTGCTGAGCTGTGCTGGGTTGAGAATCAAGACGGCCAAATCTTGCAGTCTCTCAATCTGCAAGGGCAGGCAAGTGGATACACACTTTCCAAGATCTCTTTCTAAGTGGCAGGGGAAGAATTCCAGTGCTCTCTGAGCAACCAATAAGAAGTCTGGGCAGAAAGTACCCAGCTGAGCTCACAGACAAGCATAAGGCAACTACAGTCACAGCTCAGCTGAAAGATCCCACTAAAGAGCATCTCACTTGGGTACAGCCTGGAGAAGACCAGGCTGGTGTTTGAGCTCAAACAATCGAGTGACCATTTTTGTTCTAAATGCTGGTGCCAAGGTTCAGACCGGTAGGAAGTAGAAGGCAGAGGAATGCATTGACTACACCATCGCCGTCCTGAAGCACTAAGAGTTGGTTGGAAAAACCCAGCAGGGAAGACAGGGTCTCGGCTGGGGTGAACCATGCAAGTTCTGGTCAAAGGCATCGACAAAGAAGCAGAAAAATTTAGTGGTCACAGAAGTGATGTGATTAGAAAAGGAAAGATTTCTTGTGACCAAGGCCAACAAGGCCAGTGGACGAAGAGGGACGACTTCTTGCCAAGGTCAGTCAGCTGGAGCGAGCAACCTTTGGAGAATTCCCTAAGCCAGGTTAAGTTTAATTATTAGAGCAACTTACGACACACTTCCTAGCCCAGTTAACCTGGCACGGTGGTTTGGAGCTTTAGAAATCTGCGGCTCGTGTGAAGCGGCTCAGGGAACACTCCACCACATTCTGTGTGGGTGCAAAACTGCTTTGGCTCAAGTCCACTACAGGTGGTGTCATGACCAGGTGCTAAGGAAGCTGGCAGAATACACAGAACGAGCAAGGGTGATGGCAAACAAGAGGCATCAGAGCCTTAAGAGTTGGCCTGACCAATTTGTAACAGCAGGTCATGGCTAGTTGAAGGGACTGGTCATTACCAGTAGACTTGCACAGGTGGCTTTAGTTCCCCGCTTCTATCGCACAAACCACCTCGTGGCGTAGTCCGAGATGAGCAAGCGGGTGGTGCTAGTGGAACTGACAGTGCCCTGGGAGGATGCAGTTCAGGAAGTGTATGAGCAGAACAAGTCACGGTATGCCGACCTGGTAACGGAATGCCAGGGAAAAGGATGTAGAGCAACGACTTATCCAGTGGAGATAGGCTGCCATGGCTTTGTGAGGCTCATAATCATCTTAGTTTGCATTGCTGTAAATCTACTTGTACTACAATATAACACTAAAAACAGCAATACACAGTAATATACTGCAACTGAAAAGCATATTACAGAAAAGCAGCACTATCTTTAAGACAGGTGAGCTGCTGTCAGGTTGTGTATAGTGGACATTGAGGGTTTCTTTACAAAAAAGTAATGAGTTACAAGCATCACTACTTCCAGCTAATTACTCCCCAACACTAATGGATAAATCCACTAAAAACTACTGAAACAGAAGAGCACATCTTTGAATGACTGGATTGCAAGTGCTCTCTGGTTGGGAAAAGAAGACATAATGTGTTATATAATCAGCTCTTTTCTCCTCTGTCCCTCAGTTTGGCTCTTTCTCTTTCCATGTCTGTCACACAAATGCACACAAGAGTGTATGAAACACTCTTAGAGGTACAAGAGTGGATGTTCAGTTCAGTCATACAGTATGGTTAAAAGGCTGTGACGCACTCCAGCTTCTAGTAGTCAAAGACAGTGACAAACAGTCTGTCACAGGTCCTGCATGAATACTGTCAGCTAAAAGCATGATAGACACTATTTATCAAGAAACAGGACAGATAATTATTACAATATCTATGTTCTGTATTCTTTAGGTAATCACATGGTCCAAAACAAACTATTAACTTAAAAAAAAACATATGTGACACTGTACATTCATTACTTATTAAAAATGTCATTTTGAACATGGAATTATTTAGCCATTTTACCATGTGTATTTGTGATCTTACATAGCAGCATACATAAGGCTAACCAGTCACTGTCTCTCAATAAAACATGATGATTTGTTAAGGTGAGAAGGTTTGAACATAGGTTTGTTAAGGTGAGAAGTATTCCACATATGTGTTGCCAAATAGAGTTCTGAGAAAAATGTCTGCATTCTGGTAACTTTTTCCAAGAAGGTAGAAGTTAGCAGACATTACAAATTGCGATAGATGTTTTCTTTAGAAGATGTTCTTTCATTTGAATCATTCACTTCACTTAAATTAGCAAAATCAGATTATCATTTACACAATTCAACTTAAACCACTTATTATGTTGTGTTTTCTGATAACTTTGTAGCCAGTGGAAGCTGTAAGAATTTACAATCAGCTCCTTTTTTATTTACATGCCAAAGCCAACTTGATTTTTTTATATAAAAACATTAGTACAGAACACACTCAGAATATCTACAACTTTACCCAGCTCTGTATCTTTGATAAGAAAATACATACATAACCATATATATATATATATATATATATATATATATATATATATATATATATATATATATATATATATATATATGTATATATATATATATATATGTATATATATATATATATATATAATATATATATATATATATATGTATATATATGTATATATATATATATACACACATACATACACTAAACTAAACTTAAGCTGAACAAAATAAGAACAGGGAGGATATCAGAGAATTGGTTTGGATGAATTTATTTACCTTTCTGTTTTAGGGAGGCCAGTTAAACGTTAATATGTGGCAATGCATGTTTGAGAAATGTAAATTGCATGTCACTTAAGGGTCGCTGACCTGGTGTGCTCCATCACCGGGAGTGTACACAGAGCTGAAGTTCTTCAGGTGGTCTCGGGCATGACTAACTCCCCTCAGTGTCTCAAACATGTTCTCCAGGGCAGAGTGAGCAAGCTCCACAGTCAACTCCTCAGGGCCTGAGACTCCTACAGAAACACATACAGAGACAGATGAGTGTCTTAACATTACATTAATGTTCATGGAATAATCTCTCTTTCTGGCTTTCTTCACATGCAGAGATGTATGTTGTTTGCAAAATGGTACAACTCTTGTTTTGGAATTCCAAGGCAGAATCAAACTCAGTAAAGATAATATTTGGGTCAGAACAGAAGAAATAAATACATTTAAAAAAATGCTTCAACAGAAACACATTAAATTGATTAAAAATGACAGTAAGGACATTTCTAATGTTACAAGAGATGGTTTCAAATAAATGCTGTTCTTTTGAATGTTCTATTCATCAAATAATCTGAAAGTAAAATGCATCACAGTTTCCACACAAATATTAAGCAGCACAACTGTTTTCAGCATTGATAATAATAATAAATGTTTCTTGAGCAGCAAATCAGCATAATAGAATGATTTCTGAAGGATCATGTGACACTGAAGACTGGAATAATGGCTGCTGAACATACAGCTTTGCAATCACAGAAATAAATTAGATTTTAAAATTATATAAAAATAGAAAAGAGTTATTTTAAATTGTAGTTTAATAAGAGTTTTTTCATTTTTAATTCAATAAATGCAGTAATATGAGAAGTATTACCAACCTCAAAATTTTGCATGGTAGTGTACATGTTTGTGTTTCTATATAATACTGAAAATTGTGATAAATTATATTTTAAACTAATACACTAACATAATATATTGCATACAATCATTTATGTACTGTGGGCTCTATATTATATTGAGTTGTATTGCTGAAAGGGAATCAGAGGACAAAAGCTCTTTTCATTGTAAGGCAACAGCTCCTGCATGAGTTAATCAAAATTTAATATGCACTCACTAAACTCAGATGCTATGGAATGAGAGCGCGAGAGACTGCGAAAGAGAGAGAGAACGTCTCAGTTTCATTTAGGGAAGAAAGCGTGAACAAAAGTGTTCAACAAAAACAAACTTTGTTGTCATTCCAGCAGCACTGATGGTGCTGAAAGCGAAGAGAGACTCAGAGAAGACAAATGGAACAGCAACATGGGTGGGTGAGGCAGGCACACAGTCCTGAGCCAGCTGTAGAATGCAAGAGCCACCCATCCTTCAAACAGATCTAAACAATCTCACACCTGAGAAATAAGACATTCAGCTCTGCCAGTTCAACCCCTTTGGACCCGCAGACGCATGGCTAGAGCGGAGCAGTACACTTACGTAAGACTACAGGATGAAAAAGGCTTTATTTTCAGATGCACCAACTCAGGCGCATTTTGACGAGATGGATATCTACCAATGTCAATCCTATAGCTAATGTACATACCCACCCCCCCACCCCCCACCCAAAAAAAAAATCACAGCTGAAATGCAACATATGATATTGACTATTGGATCATAGTTTGATTTAAATTATTCAAAATGGCTTGGGTTTTATGGTGCTATATTCAGCCTCAGTGTATTTGTGAACTAATGTGCCACAGACACGGGTTTAATTAAATGTATAATCTTACTTCACTCTTGGGGGGGGGGGGGGGGGGGGGTCCCATCCAGTGTTACTTTCAAAAAGTAATTAATTACAGTTACTAATTACATAATCAATATTGTATTTAAATTACTAATTACTCTGTCTGAAAAGTAACTTAGTTACTCAATAAGTAATTGATTAAAATTATTATTAATTATTAAAATAGCTAATTAGGCTACATCTTAAAATCCCTATAAACCTTAATAGAAATTAAACTCTTTATTCTTTCAATTTGAGTCAAACATAGAATAGTTTAGCCTTTTAGCTTTAAAACAACTGTAATACTTAATTTTTATAAAATTTTTTACCTTCTTTGGTTAACAAATAGAAATACTCTGCACAATATCTGAATAACAAAAAAGCTTAAAAGTTAAACAATACATTTCAGTTTGGCAAGATGTTCAGGAAAAGCCCAACTAGTAAAATTCATACAGGTTTATGTAAAAATAACACGTTAACTAACGTAGGTAAGAATAAATTACAGAACTTATCTTCTCTGCTTAATAAAGCCATGTGTCAAATCATGCTGTTATTATGAGGTAAATTCCTCATAACAGGTCTTCTTTCAAAAATGATGAAAATTAGATGAATCTTGATTTTTTTTTTCATCTATTTTTATTTTTTATTTTTTATATCTAGGTGAGGGTGTTTGCGTGCAGGTGACTGCATATAATGAGCTCAGATACGGGAAAGACTGGACCTCAGTTTCATACGGATTACATAATCAGGAATATTCGTTTTCGATTTGAATTCGTTCATTTAAAAGTAGAAACTTCAAGCTTTCAGATACGGGAAAGACTGTACCTCGCTTAACTTTCATAGGGATTACATAATCAGAAATATTAGTTTCTGATTTGAATTCGTTGAATTTAAAAGTAGACACTTCAAGCTTTTTAGATTCTATTGATTTTAGTCTTATATGTATCTGAGCATTTAAGGTTTCTCTGTGAATCAGGAAAATCTGAAAGTGAATGAGCCGGCGCGCGGAGGGTTAAAGCCGCTGCATTAAATTTTTTCTTTAGGCGGTAAATTTAGATTTCAAATTCAATATTGATTTTAGAACTGTTGAAATTATTTACTGTATGTAGCGCAAGTATTTTATAAGTAACAAAATATCGACTTGAGTTCATTATTTCATGAGTTCACTAGCAGAGCATGATGCAAGTACGCCTCAGATGACACACAATGTAAACGCTGTGACCTGCTGACGTCGAGGCCAGCGTACACCTAGACATGTAGACGTTAGCAGATCATGGCGTTTACATTGTGCGTCATCTAAGGCTTGCTTGCGTTATGCTCTGCTCAAGCCTCCCGGTTTTCATCTAAAATATCTTAAATTGTGTTCTGAAGATGAAAGAAGCTTTTACGGGTTTGGAACGACATGGGGGTAAGTGATTAGTGACCAAATTTTCATTTTGGGGTGGAGTGTCCCTTTAACATTTAATTTAGGCTAAATTAAATTTTTTTGCTGCTGTGCCTTAAAGACCACTATGTAAATGTCCTATTCACATGTGCAATGAGATACAGCACTTCGCGCAAGTTGCATATTCAAGTCCAAAATAACTGCTTTATCATTCAGTAAGTGTCTCTTTGCTAAGTCTGAATCACACTGTGACATGTTCACAAAACAAGCCATGCTCAAACTGTTATGAACAGACTAAAATGATCAAGGATATTGTTAATAAAAATAGCGCAGAGGTGTAGGTGCTACACTCAGCCAGTAATTACAGTGAAAACTGTTTGGGAGGAAAAACTGTATGGAAAAGATCATTTGTTACTTTCAGTCAATTTACTGAAACAAATCATATCAGGAGATATAAAGACACACTGAGATATCAAAAGTCAAAAGTATGAGAAATGAAGTCACTATTTACTGTATTACTTTTTTACATTTTATCTGCATACCTGACTCACTACAATGAAGATTTAAAAAGTTCAATAACTAATAATCACAAATATAGGGTATAATGCAAATAAATATATCTCCA
The DNA here is from genome assembly GCF_936440315.1 of Barbus barbus. NCBI lineage: Eukaryota > Metazoa > Chordata > Actinopteri > Cypriniformes > Cyprinidae > Barbus > Barbus barbus. Next base: position 15,612,402 of record NC_136742.1, on the reverse strand, counting down.
CACAAGCATATCCTTCCATCAACAGTTGTCCCTGACTAAGAAACTGCAAGAGATCTGCAGCAGGCAGTTCAGTTCATGTGTAATGTGTGTGTGTTTTTATGTAGCCACAGACGGTTTGACCATGTGCCAAGAGAAACAGTGCAGTCGTGCGATGGGGTGTTGGCTGCGGTTTAGATGGTAATGGTGATCATAACACCAAATCCTGAGAGCCAGCCAGTTGCTGGTGTGAGAACAGACAGGAGTCACACACATACACGTGTGCATATCCCCCACATTCTCCTCTCACGCAAGCCCTTTCCTTTGAAATACAGACAGTGTGTGCGTAACAGATTTGCTATATAGATTTATACTGATCTATATAGCAAAGAGGAGAACAGAAGATTAACTTCATAAACATCCAAAAAAACACCCTAGATCTTCTTTTGTGTGTCTGTCAACAACAGGTTACATGACTCCCAGAAAGAGTACAGTTGATTAGAAAGATACCAGACACAACAGAGAACAAAAGGTGAGCATGTGACTGAAATAAGCCCACTGTCAAATTAATCTGAGTAAAATGTGGCCTTGTACACTCTTAATGAGATCTAATGAGACAGAGGTGAACAAGGTTAGTCACCTTCACAGAACTCACTCTACTGAAAAACTGCACACCAATATGTGCTTACTGGAGTTTGTTGTTAAAGGGGTAACATCACTGAACAAAAGTATTTGTAGCACCCATGCTGCTTTACTAAAATGGCTTCAAAATTGTATTTCTGATTTCGATAATCTGTTTCACTAAGATGTACATCACAATTGTAATTATCAGTTGCTTCTTCCATTACATTACAAAGCATCAGCCCTTAATAATGTGGAATCTGGAAAGTGTCTGTTATTTGTGACCAAATGCAACCTTGTGACCGTAGTTCAGCCATGGAAAACGGCAGATACAAATTCCTGGAAAGCAAACAATGAGCGATTCTGTGACCAATCTCCTAAAATACAAAAAAATAAGAACACATGACAATTTCCAAAAATGGCTTACAGACATTCTACACTAACAAAATCATTCTGGGGGACAGAAAGATGGCCTCCTTATCAGCTAACTTTGTATCAGCTGAGGGACAACACAAATTGTGCTACTCAAATAGCACAATGGTGAATAATAAACTCTGTAATCAATGCAGGTTGAAAGAGTCTGACAGAACAAAAGAACATTCCTTTACTTCATTCCACCCACAGACAATAACATCATCTCCTGAATGCAGTAAAGTCTACTAAACTGGACTAAAGAGAGCCATCTCCCTAACAACTGAAAATGGTTCCATCCTCAACGGAATGTAGACATCTTAATACACTTCCTTTTTCTCCATTCAAGTCCTCTGTGATCCCCTCACATACACCAGCTTCAGTCTCGGGCCTCTTTTAGAGGAATTCAGTCTCTGGTACTATTAATAGCAATGCTTGATTTAGTAATAGTACTAATAAGGTGATGAAGAGTGTGTGGGCATTCATACGTTGTGAATATGAGTCTGTGAATCAAAGCACTGCCTTCTTGGCCTGGGAACAAAAGAAGAACATCTCTGTATAATGTTAATCCGCAACGGAATTCTGGCTCAGACCTAAAAATGCTCTTGCATATTCCAAGTGGAACTCAAACACAGCACTGTAAGAAAGTGAGAGTAAGAATGCAGTGGTCAGTGTAGAAACTCAATGACAAGTATGCTGAGGTGAACACTCTTTGAGAAATATTTTATAAAATTTCTGTAATTATTCCATTAACTCCATTAAAAATACTTAAACAATATAAAAAAGTTTGACAATCTGCCAATCAGTCAGTAATGATACTGATACAATTCAATTTGACATCACGGAAAATAAAGATAACTTGCAGGTCAGTAAAAGTCACAAATTCATTTTGGTGAAGTATTCGTCAGATTAGTAGACTGTTAAGTTAAGTGAAGTGACGTGTGACCAAGTATGGTGACCCATACTCGAAATTTGTGCTCTGCATTTAACCCATCCAAGTGAACACACACCGTGAACACACACCTGGAGCAGTGGGCAGCCAATGAGCAGTTGGGGGTTCGGTGCCTTGCTCAAGGTCTCACCTCTGTTGTGGTATTGAAGGTGGAGAAAACGCTGGTTATTCTGGTTGTAACTGGTTAACACTTTGGGTTACAAGTCCGACTCTATATCCATTAGGCCACAACTGCCCCCCAAAAATTGTATGATTAATTCAAAATGGATTCAAAGATTAATTTCTTTTTGAACAATTCATTAAAAGAATAAAAAAATCTGACTATATTGTGTGTTTTTGATTTACTAAAAGAACGGGCTAATAAGAATCATGTGTTTGGGAATCGGGCTACACTAATCATGCTGAATGTTTGTGACCTACTAAATGAGCCAGTTCTTGTGAGTCATCTGGTCAGGAATAAGACTACACTGCTAATTTGCTAAAACATACAAAGAGTTCATTTGCAAAAACAGATAACTCTTGTTTTTAACAATTTTCAAAAATCATGTTTTTTCATTGTGCATTCTAATTAATCTTAGTCATATTGCAGTTGGGTTATTGTGATTAGGTAAAAAAACAAAAAAAATCAAACCCCCCCCCCCCCAAAAAAAAAATACAGCTAACTAACATAATAAAAACATGATGACATAATAAAAAACACGATTTTTGAAAATTAAAAAAAAAAAAAAAAAAACATACACACATTCATACATTGCTTGCAATTTAAACTACACAGTAGTTCTTGTCATATTCCATAGAACACAGTTTTTAATTGCATCAAACTCTGTGTCAAAGATTCTGCTGAAACATGATGTCATGGTAATGCCATGGTGCTTTGATATCTACCTTAGTGTATGATCACCATATTCATTTACCGTGGGAATGTACATGGTGTGCAAAAATACCATGATACATACCATAAATAGCATGGTTCATGGTTCATGGACAGAGTACCCAAGCTGTTGAAAGCCATGAGAATTAAAGATATGAGAGATTATAATGTTTGAAATCTGAAACAAAAATTCCACATTTATCCACTGATCCCCTTATCAAGATCCAGTGGAAAACACAAGACTAATCTAAACCTGGCTCATTGTTTAAATGACAGAAAAATGCCACACATTGTCATTGTAACAGACTGATGCTGAGTCTTACTTCCACTCTCTCAGCCCAGCATTCTTGCAGCTAATCTCTAACAGAACATTATATAACTCAGTAATGCTATTCAGATACACACTCATGTGTTTAAGAAAGAAGAAATTGCTGTAGAAACTATGTGAGGGAGAAAGAGAGAAAAAGTTTTGTAAATGAAAATGAGGCATCTAGTCAATGAAAAGTGACACTTGACTTTTTAAAAACTGCTAAACTTCCTCATCATACAAATTACAAAGTGCTCTTTAGAGATTTGGAGAGATCCTCCTGCATCTCATGTCCTCAGAAAACACTTCAAAAATCATTATAGTTTGAGAGATGCCAAAAATAATGTCATCGGCATTCCATCAGGTTGGCAGCAACCTTATATTATTCAACCAGCTCTGTCAGCAGTTTGAGGAGTCTTCAACACCTTCAAATAATCAACAGCAGAGCTGGCTCACATTCAGCATTCCAGAAGCAGCAAACAATATTCTGACATTCCATGCTTTACACTTCACCAGCACCAAGGGTCCTGTTTTGGGAGGTTTTCCATAGTTTCTCCCTGGAGGAGTTCTATAAGTGGGAAGCAGGACCAAATCTCAAGCTTTGGAGACTGAGAGGAGACTGGGAAAATTACAATTAAAAAATAGTTTATTGACCAAGTAACTGAGCTATATGACCAGGCGAGTCCCAAAGTCACAATAAACATAAAATATATAATTAAACTCAATAACATAGAGGATATATATTTCTTGAGCATCAGTAAGCGTGGACAGTGTTAAATGTGTTTATGCTTCTGTACAATAGAAAAAGTAAAAAACATTTTGTACCTGCCCTGAATTGCTTAATGGAAAGCAGTGCTGGAGAAGTGTGATTACCCAAAGGTGTGGTTTCCTTACAATTTCACCTGCTCCCTGAACCTTGACTAGATCTAATTGGGCAACCCGCAGCCACTTATTGCTTTTCCCTTAAAGACTGAGACTATATTTGGGGATCTACCTGTATACACATATGACTGAGGTAAGGATGAACTCCGTAATAAAACTGGGCTATTAAACCTGGAAAAGATTAACATTCTTGAAATCCTCTCTTGGTCCACAATTATCTGTATTGTCGTCAATGGGCTGAGCTCCAGGAGTCTGTGGCCGCACCACCATCTGTTCAATCACCCAAACGGCTAAACGGAAAATGAATCACAGCCTTCTTGGCACCCATGGATCCAACTCGACTGATCTTATCTGTACAAGCCATACAGTCCATACAGCTCAAGATTATAAGTGAGATCAAAACTTTACCAAAGAACAAAACACAAGGCAGGTCTTTCAAGGCCACAACACCAGTTGCAGTCAAGACTATGAAACAATATTGTCTGTTTGTATATGCATTGAAATGCATAATATGAATGTACTGACAGTATCTAAAACAAATAATATTAAGGTATGCACAGCTTATGCAACGTGTAAGTCTTTACGAAGCAGCCATTAATCCAGTCTTCAAGTTCTCATGGTATGCTGATTTGGAAGAATTATTTCTTATTATTAATGTTAAAATTAGTTGTGCTGCTTAATATATTTGTGGAATCTGCAATATATATTTTTTCCAGGATTCTTTAATGATCCCAAAGTTCAGGACAAGGTCAAGACCTAAGTTCACCTTTGCATAAATCTGAAAGGTCTCGAGATCCAGAACAAAGGATAAAGGCAAGAAATTGATGTTGATCTCTGAAGCTAAACTGTTATCGAGGAAAGAGGAGAATTCCGGCAGGAACACTTCAACCCTCTTTACTTCCGCTACTCTAATCCTTTAAACCATAACCGCTTGGCCCTGATGCGAGACTCATAATAATCCTTTTAAATCATGGCTGGATGAGAGAGAAAGAGAGAGAATAAGTAAGGGAGAGAGAACAAAAAACAAAGAGGAAGAAGAACAAGAGTTACAGTATATGATCTACCACTGTAGTTTATGTGTGTGTAACATAAGGCATGTATAAAGGATGTTTCATTTAGAAATCAAAGACTCTGAGCGTGTATGAGTTTGTACGTTAACGGATTATTTACAGCTTTTTTTGTTCAAATCCCACATTTTAAGTTTTAAACTGATTAAAAATATGAAAAGAGAGCCAAAGAAAAAAGCATTGCTTATATTAGCCCAGGTCTACTGTATGTGAACTAGTATGTGGAGAGCCCGTCCATTTAAGAGTAAGAGCTAACACACCAAGACAATGACATAGTTGATGTATCCACACACACGATCACAAAGACCTGCCTATATGCTTATTTACCATATACATGGACACTTTATAGAAAATAGAGCCTAAATGCACAAGTATATTCAAGTTTATGAAGTATATACTATGTAACATACTGTTCTGAATTTGGGTCAAGATGTAGGACAAGTGTTTCATTCGACTTAAGAAAAATACATACAGATGACCTGAATAAGTCTTAAGTTATTGTTGTTGTTTTTTTGAAGACTGAACTTAGAAACATCCTAGTGCCTGTGAATATCAGAAGATCTTGAAGCACAAATCCATCATAACCATAAAGCTGCAAACAATTACACGGGCCAACCGCTAAAAGCACTATAGGCCCTGAGCTTGACCGACATTGTAGTCTGCATGAGGCAACGTCAAGAGGTGCAAAAACAGAGGCATGAATTTAGGTTTAGTGTGTGGCACAACAGACATGTATACCTCTTGTCAAGCAGAACAAGGTATGCACTTGAGAGACATACAGGTCCTTTTCAAAAAATTAGCATATTGTGATAAAGTTCATTATTTTCTGTAATGTACTGATAAACATTAGACTTTCATATATTTTAGATTCATTACAACACAACTGAAGTAGTTCAAGCCTTTTATTGTTTTAATATTGATGATTTTGGCATACAGCTCATGAAAACCCAAAATTCCTATCTCAAAAAATTAGCATATTTCATCCGACCAATAAAAGAAAAGTGTTTTTAATACAAAAAAAGTCAACCTTCAAATAATTATGTTCAGTTATGCACTCAATACTTGGTCGGGAATCCTTTTGCAGAAATGACTGCTTCAATGCGGCGTGGCATGGAGACAATCAGCCTGTGGCACTGCTGAGGTGTTATGGAGGCCCAGGATGCTTCGATAGCGGCCTTAAGCTCATCCAGAGTGTTGGGTCTTGCGTCTCTCAACTTTCTCTTCACAATATCCCACAGATTCTCTATGGGGTTCAGGTCAGGAGAGTTGGCAGGCCAATTGAGCACAGTAATACCATGGTCAGTAAACCATTTACCAGTGGTTTTGGCACTGTGAGCAGGTGCCAGGTCATGCTGAAAAATGAAATCTTCATCTCCATAAAGCTTTTCAGCAGATGGAAGCATGAAGTGCTCCAAAATCTCCTGATAGCTAGCTGCATTGACCCTGCCCTTGATAAAACACAGTGGACCAACACCAGCATCACTGACTGTGGGTACTTGACACTGGACTTCAGGCATTTTGGCATTTCCCTCTCCCCAGTCTTCCTCCAGACTCTGGCACCTTGATTTCCGAATGACATGCAAAATTTGCTTTCATCCGAAAAAAGTACTTTGGACCACTGAGCAACAGTCCAGTGCTGCTTCTCTGTAGCCCAGGTCAGGCGCTTCTGCCGCTGTTTCTGGTTCAAAAGTGGCTTGACCTGGGGAATGCGGCACCTGTAGCCCATTTCCTGCACACGCCTGTACACGGTGGCTCTGGATGTTTCTACTCCAGACTCAGTCCACTGCTTCTGCAGGTCCCCCAAGGTCTGGAATCGGTCCTTCTCCACAATCTTCCTCAGGGTCCGGTCACCTCTTCTCGTTGTGCTGCGTTTTCTGCCACACTTTTTCCTTCCCACAGACTTCCCACTGAGGTGCCTTGATACAGCACTCTGGGAACAGCCTATTCGTTCAGAAATTTCTTTCTGTGTCTTACCCTCTTGCTTGAGGGTGTCAATGATGGCCTTCTGGACAGCAGTCAGGTCGGCAGTCTTACCCATGATTGCGGTTTTGAGTAATGAACCAGGCTGGGAGTTTTTAAAAGCCTCAGGAATCTTTTGCAGGTGTTTAGAGTTAATTAGTTGATTCAGATGATTAGGTTAATAGCTCGTTTAGAGAACCTTTTCATGATATGCTAATTTTTTGAGATAGGAATTTTGGGTTTTCATGAGCTGTATGCCAAAATCATCAATATTAAAACAATAAAAGGCTTGAACTACTTCAATTGTGTTGTAATGAATCTAAAATATATGAAAGTCTAATGTTTATCAGTACATTACAGAAAATAATGAACTTTATCACAATATGCTAATTTTTTGAGAAGGACCTGTAGTGTTTTTTCAGGCATGTCTTAATATCTTAGCCAAATTTGGTGAGAACCAAAGTGTTGACAATAAAACCTTTCTTGAGTGGCATGTGTTACAGAAGTAGGACGGAGACAGAGAGATGGGTTAATGAATGAGGTTTTATTTGTCAACAGGTGAGCAATGGAGTGAGATGTCAGGCAAATGGCGATCTTGGAAGTCTTGATGGATAAACTGGAGGAATAACTTGCGTATCTTCTTGCAGGCAGAGCGGTGAACCGGAGGAGACACACACCGCAAACAGGGAGCTGACTCGGGAGAAGCAAAGAAGCAGACAGGCTGGAAAGCCTAGGAGTACACACACGGGAAGGTAGTTCTGCAGGTAAGTAACACGGAGGTAAGTAGCAAGACTATAGCTGAGACAGCGATAGCAGTCCTCTTTCGATTAACAAGACCGGACATTGAATGCTTGGCGGTGTGTGTCTTTGATGGTAGAGGTGATGAGTGACATAATGATGTGCAGGTGAGTATGATCAGTAATCGGGTGAGGGCGTGCGCTGTGATTGGCTTGTGGCAGAGCCTGGCAGATCTGTGACAGCATGATTGGCATTTTCAGAGTCAGTTTTCTTGGCATGTCACAGGAAAATTGTTTTGAATAGGAAAAACGTATTTTTGCCTGCTGTATTTCATGACTAAAATTTGGGGATGATCAAAACAGATTAAAACTGTAGAATGAGTATATTTTGTAGTGTTTTGTCCACTAAATGTCAATGCTATCAGTGATATTACCTACTTTTGTTTCAACACACCAAAATGTCGGTGAGATACAGTAATGTGTGTCCAAATTTAACTGCAGACAGGCGCAAATGGTATCATTGGACTTCATCAAAAGAGACTCTTTAAGGCTCCTGACTTTGGACCAAATTATTTAAAAGTCTAAATAGCAACTGTTTAGCCTATTTTTCATTTCTTTATATTAAACTGCTGAAGTAGCCTACTTTCAGCGGCAAATCATTTAAAAAATAAATACATTTCTTTCTGACATGCCAATTACTATAGTGTTAGGGAAAGTATCATTAATTACTCACCCACAAAAATAATGACTTTATTTAACAATTTCTTCTCTTCTGTGCAAACCATTGATGTCACACGGACTATTTTATCGATGTCCTTAATACCTTTCTGGGCCCTGAACGTGTCAGTTCTGTTGATCTCTATGGAGGGTCAGAAAGCTCTCAGATTTAATCAAAAATATCTTTATTTGTGTTCCGAAGATGAACGTAGGTCTTATGGGTTTGGACGACATGAGGGTGAGTAATTAATGACAGAATTTTCATTTAAACAATTTTCAAATTGTTTTGTCATATTATAAGCTCCATATTAAAACAACCAAACTGTGTTGAAATTGATTTTGTTGAGTTTGGCATGAGCCAAGGAAATAGGAGACTTAACTATGTAGGCCAGATGTTACATGATGACAAAAAGCCAAATTTGATCATATGATGGCACTAGAGGGTTCCAGTGGGAGATACTAAAGATGGTCAGATTGATGTTCAGACTTGCTGCACACTCGTTAAGCCTGACCATATGGTTCCTCGGACTGCCTAGACTCCTAAGAACAAGAAAACTAACACAACAGATGCCTACGCACATTCAGTTCTTGGCCCCCAATAATACACAATCTCTCTGTCTTGAAAACATAAACACACACCAAACAATCAGTCCAATTGGTTCCAACATGCTGCTAGATTGCCTTGGCTGCCAGTTCTCCACATGCTTCAGATGGTTTGTTTCCTCCATGCAGAGTTGCGTGCGATGTGAATATGTGATAGCAGCAGTTGTATTCTTTCAAGGTGATCACGTTTGATAGGAAGTATAGATTGAAGGCAGTGCATAGTATTTTTAGCAATGAGCCTCAATTATGGTAGCTCACGCTATGCAGCTGCTACACAAACCACACACACACACACACACACACACACACACACACACACACACACACACACACACACAATCACAAACCAGCTTTCCATCTCTGCCCCTTTATCCTGCGTATGACTAAAGCGGAAGGCATGAGCGCTAACACAATCCATATCACTGTTCTCAGCGAATAAAGATGCTCAGTATGTGCCATCAGTCCTCTACAAGCAGGATGCTGTGTGTGGGTTCAATATCTCATAGAGCATTACACAGTGGCAATGACATTAGTAAAGGGTTTAAAGGCACAAACCTTATTTATGCTGCTGTGTTCAAAACACTAGCTTGAACAACACAGAGGTCATGGATTTGATTCCAAGAAATGCATGTATTTATAAAATATCTACCTTGAAAGCAATAGCAGTTGCTTGGGATAAAAAGCCTGACAAATGCATGAAAACTGTAAAATGTACCAGATTTTCGTACACTGCATGTAAGAATGCGGAAATAGATCAGTGCTATGGTTATCCTGAAATAAAATGATTTTATATAATTTATTATAATAAAATATAAATATGAATAATATAAAAACTTGTTGCCTTGGCAACTAACTTAAATGAAATAAGGTTAAGTTAAAACATTAAAACTAAAACAGTAGTAAAGTAATAAATATTAAATCAAAATATAAAAACAATAAAAAGTATTTAAAAATCAACAAATACACTGAAGTTAAAATGGAAACTGAAAATAAAAAATAAAGAATAATAGCTTAATCAAAATAATAAAAACTATATAAATAACACTAAAACACATGCATAAACAACATTTGAAGATCTGAATTACAAAAAGGTTGTGTGGATTAATTGTCATCAATATTGTATTTCATTCTTTAAAATTTTAATTTTATATGAAAACATAAATAAAAAAAATCACAGTTTATAAATTAATACTATGACCTGCGTTTTAATTTAGCTTCTTCCTTTAAGATCTACCACAAAACCAACTTCACAGGACTGCAAGAGAAATCTCTTAGGAAATGAGTAATTCCACAGCTTTATCATCAAAATGGAACAATGCGTTACGAATATAAATGTCATATTTTTAAGAAATTGTATGGTCTCCATTAGGGCTGTCACGATTCGTCGATTTTTAAAAATCATCAACTTCATTTTGCTCGCATCGACTAACCGGCAAAATACCGGAAGTCTCACAGCGGCTCTGTTCACAGTAGTTCCACAGAAACTGTTATCATTTACATGTGGAGCATCTCAAGGTCATTTTATCATCTTAATGGGCCTGCAGGTCAGTGACATTTTCACAGAATCACAATGAACTGTTTGCGAGTGTGTGGAAGAACAATAAATACAAAAGAAAATTCATTGGAAATTATGATTCAAAAGAGCTGTTGCAATATTCAGGGTAAATACACTCATCTAACAGTCATGTAAATAGAGTGAGCATGTCTGTTTAAATCTGAGGTCTCAAACTCAATTCCTGGAGGGCCACAGCTCTGCACAATTTAGCTCCAACCAGCTCCAACTCACACCTGCTTGGAAGTTTCTAGGAAGTCTCAAAGACCTTGATTAGCTGGACCAGGTGTGGTTGATTAGGGTTGGACCTAAACTGTGCAGAGCTGTGGCCCTCCAGGAATTGAGTTTGAGACCAATGATTTAAATGAAGTGAGCGAGTGGCATATGTATGAGTTAATTATATTACATTAACAAAGATTGGACCCGCTGTAGCCCATTCCATGTACATTAATATTTATCTTTCCAACAGCTGCTTAGTTGCCAGTGCGACTTACCATGAAAGTGGCAATTATCTACATTGATATCTAGTCTCATAAGAATATGACACAATAAATATTAATCAGGGCCACACACAAACACTTTCTTGATTAGAGGCTTAGTGAAACCCCTTTTAGCTAAGGTTTAAATACACAGAAAGCCCAGAGTTTGAAACTGAGATCCTACTATGGCTATGAAAGGTTTAGGACTTGAGTGAGGATTTTTAGCATATTTCAGTTTATAGTTTATCGCAACCTAAAGAACATTATGATTTTGTCAGATGACAAAATAAAAAAGTCGAAGTATTTGTACACTATTTGAGCTGTTTTTTCCCTGATTAATTCCAAGAACTTGAGGTATTTTTACCTCATTTTAATGTCCTGTAGCTCTATCGCCCCCTATTAGAGAAAATACTGAATAAGCCCTGAATTCAGCTAATTCAAGTCTCTAAACAATAAAACTAAATACCACAGTACCCTTAGTGTTAATTCATGCTGTTGTGCATGCTGGGAAAACATACATTATTAAGAAATCAGTAACATTGTTTAATACGAAATTGCTTGTTAGCCTAAGCAGTGTGACACTTGGTCTAACATGTTTGTACACATATTCACATTTCACAATTCCTATTATCTGTGACTCAGAAAGTACTCATTTCTGACTTTTCTCATTTTTCCTCAGTAAAAGAATGGGTGACTATGGTAACTGGGATTTGTCTTTGTTTTGACAACATTAGTCCTATATGCACATTTCTTTACAAACACATCAGAAAATACAACAGCAAAAAAAAAAAAAAAGAAAAAAAAAAGGAGTAAACAGTGGTTTGATGATGATTCATAATAAGTTTGCAAATCTTTTTCTGAATGAACTTGTGAGTCACCTTTCATTGTCTTAGAAGAAAACCTCTGACTAGACTGTAAAATGTATTAATAGGACTCAAAATTCAGGAAGAAAGGCAAAAAGAGAAACAAAACAATAAATCAAGGCGTTTCACTTCTGAACACAACAAACACACACTCAACTATCTCTCAAGACCCAGAAACATAAGGTAAAGGAATGTAAATAGACCAAACAATGACACAAATGAAACACAGGAAATAAGTAATCAAACTAAAACGTACAGGAACAAACGACCATACAAGAAAACAAGCTATTCAGAACTAGTGGCCATCAACTCAAACTGCACTGATCGTTCTTTTTTACACAAAGCTGTTTTTATGACACACAAAATTCAAAGATATTGTCAGAGCAGATAGATTTGGAAATATCTACATATCACTATGTGTAAAGAATAATCAGGAATAAAGAACCCATTGTGTGATGAAGAGAGAATGAAAGGTACTGTGATTGATCACTTAATTTTAGTCTGTTGGGCATCCACTATAATAAACTATGAAACACTGCCCTCTGGCTTCAGTCTTCAGAAATACAACTAGTGTCTTATTCAACTCCACAAAAGAGCCAAGATAACACCAGAATATTTATTTACATTTTCCAATGAATTTATCAAGTACTATATATGTATTTATTTATATAGAAATATTATTAAATATTATTATTATTATTATTATTATTGTATTATTATTAAATATTAAATATTATTATTATTATATTATATATTATTATAATAAATATTATTATTATTATTATTATTATATTATTATTATTAAATATTAAATATTAGGGGGAAGTCGTGGCCTAATGGTTAGCGAGTCGGACTCGTAATCGAAAGGTTGCGAGTTCGAGCCCCCGGCCGGCAGGAATTGTAGGTGGGGGGAGGGAATGTCCAGCGCTCTCTCCACCCTCAATACCACGACTGAGGTGCCCTTGAGCAAGGCACCGAACCCCCAATTGCTCCCCGGGCGCTGCAGCATGGCTGCCCACTGCTCCGGGTGTGTGTTCACGGTGTGTGTGTGTGTGTGTGTGTGTGTGTGTGTGCATTTGTTCACTACTCACTGCTGTGTGTGTGCACTTGGATGGGTTAAACGCAGAGCACCAATTTCGAGTATGGGTCACCATACTTGACAATACGTCAAAACTTTATTATATACATACACACACACACACACACACACACACACACACATATATATATATATATATAGTAATTAACAAATAAATGCCGTAGTGGTAGCCTGGATTAATATTTGCTTAAATATAAAGGAAATTAATTACTAATTAGAAATGTACATCTTTTGTCACTTCTTGTCTCTTCAGAGTGAGTGTTGTTATATGTATTGATATTTTCAACAGCATGAGAAGAACTTGAGTCTTCTTAAGTGAAGTTTTCTGTGCAGCCTGCTGTGAAGCGATTAGGTATCAAGAATGAAGAGGTAACTGCTGTGCGTTTGTGTGCACTGCATAAATCTGTGTGTGTGTGTGTTTAGGGGGAAATGCTCCTTCTCCCTCTGGGTTAAATGACACCTGGCATTCCCATTACAACTCTGAAAAACAAACACATGGTTCTGGTGCACAACTAGCATTTCTCCGCACGTGCACACACACACTGTAAGAGTGAGTGTCAGAGAAATGGGTGTTGAAGTCCACAATGAACACACTTCAGCATCCACTAAGACAAACCCTGAAAGACATGTTTATGACATCCTGTCTTGTTTCACCCTGTTTCATAACTAGAGAGCTCTCCTTTTCTGTGTCCATTCAGCCATCCATCTGCAGTTATTTCTTATTCAATCCTATCTGTTCTCAACATGCATGTAAAAACACACAAAAACATGCACAAAGTGAAAGTGAAGCAGAAATGCTTTGGGGTGTATATGCATTGTTTCTTATTTCTTCCTCCTTTTGTTTTTTTTTGTAAATTGTTCAGTGTAATTTTTTTTTGTTCTTCACAAACTAGAAGTTAAACAGCTTAAATGTAACTCCATAAATTAAATTTGCTGTAAAATTAAGCAATATGGGGCAAAACATGATTGTAGTTGTCAGCTTTTTCTTACTGATGCATTCGGCACACACACACACACACACACGTTTGTTTTTGTGAAAAGTGGGGACATCCCATAGGCGTAATGGTTTTTATACTGTACAAACTGTATGTGCTTTTGCCCTACACCAACCCACACCTAAACTTAGCCCTCACAGGAAACTGCATTTCTACTTTCCCCCCAAAAATCTCACTCTGTATGATTTATAAAAGTTTTGAAAAGTGGGGACATGGGGCAATGTCCTCATAAGTCACAATTCACCTTGTAATACCTATGTCATACCTGTGTCATTACACAAATTTATGTCCTCATTTGTCACAAAAACGCACGCACACACACACACACACACACACACACACACACACACAACAAAGCTTATTAGATTCTGGCCCAATTCCACATCTGATTTTTATTTTTTCATTTTTTCTACAGACATTTCTACAGGAAGAAAAACTGTTTTAACATTCACTTCCTCCTGCTGGTTAAAACTGGTACAGTGAACATGCAACTGTAAAACTAACACTTGACCATTTATATGTAGAACTACTTGAAAACTCCAACTCTAAACATAAAGAGACAAGAAATGTAAGTGACTAGGTCATGCACAAATAAATGCATGCACATGCAATAAAGTACACAAATAAAAGTATATGAGAACACCAACTTGACATTCAAGGACAGTGTGGGATAGTGACTTCACGGGAATGTGTCCATGAGGTTTTATTAAACCACAAGGGGACACTGCGTCCTCAAGAATCGGGTGGGTCCGACTAATGGTAAGCTTCATTCTGTCCACCCCCACAATAATATGCAATATAAGCCAGCAGCACACACCCACCCACATCCACCCACCCACCCACACACACACCCACACACACACCCACCCACACACACACACAAACACACACACACACACACACACTCTGTAGTAAAACTTGGCTGTTTTATTTAATTTTCCTCTGGGAGATTAGCGTCAGTCTCGCTTCGTCCAACTTCTCTCTTTTTATAACACAAAAGAGGCAAGAAAAAAGCACCAGCACTATGCAGCCCAGATGTGCCTCTCTAGACGTATTCCCTCTCCTTCTCGATTTCCTCTGTTTCTCCCTCCATACCTCCATCCATCCTTCCTTTCTTCCCATCATCTCTCGCTTGCAAACTTGTCCCTTCTTATCATGAGAGTTGTCCCATGAAACACTGGGAAAGCCTGAGAAAATGCTCTGTTGTGCTATTTCACAATACTTTCTGTCTTGATTTCAACACAAACAAACTTTGTTACATTGTTCTCACACTTTGAGATACATGTTGGTGTTTATTTAACTGAAGAAAGTGTGAGAAATGACACATCTGACGCCGAGAAGGGAACTGACTCTGATTGAAAGCAATTGATTGTGCTTTTATTTTAGCATCAGATTCAATAATGGAATTATGCAAATCAAGTAATGTGCAGAATGCCTAAAATAGCGCAATTTGTATTACACAGTCCTCCATTTTGCTGGCCAGTTTTGAGTGGCATATTGTGGGAGATACAGCAGACTACTGCAATGTGACATGCTTTACTGAGACTGTACTGAAGTGCCTTTAAGTATTTTTCCCATTATTCTTCATTAGTTAGTTAGAAGCTATGAACCAAAGCAACCAGCTACCAAACATGCAAACTGAAGCAAAAAAGTATTTAAAAAGCGGACAAAAAGACAAAGATACAAGAACGTGTACTTAACAGATTTAATGAGAGAAAGAACTACAATCCCATGAAGCATTGCGAATGACAGAAAAATATAAAGTAACTGATTTAAAGTTATACTTCATGAAGCAGTGCTTCATGCAGTGGGAGTGGATGGGTGCTAAAAAGTTCGGTCACACTTTATATTAGGTGGCCTTAACTACTATGTACTTACATCAAAAATTAGTACAATGTACTTATTGTGCTCATATTGTATTGCAAAACATGTCTGCTGCTATTGAGGTGGGATACGGGTAAGGTTAGGGACAGGTTTGGTGGTCTGGGTAGGTTTAAGGGTGGGTTAAGGTGTAAGTGATGGGTCAACAGTGTAATTATAAATGTAATTACAGAAATGAATTACAGATGTAATTACATATAGTTTTTTTTTTAAACATAAGTACAATGTAAAAACATGTATGTACACAATAAGTGCATTGTACCAAATGATTAATTTAAATGTAAGTACATAGTAGTTAAGGCCACCTAATATAAAGTGGGACCAAAAGTTCTTTTGGCACAATTTGCTTTTCACAGGTCTCTGATCAGTGGAGATTTCTATGTAAGATCATGGGTAATGTAGTTTTCCACCAGTAGTTTTACTGTTAATCACAATTATTTAAAAAATAAGCTGAAATAATGTGGACTGGTCTTCAGCAAAAGGCATATTGAATAACAACCTCGTAGCTCTTTGAAGGTTTATGGAGTTTCCCCAATTTTAACATCAAGACTGCCATTTTCTTTACCTAATGCTGACTTCAAATTATTTAATAACACTGTTAAACATAATCTTTAGCAAATCTAAGAATTAATGTTTTTTATATAAGTGAATTGATTTTAGTTCATTTAAATTTTAAGTTGACAAAGCTGTATATAATTTTAATATTGTTAATCTTTTTTCAGTTTTTGCTATCCCATGAATTTAATTATTGGCTTATCGATATCAGCCACAATTTTAATATGAATGCATTCTTAATGGAAATGTTTTAGTACATTCTCTTACTAAAGATCAGTTTATATTCATCTGAAGTATTTCTGGCTCTTGTTCTGTATCACTGAACTGAACCCTTATCCACAATAGCCTAAACTTGTCAAGCAGACAAAAACACTCAGGCTGAGCTATATAAAACCCACCAAACACAGATGAGGATCTATGCACGGAATCATTTTGTTCTAGAACAACAGCAAAAAGAATGGGAGAATGTTAGTTTTGAGTTTAATGACTGAAAACAAAGTCTGAAACTTGAGTTGGCACACTGTTGACCTATTTCAAGACATCACAGCAGCACACATCAGTAAAGTGAGTGTACGTGTTTAATCAGACATGATGTACTAATTAGCCGATGAGGGCAGTGAAGTGAGTGTGTGTAATGTGATCTGAGGCTGAAACCTCTGGCTTGGCTCGGAGCGTAATGTTCATGAGTGAAACTTGAACCGCACTTGAGTTTTCATAATCGATATGTCTGCATATGAATGTGTATGCCACGATGACATCTGCTAGCTCAAATGATATATGAACAAGAGCAAGGGCTCTGCGTGTTTGTGTTTATTTAGTTTAGAGGACAAAATTGTCTCCAGAAGTGAGCTGAAGCTGACAAAACCTCCCTGTTAGGACATACAGGGCAGAAAAATTATTCATGAATAAATTCAATATTTTTTTGTTTTTATATAAAGTGGTACTAAAAATAAAAGTGTAGGCTATAATAAAATAATATTATATACAATAAAACACATATATATTCCTAATTTAGATAAGTGTGTGTGTGTGTTCTGGAGTAAGACATGAAGTGTATTTAGTGAGCTGTCATCAGTATTTCACAGGGCTGTTCTGTAGGATGAGACTCTGGCATGACTTACAGTTATTTCACCAATGATCCAGCATGAAATTCTGCTTTGCTGCCAAACCAAACCACACACAAACCCTCAGTCCACATGAGATGGACCCTTGAGCTTGAGTGTTACAGCGAGTGTGTGTGAATATATTACCATATGGATTAGTCATATCCATTACTAAACACCAAATGAACATGTATCCATATTAGTATTTAAAAGACAACATGAATCCATATTCACTTTTAACTTCACTAAAAAACTGACATAAGTCAGTCTGAAATACAGAATATCCAGGAGAATTTATCCAAGATGTCACATGATCAAGAAAATTAGATCTCATCGATTACATTTTTTTTCCAACTCCGTAATATTTAATAGAAAACAAAAAAGTCAAAACATAAAACACCTGCAAAGTGTCAATTTTGATTTCAAGCTCAAACAACTGTCTTTAAAATTCACTAAAAGTAATAAATGGCTAGTCTTGCTATTATTAGTTCATTTGTGTACATACGCACCATTCAGAAATGTATGGTCAGCTAAATTTTGAATCCCAAAAACAATTAATTTTATTCGGCAAGGACAAGTTACATTTTTTAACTTTTTATTTATGAAAGAACACAAAGAAAAAAGTATCATGGTCTTCGCAAAAATATGCAATGTTTCTAGAACATCAAATCAGCATATAAGAATGATTTCTGAAGGATCATGTAACACTGCAGACTGAAGTAATGATGCTGAAAATTCAACTTTGCATCACGAGAATAAATTACAATTTAAAACATTAAAATGGAAAACTTTTATTTTAAATTGTAATATAATATTACATTATTATTGTTTTTGATCAAATAAATCCAGCCATGGTGGGCACAAGAGATTTTTCAAAAACATTAAAAACTCTACTAAACTTTAGAAAGAAAAAGAAAAAAAAGAAAAGGAGAAAAAAGATTTAATAATAATAAAACATTTCAAATAGACAGCTTGTAACCAGAAGATGAACTTATTGATATAATCTAATTGTATTTTGCAGCAGTGTGTGTTCAATCCTTCATGCTTTTTATCATCCTCCATTACGTTTATTGCACTTATGTGCACAGTCTCACAGACTCCACTTCACAAACCCATGAATTACAGGATTCATCTCACTTCAGGTAAGTGCATCTCTCATAAACACTATTCTCTCCACCCTTTCAGACTGAGAGAGAGGCCGCTCCGAGACCTACACCAAATGGGTGTAATACCATTTCCTGTTTAAAGATTATTTACTGCACACAACGTCTAAGAATGCACAACAGTCCCCATCATTTCAGTCTCTGCATAAAATACCGTGGAAAGAATTCCAAAAAGTCAAAAAGGGAACTAATTGGCTTCTTTTATTTAAATTTTTTCATAAATATGGCATCTGCTATCAGCATTCCAACACACGCCATGAGTTATTACAGAAACAAAAGTATTGAATTGAGCCTCATACAAGTGTTTGTCAAATCAATGGGGAGTTTTACGAGGAGAACTGGTGGTAAATCTTTATGGTGAGGGAGACACACATTCCACAGGAGGGAAATGGAAAAATGGAAAGAGCAGATGAAAATAAGAGGGCAACCACAAGATCTATTTTCTTAGGAAAATGTGTGAAAATGCCTTTGTGAGTGTCGGCAGCACATAGCAGATGAATTATAGAGTCTCAGTGGCATATTCAGATGAGAGTCATTAATTCATGAGCTCGGGGAGGACAGACAGAGACCCACGAGGCCTGATTGATGAAAAGACACGATTAAACTTTGATCTTTCCTCCATGTGTTTGAGAGAATTGAAGAAACATAATGAGTATGTATGCTCATGGTTATGTAAAATGAACGATATAGGCCTCGATGTTACATAATATTAACAGAGTCAAATACAGTGCATTTGATGTAGTTGACCCAAAAATTTAAATTCTGTCGTCATTTACTCACCCTCATGTCATTCGGATACTTACAATTTAAAATAACTATTTCTATTTGAATATATTTGAAAATTGAATGTATTTTTAGCAACCATTACTCAAGTCTTCAGTGTCAAATGCTCCTTCAGAAATCATTCTAAAATGCTGATTAGGTGCTCAAGAAAGATTTCTTATTATTATCAGTGTTGAAAACACTTTTTTGGAAACCATAATTTTTTTTCAGGATTCTTTGATCAATAGAAAGTTCAAAAGAACAGCATTTATTTGACATAGAAATCGTACGTAACATCATAAATGTCTTTAATGTCACTTTTAATCAGTTTAATGCATCCTTGTTGAATGAAAGTATTAATTTCTTAAATAAATAAAGTCTTACTGATCCAAATTTTTTGAACAGCAGTGTAACTTCTAATGAAAAATATATATTAAATGAATAGTACTTTACTAGTGTTTCTAGACTTTTGGACCCCACTATACACTCTTAATATTATTAATACCTTTGGTCTGTGTCTGCAGTCTGCTTAATGGAAGCACAAATGCACAAATCCAGGCCATAAATCTCCAGTGCACAATGTGTTTCATTTGAAGTTTCAATTCATAGGATCCTAAATTGCAACTGATTTAATGAAAAAAAACCAAAAAAAAAAAAACAAGATGAATGCTCACCCCCATGAGTCATGTGTAATGTAACAGTTCTGTTTGTGCATATGACAGCATGGAATACAGTATATGATGATCTGACGAACTGCTCTGCTGGAGGCTAGTGTGAAATTTTCAACTTTCACAAAAACGTGTTTAAGCTGCAGCCTGAGGTGGTTAAAGTGTTTCTACTGACAGTACTGGACAATAGAGGACAGTGTCCCAGACTCTGTGCTGCCAGAGAGATTCTGGATAGAGATCTGGACAGCGGATGTGTATTCTAGATTGCGTTTGTGTGCTGAATGGAAACACACAACTACTTGTATTTAGTGAGAGAGAATGTCCAGACTACTGACTACTAAAGTTTTGATTATATGTAGACAGTTAAAAAGTTTTTTTTAAAGACATTATTACTTCAACATCATTACATCAAACTGATTAAAAGTGACAATAAAGAAATTTATAATGTTACAAAATATTTTAAATCAATGCTGCTCTTTTGAACTATTTATTAAATTTGTAAAAAATGTTTCAGGGTTTCACAAAAACATTAAGCAGTTGCAATTCCAAATAAATTCTTCCTATATTCCAGAAAAAAGAAAAAACATTGTGTTCATCAAACATTATCAAATGCCCCAATCGATGCAAGTTTATATACTAAGTTTATATTCACAAATTATGAATCGATGCATTTAACTCAAAACAATAATGCTGGCTTTGTGTTTCATAACACACTGTAAATAATATTGGTTGCACACCATTTCAGATTTTTCTACAGTAGATGGTGCAACCATTTACAGTACACTTAAAAAGTGAGACTTCAAGTTCAAGTTCAAGTTCAAGTTGAGCTTTATTGTCATTCCGCTACATGTGGGGACATGCAGTGGAACGAAATGTCGTGTCTCGCAGGACCACGGTGCTACATAAATACAGACATACAACAATGAAGTAAAAAAACACTATAAACCTATACACTACTAACAGATTTAACTATAAGTATACTATATATAAGTATTTACCCTATACAAACTAAAAGAATAAAGGATAAAAAATACAACTATACGAATGCTTCACATAAATATTACCCTATACAAACTAAAAAATAGAAGATAAAAAATACAAACTATACGAATGCTTCACAAATACTGTACATGTGCAAAGAGAGACATTTGAGTCAGCAGCTGGTTGGGGAACAGTGCAGGATGATTTGTAGTGCATGAGCATGTAAACATACATATATTGCTGAGTTTTTTGTGAGATTGTGCACACGCAGCAGTGTGTGTAAGTGTCCATAGTGCACATAGTGTAAAGTGTAAGTGTCCATAGTGCACATAGTGTAAAGTGTGAGTGTCCATAGTGTAAAGTGTCCATAGTGCACATAGTGTAAAGTGTGAGTGTCCATAGTGTAAAGTGTCCATAGTGCACATAAAGGAGAGTGTCCATAGTGTAAAGAAAAATAAGAATAAAATAAATAAAAAAATAATTAAAGTTCCATACAGTTTTTCTTTGGTGTGGTAAGGTTTGGGGTGGGGGGTGGTCCATGTTCAGGAGGTAGGGGTTTGCATGGGGTTTCAGAGGGGGGTGGGGTGGTTTGAGTTCAGGGCTCTCACAGCCTGGGGGAAAAAGCTGTTGAGCAGTCTGGCGGAGCGGGCTCTGATGCTCCGGTACCGTCTTCCTGATGGTAGGAGCTGGAAGAGACTGTGGGAGGGATGGGTGGAGTCCTTCACGATGCTGTTGGTTTTGCTGGAGCATCGTGTAAGGAAGATGTCCAGGATGGAGGAGAGAGGGGCACCGATTTTTAGGGGCACTTGCCTCTTAAGTGCTGCAGTCACGGGGCTCTGCATTCACACCTGAGCCGCAGATGTGTAAGAAAAACAGGACTGTGAATCTCTCTCTGTGTGTGTGTCAAATAGGACAGAAAAAAATAAATTAAAAAAAATAAAAACAAGCATGTGTATGTTTGTTCTAGAGATTTTGCTCAGAGTTCAGTGGTCCAACAGGAAATTAGAAAAATGGACGGTGAGCACAAAAGAGTTGTAATCAGGTAAGGCAGAGAACCAGAAAAGCAGTAGATGAGTGAGGGAGAGAGAGGAGACAGCAGGACAGGAGTAAATGAGAAGCAAATTTTGCAGGCTGAGGAGGCAGACAGGATGAGGTGGATGTATGGCTGGATTAGGGAGCTCTAATGCAGAGGAAATTAAAAAATGAGCTCAAAATAGAGCAAAATAAAGCACACAGGTTTCATGCTGGGTATTTTAGTCTATCCTATGGAGCAGAGGTTATGGGGGTCACTTGTATGAGATGTCTGTGATGATGGAATAATATGGTTGGAAGGAGAACCTTAAAGCTGTGGAGCAGTTCAACTAGGACTAGTTCAACTAGTCGTTGCTAAGGTGTTTGCTTATGTAATATTCTGGTCCTTGCCTTAGAAAACACCAAAAATCAATTGACACTGTAAAAGTGACAAGATATGAGTACAGAAGGTGATACATATTCATTAGTGATAAATTTACTTGGCTATGGACTTGCACAACTGGAAGTGCAAGCTTAACACAAATGTCTCAGAGCTATACTTTAAAAGACACCCAGAAGAAAGAGAAGTCTGTATGTATGTGGAGGTATACATTCTATCAGAGCTGAAGTGGTGAACTCACACACATGGCCCTTGATGGAAAGCAGCTCTGAGTATCAAAGGGTGAAGATGACCTTGTGTGTGTGTGTGTGTGTGTGTGTGTCAGAAGCATGAAGGCGGCAAGGCAGTGGACCACATTTTGCTCAAGATAAGAATGAAAGATATTGTGTAAGAAAGAAAAAGACAGGAAGAGTGCAAGCTATAGGGAAATATATAGAGGTGGAGAACAGGAAAAATGCACATCGAGTATGTGTTCACCAGAATGAGGCAGAACAGGCCTCTAACATAGATATGAAACCCCATTAAATGACCACAGAAATCAAGGGTATATCAATTATTATGAATGAGAAGAACATCTTTCTCCATCCATACCCATTACCTATGGGACGTTCACACAGTTTCCAAATAATTCCTATGGCCGAAACGATGAGGAGGCCCCAAATAAGCCAAAAATAAGACAGAGAACGATAAATCATCCCTTAATTATTATAATAACAAAATCATAAATGATGCACAAAATCGTAATTTCTTTTTTTAAACTAAATAAAAAAAAAATCTATACCAAACTTTTTCTTGCATTTTAAAGGGGTCATATGACGTTGCTATAAAAATAACATTATTTTGTGTATTTGGTGTAATGCAATGTGTTTGTGGTTTAAAGTTAAAAAAACACCTTATTTTCCACATACTGTACATTATTGTTACTCCTCTATGCCCCGCCTTTCTGAAACGCGTCGATTTTTACAAAGCTCATCGTTCTGACAAACGAGGCGTGCTCTGATTGGCCAGCTATCCAGTGCGTTGTGATTGGCCGAATACCTCGAGCGTGTAACGGAAATGTTACGCCCCTCACTATATTGTGATGGTGTTTCCTAACGCCGACGAGACTAAAACAATAAAACACATTACAAACTCGCGTTTGAATAGTCAGTAGCAGAAACGTACTTACAGTCTGTGAGTCAGAAGCGTCAGACAGTCCTTGCAAAGTTGGAATTGCCCCACTTTATAGAAACAGCCTTTGTGCGAGCCAACATTGTAGGCTACTCTCCTGCCAGGTTCAGGAACTAGTACTCCGTAAAATGTGCTGCACACACTTGAATATTTGCGTTGTACTGCTCTGGAACATTGTTGTAAATATAACTTAACCACTGGTTTCTAGTTGTGTCCTCTTTTGGAAGCCCAAAGAAAGTAGTTTCGCTTTCACAACAAAACACAATGTCTCCACGACATGGCGGCGCCGGCGGCAGCAACACTACTACAGCGAGAATAAAAATCATGCCCTCTTTCTTGCATAAACATTTGGGCGGTGTTATGCAAATCTTCCCACACAGTGATGTAGACGTGGGGGCGTGTGTTTAAATGAGCCGTTTTGGGGGGCGTGGCAAAGTCTTAAATTTTATAAAGAATATCTCTTTGGTTTTGAGACTTTAATCTTTGCAACTTCAGGGATCTTATCTATGCACAAACAGCTTGTAACAATCCAAAGAGAAAGGAAAACTTGAAATCGCATCATATGACCCCTTTAAGAGAATTACACTTCTGTCCATTATAGGGATGCACAATATAACTGTACCATATTGGCTGTCGGCAAACAATCGATTTTTTAAAAATTATATTGGCTGATATTATATTTGCTTGTACTGTTCATTTCCACTATTTTACATTTAGATTTCCTTTGCCTTAAATTTAGTATAAAAAAACAACACCAACAAAACAATTTAATATCCATTTTTCATACAGTACATAATAATGGTGTGACACCTAAATTCATTTGTAGCACTTATAATGATTCATTTTATTTTTAAGCTTTTTTGACAATATAGTATAGACCTTTAATGTACCTTAAATGAAAATTAATATCAGCTTGACCGTATTGGCCAGAAATTTTATACTCTGTGCATCCCTACATGATTACAACAGAAGATGGTTTAGATGTAACACCACATCATGAATAATTAAACAGGACATTGAAAGAGCATCAGAGGGTCTCAAAGCAGTTTGTACCTAGAGCCCAGAGACTGCATGAATTGTGCCGATTCCCCAGGGTACCATCAATATATCTCTGCTGGACTATGTTATGTGTGTAGTGAAGTATAAGACTCAATATAAAAAATAACACCATTATTAGTGAACAAGAGATGGCAATTATTAACTAAATACTAATCAACCACTGACCATTGATAACTAATCATTAACCATCAATACACAAATACACACAGTCATCAAGAACTGTATCGGCCCCTGCAGAGATCAGGGTATCGGCCCCTGCAGAGAAACAAAGAAGACAGGGAGAAAAAGAAGGAGATAGCAAAAAGACTTGAGAAAGGAAAGACAGAGTTAGTATGGTGGAGTGAAGAGCTGAATATAGGGGCCGTTCCCCTTGGCTCAGGCCTTGATTAACACCAGACCTCCAAACAGGAAATGACCCGGCCAATGTCGAGCAACGGGAGGCCTTCCATCTGGAGCCCAGCGCTGCGTAAGACTCGAACATACACATCTGAACGACCAGAACAAAAGAGCGATAAAAACCAACACTGATTTCTCCAAAACCAAAAATGATTAAGAAAGCTCACCATTTTCTCTGCTAATTCCTCTCATTACAGCACTAGTAAAATGCCTGGCACAGATAATGAATTCAATTCCACAAGCAGAGAGACATAAGAAATTGTTGTTTCTGCTGTTATTCAGTGATTTTAGTAGGAAAGAAAAAATCTAACAAATGTCACAAAAAATCTTTCCTTATTTAAAACGGAAACAAAAGGACAAAAACAGCAAATAATTAAAACAAAAACAAAACAAAACAAAAAGCGAAACAACACAAAACAAAATACAACAAAAACTAAACAAAAATGAACAAAAGGCAAAACAAAAAATAAAGCAAAGCACAAAGCAGAACAAAAAAACAAAATACAAATAAAAAGTGCAAGAAGATGCAATATTTTGGAGACTGTAAGCACAATTGTTGACACGCAGAGAGATGGAGAGATGACTGGGGGGGGGGGGGGGGGGGGGGGGGGGGGGGTGTTGCATCTCTGCAGTGACCCAGACATGCACAAGCGTTAAGGGCAAGCAGGACAGACCCCAAGAGAGGACAAACGGAGCTAGAGCGAGTGTTGTGGATTGTGAGTGAGTAATCTCAACCATTCCCAAAGGAGTGATATGACCAGAAAGAATGTGGATGTGTGTTTGGCTGCATGTAAGAGGGCAGGGACTGACCCTGAAGTATCCTGCAGGCAAATTGTGATTGGATGATACGAGTGGTGAAATCCTCCAATCAGTAAGCTTGTCTGGTTGTGCTTCCTGTCCTGGAGCTGAGGAGCGTTTCATTTCCTTTAATTAAAGAAGAGATTTTTAATTTCCTTCAAATTAAAGCATGGTTGCTAATTTCCTCTGTAGAAACCAGCTTGGACAAACCACTACTGTCATTATGTGTGTGTATACTGTGTGTGTGTGTGTATTTTATATGTATATGTATATATATATATATATATATATATATATATATATATATATATGTGTATGAAGACTTCCAATGCTAAAACCTCTAAAAGCCATCTTGGTCAAAAATGAGAAAACAATACTGCGTGAATGCTCTCAACACATAGTATATGTTCATCAAGAACTTTCACTTCAAATGCGCTAAATCCCAGCCGCAACCCATTAAGAAGTACCAGTACTTACATAGAAACCTATACGTAAACAATTCAGTTAGTTAATATGTCGCTTTGAGTATTCCTCAATTAGTTAAACTGATTAAAATGATCAAATAATTCTTTAAGTAAATGTTGAGTAATAAAATACAAATAGCAACAATTTATAACCAGTAGAACAAATGAGAAGCAAATTAAATAAAAGCCCTAAAATTCATTGTACTGCATATTTAGAAAGAGCTATAAACTACAAAAGTAATAAAATTTAAACAACTATAAATTGTGTTATTGCCTTAGTCTTCATTGCATGATCATTAAATAAATATTTTGTTGTTAATGTTGTTTTTTTGACTAATGTCAATGACACTCACACCAATCTGAATTTTGTCTCGCATAAGGGATGAATATGGATAAAGAAGGAACACATCATTAGATGATATGATATCTGATAGCTCACCAAAACAAACCTACACATCCACTCTACCTGATGAGGCCACACACATATCCCTTATCTCCAGAGAGACCTCCCAAAACGATCCCTGCTGCCTATGGTTCCCACAATGATTGGTGAAAGATACAAAAAAAAATTATCTCAACATTTTTTTTTCCTTCTGTCATGTACTATGTGAATGTGTTAGTGCAGATGCAGTTGTACAAGTGTATTTGGTTTTAACGTGTATTTGTGAAGGATGAAACACTCCTGACTGAAAGGATGAAGTGGGATTTAAGTTTTTTTCCTGTATGTATGTGCAGTTAAATCACTGTGAAAGAGAGATTATGTGCATGTGTTTATGTGCTGGGACACATTCAGGTCATGCATGACACTTCTACATGTACTGTACATGTGTGTAAACAGTTGAGCATGCGTACTGTATGTGTTTACTTCTGTTTTGACTGTTTTCCAAAATATGTCTGTGTGCATTTATGAATTATACATGTGTGCATTTATAAGTGTATTAATAATTCTGCTGACAGATACTTTGTTTCTCTGCCTCTACATAACACACAGATAAAGCTGGCACATATCTAGAAGATCATTCATAATGAATTTCGGGTAGATACTGATAGGCCAGTAATCTCTTTAATGTTATGATCAGATAAAATAAAATAACAGATCAAATTTTTTTTGAACAGTTATTCATTATTAATTAAGTCGTTAAATTAACAATTTCCTTCAGCAGTGTAAGCAGTGGAAAGCAATCTCTTAAAAATTTCAATTTTTATTAACAGTGACCATTTTTAATCACTTTCTTAATAAAATTTCCTATCAATGCCACTCTTCTACAAATAGTCAAAATGTAACAAATTGTTCCATCTTTGAATCATGCTGTATAAGTATAAATGTTTTTCAACCCCTTCCCTTCAACCGCCTATTAGAGACACCTTTTCATAATCCAAAGAGTTCTCAATGGATAAAATCACTGGTATAAAATAACACATCCTGTACCACATGGAAATACCTACATGGGCTGCAACTACTTCTTTATGCTGACTTTAAACCTTGATGTGGCCAGCAGACATTAATATCATTCAATATCATAAATCATAAACCATAACAAAGAACAGACTCTTTTATATTTCTATTACTCTTCACTGTTCAAAGCACCAAGCCATTCTGAAATCAGGTCTGTGATTCATGTGCTATCCATCAGCTCCTAATTCAGACAATACCGCTCTATAAACAGTCTTCAAAGTTTTATTTATTGATGGGGCTCGTCCAGTAGCACACCATCGCACTGTTTTCAGAAAGTCAACACCTCCGTCAATAACATTCTCTGTTTCACACAAAACCATCTGAGGCCATCCAATTACATTTGCCTTTTCAGCTCAACAGGGAGCCTCTTTATCCAATAATATTTCTTGTTTCATAGCAGTAGTGATAGTTCAGGTACCACATGTGGATTTGGCTGTGGATAACTCCACTAAAGAACTTGTTTCCTATGATGTAAGACTGAAATGGTAACATTTTTCTTGATAAACAGACTTGTGCTTTAATTAAAAGCAGAGACAAACACCCACTCACACACATACATAGGTTATTGACAACAATTAGAGCCAGATTTAGAGTCAGACACATTCTCATTCACATTCTACACTCCTCTGTCTCGTTTTCTATCCATCCTCTAGTGAATTCATCCCTCTCTCAGTTCTGATCTGCTCTGTTTGGAGGAACTTTACAGCCTCACCTCTGACTCTCCACCCGCTGCTTTGTGAAGCCACAAGGCTTCAGTGATGACAGCGCTGAACTCCAATAACATCATAATAACATGCCTCAGCAAACACCCCTGCACTGCTGTACATCAAACTCAAAGAAGAAACAAAGCAGAGACTGCCGTCTCAAGCACAATATGTAACTACACAGATGTAAGTCGGATAGATGGATAAGCAGACAATCGTTATAGTGAATCAGGTCATTTGGTTCAAAAAACTATTAATTTATTATTTTTGATATCCCTGCACAGCCCTTTTTTTAGTAGAATACATTTGTAAGATAAATCAA
Source organism: Barbus barbus (assembly GCF_936440315.1). NCBI lineage: Eukaryota > Metazoa > Chordata > Actinopteri > Cypriniformes > Cyprinidae > Barbus > Barbus barbus. The sequence goes on along the minus strand of NC_136742.1, from coordinate 15,583,418 downwards.
TATTAATACAATAATAATTTTTACATTTATCAGTACAACATTTAATATTTTGTTAGGTTGCAGTTTTTTCATAGTTTTCTAGTTTTGTGAGGATATAAACAATCAAGTCATCTGAAGATAATATGATATAATGATGGATGGAATGACAAACAGTTGGACAGAAGACAGCTAGATAATATAAATAATAAATAAATGATTAAATAGATAAATATATAAGATGGGTAAATAGAATGACAGAACAAAAGAATGAATGATAAACAAATGAAAGAGCGACAGATGTAATGACAGAATGATAAATAGAGTGATAGAGTAATAGAACGATATAGGCTGGCAGAATGACAGAATGATACATAAAAGTCGTGGCCTAATGGATAGAGAGTCGGACTCGTAATCCAAAGGTTGCGGGTTCGAGTCTCAGGCCGGCAGGGATTGTAGGTGGGGGGAGTGAATGTCCAGCGCTCTCTCCACCCTCAATACCACGACTGAGATGCCCTTGAGCAAGGCACAGAACCCCCAACTGCTCCCCGGGCGCCACAGCATACATGGCTGCCCACTGCTCCGGGTGTGTGTGTTCACTGCTGTGTGTGTGCACTTTGGATGGGGTAAATTCAGAGCACGAATTCCGAGTATGGGTCACCATACTTGGCCGTATGTCACGTCACTTTCACTTTCAAAATGTATCATTATATATATACACACTCACCTAAAGGATTATTAGGAACACCTGTTCAATTTCTCATTAATGCAATTATCTAATCAACCAATCACATGACAGTTGCTTCAATGCATTTAGGGGTGTGGTCCTGGTCAAGACAATCTCCTGAACTCCAAACTGAATATCAGAATGGGAAAGAAAGGTGATTTAAGCAATTTTGAGCGTGGCATGGTTGTTGGTGCCAGACGGGCCGGTCTGACTATTTCACAATCTGCTCAGTTACTGGGATTTTCACGCACAACCATTTCTAGGGTTTACAAAGAATGGTGTGAAAAGGGAAAAACATCCAGTATGCGGCAGTCCTGTGGGCAAAAATGCCTTGTTGATGCTAGAGGTCAGAGGAGAATGGGCCGACTGATTCAAGCTGATAGAAGAGCAACTTTGACTGAAATAACCACTCGTTACAACCGAGGTATGCAGCAAAGCATTTGTGAAGCCACAACACGCACAACCTTGAGGTGGACGGGCTACAACAGCAGAAGACCCCACCGGGTACCACTCATCTCCACTACAAATAGGAAAAAGAGGCTACAATTTGCACGAGCTCACCAAAATTGGACGGTTGAAGACTGGAAAAATGTTGCCTGGTCTGATGAGTCATCGATTCTCGATGACCCATCCTCTGATGGCTACTTCCAGCAGGATAATGCACCATGTCACAAAGCTCGAATCATTTCAGATTGGTTTCTTGAACATGACAATGAGTTCACTGTACTAAAATGGCCCCCACAGTCACCAGATCTCAACCCAATAGAGCATCTTTGGGATGTGGTGGAACGGGAGCTTCGTGCCCTGGATGTGCATCCCACAAATCTCCATCAACTGCAAGATGCTATCCTATCAATATGGGCCAACATTTCTAAAGAATGCTTTCAGCACCTTGTTGAATCAATGCCACGTAGAGTTAAGGCAGTTCTGAAGGCGAAAGGGGTCAAACACAGTATTAGTATGGTGTTCCTAATAATCCTTTAGGTGAGTGTGTATATATATATATATATATATATATATATACACACACACACACACTGTAAAAAGTGATGCTGACTTAACTTTAAAAAATTTAGGAAACCCGTTGCTGAAAAAAAAAGTTAAGTGACAATTGACAATTCACTTAACTTATAATTTTTTTATTATTAATTACTTAATAATTTTAAGGCAACGGGTTTCCTCAAATTTTTTAAGTTAAGTCAACTTATCACTTTTTACAGTGATAAGAAGCCTATTTATGAAATATTGTGTGTCATCAAGCAGCACGCAGACTCAACCAGCAAAGTTTCACAAAAGTAAAATTTTTCATTGTGTTTGGGGCAAATATCTGCACTCCTTGAATGCCGAATTTCGGGGCTGTAGCTAACTGCTGTAATCACTGAAAAAAAGAAAAAAAAGAAAGTTGTTTCATCTTAAAATAATTTGTTACCCCACTGACTTAAAATTTTTAGTTTAGCAAATTATTTTAAGTTGAAACAACTTTTTGAAACTTTTTTTTTTTTTTTTTTACAGTGTATGTATATGTATGTATGTATGTATGTATGTATATAGACAACAATAAATAGAAAGTTAAACAGACAAGATGCATAGATGGATGGACGGACAGAGATAGACAGACAGATCGAATGGGCAGCTAATGTTGGTAAACAGGATGGCACAGATAATTAAAGACAGCAGTGAAGGTTACACCAGCACTTACAGCATCAACCCGTCTGTAATTGTGACGCTCTGTAATCCACCTCCCCTGAGGAGGCGAACGCATCTTTGAGTGCGTTTTTAACTTCTCACCCTCTGTATGTGTATGTTTGCTCAGACAGGCTTCTCTGCTGTGTATTTATGTTGTGGTGTACGTCCTGTTATTCAAGCTCTCTGAGTTTGAGAGAAAATATTCATATGTGTGTGTGTGTGTGGTGAGTTTCATTATGACTGTGTGTGTTTCTTTCTCGGCTGATTTTCTGCGGATTTAAAATGAGAGTTCGCGAGCTGTTCCCATGCTGACCAGGGCTGAGTTCATGTGTGTGTGTGTGTGTGTGTGTGCGCGTAAGAGGCTCGTTCCCATAGCGACCAGGTTTCAAGTCAAGCCTGCTTTCCATTCTGACCAATTTAATTGAGCCAAATGTCACAATCAATATATATTTCATTGAACACATGCACAGCACTGGTACAAGAACACCAGCCACAGCTGAATGTTCTTTCATTGTTAAATAATTTGATTGTTACACTGATGATGAAAACATATGGCAGAAGTTTCATCACACGTAAATGTTCATACGCTCAGAAACTCCTTTAAAATCTACAAATAACTGTCAATGAGCGGTCATAGATTTTCCTGGACACACCTTGTGTGCATTGGCACTGTAATTGGCAGTCCTGTGTTTATATGAAAGAGTCATACGCTTTAAAAGACAGAGAGAGGGAACGAGGGGCCCCGAGCAGAGCAGGAAGTTAGCAAGAGCCAAAGCATTCTTCATTAATGCAAGAGAAGAACAGAAAGACAAGAATGAAAGAGCAAGGAGAAGAAAGTTAATATTCATTCTAATATTATATTTCATATTAATTTTTAATGCATAAAATACTGTTACAGAAGCAAAGCATGTTTCATTAAAGTGAGATAAGAAAAGAAATACAAGAATGAAAGAGGAAGGAGCAGAGTAAAAGTGAATGCATATACAGTGCCCTCCATAAAGTATTGGAACAATAAAGACAAAATTGCTCTGTTGGCTGTGGAGTCAAGACATTTGCAAATATAATTAAAAGCTGAATATGAGACAAAACTACAGAATGTCACATTTTATTATTAGCCGTTTCAACACATACATGTTTTACCAAATAAAAAGAACAGCACTTTTAGAGTTCATCCCACTCATTGTTGTGAGCATAAGTATTGGGACAGTTGAACATAAGGCAGATATAAAAGATTAAAAGCTATTATTTAGTTGCAGATCCCTTGCGCACAATCACAGCAGTGAGTCTGTGACCCGTAGACATCACCAGACTCTTGGTCTCATCCTTTGAAATGCTTTTCCCAGCCAATTCCAATTGTTGCTTGTTTTGGGGAGTTTCTGCCTTTACTCTCTTCTCCAGCTGGTGGAATTCATGTTCAATCAGATTTAAATATGGAGATTGATTTGGGCGATCTAAGACTTTCCATTTCTTTGCCCTTATAAATTCCTTGACTGAACTGGCAGGGTGTTTTGGGTCATTGTCCTGATGCAATATGAAGCACTTCCCAATGAATCTGGTGGCATTTTCTTGAATATTGGTAGGCAAGATGGTTTTGTACACTTCTAAATTCATTCTGCTACTGTCATCATACATTAAGTCATCAGTAAAGTTGAGAGGGCCTGTTCCAGAGGCAGCCATGCATGCCCATGTCACGACACCACCTCCACCATGCTTTACAGATGAAGCTGTATGCTTGGGATCATTGCAGTTCCCTTTTTCCCTGCACATTTTGCTTTCCCATCACTTAGATAAAGGTTCATCTTTGTCTCATCGGTCCATAAACACAGTTCCAAAACTCTTCTGGCTCACCTTTGTGCTTTTTTGCAAACTCTAATCTTGCCTTTCTATTTTTGGTGCTGGTCAGCGGTTTGCATCTTGCTGTGTAATATCTGTAATTCTGTGTCAAAGTCTCCTGAGGACAGTAGATTGTCAGAGCATCACCCCAGCTTTCTGGAAGTGATTTTACAGACACGTCTTTTAGGGTTCATTTTCACAGCTTTTATGATTTGTCTGTCATCAACTACTGTTGTTTTCTCAGCTGATCAGGTCGTTGTTGGTTGCTGGTGTCGCTGGTGGTTTCCAAACTCTTGATTTCTCCATGCCCTTTGTTTTTGCTAGAGCTCTAAATGACTTCCTTTTCTTTTAGCATTCAAATTGCTTGCTTTTCTCTCAAAGTCAGCTCCCTCATCTTCATCCTGGTTTGTGTGTGTCATCATCGAATGCAAGATTCAGAATGCAGAAGTAATGGATATAACTGATACGACACATTCCCTGCTTTTAATATCTGAAGAATTAATGCCAATACTTATGCTCACATCAGATAGAGGGATGAAACTCTAAAAGTGCTGAACTTCTTAGCTGGTAAAACATCTATGTGTTGAATCACCCAATAATAAAATGTGACATTCTGTAGTTTTGTCTCATATTCATCTTTTAATCATATTTGTAAATGTCTTGACTCCACAGCCAACAGAGCAATTTTGTCTTTACTGTTCCAATACTTTTGGAGGGCACTGTATAATGTTAATGCATATAATATGCTACAAATGAATTTAGGCATCACAGATTCATAATATACGGCATGAAAAATTTATATTTAATTAAAATTGTGTTATTAAATTATTATTGATAAATTATTATTATATAATAATATATATGTGTTAGAATGACAGCAAACAATATAAATGTAAAAATAATTAATTATGTTTTATAGTATTATATAAGTAAACATACATAAAATAATAATTAAAAAAAACACTTTACACACACACACACACACACACACACACACACACATAGTATTATTTATTTTTTTATTATGTATTGTTATGCATTTATTTATTGTGTGTTATTTAATTATTATTGCTAAATTATTATTATTAATATAATTATTATTATTACATAAGTGTTAGGATGACAGCAAACCACACACACACTCTCTCTCTCTCTCTCTCTCTCTTTATAAAATACATTTACTATTAAATAAATAATACTATATAATTTCATGGCTTTATTTCTTAATGGAACTTTAAACTCAACAAAGCATATGCTTTTGTAAACTCAAGTTACAACATATTTTCCAACAATCGCAATGCTGCATCATGCCAGCTTGTTCCTTTCTGAACCCCACAGGTACGGAAACATTCATTAAAACTTAAAAACCCTGATTCCAACCACATTGACACACACACACACACAGATCTGAAACGACACGGTAAAGATGGAGGACCACACGCCAGTCTGACCACTGCGGCAAAGCATGTTATATTACACGCTTTCGAAGGCCGTGCTGATGGCGACTCTCTCAGGGTGTGTCCACCAGCCTAATAGGCACTTTGAATCTCACTTTAGTACAACATCAAATCATCGCAGGAGTAAAACAACCTTATATACACACACTTACACAAAAACAGAGCAGAGCCCTCAAGGATGGAAAAGTTGAACTTGTAGTCATGTTTCAAAAGATGCACGGCACACACTCTTTTAAGAAACCTCCATGTAACCTTGAATACACAACATTATGTAGGCGGAAAGCAAAAATGACTTGGAAACTAAAGCCTCGGAATGAGTTGGTTTGAAGTGCAGAGAGTGTACAGAGTTCATTCCTGCCGTCACAAATCAGGCCGAATCAGGTTTATAGTCTCTCATATGGGCCACAGATTCAGATGGCTTCCATCAGCTGTCACCAAACCGAGAGCGAGAGCATGAAAAAAAAGAGAAAAAAGGGAAAAGAGAACATTTGAGGAAAAAGTAAATCAAAGATTTCAATCTTTAACTTTGGAAGTGGATTCCACCCTAAAAACGAGCAGTGTGTTAGCGTGTGTGACTGATGGAGTGTGAGGGTGGTGAGTGCGTATTCCTGAGGACAAAAGAAGACAGAAGGCAGAGGTGTTTCCCTCCATTCATCTTAACTCGATCACTTTACCGTCTCCATCCATTTAATATAATCCTGACTTCTCTCTGACCCAGTTCTCATTCATCTTTTCTCTCACTCTCCCTCCAAAGTAACACACAGTACAGTAAATGATGGACAACAACCTGACACATGCTGTGCTCCAAAACCTACTGAGCTGCCTACAGAGGGAGAAGGCATCAGAGCCGTAATCTCAGTTGATGCTCCAAAGTCAAATGTTCCAATAGTTTTAGCCAAATTCTAAGGCAGTGGTTCCCAACCTGGGGGGCGCCAGAGTTCACAGTGGGGGAGCGAGAGCAGATATACTTTGAGGTAGGGCTGGGCGATAAAAAGATAACTATAATTATAGTGATATAATTTTCCTCTATAAAACAAGTTCGATAAATATTCAATTTAATGTTTATGCGGCAAAAGCGGAAACAAAACAGCGCTACTCATTTGAACCGCGCTACACGGACCAAACAGCGGCGGGTTCAAACAGCAGCGCAGCGCAGAGCGAGCTGACTAGAGCAGATGTGTTTACTCACCGATCACACAACCACTAAACAGCGCTGCGAGATCCAGTGAGAAGCACTTGAATTCAGCGAAGAACACAAATGACTGGTATAAACTAGTATCAGTCGATATCAGTCAGCTGATATAAACTAGTTTAAATCCAGATAAAACAGCGCTGACAAACAGCAGAAAAACACTGTGTGCAACGATACTGTCAGAAGGCTTTTCAATCTACAAATCGCCATTGTTTACCAGGGATTTACTGTAGTAACACTAACTGCACCATGGTATTGAGGCAGAAATGTAGGGTATTTATATAAAAATTATTATATTCATGTAGACGTATATTAAATGCATTAAAGGAGTAATGGAATGTAATTACAGTGTATTTGTGATTAAGCTATAGGCTAGTGTTTGTGCATTTATAATAAATGTATTTAAACTACTGTTTTTCTACCAAGAAACCATAGAGTTGCATTTTTACCACAGTATTGAGGTGCTAAATGTGTGGTTTTAACTCTGGTTATCATGATTCATGATGTAAATGTATGCTACTATGGAAGAACAATGGTTAATTTTAATAAAACTCAAACAGTCAGAAAAATTAAATTTCACCATATAAAAAAGGAGGTTGTTGCAATTTTTACAGATGTTACTGATTTTTATATTGAACAAATTTCAACACACACACACATACATATATACACATATATATATATATATATATATATATATATATATATATATATATATATATATATATATATATATATATATATATGTGTGTAAATTTGTTCAATATAAAAATTTATATTGAACAAATTTACCATATGTGAATTCTCAGATTACCATATGTGTATGTAGGGGGGGCCCATGAAAAAAAGGTTGGGAACCACTGTTCTAAGGCATACACAATGTCAGAAACACTTTTTGCGAAAAACAAAACAAAAAAAACAATCATTAAATTCATCATTAATAAACTTCTATTTCATTCGATACAAAAAAGTAAAGACATAAATAATATCTTGGTGGAACAAACTAATATTTATTTTTAGTTCATCAAGTCAATTAATCATCTTTTACAAGCCCAAATGTTTACCCACTAGGCAACATCCCTAATTCTCGGTTATTAGTAGGGGTGTAACGGTTCACAAAATTCATGGTTCGGTTCGATACAACACAGTGGTGTCACAGTTCAGTACATTTTTGGGGGGTGGGGCAATTGGTTACGTCGCAATGTTGGAAATGTTTCAGTTTTAAACCATGAAGGCTATCACACTATCATAATGGATGTCACACAAGCACACGTTTGCACCAGGTTTGCACACGTGCAAACTTTGCAAGATTTATGCTGGTGAACATCTTAATCTCAGTCAATTCACTATAAGCAGAAAGTGAAAGTAAAAACGGAATGACGGAGCTTTCGACATCTGACGCCGCTTATTCTCTCAGAGACAAAGAGAGATGAATCTACTTCAATATATGCTGCTAACGATATAGCCTATAGCTGTTTTCATTTATTTCGTTTATATTTCTCTTGTGGCCCATAAATACTGAAGAAAAAGAAAAGAAATGTATTTTGTGTTAAACAGGTTGTTTTTGAAAGTCGGTGCTTGAAATAAAAGCTTTTTATTTCATTGATTTTTATTGATGACTGCAGTGTTAATATTTTAATTACAGGACTATAATTCATTGTAGGTAGCCTATAGCCTAATAGACCTTTTTGCGTTAATTATTGCAGGGCAAATTAATTGTACTTTTAATTTAATAATAAGAGTAACTTCATAATAATAATAGGCCTAATAAAAATAAGAATGTAATGTAAAGGCCTACATTAATTGGAAATGCCAAATCCTCTTAATATTGCCAATAATTTATGTTTTTGACAATATCTCTGGCTATCGTCGATACAAGATCAGATGCACCCCAGCAAGGGGAGGCTATCGCAGGGTACAGTCTTTGATACTTCAAGAGTATAACCTCGACATTCAACATAGAAAAGGTGCAGAAAATGTTGTAGCTGATGCACTGTCTAGGGTGTATAATTTGGATAAGTAGGTTGTTGATAATATGATAGTTAAATCTTAATTCACGAGTTTACAAATGTTTATGGAGTACTATTTGTAAATTATGGGTGGGGGTGTTACGTCCAGTGACGTATTCACTGCACTGTGTATTGGGGTCTTCCTCCTGCTTCTCTGGCTCCTCCCACTCTTTCTACTCTGGCAGGTAGCTGATTGCCCTTTCCAGCTGCACCTGCTTACCAGCTGAGAAAGCAGTAGCATAAAAGCCAAGAAGAACCCTCAGAAGAGGAGAACTTCTCTCCAGAGCATGTCTTGTGTCCGGCCCTGCCCAGCTCAATGTGTTGAATCCTTTTTGGAGTTCTGTATGGTTGTAATCTTTACTAACTAAAGAAATTGTTGACTAATTCTGTGGTTAGCTAGAAGCTAGCTAACCTTTGTGCCCTTTTCTAAGCCAGATATTGCAAGATATATGTAGCCTATGGTTTTGCTGTTTAACCTTTGCTTTGTTTTCCCCTGCTACCAACAGCTTAAGCTGTACATTCCTGGTTGATTTACCCTTTTGGAAGCTGTAGGGAGGTGGGCGCCTTTTTTTTGACTGTACCCATTTTCTCCTGGTTTTTCAGATGGGGAGAGAGAGTATAATTTTGTTGTTGATTTCCTTTTATTTGACAGGTGTAGAAAGAATTTAACCCCAGAATAGAAATGATTTTGTTTGTTATTTTGGCGATCCACCCCTTCCTGAAGGTTTTGCTTCCCTTTTAATTTGACTTCTTTCTTTGTTTGGAAGATATTGTATACTTTCTGAGCTGTGAATAAAACCTGTTAAAGGGATCTGGTTGTAGTTGTTGTTGTTATGCTGTGGCAGGGGCTCGGCCAAATGCTCTTCTTAAACCCTTAATATTGTTACGTTATCTTTAAACCCCTAGACACCTAAGACGTAACATATTGAATGAAGACAATTTAAATTTTTGGGTGAACTATCCCTTTAAGTTGTCCAATCTTTAATATAACTGATATGGCACCAATATATTGTGCATCTCTACAAATACTACAGTACATGTAGATGTGCATACACTGTCTTTCAATAATATGAGCTCATAGAATCTACATGCATAAAACAATTAGCAAAATCCTGCATGTCACACCTCAGGACAGGTCCAAAGCTTGTACTATCCATGTGTATTTATGTGTGTGTCATGAGACATAGAATGATTCCAACTTATAGCGGTTTGGGCAAACGGGGCTGGTTTGGAGTCCCATTACACTGATGCATGTAGTTGTGAAGTGGAGAGGTCAGAGCAGCTGTGCAGCGGTCGTGCTGCTGGTTGTTTTAATGTTGTTTAAATGTTTCGGCACTAATCACTAGTGTGCTACACTGAGATTGGGCTTGACAGCTTCATGAAAAGTCTCTCAGTGATGTGGAAACTTAGTGACAATAATGTGACAGTATGTCATTAGTAATCTACCCTTCCCATCAACCCACAAATGACTGACTTAGAGTTGTCTCTACACATTACTGCTTTATTCTAAGGGTACTGGGATCATGAACTAGTATTCCACCACTTACCTGAGATCTCCTGCAGCAGAGGGCTTAATGAGGTCTGCTGGGTGAGTCGGAGTGTCAGTGCGCCAATCAACTCATTTTCCACCTTCTCAACGTGTTTTTCCTCATCAGTACCACCCAGACATGCGTCCTTGGCCATAGAGTACACATAGACCAGCAGCACCAGAAGATCATCCACACTCAGCTCACTAGAGTCAGAACCTGTTCCAGACTCACTGGACTTTATGAGGGGAAGAAGTTGTTTCAGAACCTCTGCCAGGTCTGAATCCCCCAAGGCCTGCAGAACAGAGACAAGACATTCATCAGCACTATTAAGACTATTAAAAATGTAGCATCGCATCTATCAAACTACAGCTGTGACATTTATCCAGCAGGAATTACAAAGTTCTGCTACAGTTATTTCCATGACATGATCAATCATTATGTCAGAGACCTCCATCGCAGGCTTTTCCAATTCTGCGTATGTTAAATTCTTTAGAAAATCAGGTCTGAAGGGAGCAATTATTTGTTCTGACCATGAACTAATACCTAATTCGTAAAAATTACTGAGCAAATTTGTGGATGAGATAGCAAAAATATATTTTAAAGCTGAAGTGCATATATTTTTTTTTAAAACATTTTCTCACAGCATAATATTAAACAATAAGCATAGGTATGGCATTTTTAGGTTAATGCCTCTGAAAAAAAAATATATATATTTTTTTCCGACCAATAGAAGATAGGGAAAGGAAACCTTTTACAATGGCACAGAAAAAAAGTTCATTTTAATAACTCTACCATGTTTAAGTAGGACTAAGTTTAGAATCAGTGATTTTCTGAATATATATGATCAAAAATATTGTAAAAATAGCAATATTGTGAAATATTATAACTGAAAAAATATATAAAACTTTTCTATTTTAATATGTTTAAAATGTAATTTTTTGTCAGTGTCACATGATCCTTCAGAAATCATTCTAATATGCTGATTTGGTGCTCAACATTTCTTATTTTAATTATCAATGTTGAAAACAGTTGTGCTGCTTATTTATTTATTTTTTGCAGAAACTGTGATGCTTTTTTCAAGATTCTCTTATACTGTAAGATAAAATAAAAAAGGAATTATTTGACAATTTTTGTAACAAATTTAAATGTATTTACTGTTACTTTTGAACAATTTTATGCATCCTTACTGAATAAGTAATAATTTCTTTAAAAAATAATAATAATAATAATTACTGACTCCAAAATTTTGAACAATAGTGTGTTCAATACATTCAAATTAATACAATGTGTCATAACACAAAACATCATAACACAATTATTGGTTACACTTTACTTAAAGCCTTTATGTACAGTATATTGCATTATAAAATTAGTTTTAATGCATTAATTACGCTTGTAAAGCACCTTATAATGCATTGTACAATCTTGTGAATAATTGTAACCACAGTAAAATATTATAGTACTTATAAAATCATTGCTACACTATGCATTTTAAATTCAGTTATAATTATTTACGACAAGATATAATGTATTACAATGCACATTATTAATAACTATAATAATTATATGCATTATACCCTTTAATAACCCTTTATAATGCATTATGCATAAAGGCTTTAAGTAAAGTGTTACCCAATATTTACTGTATGTTATATTTATATTTATTTTAAGTATAATTATTTTATTTAAGTTAACCTGCATTTAGTAGGTGCAAGGCATCTCAAGTTGCCCTACACAGAGAATGGGAATATTTATGCCCAACCAAGGTTAAGCGCAGATAACCTGAAAAGTTTCCACAAATGATATCTCTGTTATGCCATCTGTCTACAGGAGGTGATATCAGAACAAATTCAAACTCTGCTCACTGGAAAAGCTGCTCGGTTTATATGAGGACAGACTGTTGAGATACACAAAATGTGTTTTTGTGTGTCTGAGAATGATTGTGTGCTTGTGTGTATTAGAAACCTCCAAAATCTAATAACCTTGAGGATGGATTTCATTTGCAATGAAAAAGCATCCCTACTGAGCTCAGCAGAGCTGTTCTGCCCAACACAAACACGGTTTCTCTCCCTGGAGAGAGCTGAACTGGCCTTGCTTCAGAATCTCATATCTGAAAACTACAAAATCCTCCCTCTGAGCCTGAGAGTACAATGACAACCAAACAATACATTTGGCCCACTAGGCCCCCGCGTGTCATCCTTCCTTCCGAACATGAGCAGCCCACCTGAATCATCTTACGGGGTAACCATTATCAGTCAGAAGAGATTAAATGGAGTGTGTTGTAGGTTATTCTTTCACATTAAATGCAATTCCATACCGTTACTTGCTTTTGTGGATGAGATTCCCCATTGCATACGGGATCTCTGATCGAATTACAATTTAGATTCATATATTTAACATGTCCTTTTTTTATTTCATGTTCTTTTTTCTCATGACTTTGAGAAGTTTTGGACTGTTTTCTGGGGGAACTCAAAGAGCCGAAGGAAGTCGAACCGCAGCAGGCTAATTCGGATCTGTGCACCATGTAACCTCCCAGCCAGACTGCCAGGATATGAGGTACTCACTCTTTCTCCATTGGACATAATCATTCTAAATCAGGCCTGGAAATGTAGGGAGGACATTGACCGGGAATCGGACTGAGTAACACCTGTGATGCATCAATGCATGAATGAAAGGATATACATTTAAAAAGAAACAGCTCTATGAGAGGAACCATTGTGAATCTATAAATTTGTTTTAGGAAAAGGTCATTAATAACAATGACCAGAAGTGTCAGAAGTGGAAGTGGGTAAGCCAACTGTCAAAATTTTCTGATGATAGTGTGGCTGCCAATTTTTATTATGCGGGTTAAAAGATTTGCTCAGGAATTTTGGAGACCTGTGCAAAGTAGATGGTAAAGAAGGATCAGAAAATCCATGAAATCTTAAAACAAAGACACCGGCATCAACAAGATGAGCATATAAGAGAACAGACCATCATGGTGTAATGTAAATTACATTACATGTACTGTATAAATCATCACTTAACTCGAGAATGTGCAAAATGACAAAACACTTCGTCAACAGACATTGCAATCAGTAATTCTGTTAAGGAGATGAACAAATATGAGCACCACATCTTGTCTTGCTCTTGTTTCTGAATCAAAGCCCAGATCCGTGTCTGACAATGAGTGCGAATCAAGAGAAACAAGACAAACTCCCTCAAAGGCACGTGACTCACACCAGCCTCTACCACAAAACACATTTTTATCCTTTGACATTGTGAAATCGAAACCATGCGGAACCCTTAGCCCAAATATTTGTGAAACAGAGCTTAGGCGTTCTCTTTTCTATTTCATTTACTGGTGAAAGAAAGATGAGAGACAGAGATGGAGGGAGATACAGAGAAAGAGAGCACAAATTCTTTTATGATGTTGTCATTGCATCATGGTAGTAAGAGATATTCTACAACATCTTTGATTGGTAATGGACCGTGACATCATCTGACCTCACAAACTACATAAAAGGACACTCAAATGCATTTGCCCAGTATTACTCTGTGCTAGAAAGGATAAAAGGTGCCAGGGCTTTCATGCACCTATTTGTTTTTTGACTACCTCACTGTTTTTTGACTACCTCACTTGGTAGTCAAGGCAAGCTAGGACACAACCAGAGGAAGAGGGAAAAACATACCCGGTAGTTAAAATTCTGATTTGTTTTGTTCCAACTTGTACTTGCCCTGCTAACATTTTGTCCCTGTACACACTGGTACTAACACAAACATTTTAAATTTATATTTTGAATTTGTAATTTGTGGTATAAGAATATAAAATTATATTTTTTAAATTTGCCATTTTTAATTTATCATTTTTATATTCACTTCATATCTGATAATATATTATTTATAATTATTATTACTTTTAATAAAATGCTCTTTCGCAATAATTTTCAATAATATTTGGAAATTATACAGATATAATTACACAGGACACTCCAAAAATTGACAACCAAACAAATTTCAGAACCGAATATCACAGTTATATAACAATCCAAATGTTATATAGTCTGTATAGTAAAATGCATATATATGATTAAAAAAAAATCATTATTAAATATACATAGTGGAGACTCGATAAGGCAAGTCACAGTTCTGCTAACTGAACCCAAACTCTCTCACATTGACCTTGGGCTAACGGGATTATTATTTTTGAGCCTTGAACTGCTTAGTAATTCTTCACATTAGTATTAGACGGGATAGTACAGGGTGAAGATTTTGTTTAGCTTGTTTAAAAGATGTCTGGGAGTGTCTTTGTTTTAAAAGATGTAGGTGAACATTTGTCACTTGAATGAATGGGTGTATATATACTTGTCTGAGTGTAAAGTGTGTGTGGTGTGTTTTAAAAGTTCTTCTTCTGCATCCAGGGCCCTCATGGTCTGTGTTTGTGTTCTTTAGAGCACCTGACATCTGCATGAGGGTCATGTTCACCTAATTGGGCTGTTCAGTAAAGTGACCTGCTGAGACACAAATACAAGCATGTGAACACACACAGGAGAAAAATGCACAGATTTTAAATTTACAGCTGTTGACGTAGTGAACTGAGATGTTATTTCCCTTAATAGTGTCCAGGGATTTTCCTTGACAAAGTAGAGTACGGATTATAAGAAATTTGAAAAACTAAACTCTCAATCCTCAGAGACCCATTTTCTCTCTCCACCCAATCCTAACATTAGAAGCCTTCAGATTAATCAATTCACGAAGTATGCAGAAAGATCTGAAAACCAAATGAGATCTTGGCTGAAGGAAGAACTTGGCCACAAAAAAACATGGGTTTGGTAACATGTGGCTTCCAAAAAAACTTGGATACTCCTACTGCAATTGCAGTTATGCATTGAAATCAAAATGCCAATAACTTTCAACACCACTTAAGATCTAAAAGATCACTTTAAAATTGCTTTCAGTCGTAGCGGCACAGGAAAATATACATGAACAGAAGCATATTTAACCAACAAACATGAGTATGAGATCTAGTGTTGTTAATACACAAAAATCTCTTGATTTTAAGCAAAAGTAGTTAAAAAAGTTCTCTCTTTACTGCAATCCTCAAGACAACAACCATCAAGTCAAGTTTCTGACTTTGTTTACCTCACAAAAACAAGCATTTTGAGAAGCTTTCAACACATTGTATATGAAAGCAGCCACTGTTAGACAGACACCACACATGAATAACTCAATACATAATAGTAAAATAATACTTCAATACATAATACTGACTTGATACTGAGGTGCCAATACTTTTGACATCCCTAGGTTTAAGGAACACATTATGTAGATAGAAAGTACTTTGTGGTAAAAGCAGCATGCTGAATGCTAAGCATATTGGCTTACCTTTGTAGCGTTAAATAATGTCTTAAGCCTCAAAATAACATAAAATACTGTCACCGCTGGAGTCTCTTTTCCTGTCTTAATAAACCTTAAAAGTTTAAGCAATAAAACGTGGTGTGATATTTCTGTAAAACGGCAGCTAGTTTTGCTGAAGTTTAGTATATATATAAAAAAACTGTCAGTGTGAGGTACATGTTTTTGGCTTGTTTTCTAGAAGAGGCCTGTGTGGTTGATAACTATAGTCATAGGAAACAATTATTAAGAGAGCAGACGCCTGCCCACGCATTACTGCTGCTATTAACCACAATTAGCTAATGGAGCCCTATTGTCGCTACATGCTACAATAAAAATTAGCTGCAATTACTGATAAACAGGGCTACAGTAAAGCTTAAGTTGTATCACCACACTGTCGCCATTAAGCATGATATTCATTAAGCATAGGTCTGTTTCACTGAACAGTTAAAGCTTTGGTAAACAATGTAAACGAAACAAATCAAGAGATTCAAGAGATATCACTGGTCTGAGTGGTAATCATTTTAGCCCTAAAGATGAACAGATCTCTGAGGGGAAATTGACCTTTTTGAAAGTGACGTGACGTGGCCAAGTATGTTTACCCATACTCGGAATTTGTGCTCTGCATTTAACCCATCCTAAGTGCACACACACAGCAGTGAACACACACCCGGAGCAGTGCGCAGTCATTTATGCTGCGGCGCCCGGGGAGCAGTCGGGGGTTCGGTGCCTTGCTCAAGGGCATCTCAGTCGTGGTATTGAAGGTGGAAGATTCACTCCCCCCACCTACAATTCCTGCCGGCCTGAGACTCGCCTTTGAGTTACGAGTCCAACTCTCTAACCATTAGGCCACGATTGCCCCGTTTTAGATTCGAGTGTTAAAGCTCCCGTTCACTTTTTCATGGGCCTTGGTTCCAGGAGTATTTTTCCCATATAGAGTTTTCAAAGAAGTCTTTGTTCATAAGTTATAAGCCATGAGCCAAACCAACTAGCAACGAGGTGAATCAAAACATTACAAATTTTGATTAGAAGTAAAAAAGTATTTGAAAATTGAAAAATAAAACCCACAAAAGGTACAAGGACTGTGTGCCTTATGGCTTTAAAGAAAGAAAGAAACAATTTACTTGTCACGATTCCCTGGTTGGTGGAGAATTCTTTACGTAATCGTGTAATTTAGTTAAACACCAGGATTGATGCTCTTGAATACAATTATTTGAAAAATAAATTGAAATGATGCTGGCTGATGGCTTCAAAAAAGCATATACCATCGATTAACAACATTGTAGCTCACAGTACGTCTGTCTTTTACAGACACGTTTATAAGTTGTCGTTCAAAATCTATTTCCCTATGGAAAAAAAATGAATGGGAGTTTTACTTCCAAAGGCTGGCTGTTTCACTCTCAAGAAATTATAAAATGTGTGTTATGTAAACACTCAAAATTGCACAAAATTCCTAGAATGAAAGAAAAAAGGTCTCATACGCCAATAATTGAAATGACCGTGCCGTTTCGCCCCGCCCTTTGTCTCTCATCCAATCATAAGATGCTGCCAGGCCACGCCTGTAATGGCTTGCTGTCTCCGACAGGAAATGAAATCCATATGGGCCTCTAGAGGGAGCTGACCCTGCTGTGTGTGTGTTTGTGTGAGAGTGTGAGAGAGTGTGTATCCAAGTTTGGCACTAACCAAAACCAGGTGCCTCTCTCCACACAATGGAGCCCTTCTATGGCCCTCAGGGCAGCAGGGGTAAGACAGTGGGAGACGGGGCCTTTTATGGGGAGGGGGTACTGTTGTTGTGGGCACACCGCTGGAGGAATGTTGTTGATGTGTGTATGTTTGATGCCTGAAGCCTTTTATAAGAAGGGCTGTAAAAAGAGAGCACCCTAAGAATACCCTTCAATGTCAAGACGTTACAACCAGCCAAAAATAAGGTCTGCGTATAAAAGCATGATGTCAGTAAGTGAGGCTAGACTCCACTAAAATAGGCCAGTAGCTAAAGCTCATTCAAATTACTATAAATTTTAATAAGATTAAGTAATAAAAGTTATAACTTCATAGTACATTCAATGATTTCCCCCTTCTTAAAATTATCCTCCACCCAAAAATGTACAATTCTTTCATTATTTACAGTATTCTTTCTCACATCATTTCAAACTTTTGTGACGTACTTTCTTCAATTAAAGACAATGGAGAAATTTAAAGAATATTCTGTTTTTTTATTTTTTAATGCAATCACAATGAATGGATAAAGGTATCATAAAAGGGGAGACAATGAAACAAGACGACAATGAAATTTAAGCCATTATTTACATTTACATTTATTCATTTAGCTGACGCTTTTATCCAAAGCGACTTACAATTGCTATATATGTCAGAGGTCGCACGCCTCTGGAGCAACTAGGGGTTAAGTGTCTTGCTCAGGGACACATTGGTGTCTCACAGTGGATTTGCACCCGGGTCTCTCACACCAAAGGCATGTGTCTTATCCACTGCGCCATCACCACCACCGTTACCACCATTATTCATGGATAAGCTATTCAAGAACCACTATTACATTGAGTCAGTACCTTTTCGAAACTTGAAAACCAAACCAATCTGATTCGCGAATGAATCATTAATTCCAGTTTTGTGAACTGGATATATGAATCATTGAACAGAAATGACTCAAAATAATGAAACATACATCACTTCTCTCAGGAATGTATCAAGAAGAATTGGGGATGACGACTTTCCATGAATAATTAATTAAATCCTGATCTGTTCCTCACACAAAGATATTGTGTGACTGCAGAACACTTAGACTGTAGTCTATGAGTCATATGAACAATTTTTATGATATCTTAATAGTGTTTTGGGTCCTTTTTGAATCTCCAGTCCCCATTGCATATGTATATAATAAAATATATTTAGTATGAATGAACAAATCAAGTTAAAACATTTTCCTCATATAGGTCATAAATTAGTGATTGAAGACAGGACTTGGATTTTTAGATGAACTATCCCTTTAAGACACACACACACACACACACACACGCACACACACACGCACGCACGCACGCACACACACACGCACACACGCACGCACCACAACACTAGAATTAAATATCGTAACCCATCAGTTTGCAAAAAGACAGAAACCAGAGGAAAGTCCCAAAAAATGGAAAAATGGCATCAGTCATCCATTTAGTCTGCAGAGGACATTTAGAGACAAGGCGGAAGGAGGAGTGTATACAATCAGATGGCAGTAAAATTTAATGAACACACACACACACACACACACACACACTTGATGTAGGCTAACATATAATTAATCAGAACAGAAATACACTCAATAAGAATATCACAGGTCACTGCTTTCCATCATAGCAGGTTATTATAATTAAAAGTACAAAACTCAAAGACAAAATACAAAATAAAACAATTAAATATCCCCAAAACAATTCTGTGCACGAAAGACAAAACAAAGACTTGTGCTGTCAAGAATGGCTACTCAACCTCAACATTACAGAATCTTGATGGTATGTGGACCATTGTTTGATCGCGTCACAACACATCCAGGTCTCCAACGTTAATTTCGGGGCCCTTAAAAGAAACTAGGACTCTCCTAGAACAACACAGGCAAAAATGGTTGGTTTTGGACTAATTTTCCAGTTTCTCAGAGTAAGGTCTTCCCTATCTTAATTAACAGGATTATAGACAAAGCTGAGGCAGATCCTAGATCTGATGTGGTTTATGACCACAGAGCCTGGTCTTATACTGTAAAGGCAGCGATTAAGTGTGGTAGGTGAACATACAGAGCAGCTGAGGAAAATGCAGTGAGGTGTAGACCGTCTGGGAGTACAGCACTCATTTCATCAATCAGGCTGGAAATGGCCTCCTTATACCTGATCAAAGCAGTTTCATTCAGCTCATTGAGTACAAATCTCTGGAGTTTATGGAGATGAAACCAATTCCACACTTGTCAGACCAGCCACAGGTCAGTGTATGTGTGTGCAAAAAACGACCATGCTGTACAACAATACCTTCATTACTGTGTATAATTTATATTCCGCTTTTTTTATATAAAAAAGTCATTAATAAATGTAGGGGGAAAAAAATCTATGAAACATACCATTGTGATATGGCTATTAATTAATAAAATATATAAAATAATTAAATATCAATATTTGATGAGGATATCACCCAACTGATCACTAGCTTTATAAAAAATAAATAAAATGACATACCATACATATATACTACAAAAATAAAATAAAATAATTAATGCTGCTCTTTATAAAACTTTCTATTCATCAAGGAACACTGTAGAAAGCACAGTTTTCACAAGTATATTAAGCAACACAACTGTTTTCAACACTAATAATAATAATAATAAATATTTCTTAAGCAGCAAATTAGCATATTAGATTGATTTCTGAAGGATCATATGACACTGAAGACAGGAGTAATGATGCTGAAAATGTAGCTTTGTCATCACAGGAATAAACTTCATTCATTAAAATAGAAAACATTTTTTTTTTAACTGTAATAATATTTCACAATGTTACAGTTTTGTATTTTTAATTAAATACATGCAGTCTTTGTGAGAATAAGAGGCTTTCTTGAAGCTTGTATAGTGCGCTAATATTGTTGTTTTTGCATTTATCTCATGCGATTTATTCTGCTTGTACACATTGAGCAAACTTTATACCCTGAATGTAAAAAAAAAAGTATGAATGTATTATAGGATGTTGTTTGCATCAGATGTGTTGTGATTGGTTGTCATGGATGACACTGGGACACAATTCAGTCTGTCTAAAGAGAAAGACTAAAACAGATGGATGACTAGATGGGATGAATATTAAATGAAGAGAACAGGAGGCAGTTTTTAATGCAAAAACAGAAAGATAATGAAATGTATGCAGAAGAAAACTAAAGAAATGTTGGCAGATGAATGGAGTGAGGCGTAGGCGGTTTACACAGACCTAGAGATAACTGCACAGTTAATGAGATGCTCTTAAAGGTAATGCTAGAGAATACAGCTGATGGATGTTCTCTTAAAGGTAAACGCAGATGGTCTGGCCTGCATCAGGGAAGTTTATGTAAGAACATCCTCATGAATCTTCTCTTTTAAACATGAGCCGTTATCCGCTGTGTGAGTGTATGTGCGTTGCAAGTGCAGTATTACATCCTAACACAGAAAACCTTAGTATACCTTAGCAATGATAAATAAAGGCACACATAGTTTGTGTTTCAGCCATTCAAACTAGTGGTCGACCGATATTGGTTTTTTGACAGCCGATGCCGATATCTTGGAAATGGCCGATATAACGCCGATATAAATGTATTTATTTTGATTAATATTTAAGAAATTTGAAATCCTTTGAAAAGGATTAAAAAAATAAATTTGTAAAATAAACATAGATGACAAAGTATTTTTCACAAATAAATTAATATTTAATAAAAATATAATTAAAAAGGAAGTAAACACTAACCAATTCACTCAGTATTCTGGGAAGTTTGTGCGCACTGGGAATAAATTTTTTTCGAATAAAGCCAGGGTAACACTCATTTTACATAAAGCACACAGTGAAAATTACATGAATATGACAGTGGGCAAATGCATAACGCGCAAAATAATTTGAAATCACAAATTTAATGTTTAAAGCATTCAATTCGCACCAAAAGTCATGCAGAGAACACGCGATCACGCAGGATACACATGCACACTTCACAAGATCTCACAACTGGATTTGACTAAGTCTACAAGGTTTGTGAACTGAAATGTTCATTAGTCATTCAAAGATTTGTTTAAAGAATCAGAATCAGAATGAGCTTTATTGGCCAAGTATGTTTACACATACGAGGAATTTGTTATAGTGACAGAAGCTCCACAGTGCAACAGAAAGACAGCAACAGGACAGGACACAGATAATAAAGAATAATACAAATATCCAAATAGGCAATGCACAAAACAGCAAAAATACAATATATAATATAGACATTATGGTGTACAGGTCTGATGTGTGCAAATTTGAAATGAAAAAAATAGATAAAAAAGTAAGCAAGTGTGGTGAATAAATAATAGAGTTGTGTGTTCAGCGTTTTATTGTCAAGTGTTCGTGAGATTGATTGCCTGAGGGAAGAAACTGTTTCTGTGTCTGGTCGTTCTGGTTCTCAGAGCTCTGTAGCGTCGACCAGACGGTAACAGTTCAAAGAGGGAGTGTGCTGGATGTGAGGGGTCCAGAGTGATTTTACCAGCCCTTTTGCTCACTCTGGATAAGTACAGTTCTTGGAGAGTGGGGAGGGTTGTACCAATGATTCGCTTGGCAGTCCGGACTACCCTCTGTAGTCTTCTGAGGTCAGATTTGGTAGCTGAGCTGAACCAGACAGTTATTGAAGTGCAGAGGACGGATTCAATGATGGCAGAGTAGAATTGTTTCAGCAGCTCCTGTGGCAGGTTGAACTTCCTTAGCAACCGCCTTTTTCTCAATAGAGTCAATATGATTGTCCCACTTCAGGTCCTGAGGGATGGTGGAGCCCAGGAATTTGAATGACTCCACTGTTGTTACAGTGCTGTTCATGATGGTGAGTAGGGGAAGTGCAGGGGGGTTTCTCCTGAAGTCCACGATCATCTCCACAGTTTTGAGCGTGTTCAGCTTCAGGTTGTTAAGACTGCACCAGACAGCCAGCTCCTTAACCTCCTGTCTGTTCTCTTTTTTTTTTTTTTTTATCTTTTTTATTTTATTATTATTTTTTTTTTCTACTTTTCTTTTTCTTAATATTTGTATACTTTATAATTGCACTGTCCTTGGAGTGGACCTGACCTACATTTCACTGCTGGTTATACTCTGTATAATTGTGTATGTGACAAATAAAACTCTTGAATCTTGAATCTTTCTGTAAGCATCTTCTTTGGCCTGAAGGAGCTGTCTGAGTTTTGCAGTGAACCATGGTTTGTCATTATTATAGGTTAAATGAGTCCTGGTAGGAATGCACATATCCTCACAGAAACTGATATAAGATGTTACAGTCTCTGTGAGCTCGTCCAGATCGTTGGCAGCACTTTCAAAAACAGTCCAATCAGTGAGAGAGAAACATGCTTGTAAATTCCACTCAGTTTCATGAGTCCATATTTTAACAGTTCTTAATACAGGTTTTGCAGATTTAAGTTTCTGTCTGTAGGACAGAATAAGATGAACCAAACAGTGATCAGAGAGTCCTAAAGCTGCTTGTGGAACCGAATGATATGCGTCCTTTATTGTTGTGTAACAGTGATCCAATATATTACTGTCTCTGGTAGGACATGTGATGTGCTGTCTGTATTTTGGCAGTTCGCGGGAGAGATTTGCTTTATTAAAGTCCCCGAGAATGATTAAAACAGAGTCTGGGTGTTGTTGCTCTGTGTCTGTGATCATATCAGCGAGTTTCTGTAAAGCTGTGCTCACGTGCGCTTGCGGGGGAATGTAGACACTCACGAGCACGAACAAGCAGAACTCCCGCTGCGAATAGAACGGCTTGCAGTTAATGAAGAGCGTTTCTAGATCTGAACAGCACAACTTTTTTAATAGTTACATCTGTACACCACCTCTCATTGATGTAAAAGCACGTCCAGCCGCCGCACGATTTCCCCGTTGATTCTGCGTCCCAATCTGCTCTGATCAGCTGGAAATTAGGCAGATGTAGTACGCTGTCCGGTATGTCGCCATTTAGCCAGGTTTCCATGAAACACAGAGCAGCAGAGTTAGAAAAATCCTTGTTTGTCTGGGAGAGCAGAAAGAGTTTGTCCGTTTTGTTGGGTAGAGAGCGGAGATTCGCCAGATGGATGCTAGGCAACGGCATTCGAAATCTACGCTGACAAAGCTTCACGAGCGCGCCGGCTCGCTTCCCCCGTCTGTGCGTCCTCCTGAAGCGTTTGACCAGAGCTACGGCTTCGCCAACTACAATGTCCAGCAAAACGTCCGAGTACTCAAAATCCGGTAAACGATTTTGTGGTGTGTTCTGCCGAATGTTCAGCAGGTCTTTTTTTCATTTTAGTTTAAATTTTGTTATTTTATATGTGCTTTTGCCATTTTTATTTATTTATTCTTTTTTGTTTCAATATTTCTATTTATCTTTAATTGATCTCGTATTCAGTTTTAGTACGTTTATTACTTTGACCCATTTCAAGGCAACATTTTTAATTTTCATTTAAACCTTAAGTTTATCACCTAAATGTATCTTTTATTTTAAGTAAAATGTAACCGTGTAAAATATAAAAGTTTTTTTATAATTTTAGTTGACAATAACAACACTGGTCTGATATTAGCTTAGCAACATGCTAACATCAGACTTATTTAAATTGACTGTTAGTATTGTATGTGAGGCATTTCAGACAATTTTTAGTCACTTACGAAGCTACCTTTCGGCTAGCATTATCTGTCTATGTAGACAGCAGACAACGAGGCAGCTTGCTAGGGTTTGGAACACAGCCATAGTCCTTTACCTCAAAAACAAACAATGTGCCAAGTCTTGTCTGTTTGACAGGTCCAGCGGTTTCGAACAAGGCCAAACTGATCTGATCTGATAAAGACAGACTAGAGCAGCTGTGGTTTCAACGTGTTTTCTGCCGTTGGATGAGAACAATGCAGTATGTAAAATAATCAACGCAGCGTAATGTTGTTTTTGCTGCAGTATGCAAACACACTTGTGCTTTCCTTCTCTCGCTTACACAGTGAACAAATAAATAAAGTCAGAACGCACCAGTATATTCCCCATTCTCTTCCCTGTAATTGTATGGTTATGCTAACGGTATCATTTAGTTCAGACAGTGTTTTCAGACGCACACACTCAATGGCGTAGAGTTGACAGGCCACATTCCCCGCAGTGTCACCGCTGACCATAAGATGGTTGCTGTGACACGACTTTGAAACCACATCCAAACACATGCAAAAGCAAACACACACACCTACTGTTATCACCGGATTTACAACTAAAATGCTAAATATTTTGTGAATTCAGCAAAATAAAATAGCTAAAATATTTTATTTTATTGTGCAATTACTGTTTCCTGATGTCTGTTTCCTCCTCAGTTAAAAAAATATTTGTGGCTTAATTTTTCATAATTTGTACTTTATATTTTACTATTGCAACCTTGGTCTTGTAATTGCAACTTTATATCTCAAAACTGTGACTTAATTTCTCACAATTGCAAGGTCATTCTCTATAATTGCTAATTTTTTTGATGCAATGTAATATTCATATATTTATTATTTTAAACTTTATCTCAATTACCTGTAGAATTGTTTAACTCTGAGGCAGAAATGGGCTTCTGTAACAAAATACATCCAAAATATTTAGCATTTATTTAACTCAACTTCAAAAAGACAATATCTAACCTACATTTCTATTTAGAGTTTTGCATATATTAAATGTAATTTGAGAGTGTTATTGCATGAAAGTGCAACGTATTTCGTTATTCATTTTGGCTAAATTTACTATATAAGAAAGCAGAATATAAAGAAGTCTGACACACACAAAACACACTATGGCTATTCTCTCTCTCGGTTACAGACACACACACAAGCCCAACCATAGACTTTGACCTAATAATTAATGTCAGATTGAAACACCAAAACACACCTAACAAAACATTACTCTTGAAACCACACACACACACACACAAGTCTGTGAAGTGAGGGGTTAAACTTCACCATCTGATTCTAGTTTGTGTCTCTAACACACAGTCAGAAGGTTGAGTTCAGTGTGTGTGTGTGAGTGTGTGTGATGCATAATGAGTAAACCAGGTTTCAAAATAAGAGTTTTATACTATTGAGTGTGATGTGCCAATGAATCATGCTCTTCCAGCAAAGACCTTTAAAGATTAAAAGAAAAAAACATACAAAATTGAATTAAATTATATATGTGGTAATTAAAAGAATATGTTGAAGATATTTTGTTGAAGTATGTGAACTGACTAAAATGAACTGGCTTTGGAAATGCTAATTCTTACAGTCTGTAGGTGGCAGCGACATACCATGTAGTTAGTTCATTCAGAAGTGTGTGTGTGTGTGTGTTTCTGAGTATGTACTCTGTGTTTTGCATGTTTTTTATTTGGTTAATAAAATGCTCACTGCGGAGGATTCAACTTTGAAATATGTGTCTCTTTTTCAGCATCTGTTTACCACGTCCTGGCGCACCTAGACAAACTAACCGGCCCAAACATTTACAATCATTCGATTCAGGTATAAACAGGAAATGTCAAATTACTCTGTAAACTCACACACACTCACATCAGTGTGCTTTTATGCCGGGAATCTCCTATAGAGATGAGTCAAACACACTTTATGCTTTGAAACATAATGATGACTTCCTGCTAATTTGTGTCTTTAGGGCAAGGCGGCAAACAAGCACTTTTATGAATAAGACATTACTCAGCAGAGGGCACTATGATCAGAGAGATATCTCATGGAGGTACTGCATACCCTCTCTGTCACACATACACAAACAAAACAACAAACTGTTGAAAAGCTGCATATCATATGGCTTAGTTAGCTAAACAAGTGCAGACATCTTCTGCTATCATTTAGAAAGAGAGAGAGAACAGCTGAAAACAGAAGTCAAAATCAGCATGTCGTGGTTAATCAGTCTGTCTGTTTTCATTCTCTCTGCTTTCTCTTTATCTCCCACAAATTCACAGAATGAGATCCGGCATCTGAACAATCTGAACTCTCACAGCGACAAGACGAGACCAAATTTGGTTAGAGAGGAGATCAATACATGAGACTATATGGAACTCTGCAATATTCGTTGGGCATTTTATGTTCTTAATTTGACAGGGGAAGGGGAAGTGGTTTGTGGCCAAGTATGGTGACCCATACTCAGAATTTGTGCTCTGCATTTAACCCATCCAAGTGTACACACAGTAAAGTAAAGTAAAGTCGTGACGTATTGTCAAGTATGGTGACCCATACTCGAAATTGGTGCTCTGCGTTTAACCCATCCAAGTGCACACACACAGCAGTGAGTAGTGAACAAATGCACACACACACACACACACACCGTGAACAAACACCCGGAGCAGTGGGCAGCCATGCTGCAACGCCCGGGGAGCAATTGGGGGTTCGGTGCCTTGCTCAAGGGCACCTCAGTCGTGGTATTGAGGGTGGAGAGAGCGCTGGACATTCACTCCCCCCACCTACAATTCCTGCCGGCCCGAGACTCGAACCCGCAACCTTTCGATTACGAGTCCGACTCTCTAACCATTAGGCCACGACTTCCCCCAGTGAACATACACCCGGAGCAGTGGGCAGTCAATGCTGCAGCGCCCGGGGAGCAGTTGGGGATTTGGTGCCTTGCTCAAGGGTCTCACCTCAGTCGTGGTATTGAGGGTGAAGAGAGTGTTGGTCATTTACTCCCCCCTGCCGGACCTGAGACTCGAACCCACAACCTTCGGGCTACAAGTCCAAGTCTCTATCCATTAAGCCACGACTGCCCCTACAGGACAGGAAGATTGACAATAATGACAACGTTAAGAGGTTTGTTGCTTGAAATTAACGTTAACTTAAGAAAAAAAGGCAAAGGACAAAAGACATCAAAAACTGCATGTTGTGTTTACTTGTGTTATCTTTGATTAATATTTAAATTTGTTTGATGATCTGAAACATTAAAGTGTGACAAACATGCACAAAAAAAAAAAGGGGCCAACACTTTTTCACACCACTATATATTTATAATAATAATAATATTCTGAAGTTACATTTCTGATATATTCTTAGAAAAATAACAAACTTACACTGATTATGCTTATAAAAAAAAAAAAAAAAAGTCAAATTGTCACACAACCTTTTATCAGATAGAGATCATGTATGGATTTATCAGTGAATTCTTAAACTTTTCTATACAAACCTGAATATTTGCTTACACTCTTGTATGTCTGTGTTGGGATGAACCCCTGTGTGTCGGTGCTGATTAGAGTGAGTGAGATGTGTTTTCAGGGCTGATGAAGGACAGAGTGTGTTCTGCTCTCTTTCCATCTGCTCAATGTGCAGAGTCAGCAGAGGCGTTTGATTGAAACACGGAGCTGCTGCGGTGAGCACGCCATGGGAATCCAGCATTCCATGGAAGAGGACTCAGAGGAATCAAGCTGTTCCGCTAAGATGTACTGTAAATAATACAATAATACTATGATTAACTTGATCATTCATCATTCTGTTATATCAGCGGCGTCCAGCAGGCACAGACTTCGCCCACTTTAAACATGATGCCAGGTAAGCTAGGGGAGGGGGGACTGAGAAAGTGATGTCCTGATGGGCTGAATGAGTACCGGTCAGGACATCAGGACAATGCTGCACTTGAAACAAAATCAACAGAGCTGCACACAAACCAACATTCCCATAAGACAAAAAAACAACAACAGGTCAGCAAAAAAAGCAACACCAGTTAAATGGCAAGAGACAAATACAGCATTTATTAAACACGATGTTGTTTTCATTTCTCATCAAACCACTTTCTAACCCTTATTTGTCTCTCTAGCTCTTTATTTCTTTCACTCTGACCTTTTGTTGTGCCATTTCTCCATATTACTGCGGCTGTTATATCTTCATTAAAATTCCTCTTCCTCATCCAAACAACTAACATTAGTTCATTCAGACCTCTGGCCAACATATTCCTGTAACCTCATCTCCAACCTGTCCTTCTTAATAACTTGGAATTTCAGTTATTTTGAAATGCTCCATATGATCAGGATATCACTGCAGTGATTTAAGACCACCAAATCTGCTCTAAATCCAAAAAGTAAGCCCCACAACACACATTATTATATCTTGTCTGTCCCCCACCCTGACTAACTGATACAACAGACATAACAGAAAACAGACAGACAAAGTTATTTGAAATAAACTACAGAGTACACTGGATGAACCTGGATGCTATACTGCATTAACTATAGACTTTGTGTGTTTGTGTGTGTGTCTGTGTCCATTCCAGACTAAAATTATGTGCTCACACACACACACACACACACACACACACACACACACACACACACACACACTGTAACAATTACTAACAGTCATTATCACAGCAGAGCAAATTGCAAGAACAAACTCACAGATTGGACAAAAGAGTGAGTAAGTCTTTGTCTTACACGCACACAAACCAAAGATAGAAATGAACAGATTAATAAAACACACTAACAAAAAAAAAAAAAAAAAAAAAAAAAATGAAACAAAGAAATTGAAAAAAGGCACAAAGAAAAAAAGAAAAAAAAAAGAACAGACAAAAATGAACATACAGACAAATCCTGAAAAAAAGAGTAAGTAGTAATGAACGGAATAAAAATATGAACAAACAAACAAAGAATTAAAAAAAACAGAAACAAAGAGCCAAAAAGAACTCATTAAAAATAATTAATAATTAAATATATAAATAAATAAATTAAATAAAAAAATTTACAAATATGTAAAACTGCCAAACGAACAGACAAAATGAGTGAACAAATTGTGTACACAAATAAACTAAAAATAGAGAATGAACGTACAAACAAATACAAGATTCTTAAAGAACAAAAGAAATAAACTCAACTCATTTATGAATAGATAATATATGAAAGAACAACCTATAACGCAAAGAAATGAAAAAAAAAAAACAACCAACGTACTTAAAAAAAAAAAAAAAAAAAAAAAAAGCAAAAATGGAACTAACGAAAGCATGCAAGCAAGCAAGAAAGAAAGAAAGAAAAAGATGTGGGCTGCATGTGAAGAGTGTGTGTTGGACCCATTGCCCCCTCTCCAAACAGCTTCATAATTAGCGGTTGTGTGCTGGCCTCGTTTGGGTTACTTTCATTCCTTTTATTTTCCCCCCTTTTCCATAGAAAACAACAACACATGCAAACACACATGGCACTACTCATCTGTTCTCCCCGAAACGTGAGAGAGAATGGGGAAACAAGGAGAAGTCGACTCCCCTCAGCCTCATGTGTGGGACAATACACATCTGAAGTTACAGTCTTTCCTATGAATTTAACTTTCCCTCAGTCCCATCTTCCCCTATCCGGCCGTCACAAGTCTCACGGGCGGAAAAGGCGCTTGGCTACATAAGATATCAAAACCACACGTAGCCTCGAATTTGTGTTTAGCCGTGGAGCTACGCCACACAAATGGAAAGCAAATTGATGTCAGACACATGGAGCATGTGGAGCTTTAGACCCATGCTCAGTGCTGACGCATAGGCCCGCCTCAAATCCATGTTTACGAACGAAAACATCTCAAAATGGCACTCAGTCTCTCTGAGCCGAGTCTAACTCTGAGAGACAGACACCACACGTGCAAACCACACAGGAAGAGCAAGAGTGTCTCTAATTACGGAGGTCAATTAGATAATGGATAAGTCGGAAAGAGGGAGGGGTGAGACAGATATGCAGCATGAGAGCGATAGAGGGATGAGATTCAAAGACAGAGGAAGAGAGACGTTTATTTATTTTTATTTTTGGCATATGAGGTCACATTCCAGTTTTATCTTTATTGTACTAAATTTAAATGAATTTCTAGTAGCATATAGTGTGTTTTTTTTAAAACTTCCATAATTATTTTTTTTAATTCAAGCATATTCTGTGAATGCTATTATTTTTTTTTTGGATAGAAAATGCCAAATATCTAATATCTAACGGAATAAATAAATGAACGAACGAACAAATTAATTAATAAATACATGCATTTCTTTTAAACAACAAAAGCAACAGTAAAGACATTTATAATGCTACAAGAAATGTATATGTTGAAAAAAAAAAATGCTGTTCTTTTCAATTTTCTATGTATCAAAGAATCCTGAAAAAATGTATCATGGTTTCCACTAAAATCCACAACTGTTTTTAACAATGATAATAATAAGTAATGTTTCTTGAGCACCAAATCGGCATATTTTAATTTCTGAAAGATCATGTGACACTGAAGACTGGAGTAATGGCTGCTGAAAATTCAGCATGGGCATTACAGGAATAAATTACATCTAAAAAATATACAAATAAAAAACAAGTAATTTCAAATTGTAATAATATTTGTGTGTACTTTTAAAAATTTTATTGAAGCTGATACCAAATACATGCAGCCTCGGTGAACATAAGAGACTTCTTTCAAAAACGTTCTCAACAAAAACAAACAAACAAACAAGCTTTTGAACGATAGCTGGCCATATAGAACCTAAACTGTAAGCAACACAATATTAACTTTGTTTATTGAGCTGTTGTATAATGCAATATCACACTTTCATCTTTAACTGTCATTATAAACGTATTACTAGTAGCTTCCATACTGTATGTTATATTAGCATCTTGTGACTTTCTTAGTCTACTCTGCACTGTTCAATTATTGTTTCATGGGATTGATCTTAAATCTAAACATGATTTGTGTATTACATTTAAAATATTATTACATATTTCTGCATTCTGTTCATAGCATGCAGTTAAACTGAACAAACTGTTTTTTTTTTCAGGCCCATGAAACAGTAAACGAGTCACAGAGCAAGAATGAGAGAGAGATATAGCACAGAATAAAAAATTGATCCCAGCTTTCAGGAGGAGTACATCAGGCAAACATGACTCAGACAGCACTTCTCTGCTCGCTAACAGAAAGTGATGTTTTGAGGGACGCTGCACAGAGGCTCAGTGCAAACCAGCAGCAGAGAGAAGACATTTAAATACTTCCAGACACATCAGCACAGAGCCTGAGGTCTCTCGACCTCCTCTGTGTCCCGCTGTCAATCACTGTTTGTGCGTGTGTGCGTGTGGGTGGAGATGAAGAGGAGTGGGAGGAGTGAAGCTGACGGCTAGTGCCAAAAACATAAAAAAAACTTTAGGTCAGATGAGTTAGATTTTCTCTCTGCTTCAAATGAACGCAGTCCAAATGTAAGTGTAAACAAAGGCCTAAACGAAAGAGAAACAACTTGAAAATGGCATGAATTCTACAGCACTCATGTTTCTCCACAAACCACGTCAAGCTGAAAACCAGACACTATTAAATGTTAATCAAAACGCACAAACACACAACATAAGCAGCACTGCTGGTGCAGCAAAACTGGAACAGTTGAAGAGAAACGTGGAAAGAAACAATTAACTAAAAGTGAAAATTCTGTCATCATTTATTCACCCTCATAATGG
The DNA here is from genome assembly GCF_936440315.1 of Barbus barbus. NCBI lineage: Eukaryota > Metazoa > Chordata > Actinopteri > Cypriniformes > Cyprinidae > Barbus > Barbus barbus. The sequence continues at coordinate 15,551,528 of NC_136742.1, read as the reverse complement.
CTTTCATGCCTGCATGACTTTTTTTGTTTGTTCTGAGACACACAAAATAGTAAATTATGGAGAATATTTATGATGTTAGATGTCAATGACACTGCGACATGGCAGGGTTAAATATTCACATACAGTATGACAATGAAAAGAACTGAACTGTAAAGTTTCCATCTTTGTCTATTTTTATGTAACACATTACATACTGTAGATCAGGGTTCCTCAAATCTTTCCCTGGAGGGCCAATCTGCTGCAGAGTTTAGCTCCAACCCTGATCAAACTCACCTACCTGTGATTTTCTAATGATCTTGAAGACTCTGATTAGCATGCTCAGGTGTGTTTGATTAGGGTTAGAGCTAAACTCTGCAGGAGTGGGCCAGATTTGAGGATGCCTGCTGTAGATATACACTATATTGTTTAAAATTTTGTGTTCAGTAAATTATTTTTGTTTTTGAAACCTCTCTTATGTGCACCAAGGATTCATTTATTTAATAAAAAATGCAGTTAAAAGAGTAGAAATTATTAGAATTTAAAGTTATATGGTTTTCTATGTACTGCAATTTATTCCTGTGATGGCAAAGCTGAATTTTCAGCAGCCATTATTCCAGTCTTCAGTGTCATTTGATCTTTCAGAAATCAGTATACTATGCTGATTTGGTACTCAAGAAACATTTCTTATTTTTATCAGTGCTGAAACTGTTGTGATATGTGATATTTTTGTGCAAACTAGGATCGTATTTTTTTACAGGATTCTTTGGTTTTCATGCTTTAAAGCTGACAATTTAATGAAGATTATAAAAATAAAATAAAATGAAAATGTGCTAAAAAGAAATTTCTGTCAAAATGGTGCAGTATCTGACAATGTTTTTAAAATACACTAAACCACAGAAAATTCTGGTGGAGAGCGAGATTTAGTGGTCACTTTATTTTAAGGTCCAATTCTCACTATTAACAAACCATTAACTACGACTTTTGCCTCAAACTTTCAATTTGCTGCTTATTAATAGTTAGTAAGGTAGTTATTAAGGATTGGTAGGATTAGGGATGTAGAATATGTGCTTTTTAAGTATTAATAAACAGCCAATATGTTATTAATATTATTATATATATTATTAATTAGCAACTAATAGTGAGAATTGGGCCCTATGCTAAAGTGTTAATATACATTTCAGTCTGCTCTTCAGTGTAATCATATAGTTTCTTAACATTTATAATATAGCGCTGTATGGAATATAGCGTTGTAACTTTATGGTTGCTGTTTTGTCCATGTTGGAGCCGTAAATACAAAACAGCTCTGAAATCTCTTCAAACATCCATGTTCCATGAATTAAAAAACAACAACAACAACAACAGTAATTCAGGTTTGGAACAACATGAGGGTGAGTAAATGATGACAGAATATTAATTTTGGGTGAACTATTCCCTGCAAGACTCAAACACACAAAACAACAAACAACTTCAGACATCTGGACCCCTGGAGCTGTTTCATTTAGCTAGTCTCTGACTTAAAGCCGCAGTACCCTGAAACTAATCAGAATTAATTACATTACTCAACCGCTGCAGGGCCAATCAGAGTGCAGAATGAAACTACAACCGCTGATGAGAAAATTCCCAGGATGCTCAGGATTCTGGCTAAGCTATGCGATGACAAATTTGAACCTGTATCTCATTGACCGCAACTGACCCTGGACAAGCCATTACTATGACACTCCAAAATCTCTCACACACACAGCCTAGGGCTTGCAGAGAACATGGAGGCAGGACAAAGGAGGACTGTGTTTGAAGGTGATATATTATTGAAGGTCGATGTCACAATTTGAATCTGGGAATAATTAAAAATGTGTGTAAGAGTGTGTGGCTTGACCAAACTATTTGTGACTAAGCTTTAACGAATAACCAAAATTGTTCACCAAAATCATAGGGACGGTACGTGCTGCTTTATTCATCATCAGAGAAATTGAATATTTGAGCTGTGGAAGTTGAAACCAGCTCTATATGGGAGCTCTCTGTCGCCGCTGGCTAACGGCACTCGGCTCAGTGAAAGCACTGCATTGTGGGGGATTTCCAAAAGTCAGCAGTGTCCGACTGGAGCTCCTGAGTACACTTACTTCAGCTCGACGCCAGCTTGTCCGCAGACGCACACACACAAAGGTGAAAAGACACAGACCACCTTGACATATTCAGACACACAGACGTTGTGGCTGTACAGATTGACACACACACTCATACGGCTGTCAGTGACTCTGTCTGCAAAACCAAAACACTGACCCAATTCACCATTCAGCATGTTTTCACACCTCAGCCAAAAATGCACATACCATATACTGTATGTCTGATCCTTATGCTACACCTCAATGCTGCATTCAGTAAGACTTACATACTGAGATTATGCATTATACATACAGGCTTCACAGAAGATGTTACCAAAGGTTATATCAGTAGTCCTGTATGTTAGTGCTCCATAAACAAATATGCACCTGAATAATGGACATGCAAGGCTGTTTTAAATGTGTTTGAGGAGAAACTGTTCTCATCAAATTTGATTTGGTACCTTGTGGGAGGCATTTAATTTAAAATCAATGAGCCCCGGAGAGCTATCAGCACATTCATTGCAGAGATGCTGGACTCTCTCATACAGCTGGATGCAGTCTGACAGCCAATGAGTGCTAAGAAAACGTGACAGAGTGATGTTGACCAGGCCATAATATATATTATAAATATAAGTGTCAGAGAGTCACCACAGTCTCCACCAACGACACTCACCAGATCCCAATCCCCTGATTATGATCACCGCCACCTGTCAGCACTAATCAGCAGCACTATATCCCTGCACTCCTCCTCACTGTCTGGTCTCAAACATTCTATGACTAATCTGACCCACTTACCTTTTGTCTACCTACCAGTTGCTCCTGTGTTCATATCCCCGTTCTCTATCGCTCCAACAACAGTTCATTCGCCCTTCCACCTCTCCGGCGGTCTCAAGCTTCTTTTTCGTGGGCAAGAAGGATGGAGGCCTGCGGCCCTGCATCGATTACCGGACCCTCAATGATCACACTGGTCAAGCTCCCTTATCCTCTTCCCCTGGTCCCAGCCACCCTCGAGGAACTCCGTGGGGCCCGCATCTTCTCGAAGCTGGACCTGCGGAGCGCATATAACCTCGTTCGTATACGGGAAGGCGACGAGTGGAAAACGGCGTTCATTACCCCCTCAGGCCACCATGAATTTCGGGTCATGCCATATGGCCTTTCCAACTCTCCGTCCGTCTTCCAGGGGTTTATGAACGAGGTGTTCCGGGAGTTCCTCCACCGGTTTGTCAGAGTACATGGATGATATCCTGATCTACTCCCGGAACCTGGCCGAACATCGCCATCACATGACACATGTCCTACGTCAACTCAGGAAACACCACCTCTATCTGAAGCTCAAGAAGTGTGAGTTCCACCACCCTATGGTCCAGTTCCTCGGCTTCATACTCAGTGCTGATGGGAAACAGATGGACCAGGGGAAGGTCCAAGCCATCCGGGACTGGCCCCAGCCTCAGTCAATAAAGGAACTGCAACGATTTCTCGGCTTCGCAAATTTCTACCGGAGGTTCATTCTGAAATTCAGTCTCCTCTCAGCCCCCCTCACTTCCATGCTCTGTCAGAAATCCAAGTCTCTGTCCTGGAACTCCGAAGCTCGAGCCGCCTACAAGAAGCTCCAGGAGGCCTTCTGCACTGCTCCCATCCTCTCACATCCTGAACCCCAACTCCCATTCATAGTGGAAGTGGATGACTCCACCACCGGCGTGGGAGCAGTGCTGTCTCAATACCACGGAGAGCCTCCCCGACTCCACTCTTGCGCTTACTTCTCAGGAAGCTTTCCCCAGCGGAGCGGAACTACGATATTGGAAATCGGGAGCTGCTCGCCATTAAACTGGCACTGGAGGAATGGAGACACTGGCTGGAGGGAGCTCAACACCCCTTTACGGTCATCACTGACGGCAAAAACCTAGAATTTTTCTGAAGTGCTAAAAGGTTAAACCCCCGGCAGGCTCGCTGGAACCTCTTCTTCACCCGGTTCCAGTTTTCCATCATGTATCAACCCGGAGATAAGAATGTCAAGGCAGATTCCCTCTCATTCCGTGCGGGATGTCCAGTACGTTCGTGGATGCTCAGTCTGCACCATCTCCAAGACTCCACATCACTTACCCGCTGGAAAATTAGTCCAATTACCCATTACACGTCACCCCTGGTCCCATGTCGGAGTCGACTCTGTCACAGATCTCCCCAAGTCAGAAGGTGATACTTGCATACTCGTTGCAGTTGACAGATTCTCCAAAGCCTGCAAGTTAATTCCCCTCCGGGGTTTACCCATAGTCCTCGAAACAGCAGAGGCCCTCTTCCATAATCTCTTCTGCACCTTCGGCATCCCGGAAGATGTCGTCTCTGACCATGGGCCACAGTTTGTCTCCCGTCTCTCCACCCGGGATCTGCGTCTCCGCCTGCCCTGCCGGAAGCTGAGTCCCCGCTATATCGGTCCCTTTACCATCGAGAGGCAGATAAATTACACCTTCCGTCTCCAACTCTCTGCACGGTATCGTATCCATCCAGCATTCCATGTCTCACTCCTCAAGCCTGTCTCTCCCTCTGTCACAGAACCCGACGAGCCTGCAGTACCTCATCCTCCCGAGATCGAGGAGCCCCTAGTCTACAGGGTGCAGGACATCTTGGACTCTCGGCGATGGGGTGGTCGCCTGGAATATCTTATTGACTGGGCGGGATACGGGCCAGAGGAAAGATCCTGGGTGGCCTGGGACGGTGTGCTGGATCCCTCTCTCCTGGCTGAGTTTCACCAGAACCACCATGACCGTCCCGCACCCAGAGGCCGTGGCCAACCCCATCGCCGTAATAGGGCGTCAGGAGCCACCCCTGGAGGAGGGGATACTGTCAGAGAATCACCACAGTCACCGTAGTCTCCACCAACGACACTCAACAGATCCCAATCCCCTGATTTCTGATCACCACCACCTGTCAGCACTGATCAGCAGCACTATATCCCTGCACTCCTCCCGTTCACTCACTCTCTGGTCTAACTACCCTGACCCACTTACCTTTTGCTACCTACCAGTTGCTCCTGTGCTCCTATTCCCGTTCTCCATTGCTTCACCGTCTCCACGCTGCGCTGTTCCCTCTGGATCCCCTGGATTAGGAAACAAAGTCATTTACACTCAGATAAGCCCCAAGAGACTTTCCCATTCCCACCTGTTTACCCGGACTGACTGCTCATCTCATTCCCCTCTGCTGCTTTTCAATAAACCTGTTGTTTGTATTGCACTTACCTCTGTGTCCCGTGTCGATCTGCTGACAGTAATAATATTTCACAATATTACTGTTCTTACTGTATTTTTGTATTGAATAAATGCAGCCTTGGTGAACAGAGATTTCTTAAAAAAAAAACATTAAGAAAATTATACGAACCTCAAACCAACCTCATATGAATTCTGAGACTAATAACATGAATGTTTTATATAATAATAATAAATACTGTGTATGTATATATATATATATATATATATATATATATATATATATATATATATATATATATATATATATATATATATATATATATATATATATATATTAGGGCCGGGACTCGATTAAAAAAATTAATCTAATTAATTAGAGGCTTTGTAATTAATTAATCGAAATTAATCGCATTTTAATCGCATATAAATATTTGACCTGAGAACAGTGAGAAGTACGTTTTTTTATATGGATTTTTAAATTTCCCATCCACAGGGCCAACCAAAACGGTCTCATCAGCTTCTTTGTCCATGTTCACTGTGGTTTGTTTTTGGCTGTTTCTCAATATGCGTTCTTCAGCGATCTTGCGTCCTTGTGTTCTCGTTCTACGTCATCATTAACCGTCAAAGTTCAGTTCCGATTCTCAAGAACGCAAGTACAGAGGATGCATGAAAGCAGTTTCAAGAATATGTTCTTGAAACTGAGGATGCATCGAGTGCAGACTTGAGAGAATCAGCCTTTAGAAATCCCAGAAAACGCTGTGGGTGGCCGGTGTACGGAAGCCTGTAAGCTTTAAAGTCGCTCTCACAAATACTTAACGGCTCTTCAAGTTGAAAGGAAACATTTATCGTTTTGTTTTAGTTAATTTTAATAAAGTTATAAGACCCGGAGAAAGTCTGCATTTTTATTGGCATATTAAAATGAATCTTAACAGTAAAACATATAACGCTCTAAAATAAAACAATACAATTATATGAAAGTAATATCTATAATAGTATGAAATGTTTTAATAAGTTATGACATTTTGTAATATTTATTGTTCATTGGTCGCTGCTTATGCTGAGACTATGCGTCAGTTAAGCAAGAACGCAGTACATCTCAGTTCTCATAAGTGTGCGTTCTGTGTTCTCGCGTCCTTCCGAGTTCGTTCTTCCAAGGCATAGATATATATACTGACTAGATGTCGCCTTGGGCCTCTAAGCATACGTCAACATCGCCGCCATCTTGGGTCGGGGATCTGAAGGAAGCGCCAAAGTTTCTCGGCATTCAGATCAAGCCGGACTTTTGTGCTGTAGTAGATATTTTCATGAACTGGATGTTTTCAAAGAATGGTTAACCTGTTTTATACTGTAGCCTAATCATTTAATAAGCTGTTGTAAATACTGGAAGATGTTTTCACACTACGTACGCACGTTGTGTTTGTTTTTGTGTTATATAACCATTTTACGCTGGGTCATTGTATTGCGGCTTGCTGATGTACATAATAAACCAGTACAATTCAAATGTTTTAATTAACATGAATTTTTAAGTATGGATATCACACCATTGTAGCCATTTTGTGTGCATTAGACTAGGCTAAGGTAAGTAATAGTTAATTTTAAGTTCACTGAAGTGGAAGAATAATAAACTTACACCTAGTTTTGAAGTAGATTAATATCAAACGCTTCAATTTTCTCTGGACTCGATCATAAATACATGTCTGTCAGTTGTAACAAACCAAAAAACTAAGAAAAATCATTTGAGATTTGGACGATTTATGATGATTTAATTTCTGCCTAGATGCAGATGTTAGGTTCCCCATCCTAACATTCTGAGGTCTGTTGGTCAGGAAGTCCATAATTGTTTTTTTCCCGCTTTGTTTGTTTAACTCGTGCCTTTATTAATTTAAATTTTGCTCTATTATTTATTTATATTTTATATATACTTTATATTATTCATGTTTTTTTCATATCACGATCAGCATCCTTGTAATTGTTTTGTGCATTGTAGAACAAATTAATTAGTTATGTAGGTGTGTCTAAGTATTGTATTGTATATGATATATCACATATTTATGATAGAACATAGATTAATTATTTTACTTATATCATATAAGTAAAATAATTAATCTATGTTCTATCATAAATATATGTCTGACATTTATAATAAACCAATTTATATATAACATTTATAATAAACCAAACGGCTTGAAAATCGGTTGAAAATTAAGCAAATTAAGGTGATTTTAATCGTTGATAGTTCTCTGCCAATGTTAACTAATGCAGAGTAGACGCGGCTTCCCCCGACCCAAGATGGCGGCCGCGCTGACGCATCGTTCCTATGGACAGCAGCGTCAGAGGTGACATCTAGTCTATGCTTCCAAGGAAGCTTGGCAAGACCGGTCTCCACGAGAACGCAAGTCCGTTCTTTCCGTTCTTGGAATTCTGAACGCTAGTTGGTGCTCCAGTATAATCGGTCCGCCGAAACTCATCCAGTGAGAAACGTTCCGCGGTGCAAAAATAAGTGCGATTAAAATGCGTTAAAAAAATTTAACGCGTTATTTTTGTGTAATTAATTAATCTAAATTAACGCGTTAAAGTCCCGGCCCTAATATATATATATATATATATATATATATATATATATATATATATATATATATATATATATATATATATACATACACACACACACTGTATATATACACACACACATACACACTTATATTAATTAACAGTGTTGGGGGTAACGCATTACAAGTAACGCGAGTTACGTAATAATATTACTTTTTTCAAGTAACTAGTAAAGTAACGCATTACTTTTTCATTTACAAGAAAATATCGGAGTTACTTTTTCAAAAAAGTAACGCCAGTTACCTTTTCCCCATTTATTGACTGACAGTGCGCTGTGTGAGCATGCTGTTACTGTAGTTCTAGACTAAATGTGAATGCATTAATTCATCCCACTCACAAAAAACAGATTTAGTATTCATCAAAATGAATTAAAACAGTGAAATGCAAACTCAGAATATGACGCAAACTGCAATAATTAAATATGTTAAACAACACAAATGTATCTAATCCCATTTTATTAAGCAATGTCTTTGCTGCTGACCTTTGATGATCCAGTTCGACCATACTAATAATCAAAAATGACTTTAGATAAACTAACAATTGTGCTTCATTGTTTTTTTATTGCCGAAGAGTGTTAAACCTTCTTCTCCTGAGTTTTACTTTACAGACGTGAATTTACTTTTCCTTCACAAGATACAGGGCTTTTACATTTGTATTAATGTCATTTCTTGTATTAAAACAATCAAGCCCTGCTCATATTTAAAAAGTAACGCAAAAGTAACGCAAAAGTAACGTAACACATTACTTTCCATAAAAAGTAACTAAGTAACGTAATTAGTTACTTTTTTAGGGAGTAACGCAATATTGTAATGCATTACTTTTAAAAGTAACTTTCCCCAACACTGTTAATTAAGTGGCCTAAAAACTATTTTAAATTTGAAGTTATAAGTTTGAAGTTATATTTTACTTTGAAGTTATAAGTTTTTCAGAAATCCTTAAAAAGCTAAAAACTGTTACACATATTGGGTGACCACTACTGAGAAAGGATTCTTGACCCAGACTGTAAAATATGGAATATGTTTTCACAAACCTGATTTAGAAAATGAAATTAGGAGACCTGAATGCACTTCCTAGATCTGAATCTTTAGCTTTTAACTTTGATCGCTGATTTACCTGATACATACGAACTGTTCCAAACTTCAATCAGCTGTGTTGTATTAGCAGGCACATGAAGCTTTTACACACACCTATAGCTCAAATGGTAGAGCATGGCGCTAGCAACGCCAAGATCATGGGTTCGATTCCCAGGGAAAGCAAGAGCTGATAAAATGTAAAAACTGTAGCTTGAATGCAATGTAAGTCGCTTTGGATAAATGCATAAATGTAAATGTACTTCACAAACACAGCTGTTAGAGGAGGTCAGGTGTGTGAGGAGGACTTAAGCCATGCGTGAGTGTGCGTCTTGTGTGTTTGTGGGGGTTAGTTGAAATCAGTGTGTGGTCAGTTGATATATGTTGTGCATGTGCATATGTGAGTGTGGGCATTTACACAGGAGGGTGAGAGGGAGTACAAGAGATACTGGAACTTCCTGTGAGGAGTAAACGTGTTGTGTCTTGTTTCCGGCAGTAATCCGTTCGCCCTAAACACAGGAAGGCAGACAGGCTATAAATCATATGACACACACACTAAAGCACGGGCTGGACTCCAGCCAGAACTCTTCTCTCATGCATTTTCTCCTGTCAGAGTCTTATATGATGTGCTCTTTCTATCAAACTCTTGAACGCAAATACTGTTCATATATTATGAGGCACTGTCACCCTAGTTCAGTGGTCGGAAACAGGCCCAAAACTGGCCCGCGCCCCCAGCCAGATTATTTTGATAGCGGCTGGTTCTGAAATAGATTTGTCATGACAGCAACAGTTACTCACAATCAGAGTACGGGAGCGGAGTGGAGCAATGTGAATTTGAATGGAGAGAGGAGCAGAATTTTTTTACAAGTCGGAGCGTCTTGGTTTTCATTCGCTCCACCACCACTCCATCCTGAGTACAATTCATGCCAAAAGCCCATAATATAACTGCATATTTAGCAAGAATTCACGTGTTAAACATATTTAGCTAGCTTGATAGAAAAGGATCACTCAAATCAGAAAGAATGTGAAGGCAGTTCTCAAGGAATTAGTTTTTTCCTATATGAATAGGTGTTTCTGATATCAGCGTGCGAGGAGTGGAGCGGGAGCTGGAAATGGTGAACCCGGTGCGGAGTGATTATTAAATGCTCGGAACGCGTAGGGAATATCGTTGACGCTCCACTCCGCTCACATACTCTGCCGGACACCGCCATACAAATGTGGCTTTTTGTTAATGACTGTCCTACCACAGGATTTAACACAGAATAACAGCTTATTACCAGTTACAAAAGACAATGTCGGTCAGGCAATTGTAGTTGTATTTTTTTATCAATTAATTTCTTTAATTAATTTAATTATCCTTTGACTATGTTCTGGCCCACCATCTAGTGGCAAATTAGTTTTTTTGGCCCGATGCCAAACTTACTTGCTGACCCCTGCCCTAGACGAAAACAACAAAAAATGATGATCGGTCAATAGCTGCCTCACTTCTTTCTACAGTGCACTAAAAAAATCAATGAGATTGAATTAAAGACTGTCCATTATGGATGTGTGTAGCAGGACATAGAAAGAAAACTGTAAGAAAAGAACAATGACAAAATAAAAGATAAACAAACTGCCACCTTTGCCATCTGATGGGTGTCATTCCAAAACTACTGGTAGGAAAAAATATTTTTCAATACTTTCTCTCGCAATTATATCGTTGGGTAATGATACTGTTTATAATTTGTGGGCATCAGGGAGCTGCTATTAATATGCAGGACATTGAAACCGCTTTTGAATGCACGCTCGCTTACTTTCACTTTCGAGATTCACAATCACACGTCCTCTTTGTATACTATGGACCTACAGTACTTACCACACATTTTACAAGATTGGATGTTTGTCAGTGGTGCTCAGGAACCGCAAATCATTTGTCATCATCATCCGTCATCTCTCCTTAGTCTGTTTATGTGGCAAGATAAATTTTATCTACTATAATGTGACAGGCAACCGTTAGCAAGCGGCTAACCATGTTCCTTTAATGGCTCAGTAGATTGCGTTATATGTTTTCCATGCCTCTCTGAAAAATGTTTTTTTTTCTCATTAATTACTCACCCTCATGTCATTCTAAACCTGTAAGTCCTTCGTTCATCTTTAGAACACAAATGAAGAAACTTTTGATGAAATCCGAGAGCTTTCTGACCCTGCATAGACAGCAAAGTAACTAACTCGCTCAAGGCCCAGAAAGATAGTCCTTTAAAAGGCCCATAAAATAGTAATTTTATGAAGCAATGAGAATACTTTTTGTTCGCAAAGAAACCAATATCGACTTTATGCAACAATTTATTCTCTTCTATGTCAGTCTTCGACACGTTCACTAGAGTACCACGACGAGCCGCCATACTGCATGTTGCAGTTTCTCCCATTGAAAGTCTTGGTATATATTCTTGGATGTACTGCTTCCATAATTGAAACGCCAATAAGGCAGATATAGCACGTCAAGACTGTATTCATATTATACACATGCATACTTAAAAAAAAACTTTATTAATGGTCATGAAGTAAGTTCTTCATCAAATGTAGTACATACAGTACTCTGACAGTATGACAATTCAGACACAGCTAGAGAGTGTGGACAGATAAGATAAGAGAGATGAGAGGAAATAGAGAAGGAAATCAACAGATGAACGATCAAAGCAGCAGAGAGATGAAACGATTCAAATTAAAACATTAGAGTGACAGATTTACAAAGAAAGCTAGAGAGAATGTAACTCTTGCAAGCTGGGACCGGCTCCAGGGCACATGTGGAGGGGTGGATGAAGGGGTCTACAGAGATGTTTTTTAGGGATCTGTGAGGACTGTCAGACAGGGCAGCAGAAATAACAAGGGTGTTTGGACAACAGGTCAAAAACGAATACGTTTGCACCCACGCACACATGAGCTAGACGCACATTCATACTGGAATAACGGCACGCGGTTTACTCCCACAGTGATCACGCATGTGTATGGGGGAGGCAAAACAAGCTTGTTGTGTTAGTGAGGTCAGAAAGCCCCGATACTGTCCAGAAAGCATGTGTGTTAGTGTGCATACAGTTAGACATTATCCAGGATGAGGCACTGGGCTCCAGGCAGAGGGGAGCGGGTTGACCTGAGGGTGGGTTACGGGTTCAGAGGTCAAAGGTGAAGTGCCATAACTTTGTCTGTGTGCGTGTTAATGACGGCCTGGAGCCACTGATGCAGTTTAACAGTGTGCGTAAATGTGCATCATCCACCTCTTTTCAAAAACAAAAAGAGACACAGAAAAGATGTCTTCGGTTCCTGATGTGTCAGTGCAGAGATTTATTTTGCTCTGTGGATATAATGTAATGAGAAATTTAATGAAAAACAACAGTGTCCAAGACAAAAAAAAGAAGACATTTTTAAACATCCTAGAAAGATTCAAATTTAATAACCATCAAATAAAAAGTAATAACATATTTTCCTTGCACCTTGAATACATGTGAGGTTAAATTCCTTAATTATTTTTGAAAACATCATGACTTTGTTGATCACATGATGAGACTTTGATGTGGTAGACAAATCTTATCAAATATTGAAAATATTTTAACAAAATACTGCTTATTTTCAAAAAAAGTTAATGTACAACATAGAAGAGAATTAAGCCATTATACGTACAAATTGTTTTTATTCATGAATAAAGCTGGACCAATAAAATTGTCATGTCATTAAACCACCTTTATCCTCTTGGTGGAATGACTGAAGTCTTATATGACTGTGTAAATAATTTTAACAAATATACGGCTATACAGTAACATTATATGTAAATAAATAGCTGTTTTCGCAAGAATTACAATCCCAAAATGTTAATGTATTACTACCCATTTTCAATAATATACTGACTTAAATACTTATTTTTTTATATCATTAAGCCTGTCATCAGTGCAAAAAAGCATATGTATCTAGAGTCAAAATGAATAACTCAAAATTTATAATGCATTGTAAATATGATTAGATGAGCCACATAATCCATCGTAAAACAGCTGACATGCACAGCTGCATTTGTGACTGCAGAATCTCTACCAGTTGATGTATTTTGACATTGATAGCATACTGTCATACCGCCCAGTCCTAAGCTACATATTGAGGATGAGCAGAAGGAGAAGGTTTAGAAAAGAAAGAAAGAGATCAGAGCTGAAGCCTTTCTTTGTAGAGTTCTGATAAGTAAACAGGATTCAAGCTGAGCTGAAGCAGAATGAATCCCTGATAGTGTGTGGGGTGGAGGAAGTCAAAGGTCACAGGTTCACTACTGCAGTATTAAGAGCACATTTACCACACAATTAATCAAATCTTCAGTCAGCCACTAACACCATTGCCCTTTGAAGGACCTCAACAACACAGACCATCTGAAAACATCTTACACTACATACATACAGATAACACAAGCATCACTATTACTATAACTCACACTTATGGGACATTTACATCCATCTCAGGTTATCCGATCACAAAGTGGTCACACAAGACAGATTGTTGTTTACAATTGCTAGTAACATGCGTCTCTTGTGATCAGATTTCCAGGGGTCTCTGATTTTTTTACAACATACATCACTTGTCAGTGTGCCTGTGTGTTGTTAAAGTAGCGCTGGGTAATAAATCGCCATTCACAATATCCATAACAAACATTTGAGTAATTTTCTATATTTAGCTTACATCTAGATGATCGAGTGCATGCTGCTAAATAGTCTGCATACTGTTTCTGTATGAATGAGAGATTCATCAGTACACATCAGTACATGTGACGACGATCTTCTCAAGGAATATCATATAACCAAGATATGTTTTCATCCATGTTTTAATTTATACAGTACACAATTTTTGTTGAGCAGCACCTTATTTGACCACTAGATTACTAGATAACATTTTTTATAAGAAATTTGTATTAAATCATAAAACAAACCAGTTACAAAGAATGCATTTCATTCCTTATTAATGGTATGAAATTGTTTTCATCCATGTTTTAATTTATACAGTACACAATTTTTGTTGAGCAGCACCTTATTTGACCACTAGATTACTAGATAACATTTTTTATAAGAAATTTGTATTAAATCATAAAACAAACCAGTTACAAAGAATGCATTTCATTCCTTATTAATGGTATGAAATTATATATATATATATATAAATAGTGATAAATATCACCAGTGAATGATATATATAAAAAAAAAAAAATTACACTAAAATAATATATTTGGCCATATAGTGGCACGATTCATTGGTGGCACGATTCAAGTTTCTTCACTAAATTTAAAAATCTACTTAAAAAAATACAACTCTGCTAAATAACTCCAGTGCTTCTTTACCAAAAAACATGTTTGACACCATAATTGGAGTGTTATGAAAAAAAATGACATTTAGTATGAATATAATTACACACTAATTATATTCTGTGAGGTAACGGGAATGGGTGAAAGAGCACTCGTTGACAGCTCTTCTTGACCACAACACCCTCTACAGCAAACACACTCTCACATACACACATTCCCTGCCAGGGCTGCACACCAGCCGTACCAGACTCGAGGGCATGATGCCCACCTTTCCTCAGCTTTGTGTCAGCTTATTAACTCCAAGCTGTTCTTGGTGGGAATCATCTTAGTGGGAAAGCAGAAGCCAAAGAAACCCAACCTGTCAAAACTTACAGCCATAGTCAACAAATCAGTGCATTACTGTCATTAACTACAGCCAAGGCCATAGCTTTAGCAAGGACACAGTCACCTGACAACTCCTGTTTTAAAAGATATATTATCCAGTCTGTGAATTCTCCACTGAACACAAGACTGATGAGCAATGTTGAAATACATAAATAAACACTAATAAATACATACCATAAGGCCTTTATCCTTCAAAATAAAATAAATCCAATATGGCGACCAAGGGAAGTGAAGTGATCCATAAACGTAGCTTAGATAATATCAAACTGTATTGAAATAAATCATTATGAGTACCTAAGTATCAATAAAAATAGTTCAAACTATGCTCAAAATATATTATAACCAATAATTGTTTACTGTTTATTTTTATGCTTATTACAGTATCATGCTATTAGCTTAGCAACAGGCTAACATGTGAGGAGTACTTACAAGCATTGATAAAAATAGTTAAAACTACACTAAATATAGATCATTATAACAAATATTTATTTGCTTTGTATTTTTATTATTATTAGAGTATCATGCTGTAAGCTTAGCAACACGTCAACATCAAACTCTACTTTTATTGGTTTGTTGCTGCCAGTGTAGAGTGCTCCAAATCTGTCACTTATGAGCTTCCATTATAGTTGGGATCATGCTATCTGTGTAGGCAGAAGACAGCAAACTAGTTTTTGGGAACAGGACTACAGGCTCAGTGCAACAGGGTGAGGCCTGGTTGGATGGGTGCCTTTATTAACACTATACAGCTTTCCCTCACTGTGTCCTAGGAGGGCGAGAGAGGTAACCATAGACCTGAAGAATGAGCCTGTCTCATGCCAGTATTTTTAATAAAACACATTTCATTCTCCGGTTTCAGAAATCCAGCATGCAAATATCAGAGGAAAAACATCAAATGGAAAATAAATTGAAATATAATAAACAAGGGGAGAGAGTTATTTATTACTTCAGGAAAATCAGAGATCCCGTTACAGCCGATGTTTAGAGTGCAAACAGAAACTAGCATGATTTTCTTTATAATTACAGAATATTGACTTTTGGAGGCACACACACACACACACACACACGCACACGCACACATATTTTTATACTTTATTTCATTCCACATTACAAGTCAAATATCATTAGGAATCAAATTTTTTGAATGATCCAACAGATTAAAACAAATCAGCAAATCAAAGGGTACAGGAAACATCGCCTTTTCCAAATAAACATGCTTCCTATAATTGCTGAGATTGAACAGTACTTGGCCCTTGTTTTAGATAGCCCCCCAATGCAAAGTCCATGGATCGCCAGCCTGTGTACATGACCCAGGGTACCAAACACAATAAGCTGGCATTTGTATCCAAGGTTCTTGATGATAGATGTCAATGACTGATATTTTTAAATCTTAGAGCAATAAGAATCCTCCATAAACAAGTCAAATGCACAAGACACCTCAAATAGTGTAACTGTCTTGCCATTCTGAGAGATGTTAACAATATCTGGTGTATTAGCAATTCCTAGAAAAGTGTTTACAGGTGAGTTAAACCATTCAGACTGTGATAAGTTGTATTTTGTAGGAAGAACCTGCAGACGTGTTTTTACACAGAAAGTAAGAATCTCCTCACTGATGGTGGCATTGCTGTAGATGGTGTGTGATACAGAGTGATCCGCACAGGGCAGTTTTGCCAACTTTCCCTGGAGTTTTAGACTGGACCAGTACTCCATATTTTGGGCTCTTTGAGTAGACAAGAGGGTCTGCCTTGATGTTCTAGGCTGGAGCAGGTGAACAATGTTGTTATGGTGCAGCCTGGCTTCCACGATGACAGATGGGTCCTCTATGACTGCATCAGAGACCTCTACAGGTTGGTAGTGGGAGGTCCACTTCAGTTCAGTACCTGTCCTCCAGCATAGGTCGTTTAAGTCTGGTCAGTCTGATGACACACCAAATCCCTGTGCCCGTCCATCCAGCTTTCCATTGCTCTTTCTTTTAAAACCCAGGAAGCGGTCTTGCCCACCACATGCGTGTAGCGCCTTCCGTCTTTTAAAATCCAGCAGTAAGGATGCTCTGGCCATTTGCCTCACGCTGACATCATCACAGTTAGCATGTTGGTAAGGGGAGACTGTCTTGTGGCTATATACTCCCACATGCAGCTTGGAACTCCAAGCCCCCCATCCTGTCTTTTCTGAAGGATAAAACATCTTGTGGAATGTGTGTTGAGACAAAGCCATTTCCTAACCATGTTTATGGTTTTGTTCTCCATTTCACGCAATACTTTTTGTGGAATATGGACATTTGCAAAAATATGTTGAATTTGAGAAAAAGCTATGTCTCTTATTGCTTGCACTTTTAGAGTTACAGGAAGAGGTGGTGTGTCAATGAGATCCAGTCTGGTCATAAACTGATGTGCCATGTCAGTCACTTGCAGACTCCATTCTCCAGCAATGTTAAACTTGTGAACCAGATAGTTGTAGGTCTCATGTCTAGTGAACACTCTAAATGGCTGGTCTAAGATGGTAAAAGACGGGGGTCGGTCGGCCCTTGATCTATACCGACGGTTGCCACCACTCCTCTCATAGAAAACTGCACATTTACTGTGCTTTACTTGTAGGCCAGACCATGTCAGGAATCTGTCAGTGCATGACAACATGTTTTTAATCACGCCTTCATCTCGGGATGCGACGGCCACATCATCAGCATAGCCCTGGACTGGGTTCGGTGACAGGACATGGGGCGGGGCATGTGCGCAAAGCCATTTTAGCCATTGATTTATTGCAATGATAAAGTTTACAGCACTCCATGGACAGCCAGTTTTGATTCCTACCTCAAGTGGTATCGGTCTGGTGAGATCTTTTCCACAGATCACTTGTAGGTAGGAGTCACAATATACATCTTTTATTATGTCCACATATATCTTAGGGAGCTGTATATCTTCCAATGCATCAATCATGACTCTATGAGGCAATGTGCCAAAGGCATCTCTGAAGTCAAGGAAGACAATATATAGCTTAGCAGATTCGTGCTTGAAATCATCAATGGCAGTTTTTAAGCAAAAAACATGCTCATTCGTGCCTTGTCGCTCAATATAAGCTTTTTGTTTGTTGGACAAAATTCCAGCATCAACCAGCCAAGATAGTATTCTTGAAAGCAGGCACTTCATAAAGACTTTGTATACAGATGAAGAGATGTCCCTCCATGTTGAGGGATCTTCTGGTACATTGTCTTTCTTCGGTATTCTATGAATGAGTGCTCCTTTCCATGAACTAGGGACTTTACCATTAATCAAACAGGTGTTAAATATGCTTTTCAATATGTAGCAAGATGTTTGCCTAGTGGCTTTCAGATTCTTGTAAGTAACACTGTCTGAGCCGCTGGCTTTGCTATTGGGCAGATTTACAATTACTTTCTCAATCTCTTCTATTGTAAACGCCGTTGTAGACGGCGGCGACTCAGTCATTATGTTGTCTAAGTCATCATTCCACGGGGGTAATTCAAGCGTGATATTAGTTGGATCGGACTGGCATTTTTTCCAAAAATAATTGTACACTTGCTCAAAGTTACCAGGATCAAGCGGTGGCGTGGGAAACATGCAGTCATTTATGATAATATCAATCGCCTTTGCTCTACGATGCTGCCATAGGTAGGTTAGTTTGTTTTTGCCTACCTTTTGAGGGCTTCTCTGATGCTGTATTGTGGCAGAGGTAATCGCTGGTTGTATCATCTGAAAATCATTGGAGACTATTGACAAATATATATATATATATATATATATATATATATATATATATATATATATATATATATATATATATATATATATATATTGTCAATAGTCTCCAATGATTTTCAGACCCAGTTGACTTTACAAAATATCTATTTTTATGTTCCGCAGAAGAAATAAAGTCATTCTATTTTTTGGGTGAACTATCCCTTTAATAAAAGCAGAGATGGAGCATGCATTAGGTCGTGCTGCTATTTTTATATAGCTTGGTTGCAAACAAGTGATTAGCATAATGTTTTACATGTTTGTAAACACCTTTTTCCTTCTTTTTCCCCCAGAGCGCTGATGATCACTGGAGAGCTAAAGGTTTATAAACTTGTATGCTGATTGCTGTTTAGCCGTTTGGTGGTTTGGCTGATGCGGCTGGCCTGGACTGGTTTAGCTTCATGTTTTTCCTGATTTGTTTTAATGAGTTCCTATGGGCTGAGCTTTCCCGCTGATCTCTTTACAGCCACAGGAACCAGAAACTCCATCAAAAACAGTCTGTGAACACTAATAACGGACTAGTGAGAGGATATTAGTCTGGAACACACTTTCTGAATGTTCTAGATTGGTTAAAATATTTTTATAAGTTCAACCCTCTAATAAATCCTTTTTTAAACCTCTATAAATACTTAATTTAGCCTTTTCTCCTCTCTCTTGGCTTGCTGTCTTTCTACATTTCCTATTAAGGTCTCTGTCCTTTTTCTCTACCCACGTCTCCCTCACTCCCTGTGTCCTCCACATATTTGACCCTTGACCTGTGATGTGATGCACACGCGTGTATCCGCCCCAGACGGGCCTCAGTGAAAGCATTTACTTTTCACTTTTGCATCCTCAGAGAGCTAAACACCCACTGAAGTACTCGGATCCAAGCTGCCTCACAACTCTACTGATGCTTGAAGAATCTCTCTGTTTTTCCCCAAAGCCAAACACAGGGTGTTTACTGAGAGCTGTGGCCAGTTAGGCTGCTTAGACTGTTTACTCACTCACTGCACCTGCAGACACCAGAGTAAACTATAGAGAGTACAGTACTAACAGCAGGACACAACCAACAAGCTAAAAGTAACCAGTAGACATTACATTAAGATGAAATACTTAATACAAATTATACACATAGCACCTGATATTCTGATAATCAAACTGTAACAAAAATATCCCTACTGTGTTTTTAAAACAAACCTTTGTTCGTCAGGCCATTAACGTTTCTTAGAATCTAACAAAGACAGACAAACTGCTGGTTGGTTGGTTGGATGGATGGATTTTAGTCGGTTTAGTTGGATGGATAAATTTTAGTTAGTTTAGTTGGATGGAGAGGTGGATGGATGGATTTTAGTTTGTTTAGTTGGATGGAGGGATGGATTTTAGTTGTTTTAGTTGGACGGAGGGATGGGGGGGGGGTGGATGGATATTAGTTTGATGTAGGGGGTAGGTGGCTATTAGTTGATTTAGTAGGAAGGATGGAATGTGGACAGAAATCAACGGATAGGTGTAGTTAGATAAATGGATGGATAAATGGATGGGTAGATGGATTGACGGAAATGTTCAGCTGGATGGATGGATGGATGGATGGATGAATGAGTGGACGGACAAATTAATGGATGGATTGGTAGATGAATAAAAGGATGAATGGATGGATCTGTAGGTGGATGGCTGAATGGATATATAGATAGGTTTAGTTGGAGAGATGAATTGAGGGATGCATGGATAAACAGATGGATGAGGACTGATCGACGTATAGGTGTAGCTAGATTAGATGCAATTAGATGTAGGGAAGACAGATGGATGGACGATTACAGTGCATAGCTAGACAGATAGGCTTAGTTGAACGGATGGACAAGTTTAGATGAATGTATGGATGAATGAATAAGTGTATGGATGGACAGATGGGTAAAAATGGATGGTTCAATGGATGGGGGAATGCCAGATTGTCATGACTAACAACAGAATATATACAGTTTGGCAAAAAAGTATTTAGTCAGCCACCAATTGTGCAAGTTCTCCCACTTAAAAAGATGAGAGAGGCCTGTAATTTTCATCATAGGTACACTTCAACTATGAGAGACAGAATTGGGGGAAATAATCCAGGAAATCACATTGTAGGATTTTTAATGAATTAATTGGTAAATTCCTTGGTAAAATAAGTATTTGGTCACCTACAAACAATCAAGATTTCTGACTCTCACAGACCTGTAACTTCTTTAAGAGGCTCCTCTGTCCTCCACTCGTTACCTGTATTAATGGCACCTGTTTGAACTCGTTATCGTAGGGGTGGGGTGGAGCAATTATTAGAAAATGGAAGACATACAAGACCACTGATAATCTCCCTCGATCTGGGGCTCCACGCAAGATCTCACCCCGTGGGGTCAAAATGATCACAAGAACGGTGAGCAAAAATCCCAGAACCACACGGGGGGACCTAGTGAATGACCTGCAGAGAGCTGGGACCAAAGTACCCCTGCTTAAGCCAGTACATGTCCGGGCCCGTCTGAAGTTTGCTAGAGAGCATTTGGATGATCCAGAAGAGGATTGGGAGAATGTCATCTGGTCAGATAAAACCAAAATAGAACTTTTTGGTAAAAACTCAACTCGTCGTGTTTGGAGGAGAAAGAATGCTGAGTTGCATCCAAAGAACACTATACCTACTGTGAAGCATGGGGGGTGGAAACATCATGCTTTGGGGCTGTTTTTCTGCAAAGGGACCAGGACGACTGATCCGTGTGAAGGAAAGAATGAATGGGGCCATGTATCGTGAGATTTTGAGTGAAAACCTCCTTCCATCAGCAAGGGCATTGAAGATGAAACGTGGCTGGGTCTTTCAGCATGACAATGATCCCAAACGCACCGCCCGGGCAACGAGTGGCTTCGCAAGAAGCATTTCAAGGTCCTGGAGTGGCCTAGCCAGTCTCCAGATCTCAACCCCATAGAAAATCTTTGGAGGGAGTTCAAAGTCTGTGTTGCCCAGCGACAGCCCAAAAACATCACTGCTCTAGAGGAGATCTGCATGGAGGAATGGGCCAAAATACCAGCAACAGTGTGTAAAAACCTTCTGAAGACTCACAGAAAACGTTTGACCTCTGTCATTGCCAACAAAGGGTATATAACAAAGTATTGAGATGAACTTTTGTTATTGACCAAATAGTTATTTTCCACCATAATTTGCAAATAAATTCTTTAAAAATCAGACAATGTGATTTCCTGGATTCTTTCCCCCCCATTCTGTCTCTCATAGTTGAAGTGTACCTATGATGAAAATTACAGGCCTCTCTCATCTTTTTAAGTGGGAGAACTTGCACAATTGGTGGCTGACTAAATACTTTTTTGCCCAACTGTATTCTGGAGTAAAGAGTGATATAACTGTAGAAGGAGTGCTAGAATACGTTCCTATGGAATCTATTAAATGTCCAGAGCTGTATACAATTACTGCCACAGAACAGAGCCAAAAATAAATATAAGAAAAAAAAAAACTTTATTAATGGAGCTGGAAGCTTCAGAGTGTGTAACTGATTTAAAACAATTTCTAGTGATCTTCTAAGATTCAAGGTGCTGTTTCAGCAAATATTGATTGTCGTTTAAAGCCATGAACACTCAAACAGTATGTACAAGACAAAGAGAAAGACAGTGAAGGAGAGACTTAATCTTTGACTCTCACAATAGAATTATGTAACATACTGCATTGGCGATGTCATAAATCAGATCAGTGAGCTGTGTTATTGGCTAACCTGCAGGAGGAGTCTCTCAAAAGCAAGGCAGGCGTCCCAGCGCAGGAGGGCAGGATGACGGAGAGCTTGAGCAGCAGCCAGTCCCAGCTGTAGGACCCCACTGTGACTTTCCAGAGCCCCCCAACTGTCCCGAAACAACTGCACATATGAACAAAGCTGTTCAGCTGTAACCCGCCCTGAGAAAGAGAGAGAAAAACATAAGCATCTTATTTAAGCTGTCTTAATTCAACAGTTACACAAAACAACATTCAATCATTCTGAATTCAGTGTTTACCTTCAATTGTATCTTTGGTGTCAAACAAAACTTCAAACACTGTTTGAACTCCAGACAAAAAATTTACTTCAGTGCCATCAATGCAAATCAGTTGGCAACACACAAATTTTCTGGCCATACTGTATACACACACACACACACACACACTGTGGTAAAGGAGTGTAAACACATAAGTAATCCTGTAGAACATTCTCTTCAATGTGTTATAAACTCACAAATTCTTATGATACTACAGCAAAATATTATTACAAGGAAACTCAACATAACTCAGTGTATGTGTTCAAGTTTATTTGCGAATGTATGTTTAGTTGTAACAATTTAAACAAAAACTATAATATGTAGTACTAAGTAAAACCATGTTTACGTGAGTATCTAGGATGCCCAAATTGTGAACGAGTAATTCTTTTTAAACTGTTCATTTTCCTAATTTGATCAAGCTGATTCACAACTAAAGCACAAAATGCATCTGGGTACACTTTGGACTGAAGTACATACTTGAAAAAAGGAAAAAAAGAAAAGTGAATCGTCCTATTGAACCAGTTCAAATTAACTGATTCACTAAAATTATTTGAACTTCCTAATGCCATTCAAAGCAAGAGTTTAGTGAGTTTTACTTAAACAGAATAATGCTAAAACAGACACACTGTGGGAGGTAGGGGAGAGAATTTCTACCTACATAAAATGACCACTATCATCAGCACACACTTCTGTTCAAACGCACCACCAAACCACAATACACATGCTTTGAATCCTCCATGTGTGTTGAGACTGAGTGTTTGAAAGAATGATGGATATAAAGGGCACACTGCTTGGTAACCTCATGTATGAGATACAAGCCAAAAATATAAGTGTATTTTAGGCTGAGATATCTCTCACTCAAAGTGTTTATATGTGGTCAGTCTCTACTAAGCTCATTTATTACATTGGCATTTTTCAGCCAAAAACACTCCAACACAGAAACACATCCTCACTGACCCTGGTGTTCCCTTAAGGGAGCTTGCAAAGACAGGAAGAGATGGTGAGAGGGAAAGAAAGGGATTTCATGTAGCAAAGCACTTTGCTCCATCTTGGCCCAACGGTTTACCCTTTTAGATGATAAATATAACTTAGCTTTTAAATTAATACATTTTTAAATGTATAATTTGTTTGATCTAACAAAAAAATTATAAACATCTGTACAATTTCTGTACAATTACATCATATCATTCACACTCAAATTTCTAAAGACAAAAGATTTAAACACACAGAAAAATAAGGGGGTGGGTGGAGGCGGGGAGCATTTCAAGACAGTGAGGGGGTCTGAGGGACCCAGAAAGTCTGAGGGTGAGGGGGGCTCACATTAACTCATAGAGCCACATCGCTATGTTGATGCTATGAACCAGCACCAGATGTGGGAGTATATCCTGTGCACCAATGCAGCCAATGTTTTCTTTAGTCCAGCCAAATGCACATACACACACAAAAGAGACAGAAACAGCACAAACAGAATGAAAGTTGGCTTGAAAATTAATAGAACAAGCCACGCACCAGCAGCAAAAATCAGGCAGACATCCAGAGGGCGGTTTCGCGATAGAAGATTGAGATTGAATCAATGGCGGGTTGAGCACAGAGCCCTGTGGTTCCCCTGAAGGTCATTTTCTTAAGATGACAAATTCACAAGATGATTCCAACCCCATTACAGCACAAATTTTACAAACATACAATTAACTGGTATTTTGTAACCATGCCTCTTGGGAAACACTTACTTCTATCGGAAGTGTTTTTTTTTTTTTTTTGGAAATTGAGGAAATCACAAATGTTAGTAAGACATCAGGGAGTAGAATTAGGACATGCACACCATACTGCGCTCCTACAGATAAAAGTCAAACTCTAGGTGGAGGTGAGGGGGACAACAGACCTCCAAAACTAGAGTAAAATCTGGATGTGCAAGTCTGGAGATGCAAATCCAGACCCATAAAAAATGGTTTATGGGTCGAGAACCTTTTCCAACTACTGCAAACTAATTGGCTAAAAATCACTGTAGGGCAGAGAGCAGATGCATATGAAAAGTGTTTGACAACTGGCAAAATGAAAAGACAGTTGGGGGTAATTCAAAAAGGCACAACCGCTAACCCCATAAACACTTTTTCTCAATAATGAACACTTCGCCAGCTCATTTGTATGTAATGAATCAGGGGAAATGTAGTCCTCTGATGTCCATGGCCCCACATTCTGTGGGTGACTGGGTTAGGGAAAATGGCGGCACTGTCTAGAAAGCACAGTTGAATTTTGCCAGCTCATAAAATAATGTTGAGAAAATGGATTTTGTTCCAGAAATATCCAAAGACTGAAAAGGGCTATTATAGATTGAGTCAGCTTTAGAAAGCTCTAGCAAAATACCCAAGAATCACTCAGCATAATTTGTTGGGCACAGCTTCATCAGGAAAAAGAGAGCGAGTAAGTTCCAAGCAGACCAAAAGCTATAAGAGAGACACGGAGCACTAACCATCACATGACCATGAAACAAGACCTGAACGTACATAAACACACACAGCGAAGCAATGACCCACAGTATGTACACGCAGACAAGCACACTCACTTTCACACAGTGAAAAAAAGACCACCAGAATTCACATACATGCAAAAATAAAGACCACCAGAGCACATACTCATATTTTATGACAGCCCATCAGAATAATGCATCTGATGCTACAAGATGAACCAAAACAAAATCTAAAACAGCTGTGACAGCATTGCAAGGAAAAATACTGTGTGTGTGTGTGTGTGTGTGTAACTTGTTCTGTTTGATACGCAGTATGATTGTTCTGGCACTGTAAAAGTTCTGTTGGCTTGAAGATCAGGAAATAACTGTGATCCAGTGAGAAAGATTGGCTGAAGTTTCTGCGAGTGCTTTGGAAGAACAGCCTTGTGTATTGTTGAATCAGAACGGTTTAGCAATATAAACCCACATTGGCATGATATTCTCTTACTCTCCAAAACAAACACACATTGACAGATGTGCATGTTGTCACACTAACCAGAAGGGCACTCACTTCATAGGATTTGACAGTTAAATTTGCAAACAAACACACAGAAACAGCAAAAAGGGTTGTCTTGTTTACATATTTAAAAACATAGATGAGATTACCTGCAATGAGCGTGTGAGTCAGTTTAGAGGTTATGGTCCAATGAACTGTTGCCCTGTCATTTAGGGTGTATGCTTTTGCTAGACTTTCGGATTCAACAAACTGCATACTGGTTGACAGATGAGAACTGTTAAAATGTTGCACTAAACCAGTGGTTCTCAAACCTCTCCATGAAGTACCCCCAGCACTGAACATTTTGTATGTCTCCCTATATCTGACACACCCACTTCAGGTCTTGGAGTCTCCACTAATGAGCTGATGAGTTGAATCAGGTGTGATAGAAGAGGGAGACATACAAAATGCGCAGGGCTGGGGGTACTCCAGGACAGGTTTGAGAACCACTGCACTAAACTATACTAAAACTGTTCAACTAAACCGACACTGGTAGAAAGCTGTTGCACTAGTGCTGCTGAACTAAATGAACCAAAATAGGTAGGAAAGAATGTATAACCAAAACTACTGATCTAACTAATCAAATCTAGTGAAAACAACTCTAAACAGTTGAACTAAACTAACTAAAACTAGTGGAAAGCTGTCAAACTAAACTAAATAGGCTTGGTGGAAAACCTGTAACATTCAAACTGGTTAAAACTGTTACATTAACATGGTTGAACTTAAACTGATGAGTTAAACTAAGGGCCAGATTTACTATAAGCTTGTGCCAGCACAAACCCTCATTTGGGGTTAAAAAAGTACTGTCAGAATTTACTAAAGACACACAGTGGGAAATTATTGCTGAAAAGGCATGGACAGTTATTTTTGCAAATCACCTTATTGAATATGCATTTTTAGGAGTTTCCCTTTCAATCAGTAAATTTATGGGAGAAGAGCATTTAAATGAATCACGTAACACGATTTACTAAGATTTGCACTCGTCAATTCACTGATGGTATTTGCGGCATTATTTAACGTCCACAAATGCATGTCTTAACTCTTGACATGTCTTAAAACGATGTCTAAAGCGGTAATTTGTGCTTCTCTTGGTAGACTGCGCTGGTCATTATGGAAATTAGATGTTGCATCTGTGTTCTCTATTGTGCACCTTGTCAGTAAATCACTCACAGAATTTTCCTCTCCCATCAGCACTTTTATGGAATTGTGCTCATGCTAATAAAGTAAATCTGGCCCTAAAACTGCAGAAAAAAATGTAATGTAAAAACTGAGTAAAGAGTTGTTACTGTACTCTAAATCTGTTGAGCTAAACTATTTAAAACTGTTGGAAAGCTGTTGCACAAACTAACTGAACTAACTAAACTAAAACTAACTAAACAAAAAAACATTTACTCTATATTGTTGAAATATACAAACTTTAAATGATGAATGTAACACCAAAATTGTTAAACTAAACTAACTATAACTCTTGAAAACTGTAAAACTAAATCAGCTATAAAACTGCTT
This sequence comes from Barbus barbus, assembly GCF_936440315.1. Classification (NCBI taxonomy): domain Eukaryota; kingdom Metazoa; phylum Chordata; class Actinopteri; order Cypriniformes; family Cyprinidae; genus Barbus; species Barbus barbus. Next base: position 15,524,621 of record NC_136742.1, on the reverse strand, counting down.
AATTGCAACAAATCTGCCGAAAAACATTTTCACTAAAATTGTTGAACTAAACTAGAACTATAGAAAATCAGAAGAACTTTTAGACTAAAAATGCTTAAAGTAAAAATGGTCAAGATAAAACTGTCCAGCTAAACTAAAATATACACTGCAGGAACAGGCAAACTAAAACTTTAGTTTTTCCACATAAGTCTTACTCTATACTCTTCAACACTCTATTCCCACTGATCATAGTTATTGTGACTGTGTGTATTTAAGAGCTCTGCGCATGTCTTACATGCCTGTGAGTATTTTTACCCCTCATTTCAGACTCGATTGCTTAACTTATGAACAGCAGAGCACCTCTATACCATATGTGTTTGAACACGTGATCCCACACAAGGTTCATATTTCCTCAGTGGCCACATCTGCTCATTTGTAGTACTGCTCGCTGTCTGAAGGAGGTGCTGTGGGTCTTTGACTAAAAGCCACTAAATCTTACTGGCCCCCATCTCCTTGTTCCTCTTTTCTTCTCTTTCTGTCTTCAACACTGAATCTCTCTCCCTATTGTTCACTATGTTTGTCATGGCTACTGATATAAAATCTATAGTAAAAAGTTTTCGAATATACACCTTTATCTTGTTACACAGTATTCTGCAGCGTCACACACAAACTGTAAAAAAGCTCAAGTAAATGTACAAGAAAGTTCTGTAAAGCCACAGTAGGCTCTTTGTTTGGGCACAATGCCTAATTTGTATTCTGGCAGCAATTAAAAGTTCATAGCATCGCTGTTATTTGCGGTTAAATTTACATTTACTAATTAAATATAAGCTTTGGATTTCTGGATTCACATTCATTCTGAGTCAATAATCCTGTGGTGTTCTGAGTATTTTAAAGGGATAGTTCAAACAAAAAAGAAATTTCTGTCATTAAAGTCATTATTTTTGTTTTCTTTGGGCACAAAAAGTATTCTAGTAGCTTCATAAAATTACGGTTTAACCACTGATGTCACGTGGACTATTTTAATGATGTTCTTACTGTGTTTCTGGGTCTAGGAACATTTCAGTTACATTGCTGTCTATGGAGGTTTCAGAAAGCTCTCGGATATCATCAGAAATATCATAATTTGTGTTCCGTTTGGAACGACATGAGGATGAGTAATTAAAGGCAGAATTTACATTTTTGGGTGAACTAACCCTATAATGTTGGTAGGGAATAGGTTCTCAATGTCTCATGTAGTTTAAATGTGTGTGTGGCCTTACCTAGACTCATTTTGATCGGCAGGTTCTCTTTGCTGGCTGCCTCGACCAGTTGTCTCCTCACTTCCATCACTGCCTCCTTTTGCTTAGCAACCAGCATTGTCTCCCATAGCAACCGTGAGGTGGCAGATCTGTGGAAAACAGGCCAGGTAATAAGGACTCACCTTCTTTTATTTATAATACACATAAATGCAAGAGCTAGAAGAGAAAAGACTTCAGAACAAAAGCCAAAAATAAAATTTAAATAAGATGTTAATAATATATTATATGTGATACTGATATCAATTATTATGAAAACCCATAGTGATTTAGAAGTCAGTGTTTTATTTCACTTGATTTATTTAGTACTTTTGCAAAACAAAACCATGTGATGAATTGTGTAGAATTGGTGATGATTTGATTTCGCCCTAAGGGGTTGCAAAAACGTTTAGCAAAAGAGGGTTGCCCAAAGAACGAGAAGATCTTTCACAACAGTGTTACTCTATCCAACGATATACTACTACTGGATGAAAAAGAGCTAACAATATCAAAAGCTTTAAGAAAACTAAAAACAAAACAAAAAATTATTTTTTTAATTAAGGTTTACTGGTCAACTACAAGTTGTTGCAACATAATTTGGTGTAACCTGGATTAAGCCTTTTGCTCTAGGGCTGTTTTTCCATGAATGCAGGTCCACAAACTCCTATGGGCTCTTAAGGGAACTTCAAGGGGGTTGTGAGTTGATGAAAACCTAATAAATTATCATGTAAAACAGTATTTGATGTTTTGGGTTGTTTTTTGTGTGGTTTGGAAACCTTTTGGTTAGCATTCAGATCTTAAAGGAGTAGTTCACTTCCAGAATAAAACATTTCCTGATAATTTACTCATCCCCATGTCATCCAAGATGTTCATGTCTTTCTTTCTTCAGTCGCAAACAGAAATTCAAGTTTTTGAGGAAAATATTCCAATATTCCAAACAATATTTTTCTCCATATAGTGGACTTCAATGGCAGCCAACGGGTTGAATTTCCAAATTGCAGTTTCAATGCAGCTTCAAAGGGCTCTACACGATCTCAGCCGAGCAATAAGGGTCTTATCTAGAGAAACAATCACTCATTTTCTAAAAAACAACAACAACAACAAAAAAACTCCATCTCATTTTCTCCTCCAACTTCAAAATTGTCATTGCTGTTTTAAATTTTTTTTGTAAAGGGCATTTGACTTTTTTTGCATATCTGCCTTGTAAACACTGGGTCGGTACTTCTGCCAGCGTCATGCGTGACCTTTCCAACGTGACTACATTTATGGTTAAAATGTATATCAATTTTTATATTTTTTAGAAAACGACAGATCATTTCTCTAAATAAGACCTTTATTTCTTGGCTCTGATCGTGTAGCACCCATTGAAATTGTAATTTGGACCTTCAACCCATTGGCCAACATTAAAGTCCACTATATGGAGAAAAACCCTGGAATATTTTCCTCAATTGTTTTTTTTTTTATCTGAAGAAAGAAAGAAAAATGAGTAAATTATCAGGAAATTTTTATTCTGGAAGTGAACTAATCATTTAAACCACTGTACATCCTTTAAACATCTTTTAACTTGACATGGCATCTTAAATACTTAGCACCCCAGAAGTAGTCAAATCACAACAGCAAAAGACAATCCATTAAGTATGTGTTTACATAGAACAACAATTAAAAACAGTGTAGATTGACACTTGAACATGTCCCCAGTCTTTCTGTCTTGCTCTGTTGACCATTCATCATTTTCTCCTACCCATCCATCAGGAGTAAACAGCTCCATCTTAAGTAACTGTACAATCATTATTCAGCAAGTGTTTCTCAAATGATCTCCTCTTATGACATGTGATAATGAGACATCATCATTCCGTTCTTCATCACTGGCTCCTCCTCTTCCTGTCTTTAATCATCTGCTGGATTGTGTGTGCGTGTGTGTTCCGGCTTATGTGCTGCTTGTCATATTAATCAGGCATTGGAAACTTCACACAAACTCTTGATAAGAGAACTGACAGAATAAAATGAAATTGTGGGGGCTGGGCAGCCTGAGAAAACACATCATGTGAATAAGCAGAATTTTGAGGAAAGGACAAGAGGAGAAGAAGAGCAAAAGACTGAGAAAGTGAGGGTGCAGGACATGAAATAAGGGAAAGAAATGCGAACGAGGCAGAGGAGAGACACATGAGGGCAAGCGACGGAGGGTGGTGGTGTTGTAATGACACTGAAACCAAATGTTAAACCTGCTCTGTTTTTCTTTTACTCTTTTTGTTTTTCCTCTCTCCCTCGGTCTATTTCTCTCTCTCCCTTTCTAACAGTTGCGATGTGTTGGATCTCAGCTGTAATGTGTTCCAGACAGAGTTTTGGCAGTGCTAGAGAGAGGCCTGACTCCATTACTCCAAAAACGAGACAAATAGTGGGGGAACAAAAATGAGGAGGACAAAAGCCTACATAATAAACATGGGGCTTGTTGTTCTAAAGCGCAGACTTGTGTCGGGAATTACGAGCGGAGGGACAGTACAAAAACATGGCAGATAACGCAAGAACGCAAACCGGCTCAGTAATCTGGAGATATGTGAAATGTGACCAAAAAAAAGGGGGAAAATTGGAGAAAAATAAGATCACATGATGGGCTGGTCACACTTCCTTGCCGATTCTTGCGAAAGCAGAAAAAAGTTAGATTTTTTTTTAACAGACTGTAAAAGCAAGGAATGCGGAGCCCATTGTGTTTTCAGATTACACTAGATTAAGCACCATGAAAGTAACCTAAAACAACAGACAAGAATATAATGAATGTGTACACTACCAGTCAAAAGTCAGGACACACTTGAGTGAATCCATGTTTCCCATGATCGTAAAAACCTTTCCATTTGAAGTCTTATGCTTAAAGGCTTAACATTAAGTAAAAATAAATTAAAAATACATTAGATGAGTTTGGCCAGCAAAACAAAACAAAAACAATTTTCATGAATTCAGGGGATTCATGAATTGCATTGGCAATGGCAAGTGAAGGAAAAGCAGTCAACAAATATCCAGCATGTGAACTCCTTCAAAAGCTAAACTATAAGATACTTTTAACATTTTCTGGTCAATACATAATTCCCATATTCAATTTGTGTAAATTCATAGTTGCCTACAGTAAGAATGACTAGGTTTTGAGTGGTAGTAAATACAGACTACATCAAGGCATCATAAAGAGATCTTTAATGGACGAGTAGATGTTCTGCAACCCTGAGCAAGCACAAATCTTTGAAACTCGGTCAAGTATGTTACATATTTGTGAGTAGGTAGTGTGTCCGGTGCAATGAGGCTGAACTGATTTTGCATGTCGTAAACAGATGCACACATAGTCAGCGTAGTTTACATGCCAGAGTTAAGACTGGACCCTCTCTGTGTGCATTTGTATGTGGACTCTGCGTGTATTCCAGGAAGATGAGGGGTCCGCTTGGAATGTTTCGGAGGGGCAACATGGTTCCAATTTACCCCAAAACCTCCCCCCTTCTTTACTCCACTCCTCTCCTGCAGTGTTCCCTAGGCTCGATGTCCTGACAAGGGGGTTCAGTGAGTTTGTGCTGCATTAGTACTCTAACCTATGGAGGGCAGTGTTGGTCTGCAAAAACTAAATATTTATTACCCATTCCCGCCACAACCTCCTTGTAAGGTCCAGTGTGTGTGTGTGTGTGTGTGTGTGGTAGGTAGGGGAAGTTCAGAGTTCCTGGAAACACATGACTGAGCACTTAAGAATTGACTTCAACTGACTGAGTATGCCTGAACGCCTTAAGATCTGACTTTATACACGCACAGACACTAAATTGCATCCAAAATTGTTCCAAAATGTGATCAACAATAATTAGATGCTGTTTCTCAATAATGTTTCGGGTGTGTTGTAATGTAACACGCATTTTAAATAAAATCCAAAACATGGAGCCAATGTTAAACCCGCAATTTTATACAGATGTGATGTTATGATGCCATAATCATTGTGACAGGCAGATTGATTTAGTAGACAGTGATTAAGTCTGTGTTTATCAACAACAGGAAACAAACAAACCCACTCGTTAGCAGCATTCAATCCAGGTCAGTTATTCTTCAATTACGCCCACTTCCAGGACTAATGATACTATGCACACATATGCTTACACACACTAGGAGACCTGGCAGACTCTCCATGGGTGAGGTGTGTGTTTTTCTGTGCTCATTACAATCTGTAACAGGACTCTGAGAGAAATAAACAAAACTAAAAATAAGAATAAAAAACAAAAGCAAGCAGAAACCTGGATTCATCATCAGAGAAACGAGAGTGCACACAGTCCAGTTTTTTTTTTTTCCTGTCAGGGTTTGATAAAGGAAAGAGCAAAGGAAATAGGAGTGCAAAAAGTTTCTTAAATCTGAAAAGTATCACCAAAGCGAGCCTGCCATTTTCACTTCAAAGACAAATGTCATCTGTCTCTTAAAGAGATTGGACAAAGACTGTTTTGTAAGCGTCATTTGGAGAAGTACTGGAGATGGCAAACAAAGAGACTTTAATAAATTGTTTCTAGCCTTTAGATCCACATAGAATGAGATTATGTAATTGGCGGTTTTCATTGATAACTGCAGCTGAATATTTAATATTTTGGCTTGGTTTGATGTGTGGTTTTAACAGGTATTTTAGTGAGCCCTGTGAGATCTAGCCATACAACTGCCTCTCTGTTGCAATTACCATTCAGGTCTCCACATCACCAGTTATTTTACTGTGATATAATGGTATTATTGCATATATAAGAATGTAAAAGAAGCAGTTTTTTTATATTGTGCACACTATGATTTATAACAGTAAAAATAGTCAAAACAGAAGTTTCATTATATATATATATATATATATATATATATAATAAACTTTTTTGCTCTTCTTAAAAATTTTAAACTATAATTTATTTCTGTTATGGCAAAGTAGTCATATTCCAGTCTTCAGTGTCACATGGTCCATCAGAAATCATTCTAATATGCTGATTTACTGCTCAAGAAACATTTCTTATTATAGCCATGTTGAAAAGAGTCATGGTGCTCATAAATGTCTTTTTGAACAATTGAATGCATCCTTGCTTACAAATAAATAATCATTCTTTCTGACCTAAAACATTTGAATGTAATAAAAATAAACATATATACATAAATGCAAGTTGTAACTATATTTACTGTTTGATTTTTGTGTTGAATGGTTCAATTAAGTTTACAGACATTTTTAGTGGCTATATCTCTCTCTATAAAGATAAGTATCATTCTGCTAAAATCTTTAAGCTAAAAATTCTACACACATAAAAGCAACATCCTGTTACATAAATGTAAAAAAGACTGGCACAGACAAACTCACAAAAATACACATTGCAAATCTCTCGCATCTGTAGCTCATTTTGTTTCATGTGAGACTCCCTGAGCGGAAGATAAATCCCAGAGAGCAGACACTAACCTTTAATACACAATGAATGGGAGCACAGTCACAGGTTCAGGAGCAGCTGCTGGCGCACTCACAGCCCACTGGGGGTTTAGAGTTTCTGCATGTATCAATACTGCATGTCTTCATCTCATTTCAATCTACTTATTCCTCCAGCTCCATTACAAATAGATTGACTTGACAATCAGAGGGAGGAGAGGACAAAATGACAACAGGAGCAGAGGAAAGGATAGAAAAGACTAGAAGAAAAACAAGTTGAGAAGAGACAAGATGATGAGAAACAAACCAAGATGAGAAGAAATAAACAGAAGAGAAACAAGATGATGAGAAACAAACCAGAAGAGGAGACACAAGAGGAGAAGACACAAACTGACATGAGAAGAAATCAGATGAGAATAAGAGAGACAAGATGATGAGACACAAACCAAGATGAGAAGAAATGAGATCAAAAGAAGAGACAGGATGATGAGACACAAACTGACATGAGAAGAAATGAAATGAGAAGAGGAGGAGACACAAATCGAGATGAGAAGAAATGAGACGAGAAGAACAGACAAGATGATAAGACACAAACTGGGATGGGAAGAAATTAGATAAGAAAAGGAGACACAAGATGAGAAGACTAATATGAGATGGAGAAGACTGATATGAGATGGAGAAGAAATAAAAAGGAGATCAGAGAAGAAAAAAAAAGATGAGGAGGCACAAACTAAGATGAGAAGTTGAGATGGAGATGAGAAGACGACGAGAAGGAGAGAACTTGAGATGAAGTGAGACAAGGAGAGGGGAGATAAGACAAGATAACATTTAATGAGATGAGACAAGGTTAGATGGGATTAAAAAAAAAGCTCTACTTTTTTTTTTTTTTAAATATGTTCCAAAAGCTATAAATCTCTAAGTCAGAGTTGTATGTGGGCCTAAAGTGAGACTAACACCATATTCTGATTTAACAACTGACCTGTCAATCAGAGACAGGGAACTAGTGGGAGGGATACAGCAGAGGCTATGATCTGTCAACAAAGACTCAAGCACTCAATGCTAAGCATGACAAATGTGACAAATGAATGACAGAGTCTTTTTAACTGCCAGTAAAATAGTGTGTGATATATGTGTCTTCTCTCTAATGTTGTTTTCTCACAGTGCAGTGTGGTCCATTTCTTTCCCCTCTACATACACACAATACCACTTTCATGGCGATATCCTCATCAGCTCTAGTATAACATACATGTTTAATGATGGCTGGACAGGGCACACAGTTGGGTAGACGGTAGTAAAACATAGGGTAGAAGTGTGGAGGGTGTGTCACACACCCTTACATAAGCAAGGACATAGTTGAAGTATCCCACACACACAAAATCAAAGCACCACCACTCTACCGCAGTGCCAAGAACAACCTATTACACCAGCCTGACTGGAATGCACCTGACCACACACACGCAATCTTCCAATCCAAAAACAGATTCTTGGCCAATTGCAATTGTCTATTTGTATTACTGGAGCGGGGAATAAAGCAGTTAGACAGGTTGGTTGATGTTGCAGTAGAGCAGAACAGTCCTCTTTTCTAGCTAACCAAATGTGAAGTCTTGAAATCTGCTATAACCGAAATTTCACACAGAGAACAATCCATCCCAACAGAGACTGCATATGCTACCATTTCGAAGAACATAAATTCATGTCCTTAGTGAAGTATTTCAAAGCCAACCTACCAAAACGCCAGACACGGCTTTCATTACAAAGACGCTCAGATTTCTCTCACAACCACACTAAAATCACAGAGAGATCTGGACATTTCTCCAGACCTGAATAGGCTCAGTGTACAACTAGACTGTTATTAAAAGTTGGCGTTCGCACAGGCGAGTAAGAGGAAGTCTCCTATCAGCAGCTCGTGCCGGTCGCCTCAAAACGGCCGTCTGAAATGACCACCCATAACAACACTAAATCCAGCGACCCTGAAACAGAGCCTACAATTACAAAGGGAAACACCATACAATAAAGAAGGCAAAATTAGCCAGACAGCCCACAATTAGGATCTTAAAATAAGACCTTTTGTAAATATTTTTCAGAGCCTATAGATATTGCTGGGCTAGAATAACACAATGCAGCCAATTACATTCACCTGAGCTGACATGAACAACGCCAACATCAGCACTGCATGGCTAGGCCACAAAAACCCAGTAAGAACCATTATTATTAGCGGTGTTTGTTAAGGCAAACATCCCTATTAGTATTGCTCACTCACTTGGGTTACAGACTGAACAGACTCCACTTATAGACTCCACTTCTGTTCAAAATAATGTGTTCTACATAAGAAAAATAGAAACCCAGGCTCACTGGAAAAAATTGCCTGTGGCAACCTTTGTGCAAAATTATATTACATCACATTTTGTACGTTTAATAACACGTTCAAAGTGAAATGTCCAGTAAGTGGGGCTAAAAGTGCACCAGTTTATCTAAGAGAGAAACATGAATCTGACGATCATTTTTGTACACATCGCGGTGAAAACACTATTATGTTAAAGCTATTGCGTTTGAAAATAATGGAGCTCCTACACTAAACCCTACCCTAAACCTAACCATTACAAAAGCAAACATAATATAAAAATGCATTTGCTGAAGCAACCATGCCTTTTTTGGTTTATTCTACATGTCTGATCTCTTTTATTGTAACTTACGTTTCACCGGATGTGTACAAGAGTGCTGTACATCACAAGTGTATTGCTGTACTAGGTGAGTTACCAAGCAAGCTTACTTCATCAGAAAAGTCATACATATGGAGCTGGTTATGCAATGTAAATGTCAAAATGTATTTTTTCACACAAAATTTGTGTGTAAAAGAATGGAAGTTGCTGGTATTGTACAGACACTAGTGTTAATTTCAAATGGAAACTTTAGTCAAATGTATGTAAAGTGTTTTTAGAGTTCTGCAAATGTATGGGTAGAGGGTGAAATATCCCTTTAAAGTTTAGTGTAAACTCACCCTGTATCTGTTGTGCTGCAGACATGACTGATACCTCAAACAGTGCAGGGTTTTGAGGTGTGCTATTTTCTATTTTTTAAAGATTAGGCTTACAATTTACACCTAGTGGATTACAAAGCAGGAAAAAAAAAAAATTCAATAGACTTATCTTGAGGCGAGAATATCAAAGAGACTTGTACAAAACGAGTATGCTCTATTGATTTTGGCCAGTAAGCAAACACCCCAAACATCCCAGCAAAGAGCTAAAAAAAAAACACTTTAAAGGCTTAAATATAAAAGCTACAATTTGAACCAAAAGCCAAAACCTATTCAAAAACATTTTATTTCCTTATTCTTTAGAAACCACTCATAATGTAATCTAGTAGTGAGATTGTTTACATGCATAGTTATAATCGAGCTACTGCTGGTTTTGTACTCAAGCTACAGTCTTCATCTGTCTGTCCAGTATACACGCGATAATGCCAAATCGATCATTTAAAGGGTTAAACACACTTTGCGTGCCACCTCTGTCTTTTGAAAAGGGGATCACAAATGAAAAACTGATAAATGAACTTTTAAAATGCATATAATTCCATTCATTGTGACGGCAAATTTTTCACAGACAAGCAAAACTCAAATTTGTTTTCAGAAATCTCTAGGTAGGATGCTGCAGTAGAGGAATGAAACTGAAGCATTACACTATTTGGCTTTAGATGATCTGTCTGATATGTGCATATTCTTTGACCCAGAATATTGGACTGGCAAAACTCGGTCAGAAATGAATGACTTAGCTGGAATTATACAACTGTCTCGAGAGACGTTTAAGGACATTAAGAGTCTAGGGAGTAGAGTTGCTCACTTGAGGATCAGCTGGGCCCTGTCAGAATGCATCAAGAGCTTCGATATTTGCCTGGAGCCTGTCTAGACTCTGCTAAACAAACCCTAGGCTTGTGACTCGCTTCCCTGCTGAGCTAAAGCTAGAAATCCCCACGCTCACATTGAATGGATTTGACTGCGTGGAACTGGCCTGGTTCCCCTCCACTGAGTCCTGGTGCTCCAGCCGAGAATAAGCTGGCCTGAAAAAGAGGGAACTTGTGTAGATACAGAGAGAGTGGGCAAGACAAATGCTTTTTTTTACCCTGAAACCTAAATTAGAAACATAAGAGAGGTGAAAAACACTGAACATGACATTCTAGGGAATACTAAAACTACACGCAGCAACACAAAAACACTCTCATGAGCAACCAACCATTACTCAGTTAATGTGCAGATAACGTCATGACAGAATGAGCACATACTGAGGTAATTAGCACACACGCCTACACAAGTACTAACAGATAATTGAAAACAACATTAAAAGACAAAATCTAATACTGTATCTCAAAGCAGTCAGCAACACTTTAAAAGCGTATATGATTTTCTTGTTCATTGTCAGTACAAGTACTATTATTTACCAACTATATATATCATTTATAAAAATCGAAGTTTATTGTATTTTTCTTCATATAAATGAATCATTCTGCCACATTTTAAGAGAATTAATCATTCTGCCACATTTTCTGTTTTGCCTAAAACAATTTATTTTTAACATTAACATTTTAAATAATTTTTTATTCATTTTAAATGATTATGTTTATTATAATATAATATAATATATTATATAATGCATTGATTGCATTTGTAAAACAGAATGAAGAAAAGTTCTGTAAATCAGTTCCATGATGTAGCATTTGAACCAATCAGACACACAACTATTTGTTATATTTAACAAATAATCTCTTATGCATCGTCTTGGATGATCTAATTGAGAGTGAATATTACATGTTGATACCTATGCAACATATTAGTGTCCTAAGAATCTTTAGTAGTTTGTGCATTAACCCCTGGCGAATTACCTATGCAAATGACCATTTTCAGAGACAAAGAGTGGTAAAACTTTCCCTCCAAAAGTTCAGGACACCATTGGCTCTTTGACACCCCAGAGGTGTGACCTCTATAGTAGATAAAGCTCTCACATCAGTGACGCCCAGGCAGTCTGCGGTTCTGTTAGATCCTAAGAGGATGAGAAGGATGTGAGCTCCTCAGAGACCCTTAAGTTTTGCGCCAGGCCTTGCGGCCTTGACTTTCCATTCAACCAAGGATCCTCGGATCTCAGCAGATCTCTTTCTTAGCTCTTTTTCCCTTTCTACCTGGGAAGAAACTCCCAATTACCACCGAGCCAGAATAACATCTTGTGGAGTTCATCACCCTTCAAACCCGGAAGAACTTGAAGAACTCCAACACCACCAAACATTCAAACCATCAGAACTTTCATCCGAGACTGCATCCGGACACTCGTTCAACAACCAAAGGCAATGCAAGTATCGTACATTTAACTAAACGCAACAGAGATTTAGTATAAGTTATAGACCCCGTTATAAACGGCACTGATGGTTTCACTCGGGCAGTTAACTGACTCTTTCCATAACTGGTTTCTCTAATGGCTTCATTCATCCACTTTAACTCCCCTCTGTATGTATGCGTGAGTGTATGTTTATTCGTTTGTTTTTTTAGATTAGTTATGTGTTAGCGTTTAGTTAATAAAAGTTGTGTGCAAAAATTACATGAGTTTCTGATTCTGCCTTGCAAATTAAATGTCTCTTTACGATTTTGACCCTCGCTACATGCTCTAATGCATTAATAGGAAAGTATTTTCTGTGGCCAAGGAAATATCCTTTTTTAGAGTTGATATGAATTTACACTGAATGTTCGCTGGATGAACAGATTAGTTGATGGCAATTTAATTCTGCTACAGTTATTACTGTCAGCTGATTTAAATAATTGTAATTATTTATATACAATTCCCTTTTGAGCCAATTTGCTACAATGACTATAAATCTAATTCTGATAAACCAAAGTAAGGTTATCTGTGAATACTGTACTGTCGTTATTCCACATTCAACATTTTGAAAACCTCCATGGATTATGTGCTCCACATATAGGGTGGCTTATGTACAGTGACAAATGAATCTAGAGTGTCAGGTACACACCACCTCATCTCTGCATTAGGATGCACGTTCAGGCCAGGCTTATTTAGGCTCAGAGCATGCTCTTTACAGTCCTTCAGAGAAATGTGCCAAGCCTGTCAGATGAGCCCTGTTTCACTCTGTTCTAGTCAAGCACATGATCGACCAAGCAAAAAGGCATTTACGCATAAGGCTAAGATTTGCATAGACTTATAATACACATCTCATTAAGGCGAAGAATCTCTTCAGTGGTTTTGTGTTGACCAATTAATGTTTCGTCTCCACGCCATCTGGCTAACAGTGAGCTCTTGTATATTTACATGGAGGTCTCAAGAGTGTGTTTGTACTCAGCTCTGCGATGCTACTGTAACCAGCTAATGGCGGTGAAGGGATGTGGTCATGTGTCTGCATCTGTGTGTGTATTGTGTAGGTAAAAAAGCAGATTTGATGCTCTCAACAACAGTGACTGAACAAGGTTTAGATGCAAATAGGCACAATGAGAGCCCACAATGGAGACCAGACACATCTGGCGGCTTTGGCGGCACAAAATGTCAAAGGTGAAACTGGTTTATTCATTGATATAGCTCATAGAGAACTTCCTAGCCCATTAACTCAATCACTCTGGAGCTGAATTCTTTCCACAGGCAAATGTGCTCTCTGAATCCCTGCCTGATGGGATCTGGAAAGAAAACCGACATGCGAAACAAGTTCCTCCTTTAACAAACCCTCACGTCTAACATGTGGTTTAGACCTAATGGGTCGTAAACAGCGCTTGGGTTTCCATGTTAATGTCATTTGACTTCCAGATGAAGTAGGTTTAGTTTTCACATTGCTGCTTGCTTAAAAAAAATCTTGTATCAAGAGAATATTTTGTCACTATACAATGATCCACCACAAAATCATCTGTCAGAAAGGTTATATGGTGTCAATTACCCCAAACATTTTAACAGTTGATGTTTTCACTCAAAACGGAGTTCAGTCAAAGGCCATTTGTGCAATACATGTACAAAACATTCCCATCCAAAAAGCATGACTGGGTTCATTTAGGAAAAATATAATTTTCCATTCAGACAGTGAGCGAGTTCACCAAATACGTGTTAAAACAATTGGGCAGCATGACAATATTACACAGAACAGCAGAAACTTAGGGTCATTTTTTACCACATCCAACCTCGTAGGAAATGACATCGGCAAAAACTCCAGCAAAGCCATTTAGTTATTCAAATACACATTTATGATGACTAAAGAAATGGTGGTTCTCCATTAAAAATACTTGGCTGGGCATTGTTCCTGTGCCAACATGTGTGTAACCAAGTCTCATGGTTTCCTCAGATCTTCCCTGCTGTGGACAGAAAGACTTTGAGAACATTCATGATTATGCAATATATTTCTCTAATCCTTTACCAGAACTGAGGTTTCTGGTCTAAACCAAACTACAGTAGGGACATTACCCTTTGCGCAGTGATGACAAAGGGCCAGTTTTACTAAACAGGGCAAATTAGAGCAAGAGTGCAATTCCAACACAGTGCTCATTTCATTTGAATTAATTTTAATACTCTCCTCTCATAAATTGCGTCTGAAAGGGAAACTCCTACATATGCATATTCAATAAGGTCAGGCGCAAAAATAACTGAGTCCACGCCTTTTCAGCGCTAGTTCATCCTTAGTAAATCCTGACAGTACAATTTTAATGCTCAAAGACAGTTTGCGCTGGCGTAAACTGTTAGTAAAACTGGCCCAAAACCATCAGATAAATGGGTCAAAAAAAAATGTATGTGGAAATGCAGCTTAATAGAGCTGCTGTGGTCTATTATGTCCTCAATAATTTTAAAAACAAAGTAATGACAAGAAAAAAGTCCTCTGCAGATACTGAATTCTGAAGTACCAGGTCTCGCAAAAACTTTTTCAATACACAAATATCAATGAAAAGTTTTATTTTACTATGTACAGGGTATCTGTAAAAATTTTAAAAAATCAATTTAAGGCAATTTATGGACCTTTTTAAGAGCTGCACAAGTAAAATTAACAGTGTATGAGTGGGGTTGGACAATGTCTAAGGCAACATTTTAAGCCATAGAATGACATGATTTACAGTTTAGATACACGTTTCCACACACAAAAAACATCTTATAAAATGGCATTTCAGCTTTTAAACCATTTTTATGAAAAGCAATTGAGCAGCATGACAATATTACACAGAACAGCAGAAACTTAATTGTTTAGATTTTTAGAAGGCACATTAACTTCTTTCACATTTACAACTCTCTGTTTACTGCATAAAAAACATGGGTCGAAATTCGCACTGATCTGAACATAAGATAGGCACACTGGAAATGCAAATTCATTCTCTTCCAAATATATGCAAATATAGCGGCTTCTCCGGTAACGGCTGTACATTAAGCAGCACCGCGCTCATATGCGCTGCTTTATCAGGCATTATAAGCAAGATGAAATCAAAATGCCAAAAACACATTTCTGAGGACAGACGGTTCCCTTCAGAGACACATTCACATAAAGGCATCTGCGCCGTGTTTTGACTTTGATTTATTCAAGGATATCATTTCCTTTTGAAGTTTAATCCAGCTGTAACACGATTCTTGTCTTTCCATCCCCAACTGTAAAATCTCTTGAAATTATAATGAAAACTTTTCTTTTACCATTTAATGTATTTAAAACTTTTATGGCCTTAAATTTGATACAACTAAATTTTAAGGACCCGCGGGATCCCTGTATTTCAGGCAACCTGTCGGGCAGGCCAGTGATGCATTTTGGTAGCCCCACTGGAAAACGCAGTAGCCCTGGGACGTTGGGCTAGCGATTTTGCGAGCCCTGAGTACTCTTTGTTCTATTGCCTGTCATTTGTTTCTTTGTTCTTTATTTTAAAAGTGACTGTTTACTTGTGATTTTTGAAGCTCTAATTACATTTTGCATGTGTGAGCACATGTGAGCATATTTATATTAGTGCTGTCAAACGATTAATCGCGATTAATCACATATAAATTAAAAGTTTTTGTGTACATACAGGTTTGGAGTAACATGAGGTTTCCAATTTTTGGTTAAACTATCCCTTTAAGTACAACGCTATTCAGTTCCAAAATCAAACCCTAGATCTAAACCTAAATGTTTGTTAAATGAGTTAATATTACAACCAGCCCATCTTAAAAATTTAATCAGTTTTAAAAGATGTTTAAAAAAATTAAATACTGAAAATTCAAATAACGTGTAGCTTTAAAAACAGTAATGGAGTTGTAACATGATCTCATCGCATATTCATCATCTGGCCTTTACAATAGTGCTTTAGGGCATTTTCTAAACCGACTTTAGTTTTCTGAGCTAAAGAATTAACTTTATGATACTATGTTTGCATGCCATAACAGTGTAAATGCTCTTACTGGTTCTGTGCCAAGCAGCCTGGTGCCAAGATTCCCTTGGTATCAGTTGTCTGCTTCAGGTGTGTGAGCTCCAGCATGTCCACCTGAACGTCAGTCACATGACCTGGCAACTGTGGCAACACGGATATGATTTTCTGAACCAGACTGTCCCCATGGTGGCCAACAGCTCCTATAGTTTAGGCAAAAGAGAATCAGATTGGTCTTGAAAGGACATAGAACAAGTTATACTGTGTTATATGCCGCCATGAAGTGACATATTGAGAAAAGACACCACAGATTTCCCCATATTTTCCCAGTTGTTTAATCACAGCACAGACAGTTTCTTAACATTACAAATTCTGTAAGGGTACATTTAAATACGCAAAATACACATAATTCTTGTTTCAATTCGTTCAGAGGGAATTTTGGATATATCTTTGGATCATGCCATAAATCGCAATATAATTCCAACAACCAGGAAAAATGGAACATTATTCACAGTATTTTAGGAAAAAAATTTTATCAGGTAACCCCTTTTTTAAGT
This sequence comes from Barbus barbus, assembly GCF_936440315.1. Taxonomy (NCBI): domain Eukaryota; kingdom Metazoa; phylum Chordata; class Actinopteri; order Cypriniformes; family Cyprinidae; genus Barbus; species Barbus barbus. The sequence continues at coordinate 15,508,079 of NC_136742.1, read as the reverse complement.
TTGTTTTAGGTAAGTATTAAGAAAGAGGTGAATTTTGGATTGTGCAAGAGAAAACAAAACTAATTATGTGAAAACTGCCTTGAAAGATTTGTATTGTAATTGAAATCTACTGATGTAAGCAGATAAAGTGTAATAAAATACACTTGAATGTGTATTTTGGTTATTTTCTTCCCACTAGTCTGAAAGATGACATGCTATGGAAGCCAAAATAATCCAAAACGTCATAAACTGACCAGTGCATAATTAAAAAAAAAAACCCCAATGATTTAGTCTGTAGTGTCTTTACTTAGGTACTAATGATTGAATGTATTGCAGTATTTAGACCACACCTGTAAGATCAAGAGTTCTGTCAATAAACACTATTGATGCTTTATTGGGGGCTGACTTCCTCCTGTTTTTGGCCTGTGGATGACTGGCCAGCTCCCCTGCGATCAGACGACTCATCGGACCCACAGAAAAGCTCTCCTCACGGGTACCGATGAACTCAAACAGGGCGCTGAGGGCTGATGCGAGAGATTTAATCTGAATCTGCAACTCAGGTGGGAGAGAGTGCATATCCACATCCATCAGACTCCCAAATCGTTTTTTCTCTGGCCTCTTCTCATTGATGGCCTCAAGATCCACTTCTAATAAAGGGAAAAGTTCAGAGAAAGCAGGCAAAAGGTGGAGCTGTTGTGTCAGAGGGGCAAAGACCACAGGAGCATGCATGACCTCAGCGGTATAGTTCATATCACCCATCCACTCACACAGTTTCTCTTCAAACTGCTCAAACACCGGGTTCCCCTCCAGATCAGTAGTCACATTATTCGCAAGCAGGTGAATGTAGTGAGGAACAGTTGTGAAAACCACGCAGTACTGGAAGTGACTCAGTGAAATGATGTCTTTGATAATGTCCGCAGTTCTTCCTTTCAGCACGGTGCTGACCACAAACACAGCTTTGGGTTCATTCTGTCCGCCTGCTTCAAAGCTTGAGAACTGTTTGATGTTTCGAGCTCCAGCCTCAAACAGAAGCGCAGCTCCTCCGTTCAATGGAGGCTCTCCGAGCACCGATCATCCATGAAAACAACAGCCTTTTTTACCTTTGACAGCACTTTTTCCCACGCCTGACCGGGAAAAGACATGACTCCATCCGTGGGCAACATATTTCCGCAAATGCTGGGTTTTTAAATTGAGATGAATGATAGCAACAGCAGAACTGTCAAACAGACACCATTCAAAACAAACCCATGTGAGTCTCTCGAAGGTGACGTGGCGCAGTGGCGTCGCGATAATTATGCGTCATAGTATAACTCAGCTGGGAGTTTTGAAATGTCGAGTACCGTATAATATAAATAATTCTTTGTCCACTTTTGTACCCATTTTACAATAAAAATAGGCCACTATTCATTCTTTAATAGCAACATAAAAAGCAAAGCAAAAAAAGTCTGACTGCAAAGACTTATCCGTTGATTTACTACACACAACGTGGGCTATTTGCTTATCAAGATGCTGATATACCATTATATATATATATATATATAAAACAAATGCGTTCAAATGTGTGTACTGATGTGTTGATGTTGAACTTCCTGCGTGTCTCGCACACGTGCGCGTGTCTCTTTGGTAACGCGCACCTGCTACACTTGCACGCGGCGTGTCACTGTGACAGCTGTGACGGTAACCCCCTAAAACTATTATCACACCACGCGAAGTTACTTTGTCGAACTCGGAGTTAAACTGAACCTCTGATCTCAAAAACCCGGAGGTGATCATGTCCACCACAAGAGAGGTAGAGAAAACAGCTGATGAGAGCACTGATGTAGAGACGGACTGGCTTTATGGAGGTGAGAAATAAACGCAATGATGATCCAACTTTAAAACTGTCTGAAGCGATTCAGGAAGGCAAATCAAGCGTCCTCGTGAAATGAATAAGCACCAGACCAACTACCAAAACCAACAGCACACGTTTCGAAGCAGGGATCTGACCTCATAAGTTTATTACACCAGCCCAGAGACCGTTATTTATCCAGCTGCACGCGTTTATAACATTTACTTTCAAATCAACCCTTCAGAGAACATATGATATGAATACATTTACACCAAAGACTATTTGTTGATTCTGATTGCTTCCATTGCCCTCATTTGTAAGTCGATTTGGATACAAGCGTCTACTAAATGTAAATGTAAAGACTATATAGAATACCCTTAAATGGATTTTGATTTATACACACCTAACGTAACACGTAGTAAGTGCTGCTGCATTAAAATATGCTTTTTAATTTTTTTATTATTATTTTATTTTCAGTACCAAATATGGAAGAGTACATGACATACTGTATAATGTCCAATAGAGATGAATCTGAGAAAAGAAAAATCAATGTAAAAATATACAGTTTTAAAATCGTAATAAAATTGATCCATTCATAACATGGCAGCATTTTAGATGATGAAATTGATTCCTCCTGTAGTGCTGTCAAATGATTAATCACATCCAAAATAAACGTTTTTGTGTGCATAATATATGTGTGTATACTGTGTATATTTATTATGTATATATAAATACAAACACATGCATGTATATATTTAAGAAAAATGTTTATATATTAAATATATAATATAAAATATATAAATGTATATACATGTAAACATTTTCAAAGTATATACTGTATGTGTATGTATTTATATATACATAATAAATATACACATACATATATTATGTAAACAAAAATATTTATTTTGGATGCGATTAATCGTTTGACAGCACTACATCTAACCAATTATACCAAATATTTAAAAAGAAATCCTTTTTTTAAAGTATTTGAAATCAATGAGATCAATAAGAAAGTTATCACAGTTTTATGATAAAAAGTAGTGCTTTTTTTTTAATTGTGGGAGGCAAAATATATAATGCAACATAATACAATGATGATTGATAGAGATCAAATAAAAAAAAAGGACACAAAAACCCGATGTATCATATTCAGTACTCTGTTTATCATGATTTTTCTTAAACAACAAAAAAGGTTTCAGTCCTGTAAGTGTTCATCTTCAAATATTATTAACAATAAAAAGTTATTACATTTACTTAATAAAACACACACACACACACACACACACACCATGACCTGAAAGTGGACATTTTTAGAATTACACTTTTTTAACAACAACAAAAAAAGTAGAAACTATCAGATGACAGAAAGCTTATGATCATTTTGATAATTTAGATGCCTTACAAATTTGCATGTCAAATATTATAGAGTATTATCCATAACTTTTAACTATTAAAAGACTGACTTCGGAAGGAATTTAAAGTTTATTTTCTTTAATTACTGGTTTATTTTATTTTATTCTTATTTAGTTATTTTCTTTTTATTTATTGTCATTATTAGTATTTTGTCCCCTCAGTTAGAATCATTTAGGGGGTTATTTTTGTTGAGGGAAGGTTTGTGGGAGAGATTAATGATGGGACAGTTTCCTGTGGTCTACTACTATTCTTTCTATGATGTACCATTATGTAACTATCACTGAAAATGCTAATAAAAAGATTTGAAATAAATATTATAGAGCATTTAATTAAAGGGTAAATATTCATAGGGTTAAAAACAATTATAGCAATTATTGCTATAATAACTATAAACTTCTTAAACTGTCTGTTTCCATATGGAAACAAATCTTGTACTAATCTCTACTTCTTTATCATAAATAGATGACAATTTTGATGATGAAGAAGAGACAACAGAAAAGGAAGTGTTCTGGTGAGTGTGCCCAAGAAAATATCTTCAGCTGTTGATGAGTTTCCAATGACAAAGTTGATGAAGTAGAACTTGGAAAATAATTTTTAATGTTTTAGCATCTTTGTTTTTTAATCTAAGTCTTTATGAATAGATGTTTATCCAAACGTTTGTAGACTACACAGTTCACAACTGCATGGAAAAGGCAGAAATATAGAGTAGAAACTGCTGCAAAGACCTTTGGATTAATTATTGCAGTATTTTGTTGACATCTTATATAGCTTTAATCAGGCAGTTGATTTATTAATCTTCTCCAAAATGTCTGTTTGCCTTTTTTTAAAGCATTATAAATCAGCTCTTCCTCACATTTGATTTCATTTGCATTTACAAATGTGCACCATCAGCACTTACTCTTATACATGTCCCTAACACAAACACGTGCACATTAACATTTAAACTCTCTACCGTTTTGGGATTTTCTGCTCCTGGCAGTGTCAGTAACTTTCAGGTCACTTTAGCCCTGGCCTCTTTTGCATTTGAAATGAGAGTTTACAAGACCTAATGGTGTGCCGACTCAGATCAAGAGAGACTGACACATTTATTTCCTGTTAGGGCAAGTAGCATTGTACAAATGAAGCGTGTATATTTAATGCCCGTTTCACTGCTTGGTAATGACCATGCATGCACATTAGCGGTATGTGACGTGTCTTTGCCGATAGACCTCTTTGCAAAAATGCTCCGAAAGCGGATCAAGCCATGCATGTCTGATGAAACTCTTCAGACGCTTGTTAAATTCAGCATTGGATGTGCACAGTATAAGCTCTTCTTATTTGCTCACTGGAGTAGCAATGAGAAGGAATATTAACCATTGTTTTATTCCTCTGCTTCCCAAAATTGCGTAGAGACGTGTTAGCTGTCTCTTGGAGTTGACGCAGTGTTTTTTATCGGTTGGATTGCTTCACCTTCATTAGAGTCGGGGCAAAACTCAAACCCAAGCGAGATTTTTCCCTCACGTTGCATTGGCCTTAAATAAGCCTGATGAGGCCGCAGTGATATAGGCCTCACTTAAACTAATGTAGGCCTGCAGCTAAAGATGTGCTTGTAAATTGATCCTCCTCATTGCCCATATTTGCTGAGTGTAAAATCCTTTTTTTTGTTCTGTAGCATCAATTAGTGCATGTGATTAAATCAGACAGACAGATGAAGCTGACAGGAAGTCTGTGCATCCAAAATGAAGTTTCTTCTGCAGAGCACACACTTGATCTCTGCTGACAGTTAAATTAAGAATATGTTTAATGTTTAGTATTTTAATGCACTTAATATATTTATTTTTTATATATCTATAATATCAAAATTAATGTTAAAGGTTTTTTTAGTCGTAGTACAATTGTAGTATTCTATTTAAACTGATTTGATGAAATATGGCTCTAAATTAGTTTTTTTATTAATATTTAAAGCTGCAGTCTGTAAGGTTTGCCTCTTTGTCGCCATCTCTGTTTGAAAACCTGGAATTGCAGTTACTTGCGGAATTATCTTTGCGTGGGTTGTGAGTTGGCACGGCTCCAGCGCGGATGAATCTAATGTTTTGAGGAGTATGTGTCGCTGTCAGTCACCGCACCGGTGTGAATCCTGTATTTAGTAATCACAGATTAGGAATATATTCCTATGTCTTGGAATATATGACCCAAATAAGAATTTTCACTGTATATTGTCATCTGAACAAGTAAGTAACAAGTTTGCCACGTTTATTCTGACCAACTGAGGGAAAAAGCATTACAATAAATCGCGCTACCAATGATGATTAAATCTAACGATCGTTTAGTTAGCTCATATCACATCAAACCAAATTATTATCATTGGTGTACTTTATTCTCAAATTATTAATGTTAACAACATCAGCATTGCGTGACTATGAGTGTAGTGTGTATTAGCGTGTAGATTTCAATTTCTGTACAGTCTAATCTAATTGTCATACCATTTGAATTTCATATTAAGAAATTCTTTTAACCCAAAACGTAAACTATGCTCCCTTCCAACTGGTTATCTTTAAAATAAAAATCTTGTGGAATCAGAAGCATATTTAAAACTGGAATATAATTTAATTTCATTCACATGTGTTTCATATAATCCTTTATTACAATCCGCCATCAAAATGATTTTTTGACATTTAATTATTCTAGCTGCTGTGAGAAAAGGCTATAAACGATGCGCCACCTGCAGGATCCTCACGTGCGATAGCCTACTAGCTGGGACAACTTCTTTATGTTTACAGATGTAATGACGCAGTGCCATGCTCGAATTTCCGGCAGAAACCTACCTCTACAGAAAACATTATTATAAGCTAACCACTGTGAATTGGGCTAAAGTAAGGCGATAGTTTTGAACACTGGCTGGTTATGTACTTGCTTAAATATTGTTTTTGGATCATTTTTAACCAAAAAAAAGTTACAGACTGCAGCTTTAAATTTCAAATAAAAAAATAATTAAAAATGTATTATTTTGCTTTAAACCACTTTTTATGTATAAATATCGTTCCTGAACTGCCATTTAGTTAAATCCATTTCATATCTTTGCCTAGTTTGAAGAATCTTATTTTTGTGATCATTCAATACATGCAGTAGCCTATTTTATAATCTAATTGGTTAACTATAAACATATATCCCACTTCTGCAGTGCTCTGATTGGTGATGTGGATGGCATGAATGGACTCAATTACCAGGTGCTCGTTTTAGCAAAACATATTTTAAACTTATTTATATCGGTTAGCCATGATAATGTAGTGCATATTCATTTATCAAACAGTTGTTTCTTGTTTTACCTTCTCAAAGGAAAGTGAATCAGACAGTGATGATGATGTCTGTGTGACCATCGGTGACATTAAAACAGGCGGATCTCAGGGCTCGTGAGTAATTCAGTCAGAAGTTTGGACAATTTTAGTTAGTATATGTAATTTTGTCAAGTCTTCTCATGTCAAACAGAGATACTGATGACATCTTAAAGTATTCTGGGTCTAATAAATTGTTATAATGATGCTTAAAGATCTGTTTGTGGTTTGCTCGGTAGGTCATTTGGTTCCAGTTCCATCAGTCTGAACATAAAGACCTCTGTATCAGGTAATAAAGATGTTCAGTTCACTGAAGTACAAAATATTTTGAAATATTATAAGCTCATATTATATGTGCCCCCAAATTCTTTGTGCAGTTCCGTTACTGCATTATTTATTTATACTTAAAATTATGACCCTCAAAAAGTAATATCTCAGTAATATTTCTCAGTTTTTGCAAATATTGTAATATTGTCATGCTGATCTCCTTCACTATTACCAAAGCAAAATTTTCAATAAAAATTAATAATTAAATAATTCATACAATATATAAATTGTTGATAACACCTCTTAATCATTGCCTCCTGTTAGATTGCTCATAAACACCATAAGTGTCATTCCACATTTAAAATTAATTACAATTATTATTAAACTTATAGACATTTCAATTCAAAAACTTAAAAAATTGTAGGGCTGTCGCGATTCGTCAATTTTAGTCGACTGTTCGAATTTTAAAAATCATCGAATCATCGAAAATTCTTTGCTCGCGTCGACTATATGCCGGAAGTGGTGCATTTCATGGACGAGAATCCATAAAACACATTATTAGACTGCTTGCCAAGGCTGCATGGTATATTAGGCCCATTTAAAAATCATAATTAAGCATAATTGTGAATTCACAAACGCTATGATTTAATTAAATAATTATATGCGATGCAGTTCTAACACAGTACATGCGCTTTATTTCCATGCGTGTAGGTTAAGCACGTGCGTCTCACAGCGGCTCCGTTCACAGTAGCTCCACAGAAACTGTTATCATTTACATGTGGAGCGTCTCAAACTCATCTCTGCATGTTGTTGTGAGTTTGGGTTTATTATATCGTTCATCTGGGAACGCAACGCGCGCCATTTCATCAGGTTTGTAAGGTAAATCATTTATAAATCTACACAAACACAGGAGAATACATCGCGGTTTCAAAATAAAAGCTCAAACCCTCACTCTGAGTTTACACGGTTTGATGTCCACATATTCATGTAATTACAGCGGCTATAGCATTTCTGTCCTAAAGAAATGGACAAATATTAAAGATTAAGTGTACGTTTGAATTAAATGGTGCTTGGTCAATATTAAACCGTAATGTGTAAAAACAATCATCAGTCCGTCGGCGCCCCCTGCAGGCCTTTGTTGTAATGCGTAATCTACATTTTCTCTATTGCTTATTATACATTATGTATTTTAACAGTTTTGTTTAATAAAACCATATGATTTCTTGATTTTGATACTTTATTTGAACTAATTATTGCATCATTGCTATTATATATGTATTTTAAGTCATTTTAAAAGCTATTGTTCAATTACATCTAATTTTATTACCACAAAAAAAATAAAAAATAATAATAATTATAATTATAGGGGCCTGTTTTATTTCCAAAATTCATTTTTTAAAATTTTTATATACTCTGTTATAATAGTTAAATTTTAATTTTATTAATCAAAAAGCCTGTCTAATTAATTGAGTTTTACAGTTTTGTCTTTACCAAATTCTGTTTTCCATTTTGGTTCCATTAAATTTGAATAATCAAAAGCATCTCCAATTAATTTATTTTATTTAAAAAAAAATGATTTTATTTTTTTTATTTTTTTTAGAAATACTGCACATTTACATCTTTCACCCAAATAAATTCTGGTAAATAATATTTCTGGTAAATACTCCTTTAAATAGTGTTTTTTGATTATAATTGTATTAGTAGTAGACTAGAACACGTGGATATGTTGTCATTCTTGCACTGTAATACTGAACTTTGCACTATGAGATGGACACTTGCTTCTTCCACTCTGTTGCACTTTACTTTTGCTTTAAAAAAAAAGGATTTCATAGAAATTAGGATTTCATTTGGTTTAATAAAATATAGTTGAATAAAATATTCTTAAGTAAAATTGTTGATTTGGAAATTAATCGTTTAGATTAATCGATAAATTAGTCAATAGATTAATCGAAATAAAAATAGTCGTTAGTGGCAGCCCTAAAATATTCCCAGAATATTTATAATGAAATGAACATTCTATATTTTATGTTTCTTAAATTACCACCATGCATTCCTGAAGAAAGCTTAAATTTAAGCCTGACTGAACTGTGCTGCTGAGAATCGCTTTAGGACGTTTCTCTGGGTTTGGTTTGATCTGTGTGGGAATCCAGCCTCTAAAGTCTTATCTTCTGTGAGTCAGGCTCCAAGTCCAGAGGATTGGATCTGGATGCTGAAGGCAATGTCCTGCAGGTGGATGTGGAGTCCTTTGAGGAGAAGCCATGGAGGAAGCCAGGTGCAGTTGATTGCGTTTAAGATGTGTGAAGGGTGTGTGTGTGTGTTAGTCTACCTCAGATTCAAATGTAGCTTTTTCTCTAGTACACATCTAACAGCATGTGTTGTGTATTAACGCAGGTGCGGATCTGTCTGACTACTTTAACTATGGTTTTAATGAGGACACCTGGAAGGCATACTGTGACAAACAGAGACGACTACGCATGAGCCTAGAGATCCTAAGCCTGGGGTCATCAAGCAAAATAATGGTACATTTAGTATAACTAAAATATACCCTTCTATCATGATGGTTCATACTATGATGTTGATAATAGCTGTGACAGGGCATTTACTGTGGTTGCAGACTTGCTAGCTCTAGTTCAAAGCCCAGTGAGTTACTTAGCTGCCTGCATAGACAGCTGGCTTCTAAAAGGCCAGAACACACCAAGCCAACTTCAAAGAACTAGCGGTGACGAAAGCCGACGGTGTTGTCGCCTCGTGTCTGCAGCGTCGGACCAAAAAGCTGCGCTCGAACACACCGCACAGACTACAGCCGACAACAAACTAACTATCTATCAATAGTATATATTCGTCATTCAAAAGGAGAAACCGAAACAAAGATATACGAGATAAACGCAGATATACGAAATGTAAGCAAAGCAGGGCTTGCTTACCATTTTGAATATCAGTAACATTGATAACTTTAATCATTTTAAGCGGCTCATGTTATTATGAACACATTCACGTATTAGAATGATTGGGAAAGTTCATGTAACATTTAAACAGCCTCTTGTCTGTACCGCCTTCATTTACATGCTTGTTTTCATCACTTTCGCTTTAATTCTCGGCATTGACTCGTTCGTTAAACTGAACATCCAATCAGAGTTCTCACCCTCGCCAACGTCCCCGACGCCGATTCGGGCAAACTGCCGCAGACGAGAGCTGACAATTTGTAGTAAAACCACGCTTAATTTTTGTAAGGGAAGTAACTGATTTTGAACTCTCATTACATATTCTATTGTAATAGTACAGTACTATTATATTTGATCATGGAACTTGGCTTAGTAAAAAAAAAAAAAAAAAAAAGTCATTTTAACAAATTTATTATCAATACAGATATAATATATAAATATAATGTTTTCGACATGACTTGAATGCATCATGAACAATTTGCAATTGTTTCAGGCAGTTTGACATTAGCATGTTGCTAAGCTAATGGCACAATAATCATTTACAATTAATTAATTATAAACAATAATCAATTACAAACATACAAATATATAGCAGACACAAATATTGGGCAAAATGAAGTGTTATTTATTTTATATTTTCTTTTATTATAATTTTATATTATTTTATCTTATGAACATTTCTTTTGCCTCATCTTCCAGATTTTTGCTACTGACCTCTGTGCAGTGCATTCTGGAACTGCCTTCGCCACATGTGAAACTGTGCCTTAGAATTTGGCTAAAACAATATATCATAGTAGGAGACAGCTCACTGGATTCTTACCTTTTAGAACAACTTTTACTTTGGAAGTGCCTATGGCGACTTAAAATGCTGCTTCTGTAGGCAGCTCATGAGGTTTTGGAACACCTGTGTATGTAGAATGAGTGTGTATACATATAAATGTGTTCTTTCTCACTCTCTCTCTCTCTCTCTCTCTCTCTCTCTCTCTCCAGGTTCATCAGAATTCTAGTAGTGATCTGTCAGAACACTCATCCAGGTACATCAACCCTTTATCAAACACATCAGTATGAACCAATGAAACCAACCAACCCATTCACACAATGAAACGTTTTGTTTGTCTAAGATGACCAAACATCCACGTATTCCGTTTCAGGAATGACAAAATGCGAATGTTAAATTTACGCGAGGGAATCCGTTAAATCATGCTGCGAGTCATTGCTATGATTGACAGTGATAACGGAATGAATCATCTGACGAGCCGATGTCAAAATAAAGCTGCACATTAAGTGATTCAGACTAACAAAACTACAGGTCTGTGTTGGATAAAACTTAAACGATGTAGCCTAGTTATTAAATTCAATCTAAACATTTCAAAATATTGAATACATTATTTATTTGTTATATCAATTTATTTAATTTATATTTGACTATATAGGTATTTAAATGATTCAGCATTATAGGCTGTGACTTTGTGACTTCCTGCACTTGCTATACTTTATACTTCATTGCGACAAAGTTCTAAATTTGTTAAAATATTTATTTATTAAATGTATAAATCAAAAGACGTGAAACTAAGTTGAAATGGCAGCTGCAGACAATGATTGATCCTATAACGGTAATTTCATTTTCATCTTAAAAAGTACATTTTTCGCCAAGACACGTTTTTAGCATATTTCTTCATGAATGAAAAGTGAACCTTTTAATAATGGTAATTTTACCGCACAGAGTTAAGAAATAATAAATGCCTTAAAATTGTATAAGATTTTAAAAATGTGTTCATGGCTGTGAAGGTAAGATATCGAGAATACCATTACATTGTCCTTTAAGAGATTAGCCTAAATGCCTAAACAGTTATGATAGTGTTTATTTGTCAGCATTTAAATGTACAGTTATACTCACGTGGGTACTTTCCTGGGATTACCAGACTCCGCATATAAAATTATATGTTCTTTAATAACATGAAACTGTATGTTAATTCCGCAATCATTATTTGCAGTGTTGCAATTATTTTGTTTCTCAGTTTATGATAAGAATGAGGCAGGAGATGTGTCTGTGAGTGTCTCTACCTATATATAGCACATATAAAATGAGCTTCACCGGAAGATTACAAGCTGGCTTATCTTTATCCGGAAGTTCTAAATAGCGCTCTGTGCATATGGTCAATTAGCCACATTTTAATTTCCTAAAACCATTTAAAGAGTCCTAAAACCGTTTAAAAGCGATTTCAGAGTCTTTTAAAGTGTTTTCCTAGTAGAGTGAATGTGACCGTCTTTCTTCCATGCTCTGATGCAAATTATAGGCTATAATCAGCCGACTGTAAGCAGTCATTTAAATTGATCTTAAAGGTGTACCAATGAAGCATCTTATGTGTTGTCATAGAAGGCCAGTCTGCCTTTGCATACAATGTGCAGCAAGTTAAAAAAAAACAAACTCTGTCAAGAATTTTTTATGACGAGTCATTAGAATGACTATACTTTGTCATTACTGTTGCTGTTTTCTGTATTTTTGTTCTTAAATCATCTTGTGCAGTTGAATTGTTTGGCGCAAGGGCAGGGTAGCACTCTTAATGGCCACTTATTTACTGTGCGTGCCAGCCATGTTCCCAGTAACAGCATCATTATGTGATAATGGCTTTCTGCTGTTGTCCCAAATGCTCCGTACTCATATTATCATCCCTATTTACGCCGATTTTAATTTTTTCATTTTTTTCCACTTGATTTCTATCAGCTCTTGTTTTTTGTTCTCCCACGAAGAAAACATCCTGACTGTTGAAACCTCCTAATATTTCACTATTACTTTTCTATGAGACACAACACAAATACACACACACCATGGTTCAGTCCTGGTGGTCCAGACTGCCTTTGGTCCTGGGTAGGAGTTAGCGGGGGTGATTTTTAATCAGCCGTTCCTTGAACAACTTCTCGATCAGTTGAAGGTTATACCTCGCTCAGGGGGACGTGTATGAACCGGAGCATTCAAGGGTAAAGCAACAGTCCGGCTTTCATTATTACACATACACGCACAGACAGGATGCAGGAGTCAGTCACAGTACACCCGTTTAAACACAGAGCATGATGTGGCATTTTCAGGATCAAACGGGCCTTAACAGAGATTGTCATTCGATCTTGTTCAGCCCCATTAAAATGCAATGTTTTTGCACACACACAAAAAAACAGTTCACATGAGTTCATGTTCATATTCAGGTACAGCTTGACTGCATGCTCCATGAATAGGAGTTAAAGTCAGCATGACTGAATGCTTGTCATTGATCTTATTGTGAACTAAACAAAAATCTATGTTTGTTTTATTCTTTAAAACAGTTTAGAAATCTAATATAGAAATTTAGTTAAATTGTTCATACAGTGATTATTTACAATATTGTATTGGACCCCACTGATAATTGAAACATTCTAAAAAAAGTCTGTCGCAGAAATGCATTTAGAATTTTTTTTTTTTTTTTAGTGTAAAACATTTTTAATAAGGGAAAATTACTGAATGCACCTTTAAAGGGATAATACACCCAAAAATTCATCATTATCATTTACTTGCCCTCATGTCATTCCAAACCAGTACAGGGTTTATTTCTACTGTGGAACATAAAAGAAGATATTTTGCGAATTGTCAGTCCATGCAATTGCAGTCAATGGTACTCAAAACAGCATTCTGAAAATATCTTCTTTTTTGTGTGTAAATGATGACAGAATTGTTTGATTTTAGGTGAACTATCCTTTTAAATGAAGAAATGTCTAAAATGCTTACTTCATGACGTACATTGCTAAGATTAAAAATACAGAGAACAGGCGATGAGAGCAGACTGCAGAGCCAGGGCTGGGGTGTGAATTTTTTATGTGTCCTTTTTTTATAAAATCATGAGAGGGTAGCACTTAAATCCACTGTCGTATCTGCTGAAAGTATGTGAAACACCAAAAGTGTGTCAATTTCAGGCTTTTATATTTGAATGTGTTTTTGTTTTTTTTCCCATAGTTGACACTGTCCCAAACTTCACCAGCAAGACAAACGATAAGAGAAACTTCTGCAGACAAGCTGGCCGTGTTATTTTGAATGCTTACTTTTCTTGCAGCATGCATAATGTTTAATGCAGTACTAATGTGCTCTGTTCTATCTGATTAATTTTTAGTGACTGAAATAGCTTATTGCCTAGTTCATTTGTGCATTACTGAGAGTATTTGTAGCCTTGTTTCAGGGGACTTGAAGATTTATGAATGGTGACGACTACCACACATTCGCGCAAGTGTGTAACTGCTGTGTGTACATGAGCTAAAAATATTGTCAAGCACATCAGAGGAGATTTCCCAGATCAGCAGGAAAATAGCATTGACTGAGATTGCGTGCGATTGTGTGTGTGCCAAGTGTCCTAGAGCGCAAAAAAGAACCAGGATGTTTGTGTTCAGCTTGCAGTGTGCAGTGCACATTTCATCCTCCTCACTCACACATATGGACTCAACATAATGATCTGACTTTGATTTATGCGTGTGGGTGTGAATGCAGGAAGTCGAGTGGTTCGATCAATGTTATCGGAGGACAAGCAGGGACCATCAGTCGAGTGGAAGGCAGGAGACGGCACAGCACTGACGAAAATAACATCAAGGTGTGTTTTTTGTGTGCTTTGATGGACACAAAGAGTGAATCACTATAAATAGTAGAGTCTCATATGCATATCTGTGTGATTTCAGGTTGTGTCAAAGCAGTCCTCGGACACAGAGCTATCTTCCCCAAAGCTGTTGCCCTTCTTTCCTCCCAATATCCCACCTCCACCTTTCCCTCCTCCCTCCATCGGCACCGCACCACCCCTCATACCACCACCACCCGGTATGTGCTGTACACTCATGCACACTCACTGGTGTCAGCAGAAAAGGGACAGGTCTGTGCTGTGTGTGTAGTGACGTAGTAGCATGTCAATGTTACGACATTGCAGGTTTTTCTTCAGCTTGTCCTTGAGCAAACATTTCACTTCTAATAGTTCCAAAATCAAGCAGAACACATCAGACAGTGACACAGTGCAGCATATTAACCAACTTAAATGTAAATCAGATTATTCTCATAACCAGCGGGTCAGTCCTCATAATACTATTAATAAGATTAAATTAAAGATTTTTATGTTATGTTTCTGAATATGTTTGCTTATTAAATGATAATATAATACATTTCTGTTCAAAAGTTTGGCTTCAGTAAAAAAATTCTACTTTTATTCAGCAAGGATGCATTAAATTGATCAAAAGTGACAGTAAAGACATTTATAATGCTACAAAATATTTGTAACTTCAAGTAAATGCTGTTCTTTTAAAATTGTTAACATTTAACATTGATGATAAATATTTTTTTATGTATCAATTCAGAATGATCTGAAGGATCATGTGACACTGAAGACTGTGATAATGGCTGCTGAAAATTCAGCTTCATCACAGGAATAAATTGCATTTTAAAATATATTAAAACAGAAAACAGTTATTTTAATTTGCAATAATATGTAATGAAATATCGCTGTTTTTAATCAAATAAATGCAGCCTTGATGAGCATAAGAGACTTATTTTGATCCAAGTGGCTGAACCTTTTTTGACCAGACCATCACAACAGAGGTCAAAGGTCATGTTGATATGTTTTCATTGTACTGCATTGTACATATGGTCGTCCGTAGGGAATTTGTGGTTGCCATGACAACATTTATTCAGGATGTGATTGATTCACACCCGTGTTGAGCAACCTGCTGTCTTCTGAAATCCTAAATATCCTAAACGCGTGTCTTATTGGTCTTCTTAAAAAGTAAACATTATTTTTGCCTGGCATGTTATAGCAAACAGAACTGAAATATAGAACTGAAAATATCTATCACTCTTTGAATCACTCTAGGGCAGTGATTCAAAATGCAGTGAAATGCCCCAAAATGCTATGTGTGCTTAATGTTCAAGGTTAGAGTTCAGGTGCTAAACCAGATGAGCTGCAGCAGCTGTGCGTGCTTCATTTGACAGTGACTAAATATTGAGCGTGCATGTGTCTCTGTAGGAGTTTGACAACATATGTGCTTGAGCTGGTGCGTCTGTATCCAGGTGTGTGTAATTCTCTCCAGGTTTTCCTCTGCAGCGCAGACCTGCTGGCTGTCAGTTCACCTAACTTCCTGCTCAGATGTTGCTCCTCCACATCTTCGACAGGAAGTCTATAGTTGAGCTCTCTTAACTCTACTCCTCTTCTGCTTCAAAGCCCCATCAGAAATCGCTTTCTACCAAATCCTGCCACCCCTCCTCCGGCCCTCTCAGACCTCTCACTGACAGATTCACCCATCATCCCGTTTTTCAGGACCCACTCATCCTTTTTAATGCAGTCTCAAAATATCAAACTTCCTGGTCAGGCCCAGACTTTGAAGTTCAGCTTTTAATCCAAAACTAGCTATTTTCGTTTTATCGTAGAAGCCCACCTCCCCATCTTTAAGTTATAGGCCTCTCTTTTTGACTCGCTCCCCCTGCGGATATCGCTGTCCCGTTACAGCCACGCTGTTCCTTTTGTGTTGTTAATGTGCTGTGTGTGGCTAAAAATAGCTCGGGGCTGGAAGAAAGAAAAAGTGCCATGCCAGCAGAATCGTGGCACTAGAAATGTGCTGAATGACCCAGCTGTGCTGAAAGAGAGAGGGGAGAAAGATGGAGAGAGCCAGTTGTTAGGAGAGGAATGTTTTGATTAAATGGGGTTGTGGAGGTATGAGAGCTTTTTTCATTCAAATCATAATTTTAATGACAGATTTGTAAGTAGAGGATTTGTGTTTTACATTTTTGTACTGATAGTACAAAAAGAGTCCAGTGATCCACTTTGATTCCTTTAGAGGACATTAATGGTTGTAAACATTCATAAAGTACCTTTACACAATATGTATTTTCAATAAAAGGTCCAGCTACCCAAAATATGAAAACTTCTAACCTAAAAGAAAAATGAAAATCAAGAAATATGAAAAACAGAGAAAAAAACAGACACAAATGCTAACTTGTGAAGTTCTTCATGATACTGTATGTTAACCATTACACTAAAATGTAAAAAAAAAGTTTTCATTCATTTTGAATTAATATTGAAACACTAGTAATGTTCTATTTCTTAACATTATTGGTAATGCAATAGCATAACATGAACTAAGAATGCACAATACTTTTACAGCATTTCTTAATCTAGATTTATACAATTTAGATTCTACATTGTCTGCATTTTGGATGAATATGAATAACCTAATATTTAAGTTTTTTCTTTTTTTTTTCTTTTATGCTCACCAAGGCTGCATTTATTGGACCAAAACACTAATATTGTGAAATATGATTGCAAATTAAAACTTTTTTAACTTTTCCATTGTAATACATTTTAAAATGTAATTTATTTCTGTGATGGCAAAACTGAATTTTCAGCAGTCATTACTCCAGTCTTCAGTGTCATCCTTTAGAAATTCTAATATGCTGGTTTTCTGATTAAGAATTATCCACTGAACCAAACTTTTTGCTCAAAAAAACACATTGGCAAATTTATATGGCATAGAAAAAGTGTTTGGAGCATCTGTTAATATGCACTAGAAGCAGATCTGTGATCTTACTGAACTATTTTAGAGCTTGCAACAAATCTCTGACATAGCATATCATCCACAGGCAGACTGAAAAAAAAGAGTAGTTTAGGGCATAGTTCACAAAGTACATACTTTCTTAGAGGACTCTGAAGTTTCAAGGACAACACAGATGATTTGCGAGGCTCTGTGTGAGAGGATACATGTGTTGGAGGGGACACTGCATTTCTGCCTCGTTCTGTGTTAGCCATAGCTGCGTGACTTCTGTGTTCCTCAAATTACTGTTTTTCTTTAGCCTTTTTTTAGTAATTTTTGTTGTTGTTGAAAACTGTCTTTTAGAGCTGGCTCCCATCAGGGGTCCATGGAAAAACAAAGGGGGATGGTGCCCAGATGTGCATGAATGTTTGTGAGTCTGTGGCTGAGTGTGATCAAAGCAGATAAGTGTGCCTCAGCCACGTGATGGAGAATGTGTTTTTTGGGATGCTGCGAAGGCCCATTTGTTTCACGCACGCGTTTAAGGGAGGGCCTCATGGTCAGCGGGGCAGTAAAAGTTGCAGGCCACTGCATTTGTTGAATTCTGCCTGGATGTGTCATAAAGAGTGTTGAGTCATTTGAAGTCACTACATCTGGACATACGCACTCAGACACAAACATGCATTTTCTATAATAACTGAAATCAGATGAAGACAGTTGAAAACATTTGGAATACATATACACTTATGATTTTAATAGTTCTCCTTTTTCATGCTTATGGTTTTGATTTCACCATATAATTATTCACGACATCTGTTTATGCCTGCCGTTTCAGGTTTCCCATTACCCCCTGGTGCCCCTCCTCCTATGATACCACCATTAGATAGGTAAGTGTTTGTTCATGTTTTTTTTTTTTTTTTCTTACTGATTGATTGTTAAGAATTATAGCAGGGTTTGTGTATGATATGTGGATCGTGTGTATATGTGTCCAGGCTGGTGTCATATAGAAACTGGAGAGAGAGACAGAGGAGATGTAGCAGACAGAGAAAGCAAGAACATAGCAAGTCACTATACAGGCAAAAGAAGGAGAAAAAGAAAGACAGAGTCAGAAAGGGAGCGAGAAAGAGGTAGAGCTTATGAAAGAAACTAGTTTACACTAGTGCGTTTTCATTTTAAAATGGCGTTTTAGAATGAAAGCAATCCTCGTCTACACTGGCGTTTCTGCTGCGTTTCAGAAACGATCTCCGTCTACACTACAGAACAGAAAATGCATGTCACGTGACCATTCATGCAGGTACAACCATAGATATGTATAGGTAGACTCCCTATTATTTAGATGGTGGACGCGTCTACGTGCTTGAAGAGGTCGGATGGGGAATCTACCCATACATATCTATGGGCACAACAATGAGCATGATGTTATTGTTTACACGGTTGTCAAGGATACACAGAGAGAATGTGGGCAGCCACCCTATCTTTTTCAAAAGTCTCCGTTTTGGTCCGTTTACACTTAAACGCTACCCCGGAGTTTTCAAACTAAAACAGGGTCTGCAGCTTTTTCAAAAGTCTCCGTTTTGGTCCGTTTACACTAAAACGCTACCCTGGAGTTTTCAAACTAAAACAGGGTCTGCAGCTTTTTCAAAAGTCTCCGTTTTCGACCTCGAAAGTGTAAACGATAGCCTTAACCGTAGCAAAATTATGCATTTTAAAACGAAAACGCAGTAGTGTAAACGAGGCCTTAATAACGTTACGTTGTTGCAGAATACCTGTGTCTCGGAACACCTGAATATCAGTTGATATTCAAATAAAGCCAACAATTGAGTGTCCATCAATACACTTAATGGAAATTTTGAGAGATAGCATAAGAATTTATAAAATGCAAAATATACATTTATGTATTTATAATTTGAGGTAAATATTTTAACAGTAAAGGCCATTGCACACTGAGTCCGAATTTTTTTTTTTAAATTTTTGCACGTTGAAAAATAAATACGACCTCACCTTTTGTCAATCACGTTTGCACACTGCCTCCGAAATTTTCGTCCGTCAAAAAAAAATTTGGATCGGGTTCGATTTTTTTTGCGTTATTCGCATCCGTATAAAGCATTTTGAGATGCTTTGAGAAGGTGTTTTGACAATTCAGAGCCACCGTACAAGCGAAAGCCAAAATCCAAAATAGAGTCAGACAAATTAATACACTTCGTCTTGCAGCACAGCGCACTTTATGACAAACAAATTGCGGAATACAGAATATAAAGAACTGCTGTAGCCTGTTTTTTATGCCTGGCGCGCACACCTTTCTGATGCCGCAGTTCGGTGTGTGTGTGTGTGTGTGTCCATACCTCAGACAGTCTCGGTTCAGGATAAATTGGTTCACGGAAATTGGTGGTCTTTTTATTATGTGGATTCAGTATCGCTAGCAAAGTATCAAACTGAGGCATTGACATCCTGAAATAAACTTTGAATCTCTCGAGATAATCCCGCAGCTCTTTGATAAGGAGGTGGAACCTTCCTCTGCGCAATCTAAGGATTGGATGGACCCAATATTTCCTTTTTCTTTTTTTAAAAAGAGAGAGGACAACAAAATCATCCTCACTACTTAAAGACATTTTGCATAGTTTTGAGAATTTTTTCGCTACGGAATAATTAAAACGCATCGGACTCAGTGTGCAAGGTCTCTGTGCGTGACGAATTTTTAAGATTGCGAATGCGAAAAAACGCATGCGAAAATTTCGGACTCAGTGTGCAGAGACCTTAATACTGTGAAATCACAATTACTGTTATTACAATTTAAATATATATATATATATATATATAGTCATGGCCAAAAATATCGGCACCCTTGCAATTCTGTCAGAAAATGCAACACTTCTCTCAGAAAATTTTCCAATTGCAAATGTTTTGGTATTCACGTGCTTGTTTTTGTTTGCACTGCAACAACACAAAAAACAGAGAACAAAAGTCAAACTTGATAAAATTTCACACAGAACTCAAAAATGGACTGGACAACATTATTGGCACCTTGTCAAAATTGTAAGAAATAATTGCTTTTCAAGCATGTGATGCTCTTGTAATTTGTATTTAGACACACTTGTGGCAAGTAACAGGTGTGGGCAATATAGCAATCACACTTGCAACCAGTTAAAATGGAGAAAAGTTGACTCAACCTTTGTGTTGTGTCACACTGAGCATGGAGAAAAGAAAGAAGTGTAAAGAGTTGTCTGTGGATTTGAGAGAAAATTTTGAAACATGGACAATCTCAAGGCTACAAGTCCTTCTCCAGAGATCTTAATGTTCCTGTGTCCACTGTGTGCAATATCATCAAGAGGTTTACAGCCCATGGCACTGTAGCTAACCTCCCTGGACATGGACGGACGAGCAAAATTAATGAAAAATTACAACAAAGGATCGTTCGAATGGTGGATAAAGAACCCTGATTAACTTCCAAACAAATTCAAGCTGATCTGCAGACACAGGATACAACAGTGTCAGCTCGCATTATCCGTCGCCATCTGAATGAAAAGGGACGCTATGGTGGGAGACCCAGAAGGACACCACTGCTGACACAAAGGCATAAAAAAGCAAGACTGGAGTTTGCCAAAACTTATGTGACAAAACCACAATTCTTCTGGGAGAACATGCTGTGGACAGTTGAGACAAAAGTAGAGCTTTTTAGTAAAGGACATCATGGCACTATTTACAGAAAAAGAAATGAGGCCTTCAAAGAAAAGAACACAGTCCATACAGTCAAACATGGTGGAGGTTCAAAGATGTTTTGAGGTTGCTTTGCTGGTTCTGGCACTGGATGCCTTGACTGTGTGAACGCTCATGAAATCCGATGATTACCAAAGAATTTTGGGGCGCAACTTAGTGGCCAGTGTCAGAAAACTGCCTCTCCACCAGAGGTCATGGGTCTTCCAGCAGGACAATGACCCGAAACACACGTCAAAAAGCACTCAGAAATGGTTATAAACAAAGTGCTGGAGAGTTCTGAAATGGCCAGCAATGAGTCCAGATCTGAATCCTATAGAATACCTGTGGAGATATCTCAAAACAGCAGTTGGGAGAAGGCATCCTTCAAATCTGAATGACCTGGAGCAGTTTGCAAAAGAAGAGTGGTCCAAAATTCTAGTGGAGAGGTGTAAGAAACTCATCCGTGGTTACAGGAAGCGATTGATTTCAGTTATGTTTTCCAAAGGGGGTGCTACCAAACATTAAGTTAAGGGTGCCAATAATTTTGTCCAGTGCATTTTTGGGGTTCTGTGTGGAATTGTATCAGATTTGACTTTTCTTCTGTTTTTTGTGCAAAAAAAATAAAATAAACATGAGTACCAAAACATATGCAACTGCAACAATTTTCCGAGAGAAGGATTGCATTTTCTGACAGTATTGAAAGGGTGCCGATATATTTTTGGCCATGACTATATATTTTCAAATGTAACTTATTTCTGTGATGGCACAGTTGAATTTTTAGCAGCCTTTATTTGAGTCTTCAGTGTCACACGATCCTTCAGAAATCATTATACTATGCTGATTTGGTGTTCAAGAAACATTTATTATTATTATCACTGTTGCACTGATTGTTATTAACAGTAAAACTATTATTACCAGTTACACTGCTTAATATTTTTGTGGAAACCATGATGCTTTTTCCATTATTCTTTCAATAGAAAGTTAAAAAAGCAGAATTTATTTGAAATACTCTCTAACATTGTAAATGTCATGACTATCACTTTTAATCTGTTTAATGCGTCCATACTGAATAAAAGTATTTCTGTCTTAATTTCTCTTAACAGCAGTGAATATTTCGCAACGTGAATGGAAACATATAGTCATTTTTATAACCTCTATTGCCATCTTCAGAAATCAAGCAATAGGCCAAAAAAAGTCATTTTAGTTTAAATAGCATAAAGTTTAAATGGGACATGTATTTGTTACATTACCTAATTAGCATAATTAATGAATTTTGCTAAAACACCACATGCAAAATATATGATACAACCAGTGGGCACAATATTTTCTTATAGCAGACTGTCACTACAAAAAGGAGAAAAAAAAGATGCCCATGAGATTGAAAGAAGAAAGTTATGTAAGTTTAAAAGTTATGGGACTCAAAAATTCAGTGTCCCTCATGACAGAGATGATTGACTCTTCCTAAAGCTGTGATTGTCAGTCTTCATGGAGTTTATGGGACAGTAAAACTAGGCTGCAGCTACAAAAGCTGTATCGCTCTGTCAGAGTCGTTACTTCTGTCTCTATTCCTGCCTGCAGTATGTAGGGCAGCTCATCAAAGTTTCACCCCAGACTTAGAAGAAGAGAAATCAAGACAAAAGCACTAAACTCCCATCTGCTTCAGTTAATCCACTGTGACTGTCTTTCTTCTATACACACAGAATTACTTATTCAGTTTGATCCAGCTCTTTCAGCTCATCCCTTTGCTTGGAAGCTATCAAACGTGTGTTTAAGGTGGTTAAGTGTGTGTGTGTGTGTATTTGTACATGTACTTATTTGCTTCTCGTCTCTCTGACACTATAACTTATCTTCTTAGGACTAAAATATGGTTAAAAAGCAGTCCCCGACCCAGTCAAATGCCAAATAAGGCAGAGAGAGACACAGACAGGGTGGACATGTTTGTGCCTCCAACCTCTTGTTTACAGGCATCCAGAACTCCCCATCCATCTATGCCTTATACTCTTCTTCCCTTTCTCCCCAAGACAAACAGCCAAGTTTTGGCCTGTCTATCTCCCCCTTACTTTATTTCTAGATTCACTCCCCTTCACAGTTTGACAGGCATCATCATCTGCAGAACATTCGTGTGGTTCAATGCCAATTGTTTTATTGTGTGTGCATGTGTGTGTGTGCAGTATATAGTAAATAATATATAGTAAATAAAAAGGGTCCTTATACAAAGCCATGAGGGACACCCCTGAAATGCTCTCCGAGAGATCATTTCAAAGTTATTAATTTTATATATTTATAATTTATTATTTATTTAAAATAAATATTTATTTATTTTAAATGTGTGTGTATATATACACAAAGGCACACATTACTATATATATATATATATATATATATATATATATATATATATATATATATATATATATATATATATATATATATATATATATATATATATATATATATATATTCATTCCTAATTTTATATGTATTTATATTTAAATACACCATTTTGGAATAATATATTGCATTATATATTATGTTGTACATAATATTGAAGCTAAGTATTTAAAGAGCTATCTCTGTCTCTGTTGGCATTATTTTGTTATATTTTCATCTTTATCTCTGCTTCTCTTTGCTATTTTTATACTTTTTTTTTCACCATCTTCTGACCCAGCTCCCTCAAATGTTTTTTTTTCCATTTCCACTACTTAAGTTAGCTTTTTTCCTTCTTTTTTCTGTTGTTTAAAGAATGGTTCTTCTCACGTCTCAGTCTCTCTGCCAAGTCCAAACATCCTTGGAGTTTCCATTCGTCCAAACCCTGCCAACCAAGGACTGTATAATTTATGAATCACTTCCTCTCATACCATCACACCAAAAAAACTCACTACTTTTTCTCTCTCTTTTTTTGGCTTCTCTGTCACATGCATGCTCATTTTTCACACTTTAACAGCACATACTATATAGTAAATATAAAGGTTCCTTATACAAATCCCTGAGGGACACCCCTGAAATAGCCCACAAGGCTCTCTGGGGCATAATTTCAAAAGCACAACACCTTTCCTTCTGCTTTAAATGTATCATGCTTTGGCTCTCCAGTCAACATAAAGAATTCACAGTCCATGTTTAGGAAGCCCATTTTCCACAACTTTTAGGGAAAATATAATATTTTTATATTAAAGGCAAATTGCTTTCAATGCTGGGTTTGAATAGATGTCTTGAATAGATTGTTTTATTGATAAGTTTACTTACCAGAACAATGCAGAGCAGCCTACTGGTTGGTCTTCATCTTTGCACAGCCATTAGTGTGAGCCCATTAGGGTCAAATTCTGCAGTGATTTAGCTGTCTTAATGAGCCAGGCGCTAATTAAGGCTTACCTCAGGGGTGAGATGAGACTGTAACTGCCAGTTCATCTAACATCGATTATCATAAATTCCTTCTCATCTTCTTTTGTCAGTTCTGCTGTATATAGACATAGAACAAGAATCAGAAAAAGACATACTGAACATGCATTGTAGCTGGCTGAATTTAAAAGGGTTCATAAGCAAGAAAAGAGAGGAAGTGGGATAGAGGAAGGAAGAAAGACAAAGAGAAACCAGAACAGCAGCATCTTTTCCAGAGATATTATTAGAAACTGTGCTCTTTTAACCAACACCTGGCCACTAGGAGTCCTGTTAGATGCGATTTCTCTGACACACACACTTAACCTATACTCCTGCAGAACGCCCCGGAAGCGGGGCGGGCAGCCAGGGTTTATGGATCACCAATTGCGTGTTTGCCTGAGCTGTATCTGCTCACACACTCACACACTGCTGGCACATTACCGGACGCATGCTGCACTTTGAGTTAATGCCAGTAACATCAAACAATGAGGAAATTGAGCTCAGAAACAGAGGAAAGTCTTTTGATCATTGTGAAAAGTTCTGTCTACCCTTTTTTTCTCTTTTTGCCTATTTTGTTGGTATGCTCTATTTATTCCTCTCTCTTTGTTGTTAGTTAAAAATAATGAGTGTTACTGCTTTGTGTGCTGTAAGAGCAAATTACTCTACCATTTTAATTTAATATATAATTTTAACATTCAGTGTTGTTCATAAGGTCAGTTTGGGCTAAGTAAATCATATTGCATACATTACAGTACCACTTTTTCCTGAAAGAGAAAAATTGATAGATTAATGTGTATGTGAAGCCATATGATTTTAAGAAAAACAAATCAAACTATTTTAAATATTTAAAATAGAACTTTTCAAAATAGTGGATGATTGAACCGCACTATCGACACTAACTTTGTCTTTCTAATCACAACAGTGGACGTCTGGCGGGAGGCTACGATCGACGTCCAGCTACATCTTACCCCTTCCCTGCAGGTATGAATATTGAAAGTTTATAAAAGATATGCACTTCACCAGCAATCTTTGGTAAAACTTAATAATGAATATATTTTGTTGAATGATTGTTCTAAAAAGCCTTTGGTTCTTTGCCAGTTCTAACTTAATAATCATCATTTTTAGCAGTTCACAGGTTAAGCAATACAATTTTGACTTAAGGGAAATAAAATATACTTGCTAATGGAACATTTTGAGTTTTCATTAGCTCCTGAATTGTGTGTGTGTGGGAAAGAAAACCTCTAAATGTTTTGTGTATGTGTTTAAGTCTGTGTTTGAGGAACATTTCCTTGTGGATTTTCCTAACATCTTGTAGCGAATAGTGGGAAAATATTTCATTTGGAACCCGCATTTGGAGCGTCTTGATTGGAGCATCAAACACCCTGGGCCGCCACTCAAAAGAGTGAGAAAAAAAAAAAGTTTCTGCTCACACAAACATAGCCAGACTGCCACACACATCACAGAGCTTTGTACATGGGAGGATGCATGGGGAGGCATGCGGTTGGTGGCGACTACAGAAAGTTGAACTGCATACGAAGTGTTAGCTTACTCAACACTCTCTCATCATCACTACACATACACAAACACACATGTCCTGTTGACCTGTAGAGGGATACGTTTACAGCCACTGAGCATAGAAATGCACTGCTAGCATTTCCACTGCAGTCCAGCACACATCATTATTGTAGGCAGAGGTTAACAAGCACATACACACACACAGAAAAATGAGCATATCAGAAATTCTGCTGTGGCCTTGTTAACCTCTACATGTTGGAATGATTTGGGTGTACTTAAGAGGCTAAATCAGTTATTGTCACTCTGAGCTTTCAGTGATTGTTGTATGCATTTTTGTGTGTAAAAGAGAGGCAGAAAGCAAGCAATAGCTGTTATAGTAATAGCAAGCTGTTATCCTGCCATCTGTCACAAATGTGCAGTTTAAATATGCAGCAAAAACGTGCTGCATAAAACGGGTATGCCTTTAGGACAGAATTGTTTTTATTATAGTTGTGTTATTGTAAAATGTCAGATCTTAGGTTAGGGGCTAGCCAGATTGATCTCAGTTTTTTTGTGTGATAGCTTTGATATTTAATGTCACTATTGTAATTCTTTATTGTGTGTGTGTGTGTGTAATAATGAATTATATATTTCACACATTTAACATTTATTAATATCAATATAATATAATAATTAAATGCAATACATTATCAGTTATATATTATCATAAAATGTTTTATATATTTATTTGTTCTGACAATAGATTTCAATAGATGTGTATTTTTATTAACAGAAATCAATACATATGTATTTCTTAAATAATCTTATGTCTCTTTTTTCCAGGTGTGTATTCACCTGCCGTGGGCATGGCTTCATGGTCAGGTGTGATAGACAGTGGCAAAGCATGGGAAAACTACACCCGCCATAACAAAGAAAGGGTGAGAGAGAAAACCAGAGATAGAGGACACAAAAAAGAGCGGTATAGAGAAACAGACCGAGAACACAGTCCATCCTCACAAGATCACAGAAGGTAAGACAGCCAATCAGTCAAGACAGCCAACAGTCTCAATATAGCAAGGTTAAATGGGCCTTTAATTGGAGCTGCTTTTAAGATCTGTGCAACTATGTTTCTGGAGTCATTCTAAACCAGCATTACTTCCATTCCTCCGTGAAATACAAACTACAAATTTGTAGCCTACTGGTTTTTCTTTTTCCATGCAATTAGTCCACAGCGGGGTGTAGAGCTTTTTAAGCTTCAAAAACAAAACAAAAGAATTATAAAATAATTACAAAATTGCAAGTCTTCTGAAGCCATATGACAGCTTTGTGTGAGCAACAGACAGAAATTACTCCCTGATAGTGATGATCAGATCGAGTGATTAATTTTTTTGTGAACTGAATCAACATACTGTATTAATTTAAAAGACCAAACTTAACAAAACAAATGAACTCTTACAAAGCTATCATGTTGCACCAGAAGAAGTGAAATAGAGTAGGGATGTCACGATACCAAAATTCTAGTAGTCGGTACGATACCATTAAAAGTATGCGATACTCGATACCAAGTCGATACCACGGAAAAAAAAAAATAGTGAAACATTAACTCTTTTATTTAACATTACAAAAACACAACATTAGTGGCACTTTGCCTTCAAATAACACGCACGCACGCACTCGCACACACACGTTTGTTTTTGTGAAAACAAAAAACGTAATGGTTTTTAATGGTGTAATGGTTTTTATACTGTACAAACTGTATGTGCTGTTGCCCTACAACTAAACTTAACCCTCACAGGAAACTGTGCATTTCTACTTTCTCAAAAAAAAATCTCACTCTGTATGATTTATAAGCGTTTTGAAAAGTGGGGACATGGGGCAATGTCCTCATAAGTCACCTTCACCTTGTAATACCTATGTCATAACTGTGTCATTACACAAATTTATGTCCTCATTTGTCACAAACACACACATGCACACTCACACACCTATTCTCTGAATGCAAGCATTAGTTTAAATTCACTGACACACTGGCAGGCCGAAAATATTTTTTAAAAACATTTACATAAACAATTATTTAAACCAGTAATATTAGCCAATAATGTTAATAAGGATATTCCGCGGACGGATACACAACGAATGAACAAGTTGTAAGCTGTCAGACAGTTATGTATGTGTGTGATCATGCGCAGCACTTGTGCTTTCAGAGCTGCGTGCTCATTTAATTCTCACACCATCATATTCATAATACATTGTCACCATCTTCCACGTGTAGCTTTTTCTTCTTTACCCTTTGAGGACCGACTGAAACACTTTCAGGCATATGCTCTGTCTGCCCCCGTCAGTTCAAGAAGAATTGCAGCCTCGCAGGTTGCTACCTTCAGTACTTTCGGTACTCACGCTACTGAAGAAAAACAAGTACAGGCAGGATTTTGAAATGTTTATACCGACTTGGTACCGTAGTATCGGTTCTCGTGACATCCATAAAATAGAGTCATATGGTTTATTTTATGGTGCATTGCATCCTTTTAAAAGCTTGGCAACTTCAGTTCCCTTTTCACTGTAACTTAATGCAGCAAAGTAACTAACACATTCCTCAGAATTACTGCTTTAGTGTGCTACAGAAGAAAGTAAATCATACAGTTTGGTAAGAATTTTCACTTTTGGATGATTCATATTTCGTTCTCATTATTCGTTGCTGTGGTGGCAGTATGAGGTCACATGAGGAGAAAGCTGAGATTAAAACAGGGCAGTAGAACAGCTGGGAAGCACACCGGTCTGTTAGACTTATGAAGTCAACATGCTCTCGCTCTTTTAGATCATCTCTCTCTTACTCTCACTTCACATGAACATGCGTTACCATATCTCAATGTCTGAATGGGTATATCCTCTCTTGTGCCTTAAGGGTTGCGTTTTAATCAAAAATTGTGACAACGTGCTAAATAAAATGACTGCCAAATCTCAACATGGGTCCTCTGACTCACTGCTGGGCATGTGTGAAGACACACACACACTTCTGGCATGTTACCACATAAACTAGGACTGACGTTGCCGCACATGCCAAGGCTTTGAGGGTATGTTAGCGGCTTTATGCCTGTGCCTTTGCTCAGGGAGAGCAGAGATCCTATTGACCAACATGTTCGTTCAGCTCTAAGATCCTCTGTCTGATATAAACTGACAAATCTGTAATCTTTATCATTTATGTAATATCCACACAGAAACTGCACAATCCATCATTGTCTCCCACATGCTGAGTGAATGACAGCAACTCTGTTCACCATACACAACCTCTCTCATTTTAGCACATGCTGAGAGAACCTTACATCCATCACACACACTAAGATCCTGTTTATAGCTGGTAAGTTCCATTTCAAATGATTTGATCATGAGCTATAAATATGAGTGCTAATGGGTCTAAAATGTTTAGTGGTCCAATCATTCTTTCAGGAGTGTCTCTCAGGGCTTTGTATAAGGACCATTTATATTTACTATATACTCCCAACAAGTGATGTTTAATTTATGTTTAAAAATACTCCAAAACGCCACATTGCATTGATTTTAAAATTTAGCCAGTTTAAAAGAAAAATGCTACCAATGAACATTTTTAAATGCAGACTTCACAGGATATCTGTGTATGTAATGTAAAGTAAATGAATGAATATAGGTGATATACCCCCGGTTTTACAGACAAGGCTTAGGCCTAATCCCAGACTAATATGTAAGTCTGAGCTGTTTCAACTTAAATAAACTTGCACTAACTGATCTTAAAATATGTCAGTGCCTTTGTTTTGTCTCAAGATACACATCAGCATTGTTTTTTTCAAAGGCATGTTAATAAAAAGTACTTATGTCCTAATTGAACTATTGCCTAATCCTGGTTTAACCTAAGCCCTGTCTGTGAAACCAGGCCATAGTGTAGAGTTCAGTTTTAAGTTGAATACATGTATTTGACAAAAGTATTTAACTAAATAAGCTCAAAACACCACATTTGTGGCAAATTAAAACGAGTTTTTAAAATATTTTTTGATTAATTGTTTGATTGATTTTTTAAATACTTATAATATTACACTGGTACCTTTTTTTCATGATTAATTTGTTTTGCCTGATCACTCATGATAGGATCAACAAAGGTGAATGTTAACTCTTTCCCCACCAGCGTTTTTTTTTTTTTTTTTTTTTTTTCAAGTTGCCAACCACTGCCAGCATTTTTGATTATTTGTACCTAAATTTGACGGCCCTCAGAATATTTTCTGCTATGAATATATGAACATATTATATATCAAAATAAAGAACCGAGCTGCTTTTAATAAAAAAAAACTATTTTATTCTATCTTCATGTGTTCATGTTTTATCACCACTTGAATGCACATAGGTTTCATCAGAAATGCAACAATTTGGACAAAAAACAGAGAAAAATGTGTTTTTATCAAAGTAGTGCATTTTCAAGCAAAATACATTCAAATGTCTAATTCTTTCACCTGTAAATAATTAAAGGAATTAACTGAAATTGCATTCAATAAACAGAACAGACAGACACACACACACGCTTATACACACAAACACATACATATAAGCTACATACACACACACACACACACACACACATATATATATATATATATATATATATATATACACACTCACCTAAAGGATTATTAGGAACATCTGTTCAATTTCTCATTAATGCAATTATCTAATCAACCAATCACATGGCAGTTGCTTCAATGCATTTAGGGGTGTGGTCCTGGTCAAGACAATCTCCTGAACTCCAAACTGAATATCAGAATGGGAAAGAAAGGTGATTTAAGCAATTTTGAGCGTGGCATGGTTGTTGGTGCCAGACGGGCCGGTCTGAGTATTTCACAATCTGCTCAGTTACTGGGATTTTCACGCACAACCATTTCTAGGGTTTACAAAGAATGGTGTGAAAAGGGAAAAACATCCAGTATGCGGCAGTCCTGTGGGCGAAAATGCCTTGTTGATGCTAGAGGTCAGAGGAGAATGGGCCGACTGATTCAAGCTGATAGAAGAGCAACTTTGACTGAAATAACCACTCGTTACAACCGAGGTATGCAGCAAAGCATTTGTGAAGCCACAACATGCACAACCTTGAGGCGAATGGGCTACAACAGCAGAAGACCCCACCGGGTACCACTCATCTCCACTACAAATAGGAAAAAGAGGCTACAATTTGCACGAGCTCACCAAAATTGGACGGTTGAAGACTGGAAAAATGTTGCCTGGTCTGATGAGTCTCGATTTCTGTTGAGACATTCAGATGGTAGAGTCAGAATTTGGCGTAAACAGAATGAGAACATGGATCCATCATGCCTTGTTACCACTGTGCAGGCTGGTGGTGGTGGTGTAATGGTGTGGGGGATGTTTTCTTGGCACACTTTAGGCCCCTTAGTGCCAATTGGGCATCGTTTAAATGCCACGGCCTACCTGAGCATTGTTTCTGACCATGTCCATCCCTTTATGACCACCATGTACCCATCCTCTGATGGCTACTTCCAGCAGGATAATGCACCATGTCACAAAGCTCGAATCATTTCAAATTGGTTTCTTGAACATGACAATGAGTTCACTGTACTAAAATGGCCCCCACAGTCACCAGATCTCAACCCAATAGAGCATCTTTGGGATGTGGTGGAACGGGAGCTTCGTGCCCTGGATGTGCATCCCACAAATCTCCATCAACTGCAAGATGCTATCCTATCAATATGGGCCAACATTTCTAAAGAATGCTTTCAGCACCTTGTTGAATCAATGCCACGTAGAATTAAGGCAGTTCTGAAGGCGAAAGGGGGTCAAACACAGTATTAGTATGGTGTTCCTAATAATCCTTTAGGTGAATGTATGTGTATATATATATATATATATATATATATATATATATATATATATATATATATATATATATATATATATATATATATATATATATATATATATATATATATATATATATATAGAGAGAGAGAGAGAGAGATATAGATCACGCGTACACACACGTATATTCAGATTGATGGGTTATCAGTCCATCCACGACACAACTAGAGATGTTTCTGTGTCTGTAAAGGCATCTCTCTCACTGACTACCTCGTCCCGATCAGATTCAAAATGGTCAAAACATGATCTATATATATATATATATATGATCTACATTTTCTCTGATCCTTCCATTTATGCCGATCGTCTTGTATTCGGACCTGTAAGACCCAGAAATCTCGTAACTCATTCAGGACATGCGCTAAGGCTTTCCTTACCGTAATATACCTAGAACACGGATTGCCGTAAAAACTCGTCTTTGGCGGGGAAGCGTTGTCTCTTAATTGATGAGATATCTCATCAATGGCGGGGAAAGAGTTAATTCTAGGTGTAAACAGGGCTGAACTCAAGAGCAAGATAAACACAGAGATATCAACAACACCTGCACTGACAATCTGCCACACTAACTTTTCCTTCTTTTCTCACTTAGCACTTTCCCTCGCTCAGTCTCTCTCTCTTTGAATCTGATTGGTAATGCTCTTAGCAACTGGTTGGACATTTGGTGAACACTTTCCCCCTAGATATGATCTCATTCCTGTGGCTTAGAGAGAGGACTGGCCTGTCTTCAGTCCAGCTGGCACGACACCTACACATACTCACTCTCTCTCTCTCTCTCTCTCTCTCTCTCTCTCTCTCACACACACACACACACACGCACACACACACACACACACACACACACACACACACACACAGAGACAGACAGAGACACTCACAACATGTCTTACTCATTGTGCCTTAATACATTTATAAGTCCCAGAGGAACATGTGTATGGTTCTAATCCTTATTAATAAATAGCATGAAAAATGTGCAACAGCATGTGACTTATAAACACAGATTCATGTTGGGCTTGCAGCAGCGGCTGCTAACAATAACAGATATCAGTTGACTAACTGTGAGAAATGCACAAAGAGGAAACATAAAGGTTACTTAAAGGGACAGTTCACCCAAAAGATGCAGCGGAATGTTCATTTTTGGGTGAATGGTGCCTTTAAGTGAAACAAAAATAATTGGCTTTGTGGAGTGATCATGCACACTCCTACCACAAGTGATCACTGCCACCACAAACCCTTTTGTCCCCTGTCATCTAATTAGTGTTTCCAAGACTAATCTATAGCCCAACACCTGAGGCCCGGAAGTTTCAACTGACTGCTAATTACAGACAGAGTGATCAAGTTATTGAGTTTGTCTCTTTTCTCTGTCTTTCTTTTTCTGTGTGAATGTGCACAGAGAAAGAGAGAGAATGTGGTAAATGTGTACTTGGAGGCATTCATTAGAGTACTGTACATCAACGGCTGCAGGTTGAGCCATTTCAGAGAGATGCAGTGCATTTGTCTGACAATGACCCTGTTAACATGCACAAGAATATATATTCTTATATAATTTGTGTATGTTAACAGTGTTGGGAAAACTAGATTTAAGCTGTAACTATTTAGATTGGAATATAAAGTACTTAATGATAAAATGATGATACCTGACAAGTGTAACATTTTAAAAATCGGAATCCACTCAACATTCGAGTGCTTGGCATGCTAATATACTTATTGTTACAGTTATCTTTTTGTGTGTGACTGAACCTTTAGTCTTATAGTTTCACAACTTTGTTTCATGGTTGTTTGTCCCATTGGGAGTGTGGGAAGCCTTATTAGAAGCCAGTGTACCATCACAATGACATTAGCTTAGCAACATGCAAAATAAAGTCAATCCTTAAAAGGCAGCAACCTGTGTAGCTAAAGAGTCATCTCACTCTGTTTTAGAATAGACTGAAGCGCTCATTTTTCCCTCATTATTAATAAGTGTGCTTGTACATGTGTGTGCAGTGAGGAGGAGCGTGTGTCTCGACACAGGGATCACAGTCATTATGGAAGCGAGAGGTACCGGGAAAGCTCGGGAAGAGAAGGAATGAGAGACAGACATCGAGAAAGGCGACACAGAGACAGGAATGAACAACACAGATCCTCACGCAGGTAATGCCAGGAAAATTCATCAGGGTGCCGGACAGTAAATGAAAAATACCAAAGGTGACTAAAATGCCCTAGATGCTAGGCAGAAAAAGTCCTTGAAGTGAACGCCTGTTTTGTATCTGTTATCTTACATTTGATATATATTTCATAATATTCTATTCTAATCCTATTTAATTATGGGTTTAATTCCACTACTGACACCATAGTGACCCGTAAGCTGTCAACTTTATTTACTGTTTCAGAGTCAAATATCACTGAAGCTCACATTAAAAATTTACTCTAACTGTTCATTTCTGTATACTGGCATTTAGAGCTTATCTAAATTTGTTGTTGATTTTGATTACAGTATCTCACAGAAGCGAGTACACCCCTCACATTTTTGTAAATATTGTATTATATCTTTTCATGTGACAACACTGAAGAAATGACACTTTGCTACAATGAGTGTACAGCTTGTATTACAGTGTAAATTAGCTGTCCCCTCAAAATACACACAGCCATTAATGTCTAAACCGCTGGCCACAAAAGTGAGTACACCCCTAAGTGAAAATGTCCAAATTGGTCCCAATTAGCCATTTTCTTTCCCTGGTGTCATGTGACTCGTTAGTGTTACAAGGTCTCAGGTGTGAATGGGGAGCAGGTGTGTTAAATTTGGTGTTATCGCTCACTCTCTCATACTGGTCACTAGAAGTTCAACACGGCACCTCATGGCAAAAAAACTCTCTGAGGATCTGAAAAAAAGAATTGTTGCTCTACATAAAGATGGCGTAAGCTATAAGAAGACTGCCAAGACCCTGAAACTGAGCTGCAGCACGGTGGCCAAGAAGACCATACAGCGGTTTAACAGGACAGGTTCCACTCAGAACAGGCCTCGCCATGGTCGACCAAAGAAGTTAAGTGCAAGTGCTCAGCGTCATATCCAGAGGTCGTGTTTGGGAAATAGACGTATGAGTGCTGCCAGCATTGCTGCAGAGGTTGAAGGGGTGGGGGGCAGGGACGGATTAACGCACGGGAATACTGGGCACGTGCCCAGGGCACTGGACCAGAGGGGGGCCGAGCCGAAATACCGCTACTCCCGTACGATGTAAGCAAGATATTCATTTCACAATGTAAGCGACTTCAGTGATTAATGGGAGTTTTTGAGAGTGCTTTAATTCTGATACTGTCAACTTTAAAGTCAATGATACTGTTCTTTGATAATGTAAACGGAGTGGCTATTTACACTTAGTGCAAATAGCCCACCTTTTGGCAGAGGCTATTTACACTAATTCAGCCCACCAACGTGTGATTGGGACTGTCAACATTATAAAAACCGGCAATGATCAACATCACCCGTGGCACAGATGGTAAAGCGCGTACTGTGGTATTTTTGACACGATCGACTAGAGTTCGAACCCGCCTTTTGCCGAACTTTTTTTCTCCCTTTTTCAAATCTCATATCACATCGTAAAGGCATTTATTTTTAATAAAAATTAAAGAAATAACCAAAAAGTTGAAAATAAAGTATTGGGTAGGGTTAGGGTAGGAGTAGGGAGGGCTTTATTGTCCCAATAAGGTGGCATCCATTTAATAATCTGAATCAAAATTATAATTTACACTCAATAGGTTATTATTGCATACTGTTTTATAATGTAATGCAATACTGAGGTGCAGATAATTGCCACTATTTTGCAACAAGTAGTATAAATAGCAGAAAATCCTGCTATTTTAACATAGTGTAAATATAATCTATAGCTATTTGCACTTAGTGTAAATAACATATCGCTAAAAATACTGCTATTTTCACTTAGTGTAGATAAAATCCATTGCTAGTTGAATTTAAGAAAAATGGCCGCAATTTCAACTGAGGGGGGCCTATAATCAGTCCGTGCCCAGGGCACCTCTGTTTCATAATCCGTCCCTGGTGGGGGGTCAGCCTGTCAGTGCTCAGACCATACGCCGCACACTGCATCAAATTGGTCTGCATGGCTGTCGTCCCAGAAGGAAGCCTCTTCTAAAGATGATGCACAAGAAAGCCCGCAAACAGTTTGCTGAAGACAAGCAGACTAAGGACATGAATTACTGGAGCCATGTCCTGTGGTCTGATGAGTCCAAGATAAACTTATTTGGTTCAGATGTGTCAAGGCAATCAGGTGAGGAGTACAAAGGCAAGTGTGTCTTGCCTACAGTCAAGCATGGTGGTGGGAGTGTCATGGTCTGGAGCTGCATGAGTGCTGCCGGCACTGGGGAGCTACAGTTCATTGAGGGAACCATGAATGCCAACATGTACTGTGACATACTGAAGCAGAGTCTGGGCCGCAGGGCAGTATTCCAACATGATAATGACCCCAAACACACCTCCAAGACGACCACTGCCTTGCTAAAGAAGTTGAGGGTAAAGAGATGGACTGGCCAAGCATGTCTCCAGACCTAAACCCTATTGAGCATCTGTGGGGCATCCTCAAACGGTAGATGGAGGAGCGCAAGGTCTCTACTATCCACCAGCTCCGTGATGTCATCAAAGAGGAGTGGAAGAGGGCTCCACTGGCAACCTGTGAAGCTCTGGTGAACTCCATGCCCAAGAAGGGTTAAGGCAGTGCTGGAAAATAATGGTGGCCACAAAATATTGACACTTTGGGCCCAATTTGAACATTTTCACTTAGTGGTGTACTCACTTTTGTGGCCAGCGGTTTAGACATTAATGGCTGTGTGTTGAGTTATTTTGAGGGGACAGCAAATTTACACTGTTATACAAGCTGTACACTCACTACTTTACATTATAGCAAAGTGTAATTTCTTCAGTGTTGTCACATGAAAAGATATAATAAAATATTTACAAAAATGTGAGAGGTGTGCTCACTTCTGCGAGATACTGTATATAAATAGCATCCATAATTGTTTAGATACATTTATTTTTAAATTATATTTTATTATATTATACTCTACATAGAACAAGTAGTGTAAAAAGGATTGTATTTTATTGTGCTTTATTGCATTGTATTGTATTGTATTGTATTACAGGTACTGTGAAATTTTAATATCAATTAATAAATATTGCCCCTTAATTAGGGGGAAAAAGTAATTTTCTCATATATAATACCCAATACACTTACGTACAAATTCAGACGACTGTTAATATGACAATATTTACACAACTATCAATACTTTGTTGACCAACTACCAAGCAATGCTTCATTTTGTTCAGTCTGTGGTGTAAAAAGGTTGCATTAGCAATTAAAGAAAAAACAAGCAAAACATGGTCAGGTCAAAATGTCTGAATAATTTGTGGTCCCAATTTTTTTTATAAATTTTACTGGTAGTCCACTGTATGAAGAATTTTTGGGTATAATATGTCACAGTTTACTTAATTTTGCTATACTCACTTACGTAAATGAACCAGATATATAAAAATATATATCTGGTGTCTGAATAATTTTTAGTTTGACTGCGGATTAATTATTGTTGATTACTACAAAGTAATCCAGTCAAGAGCAGTGAGTGATTTTCTTTCTTTCGTTTTCTTGGATTAACATTAAGGACACTGACAACAGCTAGTAAATTAGACGCGGTCACTTTAAGAGACAATGCATCCATTATAATGGTACATATCCGGTTTCTTTAATCAGACATACCCAATTTAGTTCTTGCAGTCTCTACTAATGAGCAGGGCAGGGGGGCTTTCAGGACCGGTTTAGGTACCACTGGTTTAAATGATTGGCCAAAAGCTAAAGTTTTTAATTGAAAGCAGTGTCATGTAAACGTACCCTACATGTACCTGGAAAAGGAAACCCCAAAAAGGTTCCTCAGTCATTATGTGCTGTAATACTACCGGAAAAAAAATGATCCCAAAACTTATCCATAAGGAATTCTCAGATAGCCAGACAGCATGTCTTTTATGAAAATCATTTAGCAATCATTTATTGATGTCTGACGCCGTGAGGATGGATAGTGTACGCCGTGATGTTTTTAAAAGATCGGCTTAAATGTGTGATATGAATAATGGTCAAAAATTTATAGTATTCTAAATTGATTCTCAATTATTGAAATGACTAGACTATTCCTTATGTTTCATGTTTCATACCTGTTTTTTATATTCTAATGCAGATATGTATTGGTGTTGCATTGTTGTTTATACATGATTAATTATTGAATCAAAAAAATATAAATATATTTCTAAGGTCATGACTTAACAAGCAGTAGGCTGTGTGTTGAAAATGACCAATCACAGGAGCGGAGACATCTGACATTTGATCCCCGCCTCCAAAGTCTCAAAAGTCGACTTGATGAGCAAGCAGGGGTTGAGCAGTTGAGAGAGCATAGAGGGGGTCGAGCGAGCGCTACTCTGCGCTGTTCTCGCGAGAACGCATTTTTGCACGCGGACACACAAATGCTCCCTCACGAAGATGGTTTTCCGTGCGTGGATACTGTTCTGTGCGCTCATATCATGTGAACGCATCTTGTTTTTATGTGCGCGACATTTGACTCTATTTAAACATCATAGTAACGCACACAAAAGGTCTACAAAGGTGATTCATTGGGGGCAAACCATCTTATATAACCATTATATATAGATCATGTGACCTTCTTTTCTCTGTCTCTCTCATTAGTGGCAGCAGTAGGAGATGTCATGATGATAGTGATGACGCAGATAGCCACAGGAGACACAGGCACAAACGCTCTAGACACAACCGAGGAAGCCTTGAGCCCAGCGAGGAGTGCAGTGTGGACCAGGAGAACCAATCAGAGGCCACAGAATAACTCCCTGGCCAGCTGGTGAGCCCGTTTGTTGACCAGTAGGAGGTCTTTAGTGAAAGATCATTAGTCTCGTCACCAGTCAGAGCACGAGTAAACAACTGTGAATAGATTTTGATTAATCGTATGCCAAAAACTTGATAAACCAATTTATGTTACTGTTTTAGCAATTTAACATTTAATTTTTTGAAAATATGATTTAAAAAAAGTAAAAGGTGGTCAAAAGAGTACACTTTTTAATTTAGAAATTTATTTATTCATTATTTAAAATGACTTTAATTGTTTTGATAATACAAAATGGTATTTTTGTTGTGCCAAATGTTATTTTTGTTGAAGCAAAATCATTATAAACATGATCAAGAAATGTAAATGTGTGTGAACCATGATTTAGTGTGGAGAAAGAAGAAATTAATACATTTTATTCAGCAAAGATGCATTAGTCATCCAAACTGACAGTAAAGACATTTATAATCTTAAAAAAGATTTAGATTTCAAATAAATGCTGTTGTTTTTAACGTTCTATTCATCAATGTATCCTGAAAAAAAAAAAATATTTCTCAACAATATTATGCAGCACTAATGTTTTCAACATAATAATCAGAAAGCTTGAGCACATAATCAGCATATTAGAATGAATTTTGAAGGATCATGTGATACTGAAGACTGGAGTATTGGTTGTTGAAAATTCAGCTTTGCGATCACAAGAATAAATTACATTTACAAATCTATTCAAATAGAAAATTTTATTTTGAACAAATCAAAAATACAATAAAAATAATAATCTTTTAAAATATTTTTACAAACAACAGCCTCTGTGAACCTCTTTCAAAACAAAAATCCTACCGACCCAAAACTGAACGGTAATGTGTTTGTGTGTGTAAATCTATATATTTATATACACACAGCGCACAAGAACACGAGACAGTAACACAAGTCTCCTTGTAGAATGACTTTATTGATCATTGAACCAAAGGTACCAACAGATACAATATACTGCACAAGCCAAAGCATGAGATGCCAGAGCACGCACCTTACCCCACAATACCTACACACACACACACACTCACACAGTGTGCTTTTCACACACCACTCTCTCCTATTCTTTCACCTCCAAAGTAAACAAAAAAAAGTCAGCAAGGCCGCCAAAATCTCACGTTATCATTATAAACATTATAAGTTATCATCCATTTTTAAAATAGATTATTAACATTGCTTTTCTTTTTTCAGTTGCTATTCTTTTTTTATTACTCACTATAGTTTATTTTCATATGCGACAGCATCTGAAACGTACCAACATAGATAGAACTACTTGGCAAATGTGTCTCCATGCCAGCGGATGGAGAGAACGAACCACTGTCAGAACGAACAAAACAAAGCCGATATCCGAAAGCCATAGGAACAGAGAGAAATAAACCAAAATTAATATTAGTCATAGTACAAGTGCTTGAATCTGTTTTGTTCTTTTTTCAGACATCGACGTTTATAGTAAAGAATGTGATTCCACTTCGATGCATTTTCTAACATGTAAAACTAATGGAATTAGCAACTTGTGTCCCCCACCCAAACCCTACACATCCCAGTATGCCTTTCACCTCTCGTTCGAAGGAAACCCCTCTTATGTGCAGCATCTCAATGTCCTCTACGAACAACATTAGTCACACAATCTGACTACATATAGCACAGTGCCCATGTTTATACATCTATTTCCGAGTCATTTATTGACTGATGTGCTCCTCGTTGCATCCTGAAATTGTGTTTTTAGACACTCCCAAGTCCTTTAATACAGATTAAAAGCTCCACCTTCCATCTCTAACGACACAATGTTCCTCTCATGCACACATATCATCTTTATGCCTTGACAAAAGGGCAATTGTGAAAGCTCCTCCTGGTTTCGGAGTGTGATAAACGTGCTTCTTGGTGGGCGAAGTCATGGCGTTAGCCCCGCCTTCAAGTTTAGAGTCTGAGCTCCTAATACCTGAATAAGGTCCATGTGTCACTTCCTGCTCCCAGAGGGCAGTCCGTATCATAAGCCCTGCCTTTCAAGGAAGTATCAGATTCTAAAATCCACCATTTTAGTTGTCATTATAAGGTCTGTAGTGTAAGCTCCACCCCCTAGAGCAGGGTCAATGTGATAAGCCCCTCCCACATGCAGAGCAGTCCTATAGCAGGCTTCCGGGCCAAGAAACGATGGTGAGAGTGATCCGACCCCTCAGCTCCTTGAGCAGGCGAACTAGAGCCGTGTGTGTCATTCCCCAAGTGCTCGTCCCGTTCACCTCCAGCAGGATGTCTCCACAGCTAATGGGAAAAAAAGAAAAGGGATGAAGTTTTAGCATGTTGGAGTCGTGAGAAGAATGAGGGTAAAGATAAAAAAGGTTGTTTTTAATAAATTGTGCTAGGCAGTTTATTTATAGGTGTTCTACATAAAGCATGGTTTCCGACAATAGTAGATTCTACATATTCCAGGTGTCCGTACCGTATCCTGCCGTCATTGTAGGCCGGTGTGCCCTCTACGATAGAGCGGATAAAGAAGGACTGGTTACAGTTGAGTTCTTCTTGTCCACCCACAATACTGAAACCCAGACTGCCAGACGTGCTCCTACGGAGGACAATGTCTTTACAGCAATATAGATGCCTGGAATGGACAGAAAATTCAAGGTTAATTTTTTTTCAGCAGACATAAATCAACAAATGATTCACCAAGGACACTTAAAGGGATAGTTCACCCAGACCCTGAAACAATTTTATTGCAATTTTAAACCCTGAAGCACTTTTATTGCATCATCTTTTGAATGGTAACAGATTGTTATTGTCATGGTCTACTGGAACAAAATGAGGGTAAATAATAATAGAATTTCTGTTAACATGTTACATTAAGGTGTAATTTATAAACATTAGGGGAAAGGGGAAAGGGAAGTGGTGTGTGGCCAAGTATGGTGACCCATACTCGGAATTTGTGCTCTGCATTTAACCCATCCAAGTGTCCGCAGTTGGGGGTTCGGTGCCTTGCTCAAGGGTCTCACCTCAGTCGTGGTATTGAGGGTGGAGAGAGTGTTGGTTATTCACTCCCCCCACCTACAATCCCTGCCGGACCTGAGACTCGAACCCACAACCTTCAGGTTACAAGTCCAACTCTCTATCCATTAGGCATTACTTAATGGACAATACTTTTACATCATTTAATAATCTTTGTAAATATTCATTTCAGCATATACAGATTTTTTAAAGATTTATTTTTGGAATTATTGATCGGGAATGGTCCTCGAACCGCGATTCCAACTCGGGCCGTCTGTAGCAAAATGGCACGATAGGTCGGCATGCTGCCCACAAGGCTATTGGTGCGACCAAATTAATATATTTTTAAACATTTGAAGTTGTATAAATTAGTAAGCTAAATTATACATTTTTAAATTATTATTATAAAAAAGGGATTGTGATAGTTCATTTCTGATATACATTATAAATATGATTTAAACTGGGCTGTTGTTATAATTATTATCATTATTATTAAAAAGACATTTTGATTAATTAGTTAATTTCTTTATATACAGTATATGATTGGTATCAATTATATTGCATTTGGTACATTTGGTATCAATTATATTGTATAAATTATTATTATTATTGAAAAAACAACAACAACAGTGTGAAAGCAATGGGAGAGAAGGTGAATGAGATGCAGTCGGGTTACCCACAATGCTATCCACCTTTTTCTTGCCGTAAAAATGGATGCGGCCATTTGTAAATTCTGTGGGTCTTGCTTATGGTCTCATCCGCATCCAGCTATTTTTAGCTGTACAAAACAGTTTGTTTTGCTGCTTGATATTGAAAATTGATGTCTTACACACAATTATGAACACACTGGTTTGTAGTGCAAACAGTTTTACCGTTTACTGCACATTATTTTTCTCGTTATTTACCTACAGCAGCTAATGAACTGGAAGTCTCACCCATAGGCTTTTGTAGAAAAAGGTGGATATGTAAATGATTTACCTTGAATAATAAATGTTGTTAATTATTACCTGATGACAAATGCACTAACTAATGCTAACAAATTGAGCCTTATTTTACAGAATTATCAATTTTTTTATCAACTATCCATTTAAGGGATTTACATGGGGTGCATTTCAAGAGCTGGAGGCAAGAGAGAAATTCCTTCAAAAAGGTTCAGTGGGAGCTTATGTATATTATGGAGAAATAAGTGAGTTTCAAATGACGAGCAGCACTGAAAGGCTCGATTTGTGTTTAAAGACGGACAGTTTCTGAAAAAATGCTACTGTAGATATTTAAAATATCGATATCAACCATGTCTGACAGCTAACAGCTCAGATTTAAAGTGGACTTCTGTGAAATTAGATGTAGAAATGGAGAGCAGACAAATGTGTGAAGGAAAGAAAGAAACAGAACTAAGCAGGAAAAGTTCAGGGAATGGAAGAGAAAGGTCTATTTAAAACCGTCACACTCTCAGACATCTAAACCTGTTACAGCAGAGAGGGTGAGAAGGGTTTTCCTCAACCCTGCTCTGTTCTCCCCTGTAGTGCTCTCTTTCTCCCCTACACACAACTTTCTCAATTATTATGCATATGAAATAATTTGGGAAGTTGTTAAGAACTCCACACTTCATCACAGCGAATTCCCACAGATCTGGTGTGAGAAGGGAAGAAAACGGGCAGAAAGTGGGAAAGATCAAACCTACACAATAGACCTTTAAGAAAAACAGCAGTATGTGTGTGTGTGTGTGTGTGTGTGTATGTATATGTATATATATGCGTGTATATCAGGGGTGGCACAGTACACAGATGTCACGGTTCGGTACGTACCTCGGTTCGGGGTTCATGGTTCGGTAAAACAGGAAAAAAAAAAAAAAATCTACTATGTTTGGTTTCTTTTCATTTATTTTGAGCAGAGTAGTACAGTAGTAATACTAAATATTATATTACATTTTATATATATATATATCTGCATATATCTCATCTGCAGTACGTATATACATACAAGGAATAAATTCTTGAAATATATTTGATTTAGTTACCAGATAAACAAGGGGGAAAACAGAAAGGAAACTCAAATGGTTTTGTTTTCATTGTGAGTGTACACAAATAAAAGCAGACCTTTATACAGTAATGCATTATTAAGACGATAAGTGTTTAAAGTTGATTCTGCTGGTATAAGGAAACCAGCATTGCTAAAGTTGGTATCGAAATAAAATACAAACAGCGCGCCCACCTCTGTGTTACCGTTGGTACGCGACTGATGTACAAAGCCTATAATTTACATAAATAATAGTTTAGCATTCAGATACGTTACATTGCAAATATGGAAATATTATGGAATATTTGGATTTGTGCTCCATTTCGTAAACAGTTGAGTGCACAGGCCTTTAAAGTATACTCCTTTGTAGTCTATGTGAGAGACGCGTTCAAAGTCAGCACACGATCACTGTTTAGTGGGCTTTGTTTTCAAGTGCGCAACTCACAGCATTCGCCTTTCTTCTGTTGGCGGTTATCAAACATCGTTGCATTACTGTGGGCGCCCCTTCTGGATTGGGGGTGAATTGCCTGTATTCGTTGTAAGGCCTCATGCACCGAACCGAGATGCCCGTATCGTGACGGTTCGGTACGAATACATGTACCATAGCACCCCCAGTGTATATGTATATATATGTATGTATAAAGAGACAAAATTAATTCAAATAATGTATGTCTATTTTTTTTGTGTGTGTTCTGCTCAATGTACCTGGGCAGCTGGAGCCAGG
This sequence comes from Barbus barbus, assembly GCF_936440315.1. NCBI lineage: Eukaryota > Metazoa > Chordata > Actinopteri > Cypriniformes > Cyprinidae > Barbus > Barbus barbus. The sequence goes on along the minus strand of NC_136742.1, from coordinate 15,463,760 downwards.
ACACCCAGAGGGGGGAGTAATCATCATTAGGTGGGGGTAGTTTGATATCTCCGGGTGAAGAGGGCAAAAGAGCGCAGGGGGAATGCAGGGGCGGCATGCAGTCCAGGGAGCTCTCATTTGGGGGTCTCATTTCTAGTACCCGCAGGACCACAGGGGACGAGGTGTTCTTTAGGTTAGCCACAGCCTCGCTCCGAGTCACACCCGTCAGGTCAACCCCATTCACATTTAGAAGGATGTCACCTAGAAGACGGGATAGATGGGGATCACAGGACCGTAACAGATATGTTGTTGCATGACAGAGTTGCATTTAATTTAATTTTTTTAATAAGTTAATACTGTTCTCCAGCAAGAGATGCGTTAAATTGATCAAAAGTGACAGTAAAGACATTGCAAAATATTTTCAAATGAAAATTTCAAATAAATGATATTCTTTTGAACTCTCTATTCAAAATAGAACAATAGAAAATGTATTTTAAACTGTAATACTATTTCAAAATATTACTGTTTTTATTGCATCAAATAAATGCAGCCTGGGTAAATGCAGATTTTATAAACATGTTAAAAAAAATTTTACCAACCCCAAAATTTTTTTTGTGTTTGTGTAAGATTATTTTCAATACAAATACACTGTTTATTTTTAATAAACTAAAACCTTGTTCAATCAATAATCAATCAATAATAATTTTATTCCGGTCCTCACAAACAAATTTTCACAAAATAAATAAATAAATAAAATACATAGTTCATAGTTAACGCTACAGGAAAATGCATATTGAAATGACTAAAGTGCTGTATTCCAGCTTCATTACGAATCATTTTCTATTCTATGATAACTGTTTCTGTTGTACATAGTTTTGCATAGTAATGCACAAAATGGAAAGACTAACTAGTTGTAGTTTATTACCAACTTAGAGCCTAATTTACCATGAAGCGCTTTCTAAAACCTACTTTCTTCCAAATAACAAACCCCCCCCCCCTGAAATTTTTGGTTCAATTCAAACACTGGGCTTACCACACCTTTGTACAGATTATAAAGACTCAAAGCTTTGATCTTGCACGTGTGTGTCTGTATTTGCTAGATACTTTAAACTACTGCCTCCATACACCAGCCTGTATATGATCACCACTTCACACGCCTACATACATGTCACATATGACAAAAATAACCCTGAAAAACTTCCATACGCTCAATCGGAGGCTGATAATTGTGAGTGTGTATGACAGAGACAGATTTAGCAGTATGGCAGGTGTATGAGTGGGACAGTGTCATTTTCTAGTGTTATATATGCATATATTTGCAGAGCTGATGACGGGCATACATATGCAGTAGCAGGTGTGTCTTTGTGTTTGTGTGTGTACTTGCATTCAAAAGAAGGAAAGATCAGAGGGGCACCTTGGAAACAGGTGTGTGCAGCTTTGTCAGATGTGTCTGAATAGGTTAAACACACTTTGTGAGGCTGTACCTTTGCGGATCGAGCCCTCTTGTCCAACCACTCCATTGGAGTCGACGTTAGTAACGTAGACGGGCAGATCCCACCCCCTGCTGCTCATCCCACCCGCAACCGTCATGCCGAGAGAATCGTGCGGCTCCTTCAACAGAGTCACCGTCTTCTCGTAACATGCAGGCTTTTGGCATGAATCCTGAAATGGAGGGACAGGAAATGAGAAAGATGAATTCAATAAAGTTTCAGTGCAAATTACTCCGTTTTATGATGTTTGTTGGCCTATGATCTGGATTCACACTTTCCTGATGCCACAAAAAAGAATAATATCTGAACACATAACTGCCTGAAGCATGTGTGTGTGTGTGCTTGTGTGTTTGTAATAATTGGTGAGCTTGCAGGACGCTGTGTTATTGCTGACCACAGCCTAATTTTACCTTGGATCTGCTCCAAAAACAACAAACACAGTCGCTAAGTCCTAACTTAATAAAAAGCGTTATTAAAGTTCAGTAAAAGGGCTGTTTATATTTAGTCTGTGCCTCTGGCAACAGAAAAATCAGATCTGGAGTTAGTGTGTCGGCTTATCGCTGGAGAGACTGGCTGTGAGTGTGTGTGTGTGTGTTAGGCCGTGTCTAATTCAGAGGAGTGAAAAGCCTCTGACAAAATGCTGCCAGAATGTTTCCACCTCTCCAAGTGTGTAAAAGAGAATTAACAAGAGTAACTGAAAGGATAAAAAGTGATCGAAAGAAAGAGAGAATGGGGAAGAGAGAGAATGTTAGGGTTTGGTTTGTTCTGGTCTGGTTTTATAGGGGTTTGGGCCTTTTGAAAAACAACAGGAAATTATATCATAGAGAGGACCCTTGCAGATCCTCATTACTGTGTGTCAAGGTCAATAAGTCTATCAGATCATTTGGACTTTTCATGTCAAGGCAAGGTTAGATCAGGTTATAAAATGTCAAGTGGTGTGACCCAAAAAAAGGTAAGACTTTACTTAAAGCCTTTATGTACAATGCATTATAAATGTTATTAAAAGGTATAATGCATTATAATTATTCATTAATAATTATAACCAAATTTAAAATGCTTTGTGTAACAATGAATGTGTGTTATAATGGATTAACTGTGGTTACAATTATTCATGAGATTGTACAATGCATTATAAGGTGCGTTACAAGGAATAATTAATGCATTAAAACTACTTTTATAATGCATTATAAATAAACACTTCAAAAGTGTTACCAAAAAGTAAAAAATCAATAAATAGAAACTTTAAAAAGACTTTGCAAATAGGAATCCTATATTGAAATGACTGGATTTGGTGTACGAAAATTCACAAACAACTAATTGTAACTGCGCCTTTATATGTGATTGACACTTAAACCAGCAAACATTCACAAGTTGGTCTGAGATGGGGGTTTTTCTGGAAGGCAAAGGAGAGAGAGAAATGACTAATGATGAATTTGACTTTTATTAGAACAAGGGAAGTTGTCAGTGCAGATATTGAGCAACAGAAAATCCCATTTAGAAGATGCACTGAAATCCAGCCTGCCGTCGCTGTGTTTCCTCCTGCTGGGTTTTCTTCTGTTAATAGGTTTGGAGACGGCTGTCTCAAAGGAGTGTGTGTGTGAGCTGGCTGATTGCTTGATTCTTTGATGTAGAAGTAATAGGCTTTCAGATCTTTTCCTCAGTAAGAGAATGTTTAGTGAAACGGTGCAGAGGGACAGGAAATAAAGAGTGTGTGCGCCTTATGCTCATGAAACCCACCAGTAAAGAGTGCTCAATATCCACAGGCGAGTAGGGCGGTGGTCCCTCCATGTTCCATGGCGCCTCCTGTAAGATATCCGGAGTAGGGATGTGAGTCTGGCGGGACACAATGAAGTGGACGCGGTCCTCACTCGCCTGCAGAACACATAGTAGATAGCATTAGTGTCCTGCTTTATATGATTTTTAGGGTTTAAAGGCCTGTTCACACCAAAGACAATAACTAGAATGTTAACGGTATAGTTTTAATAATTGTTCTAATTCTATGAGAATGGGGGACCTCCACACTACAACTATAACGATAATGGCATAGTATAACTATATCACAACGATATCGTTGTAATCACATTAAGAATGATTTTCACGCTGATGAATGATAAAAACAATGACAGCCAATCAGAATGTAGTTATCTTTACAGTTATTGTTCTTGGTGTGAAAAAGTATACTAAGTAGAAGTGTCAAGACAACTAGCTTGACTGGGACATTTTATTCTAGAGAGCATTTGATTGGACAAAAATCTATATAGCACAAGATGAGTCATCAATATTTATATAAAAAATAAGTTAAAACTTAAATCTGAATGGGAATGAAATTCTGCTTTTTAAAGACTGCTCAAAAATTATAAGATTAATCATGACTATTTTATTCTATTCACAGCCATGATTTTATGTTTCTTTTCAAGTTTCTGCTTTAAAAATTACTGTGCGCACAGAAAAAAATACTATTTTTTATTTTATTTTATTTTATTATTTATAAATTAATTAAAAATTATGAAATATAAAATGTTTTCCTGATGATATTTTATACATAGTTTTTTTTTATACTGTATCTTATATGAAAATATATAGCTGCCTTTATATTGTAGGAATGGGCTAAAAGCCAACACACTCCAATTTTGATTTCATGGGGCCTTTGGCATTATGGTGGGTGAAAGTTGTCTTAACATTATCTGTCTACTGCAAAAAACCTTTCGAACTCCACAGGAGAGCAAATGGAGGACAAAAACTTCCCTGAGGAGTGAGCAGTTCAAAAACTGAATTTAAAATTTCAAATAGTTTGCTCATACCTTAGAGCAGGGGTCGGCAAGTAAGTTTGGCATCGGGCCAAAAAAAAATATTTGCCACTGGATGGCAGGCCAGAACATAGTCAAATGATAATTTAAGAAATTAATTGATAAAAAAATACAACTACAATTGCCTTACAGACTGTTACAGTGTCTTTTGTAACTGGTAGTGAGCTGTTATTCTGTGTTAAATCCTGTAGTAGGACAGTTATTATCAAAAAGCCACATTTGTGTGGCGGTGTCCGGCAGAGTATGTGAGCGGAGTGGAGCGGTGGTGGAGCGAGTGAAAACCACGACAGTAAAAAATCCGCTCCTCACTCCATTCAAAATCACACCGCTCCGCTCCACTCACGTACTTTGATTGTGAGTAACTGTTGCTGTCATGACAGATCTATTTCAGAACCAGCCGCTATCAAAATAATCTGGCTGCAGGCGCGGGCCAGATATTTCTGCTGCCGACCACTGCCTTAGAGAGTGTGTGTGTAATGTCTCATTACTCTCCAGACATCTAGCAAGCACAATTACCAGATGTTGTGATGACTGCCAATGCCCTGCAGCACCAGCTCAGTGTGAATGTGTGATTATATTTCAGAAGTGTGTACTTATTAAAGAAAAACTAATATATATGGAGATTTAGGGTCCATTCTGCAGTCTGTGTGTATGTGTGAGCTGAAGGAGGGCACAGACTCTAGTTTTTCCCGCTCTGATTTATTTTTCATCCATTCCTGTCATTCCAACTGAGTGCATCGCCACTTTCTTCTTCATTAACCCTTTATTTTGACAACCCCGTAGCTTCTGTTGCTCTCAAGTGCACACTCATATCAAAAGCCCATGGAATTCTTGGGAGTTCAGTGCTCTGTCGCTGCCTTTTAAATGAGTGGGCTTAGCTTGTTATCGGCCTAATTGGACTAATTTAATCAGTTTCCTGCCAGCAGTTAATCGGTCAGAAACTCCTGCTGTGAGCGGCCATCTTGTCTCCTTCGAGACCTATCTGAACCAGACAGGAAGCATCAAGCTGATTAACAACATTCGAAAAGACCCACCACACTGAAATACATATCGAATCACACACTCACTACTCTCTTACACACTCTTATATCGTTATGACACACTTCTCGCCACCGAGATGAAACCACAATCAAATAAACTGCCACAAACTTTATGTAAGCTCTACATCTTTTGCAATACTGCTCAAGGAACACAACATTTTTTATTTGGAACCATAACAGTTGGTTTTGGGGGCTCAGGACCAAGACTAATCCTGGGTTAAAGTGTAATTATTACCATTTAATGAATGATTCACTGACTAAGACACCACAGGTTAGGATTAGATGGCTTTGTAAACATTCATTCTTTGAAATGCTGAAAAGGCCTAGCAATAAAAGTGCTTAGATTATTTAGCATGACTTCAAATAATATTAAGCTTTATAAATGTCAACCCATTAGTGAAGCACTGCATCAAAAATACATTTCTCGGCTGTTTTTGTCACATAAGGGATTTTAGTTAAATTTTATTATTATTTAAATATTTTTATCAATATTCAATAACTCACAGTAATGATCAATTATGAAATAGTATCCTAAAAAGGGCTGCCAGACCCTATAAAACTTTCTGGAGGAGCCTCGGATAGCATACTTTCAAGTTTAAGATAAGACATCACCTCTACTACCCAGTGTTTGTGAGATGGTGGCTTTGCCTTTTTCCAACTGAGAAGAATCGGGCATCTAGCTAATAATGAGGAAAAGGCAATTGTTTCTACCCGATTAGCTGATAGGTCAATGGAAGTCAAGGGATTAGGGTCCATATCTTTATTACATATAGATGAAAATGTTTTAAAGATGTCTATCCAAAAACTTTTGGTAACACTTTATTTTAGGCTTTCTTAACTAGTTGCTTATTAGCATGCATATTAATAGAATATTAGCCATTTATTAGTACTAATTAAGCACATATTAATGCCTTATTCTACATCCCTAATCCTACCCAATACCTAAACTTAACAACTACCTTACTAACTATTAGGAATTTATTGAGGGAAAAGTCGTAGTTCATAGTGAATCAGTGTTCCCTATTCTAAAGTGTTACCAAACTTTTTAATCTGGGGCATCCCCAGAACATACGACTCGGGTCTGCTGGTTCCAAACCACATCTGGGGCAAGATGAATCTGAGCCTATTTTCCTTTTTTTTTAATTGTTGGTTTTGTTTTGTGAACAGGCGTCCTGTGAATTTAAAAACACTTATGTTTACACACATAGGTCATGTGTGAACAAAACCTTTTGATGAAATCAGCTTTGGCAGTTTGGTTGTAGCATTGCTGGATTGCTTCATATTGACGCTATGAGTGAACACAGCCATAAAAGTAATGGTTTGATTTGTTGTGTTGTGGAAAAATATGTCTGTGAGATTGTACAGACAAAAGAAACTAAAGAATAAAGCACCTCTCACAATCTGAGAGGATGAAGAAAGACCAAAACTATCTCACATCTCTTTAAAGGGGTTTTAACTGCATTTTGGTGATGCAATTTCATTGCAATTCAAGGTTTACTGCATGAACATGGCTATTGTCAGTCAGCCTGTATTTTGCATCAACGCAAACAAAATCCATGTTGTCAGATGGGCTATATTTTGCTTAAACAGACTGCATTTCATTTCCATGCACACTTTTAGGGATTGACTTCGAATTGCATTTGTTTTGAATAGTTCTGATGCATATTTACGCTTTTGATTTGTGCCATTGTCACCATTTCATCAGTTGGTATACACAGGCCTTAAAGGGATAGTTCACCCAAAAATGAAGATTCTGTGATTAATCACTCACCCTCATGTTGTTCCAAACCCGTAAGAACTTTATTAGGCTGCGTTTACACTGGCTCAAAAAAATCAAGTTTTTTTTTCTCACATCTAACATAGATCGGAATTTGTTGCACACATGTAAACACAAAAACCTGCGCAAGATCCGATTGTTTTGCAGCCGATCTGAGCCACTTTCTAAATGTGGATTTTAATCGGATACACATCCAATATCTGGACATCCGACCTACGTCTAAACACACATATACAATTCTCCACAGAACTCCCAATGCGAGGGCGATACGTTAAGATTTTTGATGGCGGTTTAATGTCAGTGTGCTGTATGCATTTGCATTTTATTGAGATGGAAACTTTTTAAAGGTAAGAAATTGCACATTCAGGATCTGGTTGTCAACCCCTGCCCCGTGAATTTTGAAAATACAACAACTAAAAGATACATTATATTTCTCAGCAATGAGGTGATAGTAGTTTTTGTAATTAAACCGACAAGATTGTTCGCAATGCTTAACAAACGCTCGCTCGCACATGGGTACTCTGTTATTTTCCGGTCTTTGTCCATTCAGTCAGATTTTGTGTTTTGCAAAACATCCATGACAGCCGTTGTCCATGCTGGCAAATAATAATTACCATTCGACGTGAATTATATAAATAATTTTAATAGCACAGCCATTTAAAACCCGAGGGTCTACCATGTGCATAGTAAAGCGATCACTGTAGACAATCCTTTTGGGCGGGAATTAATGTAATCACAGATATCGCATTCCAGTCGTGTCTGAAGTGAATGTAAACCGATGGGCCAAAAAATCGGATATGGTCAAAAGATCAGATTTGTGCATTAAGACTTGCAGTGTAAACGCAGCCTTATTACACAAATTATTACGGTTGAACCACTGATGTCACATGATGTCACTATTTTAACAATGTCCTTACTACCTTTCTGGGCCTTGAACGTGTCAGTTGCATTGTGGTCTATGCAGGGTCAGAAAGCTCTTGGATTTCATCAAAAATATCTTAATTTGTGTTCCGAAGATGAACGGAGTAATTAATGACATAATTAAAAATTTTTGGGGTACTCTATCCCTTTAATACTCACCACATAACCTCTCCCATAATGCTGCTCACCTGAATAAGCAGTGCTGCATGCTCGGGGGTGCCGTATCTCAGGTCATGGCCATTGATGGCCAGCACGCGGTCATCTACCCTCAGCCTTCCGTCGCGGGCGGCCAGCCCTCCCTCCAGCAGGTGGAAGATAAAGACGCCATGTTCGTCAGGTCTGCGCACCAGCTTGATGCCCAGCTGTTCGTCTGGAGCCCTCTTAACGAGGACCACATGCAGGCTGTCGTCCCGGATGATGGGGGTGTGGGTGGGGAAGGCCTCGGTGGAAGAGTGATGATGGGAATGGTAACGGTGGCGCTGCTCTCGCAGTACAGTCAACCGCAGCAGTGTGCAGGGCTGCTTCAGAGCCGCCACAGCATAACAGTGAGGCACGTTACTGATGTCTATACCATTCACCTGATGGGAGGACAGCATGAGATTAGAGGGAGAAATCCAGAGAAATGTTTTTATGTTTGTAAGATTTTTGTATTGCGTTTTTGAAGCTCACACAGTAGAAGATGGTGCTAGCAATGAAAATGTCATGGTTCAATTCGGAGGGAACTGCCATCTGCTACTTTAAATGCTTAAGCTCAAAGCTAAAGTAGAATGAACAGTGATTCAAAAATGTTGCAAGCCAGAATCGAACTCATATTGCTTATATGAACACCAGAGCTCAATGTTTCTGCATACATTATTAGGCTATGGCTCAGAAAACAATAATATATACACTTTTTGGCTTTCAGCAATTCTGAGGTTTGGAAAAAGACAAATGTGTGTTTATTTAAATAGTTGATTAATTAGTACTTAATTAGCTTTCTCATTTCTATGGATGCACAATGTACTGGTACAATTTATATATATATATATATATTTATTATTATTATTATTTATTATTATTATTTATTCTCATATTGGCTATTTAAGTAAAAAAAAAACGAATTAAAAAGACAAAAAAATCTGATTCTGTCTGGCTACACGCAGAATCCTCACACACTTCCCCTCTGAACAACAGATGGTGAAGCCCATGACAACATGTGCTATCAAAACCAGGACGATTCACTTCTACTGTACAATGATGTAATATCAGATCTAGCGCACATACGCACCTTGAGAATCATATCTCCAGGAAGCAGTCTTCCATCACGAGCGATGACGCCCTCTCTATAGATGTCCTGAATGAGGATGCGAACCAGAGGAGTCTCATTGCCCCCGACAATGCTGATAGCCAGTGGTTCACAAGGATCTGCCCTGGTGATCTTAATACTGGTGACTTCACCATCAGGGATTAGATGATGCAGCTGAGGTAATGCAAATACTGAGAGAGAGAGAAAAAGAGAGCGTCTGTAATCAGTGAACTCCCACATGATCATCACTTTCTGTGCTACACAAACAGGGCATCTGTCCAGATCAAAGCAGAGCCAAACATGACTTCAAGCCTTAAAAAAAGCATTACAGTGATCCATCAGAGGAAGCAAGGAGGGCCAAGACTTTCCGAAAATGTATTCAAGATGAATGTAATCATTTTAACTACTATCATTCAAAAATCTGGGGTCAGTCAGATAAAAAAAAACAAGCAAGGATGCATTAAATCGACTAAAGGTGACAGTAAAATAATTTATAATGTTACAAAATATGTATATTTGAAATAAATGAATTTTATTCATTAATCTGTAAAAAAAAGATATCACCACAAAAAAATATATAATAATAAAAAATAAGGCAGTGCAACAATGATAATAATTAGAAATGTTTCTTAAGCCTCAAATGAGTATTAGAATCATTTCTGAAGGATCATGTGAAAACTGGAGTAATGGCTGCAGAAAATTCAGCTTTGCAATCACAGGAATAAATTGTATTTTAAAATATATTCAAATAGAAACATTTATTTTAAATTGTAATAATATTTGACTATTTCTGTTTTTAATGGATTTTAATCAAATATATGCAGCTCTGGTGAGCATAAATGACTTCTTTTCAAAAACAAAGTAGTCATACCGACCCAAAACTTTTGAACAGTAGTGTATATTGTGAAAAATATATACATATTGTATTTCTTCTATCATTTTTCTTTTAAATTAACACTGCATGATGAATCGAAAGAGCACGGAAGAATCACTGTATGAAGAAACAGTATTTAAATCAGATTTTAAAAAAGGCCTTTATGAACAGTCAGTATTAGAGGTAACCAATCAGCTTTGAGTATGTCACCAAGCGGGCTTGTGGTTAAGACAAAAGGAAGAGCATGTTAAACTACTAAACTACTGATGAAATCCAAATTACTGAAGGAGCCATATGCAACTATAGAGCTAGTGTTATATCAGGCACAAGTTCATACTGTAAATTTGTTTTATAATATGCGTATGCATTTCTATTTGTTCTGGGTCAAAAGATTCGTACTGCACCTGTGCCTGAGCAGACTGTAAACAACAGCCGGATTCGGTAACAATCTCTATGATTTGTCTCTCCTTATCTTTATCCATCCCTTCTTTCTCCATTACACACACACCCTCTCTCGTATCCGCCTGTTCTCCACAATCTCCAGTTTCTCTTTCAAAGTCAATATTTTCCACTCATCTCCTCTGATTGCTTGCAGGGAGAGAGAAAGTGAAGCTCATTACTACCGCAACCAGGGTGTTACATAACGAACACACACACGCTCTTCAGTATTCTCCTCACTCATTTTCAATCTCCCAAGCCCTCTTTTTCTCTTTTGTTTTCATTCAGAAACCAACCCTCTCACTCAGCGTTCATCTGTCCAGTCCCTCTGTCCCGACACACTGCTTCATTTCCTCTCTGTCTCTCTCTGACAAGTCTCCTCAGGCTCCATCTGCATTATTAAAGGACCATATGCTACTGCGGGGCTGAGCGGACCCAAACCAGACTGTCACCTTCTGACACACTCCCTTTCTCCTTTTATTATCCATTGATATTGGTTTAGCATGCTATTGAATGATATTCATGTTTGATGAGGTGCTATGCAATAATGCTTTATAACAGCACAGTTACACTACATAGTTAACAATTATAAACATGCTTACTACAATACATGATAATGTTAATGCTAAAACAGGGACTCTAATAAAACAACTTGGTTTGTTGGTCTTAACTGGTTTAATTTGGTCTAGCTGGTTACCTAGTTGGTCTTCTTCTGGTCTAGCTGGTCTCCTTGCTAGTTCAAGTTGGTGTTTAGTTGGTCAACCATCTGGTTTCCAGCTTGACCAGCTGACAAATGCCCGAATACAATACTTGCAAGACCCACACTCACCTTCCGGTGGTATGTTTGCATTTCTGAGGTTGTCTCGCTCCTCTGTGGTCTCATTGGCCACTGCTGTCCCACTCTTGGTCCTCCTCAGGACACTGAAGGCTCGATTCAGGCGACGAAAAGAGCGACTACGCACTGACGTTCTGTCAAAGTTGCGATCTGTGAATGAATGTGAGAAGGAACTGAGTGAGAAAGGAGAAGAAAGAAATGTTGCTACTGAACATGCCTGGACTTGTCCCTCTTCTGCTGTCCACTTGCAGCCAATCAGAATCGAGTCGGCACACAGTAGCCAATCAAATTGTCTCTCTCTTTTTTTTTTTTTTTGCATAATAATGCATTGCACTTGCAGGCCAAGTGATGAACACCTGAAGTAAGCAACACCTGCTGGTGCTGTATTGTGGACACTGCAGTAAGATCATAACAGCACGCAGACCTGAATCAGCACAGAACAGTGCTGGACACTTCTTTTTTTTTTTTTTTTGCATGTCTGTGTAACTTAAGTCATCACAGATGAAAGTTTCAGACAAAAATAAAACTATATTATGTACAAATCTTTAAAATTTCGATACATCCAAGATTTTCAAACACCCTCCAGGTGATCAGTGGAGAAAATATAAAAAACTTACAGTGTATTACAAACTAATGATCCGTTAAGTTAGGTTCATGTTCCTGAAGTTAGTTAATGTTCCTAAAGGAGGTTTTGGAAGTGTGGATTTATTAGGAGTTGAGAGTCTGTGTCAAAGGTGCTGGGTCTGTAAAGGTTAAAACCCTTTTTTCTGTCTCATTCCTCTACTCTTTCAGTCTTTCTGTCCTGATGGACAAAGTTCTGACAGAAGCAATGGCCGGATTGGAGGCAGACAGCTAGTTCAGCTGCAGTGTCACACTGTTTCCAGTCCCAAAGCCAGAAATGCTGGTGCAGCAGCATTTATTGTGCCCATTCTCCAGGCTTCATGTCTCGAATGGACGTCAGACAATGAAACACATCTGATCTACTTTGTGGAGGTCAGAAACAGGCCTCATAAAGTATTTATAAGGCATATTTGAACTCTTCCCTTTCTCTAAATCCTCCTCTTTGTTTCTTTAACTGCAATATCAATTGTGTGTCTCAGCTGAGTCTTTTCAGACATGCCGTTTGAATTGATTTTTGAGTAAAATGATATAAATGGCGCAGAGGGCTATACTTCGAACAATTGACATTAGTAAGATTAACTGTCTCAGTAGGCATGAAGGAGGAAAAGACAAAGATTTATAGTTATATGTGAAGGATGTCCTCAAATGTACAATTACTTATTTTTTTTATTCTAAAAAAATATGGCGTATATATATTTATATATATATAGAGAGAGAGAGAGAGCGAGAGAGAAATACAAAAAAAAATAAAATAAATTATATATATATATATATATATATATATGAGATACAAGATTATCCTATATATTACCTAAAATGTGTAATGTAATGGATTATGTTACTAACAAAAATTGTTGTCATGTAATTTGAAATCTGTAACATATTACAATTTGTAAGTAATCAAAATACTTGATGTGTGCACTCACACTCACTCTTCCTCGAACCACTGCGTGCTGCCAGGCTGGTGGTGCTCCCAGATTGGCTGTTATCTTCCACACTGGGCTCATAGGCAGGGTTAACCAGGCCGGGCTCGTCTGATAGGAGGGCGATAGCAGAGGAGGGGCATCCCTCCCCGGGCAGTGCTGCCACAGTAAGCTCTGAGGTGCTGTCTGTGCAGTCCCCCTCCTGAGAGCGCCGCTTTCTCTCTGCAGAGAGCCCATAGTGTGACGCTCCTTTACACCTGTGAGAACACACACCGACAACTAGGTCAGCAAGATACATTACCATACAGTGAATGTGCCATAATCTACTGTATGTGCCAATTAGGAAAGCAAAGTCACGTAGAGGAGACTGAATAATTACATTGTTGCAAGAGGGTGTATTTGGACTTGTACTTGATCTTTGTGAGTCTGCGTTCTGGTGTAGCTGATATATTATGCTGCACTGTCGCAGAGCAGACCAACAAACAAATATGTTTCGACCCAGGAAGCATGGGAAACAAACAAAGACTAGAATATAAAATGCCTCACCGTTGAAATGAGATTCCTTACTTTAGAAAACTAATCATGTGCTAAAGCTATCTCTTTATGGCCTTACTCTACTCACAGGCAGATGCTGGTTTAGATTACGTATGAACGCATTCAGGCTTCAATTTCTACTCAAGAACATTCCTCAAATATCACTATGTTCACACGCAGACACACTACCATCAGCCCGTGATTAGAGGCACAAGTAAACCCTCATACAAGGTCACAGGTTTTCCTCCATTCTGAATCCCTGAGCTTTACTGTCCTATCTGGTGATAAGCAATATGTCCGTCCACACTGAATGAAAACTAAGAAACTGCTGTGCAATGTGATCCAATCACATCCAGACAGAAAATATTTGATGTTTTATTTTGGACCAATGAGGTTTCAGTGTGGGCGGGGCTACTGTAAGGAGATAGATTGACAGACTGACCGTTAGATCGACCGACCGACAGATAGATAGATAAAGACTTCCCAGTTGTGCACTTGTGATTGGTTAATTTCATCAATGCTAAATAGTTGGGTAAAAGTTGTATGCTAACAGGAAAACAATAAAATCATCTCAAACCATTGCAAAGTGAATAATGGCACCATTACGGCGGCTGCTGGAGCAGAGCTCTCTCTCTCTCTCTCCGAGGACCGGCTGTGAAGAGATAAATCAATGGGTGGACACATACAGGCAAAAAGATGTGTACAGCACCAGGAGAGATGCCATGCCTTGGGGACCTGGTTTAAAATAAAGCATTTTGTCTCAGTATTCATGCCTGTCTTCACCCTCATAGACGCCATAAGAGAGAAAACGAGAAAAGGTATGTGTGGCAGAGAGCTTGACACTGGTAGTATATCTCACTTTCTGCTGACCACTGATTGGAGTGCCTCAGGTGTGCAAACTTAATAACAGGCCTAAACGAACAACGGCTGCTTTCAATCAGGTTCTGTTACAGTGCTGATGAAAGATTTCAAATCCTGCCTCACACTGGTCGATTGACAGTGTGTCAAGATAAAATTGTGGCTTAGGAGTTTTCTGTGATGACAACTACCACTCTTATATAACCTAACCCTGAGACAGACAGACAGATAGATAGACAGATAGATAGATACATTTACAGCTAAAACTGGTAAGAACTGTACAGTAAATGGAAGGCACTCTTGACCTCTTCTGTGGCCATCAAAAGCAATTAGTGTGATTACCTGAGAGGGAAACTTCATCTCCTTATATTATGTAACACAGGGGCTCCATGGAGACCAACCAGTGGTGGTCAGCGGAGTTGGGACAGTGTTAGTTCAGTTCAGGACCTTTCCCCCTTGATTTGAGTCTGACAGTCTAAAACACTTACATCATTCATAAAGTTGCGAAGAAGAGTCTCCTAAGTGAGTTGCATTGCTAATAATGCCAAGTTTTACTCTTCTCTTAGAGGAGAGGAAAAGTACATGACAGGTTCATGAAGGGTCATTGATTTTTGTTTGTTTTGTTCTGCACCATACAAATACTTGTCTGATTAAGGCTCCAAAAAGAACAAAAACAAAACAAAATGCAAAACAAACCTTTGAGAAGTAAAATTACTTAAGATTAATTCTTGTTATTTGAAAAATTATCAAAGTTAAAGGGTTAGTTCAGCAAAAAATGAAAATTAGCCCATGATTTACCCACCCTCAAGGCATCCTAGGTTTTAGTTCAACACTTCAAAATAAATGCAGTTAAGCGCATCCATCCATAATAAAACGTGCCTCACATGGCTGAATAAAGGCGTCCTATAGCGAATCAATAACTTTTTTAAAGAAAACTATCCATTTAAAACGTTATAAACAGTTTTCTTTAACTTCTGCTAACTGTCATACGTGCTCTTGTAAACAAGCGTTGGTTTTCGTGAGACTAGCATATTCTCATCAGCGCATGCGCTACGTATACATCCTACGTTATCCGCCCAGAACTGCTCGAGAGTACAACAGTTAGCTCAAGCTAGAGAAAACTGTTTCTAATGTTTTAAATATGGATATTTTTCTTACAAAAAGGCATTGATTCGCTAATTTTCATTTTTGGGAGTTTTTACTTTAAAAAAAAATATTAAGGAAATACTTTTTTGCAATGTTGATTTAAGCATTTAATGGAACAAGACAAATCCCCACCAAACGGTCCTCAGGAAGCTGTGAACACTGGCAAATTATACTATCTGTGTTAATATAAAAATATTACTTAATATTGCACAGTGCTTTGCTGTGTGTATATGTGTGCAGAGAGAAAGAGATGCGACACAATGGTCTTGTCTGTTTCTTCGTTAAAGGGCTTAGGCAGATGTTAATTAAAACAGGCTTTCCTGCTAGAGATAAAGCAGCAGTCTGTGGTCTGAAGTCATAAGCTGCGTTTTGTCCTGACAGACTCACACCATAAACCATGCAGACACAATAACAGCAATCTAGAGGTTATTGTTTAATCCAACCATCCCGTTATATGAATGATGGCATGTGTCAGTCATCTTGCACCCAATTTTACTCTCTCACACACATACGCAGCCATATGGACAGGCAGCAGGACACAGAGCAACAGAGAGAGAGAGATTAACAATTCTCATGCACTTTTCCGTCTCTTTCTCCCGTGTTACAAACGTTTCATTCGTTCACTTCCCTCCATCTCTCAATCTTCCCTGGCCCCCGACCCCCAACTTCCTCTTCTCATGCATCCTTTTCCCTTCACTTTCATCCATCTTGCAATCTTTCAGGTCAAAGTTTTCTTAAAGAGACAATACACCCAAAAAGTATCATTATTTTTTATAGTCATTATTTACTCATCCTCATGATTTTCCATACCTGAATGCTGTTATCATGCATATAATTGAGTGAGTGAGTAAACGAACGAACGAACACCTTTGTCCAGTGTGGATGTCATTATCAAGAAATGTCATTGATTCTTGAGTGTCTTGAAACAAAATCACCATTATAATTTTAGAAACATTTATTTACTATTATGAAATTTGTTGATAATTTCAATTAGATTTTGTTTTCCATGTTCACGTTTTAGTAACTTTGTCATTTTTATTCTTTTTTAAAATGTTTGTATTTTTTTAATTATTAGATTTTAGTTTATTTAGTTTTAGTTATTTAGTTATATAGTTATTTAGTTATATAGTTCAAGTTAAACTAAACAAAAAAGTAACAAGTAACATTTTATTTATTTATTTAGTTGACTTTTACCCTGTTTTTGATTGCGATTCTGGAGATGTAGGCCACAGCCTGGAGAGACCTCATAATGACCTGACAAAACGAGGGAGAATTATGTGCTCCTCTCCTTTTGATAATAATGAAATTAATCTCCAGAATATTCCGCTGGCTACTTACAGCTCGGACACACTAAATCCAGTACACTAAATCTTTGACTACAGACATCAGAATACACAATAGTCTGAATCTAAGTCATCAAAACCAGATCGACGTTTCAATCCTCTTTTGAGTGAATGGATTATCTTGAACCCAACTGAATAACACAGCCCTAAGACTGGGATGTACTAGTCTTAGACACACATACAAACACATTTCCATCAGAGCAAGATACCAGACTCAATTCCTGAAACTGACCTAAAAAGACCTCCACACACACACACACATATTTAGTGTGTCTGAGAACACATCATGTGCCAGTCATATTTTCAGTCTAGTACTGTTGCAGGACTGATTGTTTTTGACTGATTCTCATGGTGAAGGTTAGATTTTTGTCATCTCTCACATAAACACACAGTAACATTTATGAAGTATATACTCTTGTCTTGACTACATATTACATTATATTATTTAGGGCTGTCAAATTGATTAATCATGATTAATTGCATCCAAAATAAAAGTTTGTGTTTACATAATATATGTGCGTAATATAAATAAACACACACATACATGTATAAGACGCACACACACACAAACACACACATTATGTAAACAGAAACCTTTATTTTGGATGCGATTAATTGTGATTATAATATTATATTATATTTATGTATAATATAAATATTTGTATTTTTGTTACACCATCATACTTTTTGACGTTTATTTGACGAAACTACATTTCTGATCGATTTACTTTCTATTTATGCATTCCTTATTTGTGTACATATATATTAGATAGATATTTAGATATACAGAAATAGATAAAGGCTGGGTTGTTCTTAGAGTGGCTGAGAGCCATTAAAACCTAAAAATACTAGTGCACTTTGAACTACAATTAATTATTTTAATGCAAAGTTAATACTTATTAATATATATGACACCCTGGATGCATTTAAAAAGCATGCCTCATCAGATACTCTAATACATTCCTTCTCTGCATTGATACTCAAGTGTATTCATTTTAAGGGAAGCAGTAAAAATGTGAGATATTCCATCCCTTCCCCCTGGAATCTCCACTGCTAGCCTGCTAATCCAGACCCAAGCACCAGGATAATCACAGCTCAGTGTACGACTGACACACAGAGAGGAGAGGACAGAAATGTCATCATCATAGCTCACTGCTGAACCACTGAGAAAGAGAGATACTAAATCACGCCATCATCGCACGCAATCAGCACTCTTATAAGTGGCTACACCAGCGTACACACACACACACAAACACTCGCTTACATGCACACTGCAGCAGTTAAAGAGCTGGAGACTGTAGTTGTCCGACAGACAGCATTGCAACGCAACGCTGCACCAGCACAAAATGCATTTCTGACAAAACTGCAGCACATTCAGTTCCGATTGACATCTGAAATCTCAGAGCGCTGCAGGATATTGTGTGTGGTCCTGCAACCTGCTCATTGTGTTTAGTATATTGCAGGGGTTTCAAACCAATTATTTAACTATAAATGTACAAATTATATTATATTATATTAATTTGATGTTAATTTCTATAAATTAATCAAATCATAATTTTAAAATGTACATTATATTATATTTTATATTTTACTTTATATTTTGTAAATTTGTTAATATATATAAATTACATTAATCCAAATTTGAAAGATATTTAATTTAATATAAAATCTATTTGAATTTATATAAACATATATAAAGAAAATACAAGGATAGCTGCAATACGTCAAAAATAGAAATGCAGAAAGTGAACACTGATTTTGATTAAACTAACAGTTGAGGGATCATAATGTATGAAACTTTGTCTAGTTTATAGTAACTTAAGACTCCTGATATAGTGTATGTGATATATTGAGTGATATAATGCAGAGGTCTTGCCCTTTCTTCATTGCGTGAACAATCGTAAAGAGAAATGCATCATGGGAAAGTTGTGCTCAGTCTGTCTGATCTCTTTAATTGCTCTGACATGTTTGACTTGGGAGGCATGCGCACTCATATAATTGCAGTTTAATCAGTCTTTGTGGAGTTTATCAAAGGAGGTGTCTTCCTCCTTATCTGTACTTAATCTGCTGATGGGCTTGAAGATCAGAGCTTCAGTGCAGCAGGAGGAAGGATTAAGGAAAGTAATAATCTTTGGGAGAAAAAGACGGGAAGGAGGAGGGTGAAGGAGACTTCTTTGGGTCTTTTAGAGTTGTGACGTATTCACGTCAAGTAATTAATTGTCTGGATGATTACACACTCATGGCAAACGCTCTGAGAGAACTAGTATGACCGGAGAAGAGGAGAGACGAATAATCTTGGATGAATAGCCAAGGAAAACTCATTGGGAGAATTTTAAAAAAAATCCATTTAAACTTCTCAATTTCACAGCCTGTTTTTTCCCCCTTTAACCTTATGTGAACTCTGTAGCTAGTAGTAACATCAAATGGAGGGCAATTGATTGGGCAAGCACAGTCCCAGATATATCAACAATTAATTAAATTAATATATAAAACTAAATTATATAAAAAACACACACACAAGTAAGAAACTGGTCATTATTCATTATTTCAGATTAATATTTCCATCTCAATTAAATAAAATAATACTAATATATATATATATATATATATATATATGTATGTATGAACAATTGTTAATTTAATAATCAACTTTAATTGAAGTATTACTGATATACCATCATAATTTTTGTTAATATTTTTTAAATAGGCTTACTTAGTTATAGTATATTTAGTGTATTTTCTATGTCTATATAGTTTTTAAGTCGTAGTTATTGTGTTTTGTTTGTTTAGTGTTTTTTTTTACTAATCAAAAATGCATTCTTTTTTAATGGTTTTAGCTCTAGTTTTAGTTAACAAGAATGACCCCATTCATCAATGCATCTGAAGATGCATTGGAATTAAAAATACAAATAAAAAAACTTTGCCACAAAAATACAACTTTAAATCCATCCCATATGAACAGTGACCCAAACACTACAGCAGTTCCCTGTGCTGAAGCCGTGTCATGTGACTCATCCAACCAATGATCTCACACTGGCAGCCTGCAAGGACAGTTATGCAGACCTCCCTTTCCCTCCACCATCTCTTTCTCTCTCATACCTTCTTTCTATACCTTCCTCCTCCCCTCCCACTTCTCTGTTTCCCTTCTTCTCTGTGATGAGAACAGCAGGATAAAGACAGCAGCAGATTTATGTTCATCCCTCTACCCCCCTCCCCACCCCCAGCTGAGCGACCACATTGACTTTTTTTCTCACATTTTCTCTCTCTCAGTGTGGAACAAGGACAGTGATCTGCTTTAGTTCTCTAATGTGTGCAGGAGATAGCGCTGGAGTGTGTGTTATCTTTGCTCTGAGCGCTTAACATTAAGACCTGTGCACAGTCTGAAGCGGTAGATACAACTGACCCGCTCTCATGGCAGACGGAGAGTGTGCCCTTTCCATGCCATCCATTTTGCGTTTGAGTGTTGTTCTGCAAAAATTCAGTCAGAGCCAAGGACAGAACTGACACCCCAGCGGCGCATTTTAAGCATTTTGTCCCCCAGTGAACGTACTTGTGCTTGTGTACTGAAGGTTTAAAATATGCATCTATCCTAAGAGCGTAAAACATCTTCAGAGAAGGTCACTGTTGGTTTGTGTGTATATGTGTAATCTTCTGTTTATTCACACTTTAGCTTCACTTGAGCTGCTCTGCTTGGCCTAGATTTCCAGATATCTTCACATATGCGGTTCTCTCTGAGCGTGCCACTGTGACGACACTAGTTTTTTACACTAGTGTTCGAGAGCCAATTCAAACTGAGAGGCCATGTATTTGTATCTTTGATGATTATGTTTCAGGATTATTATAGACGTGACGTGCTAAAGCGACAAACAAAATCTCCTTATTTTGAGTTTTTGTTTCTGTGGTAAAATGCCAGGTGGCTCCGCATAAAACCTCACTGGTCCTAAGTAGCATTTCCTCGTGTACATGAAACACATGTTTTCCCAAACCAGTTAAGCGCAAACCCTGCCTCAAAGCCCCTTCTAAACATTTCATTGGTCCTGTCAATCACAATGCAGACTGCCTGCACAATGATAAAACAAATATAAACCCCAACCTTAACCATAGTATAGCATTGGTAGCACATCTTGATAGATAGCATTACTGTTTGTCACGATCAAATCCATCCACAGTTGAATCCGTTGAGTATGAAATTGACTATGACAGGTGAGTGTAGAGTGATTGAGTTGACCAATGAAATGGGCTGTGGGGCAGGGTTTGCACTACTAGTTTGTGAATCAAAAATCTCGCCTATTAAACAAGAAATGTGAAATGTGAATGACAAGAATATTTATAGTTTATAATCAAATATTATATGCTAAATCCCTCAAATTCTACAGCGAAAGCCATAAAAAATGTGCTTCAAAGGGGACATCGGATGCCCATTTTCCACAAGTTGGTATGATTCTTTAGGGTATTCTTGAAATGGTCTCAGTGGTCATGTAAAACAACACTCTTTTTACCATGTCAAAAACAGCTCTGTTCACAGCGAGTCGTTTCGGTGCATATCTCTTTACATGCTAATGAGCTCTGCTCACTCCACCCCTCTCTTCTGTGGAAGAACAAACGTGAGTCGCAAATAATCATAAAAAATAAAAAAGTGAGACTTACTTCTTCTGGAGGAGCAACTGGATCATGAACAATGGGTACTGAGCCATCCTTTAGTTTGAACTTTTTAACAAAACCTGCCTTGAATTGTCCCTCATTCAGAAAGCATGATTTGCGCAGCCAGACATAAACAAATTTAGCGAAAGTGACGTGAAGTGACGTGTGGCCAAGTATGGTGACACATACTAGGAATTTGTGCTCTGCATTTAACCCATCCAAGTGCACACACACAGCAGTGAACACACACACGCCGCAAACACACACCCGGAGCAGTGGGCAGCCATATTGCTGTGGCGCCCGGAGAACAATTGGGGGTTTGGTGCCTTGCTCAAGGGTCTCACCTCAGTCATGGTACTGAAGGTGGAAGAGAGTGCTGGCATTCACTCCAAAATCAAAACGGCTTGATAATTGAGACTGTTTAGGTTTTTGGGGATTAAAGTGAATTTTTATCATTGTAGGGTGGTTGTGTCCACACACTGCTAAGGCACATTTATATGCAAATGAAGATATTTTGCATCCAATGTCTCCTTTAAAATTAAAATATTATAATCTTAATTCAAGTGATGAAGGATTTTGAAGTCTGATAGTTATCAGTGTTGAGTACTACTGTAAGGTTAACCCTGCCTGGTTTACATGTTTGAAAATGATTAACAGTTGAAAACATTAGACATTTAGAAAAGTAATGAAATGTAATCAGTTAAATTACTTTAATAAAGTAATTGAAAAGTGACACTACTTATTACATTTTAAATAGGTTAACTTGTAATCTGTAACTTATTAAATTTCCAAAGGAACCTTCCCAACACTGACTCTGTGCAAAAAGTAACATTCAGAAGCTCATAAACTTCTTGTCAGTGCTGCCACGCGACTTTTATTAATTGATACTGAATCACTAAATTATATTTATCAGCAATGAGGGGGTAAAATCGCTGTTTTTTAAGTAATTAAACTCAGCTTCATTGTTTGTAGAGAGAGACAGATGCAGACAATGCTCCCATCTCTCTCTCTCTCAAAATGACCATATTTGAGAAAAAAAAATTTTAACAAGTAGTTTGCATCACTGGATATAGCTGTCGATCATTTAACATTTCTATCGTTAACAGTTGACTAAATTGATTTTGCCAAGACTAAATGATTTGCAGTTTCATCTTACCTCACACTCTTTCAATGTTAAACTGATGCTTCGCGCTCAGCATCTGTGAAAAGTAAACCCTGCCTACTTTGATTTGATTGGCCATCTCAGTCGTAATGACATTGACGAGGATTTGATCTGAAGCGCCTATGTGCAGCGGTCACGCGCGCATCCATAGACTAGCGTAAGTTAATTCTCACACTTAAATAGTATTTATAGCTCCTAACAGGCTGTGTGACTATGAGAAGTTATTACATCAAAATATACGTCAGTATGCACTTTTCCCTATTGCTCGCGTAACTTGCAGACTTGTGTTGCATTCACATCTCCTCTCCCATGGCCTCATGGCATAGTAAAGTGTCCATTGGGTGCGCACTTCAGATTCTCAGCAGAAGTAATAGGTCATCTTTTTGCCTAATATTTTATGAATTCTGTGAATTTAGACTTACTGCTCTTTTCATATAGACTACTGTTTTTCATCTACTCTATAGTAAGGACCTAGGCATATTAAGATGCAGTGATGGTGTTATTATAGATTTTAAAAAAGTATAAAACTCTGTAGAAATTACCATTCATATGTCTACATTTTGCAGGTCATTTGCATTTGCTTTTCCACCATTATGTCGCTCGTAAATCATTTGACTATCAAAATACACATCAAAATGCTTGGTGATCACTATCTGCAAAGTTCAGTTGAAATTTTACTTGATTTTATTTGAAACCGGGTCTATGTGTGTTTTGTCTGTCTGTATATTGTGGAATGAGTATTTAACATCTATCTATATGTTACAACCAAACAGGAAACCCATACCCTCCACTTTCTGTGCCTTTCCTAAACTCTCTTACCATCCCTCAGCAGTGACTGAGCACCCAGCCCAGGTGCAGATCCGGCCCTGAGCTCAGGTGCTGAGCAGGGAAAAGGACTCTGCCAACTCTGTCTCGGATGCGGCTAAAGTGTTGAATTAGCAACAACGTTTTTGCTCTTCCTGCTCCTCATCATCATTAACCTGATGAGGAAGGCGAAAGGACACACAACAACTGCAGAGCAACTGCAGGACAGACGCTTAGGCTAGAGCATCTGACAATCTGTTGAACTCTTGCTCTCTGGGGAAAGTGCTCAGAAGCAGTATTTGACTCTGCAGAGGAGAACGTGGCAGTCACATGTAGGTCATCCTTTTCATTTGTCTGAAGTCCGCTTTGATTTTGCTGGCTCGCACCAGTTAAAAGTACATGTGTGTGTGAAAACTGAAATTAAAACTTAATTAGTAATTACAAGGAAGGAAAGCTGA
Source organism: Barbus barbus (assembly GCF_936440315.1). Lineage (NCBI taxonomy): Eukaryota > Metazoa > Chordata > Actinopteri > Cypriniformes > Cyprinidae > Barbus > Barbus barbus. Next base: position 15,439,824 of record NC_136742.1, on the reverse strand, counting down.
CAAGAAGTCATTATTTGGAGATAACCAGCTATCTCTGATCTCTTATTAATGATTGAGAATAAAACAGGATTTTGGTTCTGTCTTTTGTAAGCTGTGCCATAATTCAAAATGATAATTGTCTGACAGCGATGCAACAGGCACTTTTTAAGGGTGGGATGTAGAAGGGATTTGACTCCCATTTCATTCAGCAATCCCTTTTGTTGGTGAACATAATGTTAAAAATGAGATCAGAGATTTGTCAATGTATGATAATGTGCATTATTTGCAAAGTTGAGTCAACTACTGAAAGTAAGTGCATGCATACATTTTTTTTATTACATTTAACTTAATTGCCTGTCCAAAAAAAAAGGAAATTGTATAAAAATTAACCATTACTAGGCTAATTAGTATTAATTAACCAAACTATATTTCAGCTGTATTAAATATGTGTGTGTGTGTGTGTGTGTCACATGTATGTTCCTGTTAAGTTTCCTGGTTGCCTTATGTGGTTCTGTTCCTGTTCTGATTAGTTCATTTGTCTAATTATCATTCAGTCTGATCACCTGGGTTCAATTAATCATCTCGTTTGCTCATTTGTTTCCTGTTGTTTATAAACCTTCAGTTTCAGTATGTTCTTTGTCTCGGTTTAATGTTATGTTGGAATGGTCTACGTGAGTTCCAGCTCATTAAAGAATCTTTACTTTGTCTTCATGCGACATTTCTACAACCACGACAGAAACCGAGACCCTAAACAGATATAGCAAGCGGTGCTCTTTTCCCCCGTTTTTGTTTTCCTTTTGTTGTTTTTTTTTTTTTTTTTTAAGTATTTTGTTTCCCCCTGTTTCTCCCTGCGGCTAAGGAAAGAGAAGGAAAGAGGGCCGTTTTCCGCCCTGGCCCGCCAAGATCTCCCGTTCTTGGAGTATGCACGGGAGTTTTGTGAGCTCGCTGTGAATACGGCGCTGGACGACGCCACGCTTAACTCTTTGTTCTGAATCGGGGCCAATTACCATTGTCCTGTGGACCTCCTAGACCCCACATGACTGAGCGTCTGGAGAATGTCCAGCCCTGATCCAGAACCAGCCCACCGTCCTGTCCGTCTGCCATTCTCCAATCAAGCCTGTCAGCCGCCGCTCACTCAAGCTCGCCGCCGTCTCATTAAAAAAATCTTTGTTTACTTTGTCTTCATGCAACCAAATTTGTCAACGGTAGTGGATATATATCTGTACATACATTACTGCTGTCTTTTCAGTGATGGTTCTTATAGTACCTATATATATATATATTATAGTACATAACATGGTTTCCACATTCTTTTCTCTATTCAGTGTGCTGTTTGTTTGATGTGCCTTGGTACAGATAAGTAGATGGGTTATGCGGTCACTGAGTGAGCCAGCAAATGCCGCAGGACAAACCGCTCACGTTCAGCGGTCATCCGCTCACTATGCCTGAAAATAAGGTCACCACAGCAGCACGCGGCCTCACAGCTACAGCCCTGTTTTCTCACGCGCGTCACCCTAATGACGACATGCTGCTGTCTGACCAGAGCCATGCAGACATACACAAATGCACGTACGCAAAATCAATCACCGTTCCCCACACCCATAACTGATCTATTCCTGAAAGAAAAATATAAACCAAGTCGAAGTGCACAAATCAAAACCATATTCAGTTTCATTCTGACAGGGATCAGCCTTCTAGCCACTCTCATTCACATTCATATGAGTCAGAGCAGCCAAGCCGCTTTCAAACACAGCTGTATCGTGACACAAATCTGATTCACAAGAACTGTGTTTCCAGCCCACATATGCCACAATAACATATGAAAGCTCGAAGCACGTTAGCACGGCCCTCAAGAAGTGTGATGTCCTAGCTCTAAAGTACATCTTAACACTTTAACACTTTCTTTTGAGGTAATCTGACATCGCATTAATGGTAAAATAATCTCCTCACATCTATCTGGCTGGGTTAAAAAGTCAGTGTGAAATGTGGACAGACAAGATGATCTCATTGGTATTCATAAGCTTTCATGTGAAACATTTATATTTACATTTGGAAAGACACGAAATGTACAATATCATCATATTGACAGCATCTCCTTCTGATGATATCAATGCTCAGGCACAATCTGATAGCGGAACTCTCATTTAGCAGTAAACTATGGAAAACCTTTGTCAGAAAAAAAAAATTAATTGACAAAATTATCTATTTCAATCTCTTTAAAATATTTTCAAATCCTTTCAGAAATGTGCATTCTTGAAACCAATATAATGTCCAATTAGTTGAATATTTTAACTGTGAAATACAATAAAAATCAAACTATTCATTACATGGATTCAGCATTCCATGAATCTCGTTATCATTTGCATGTCATGAAATTTGTTCATACGTGTTTATTTTACATTTCAGATTCTGTGCAAATTGGAAGGACACATCGTTCAGTAGTGCTTTATTATGTGTCTAGAAACCAAACCAAATGTGTCGAATACCACCTGATAAAGCATGTGCAGACACATCCAACATCACACAAACATGAAAAGGCACATCTCAACATACCTTTACACTCATGCAATGCACAAGATACACCTACACATCCATAAAAGCACTGGGAAGCAGAAGTGTTTTGAACAAATAGAGCTGGACTGGAAATTGAGTGTGTTAATATCCATTCTCCTGTCCCATATCAATAAAGGGAATCACTGGCAAATTAATTTCCCAAAAGATTGTAAATACTGACTATGATTATGACTGTCACACTATCAAGACATCCTGACCAGTCCGAAACATTGGCTCAACCAATGGCATAAGTTTGAGGTGGGGTACCTGCTTGCCCGTATTGTTTTTGCAATACCGTTTAGTGACACTAGTGGTGCAGAAATCACACAATTCACTGCTTGCAGTATTATTAGTAATGCTGTTTATCAGGTATTGTGCCTCAGAGAAAAAACACACATCAAGCATCTGCATAAAAAACATCTGCAACAGTGCACAGAGAAGATTAATGTTTAATTCAAAGTCTAATTAAGCATGTCAAAGCATAAGAGAGAAAGGAAATATGTGTGCATGTGTATTCAAAGGAAGGTGGGTAGCCTCAGCTGCGATCAAAAAGCTCTGACAGACACTGTTTACACCTGGTATTAACATTAATTTCACAAGTGGTCAGTTCTATATACAAGTGTAAACACAGTCCAAAACAGTTGCAATCTGAACACAACCTCCACAACATATACGGAGGTAGTCAGAAACGCATTGGACCACATCGCATTTGTCCCAGACAAAATAAAAGGACCTTACGCTTCTCAATCAGCAGTTGCACTAAAACAAGGGTTTACATTACTGGTTATGTGCAGTTTTGTGTCTAATTGAAAAAAAAATGGAATGCAAAACATATTGAAAGACCTAAAGGTATATTTGGCAGCAGAGTGGTTATATGAAATGTTAATACCAAGTAAACCTGTCTTTCCTGAATACTTGTGACTGGATCACCTGAGATAGATGTTAATACAACATACTAGCATGTGTGTGATTGATTTTGCTATAATTTTTATCCATGAGTGAATGCCCACCACAGCAATAAAGAGTAATCAGTGAAAAGTTCAACATACGACAACAAAGAAAGACAGAAAGGAAAAGATACTGATATGTAAGAACTGAAGAGAGACCTTCTGGGCAAAGCAAAGCACAGCAAGCTGAAATACAAGAAAGGAGACCAGTGTGTGTGAGAGAGATGAGAATAGAAGCTTTCTGTCATTATATATGATGAAGATGAACGACCGTGCTCCCATCAGCCAGCCAAACAAAAACGGACTACACTATGCCTCTCTCTTCTCTTTTTCAACGCATACACATCTACCCATGACACTCACATACACCGGGACATAAATCATAAAATATACGGTGACCCACATACACAGAGACGAAAGACAGAAAGACCTCATCCTAAGAGATCCAAGCCAAACAAACGCATGGACAGATGGTGCAGGAAATTACCTTATCTGTCTTCTCACCATTCATCCCTCTGAAGACACCTCACAGTGCTATTCCACTCCAATCCTCCTTTTCTTTATTCTCCATGCTATGCACACCAATTTCAACATGTTTGTGTGGTGTATAGTCTGGACTCTAAAAGCAGAGAGGATTTGTAATGCAGTCTATTGTACTACGCTCAGCCTTTCACACACACTTACACGGCACAATTGTGTTTCTGCCAAAGACCCGGGATCAATATAACCAGCTTTCACCCAAACACACTCACGGTACTCTTGCGCTGAATGCAGAAGTGTTTAACAGTGTAGAGCACAGTGAAGAAGCTCTTACATGTTTACTGCCGCGTAAAAGCGTGTATTTTACTCTTTTAAGGAGTGTGTTGTGATTTTGCCCCAAGAGAGAAGTTCAGCTTCAGCTTGTTCCGTGCAGCTCAAAGAGTGACTGAATATGCTGTTGTCAGATATCCGGTGGGTGTTTGAGTACCTGTGTTTTGTGAACACCATTTCTGAATGGTGTGCCTAGCAACGGTGCACTCAGTCCTTTTTCCTTGTGCAAAGATACATTTTATGTCTAACAAATATATATGACAATAAAAACCTCCTTTAAATGTCAGAAATCCAAATTCCCCTGACTGTTTGATGCGAAAAACACACCTGCGCACACACATTAGGTCATCTCAGCCATGCTGCAGTGTCCCTCACTGCTTGGAAGCATCAAAACAAAGCCTGCTTCACAGAATGCAACCATAACCACCTCTACACCACTGTCCCCTGCCATTCAACTACAATAAAAAGCACAACATGATGCATTTTTCCTTGTTTAAATTACATTTTAGGCATGATAATACATCTAGAAACTTCTACACATATATGCAAGCAGTGCACAAACACATACAGGTATGCAAGCAATTGTTTAGGTAAAAAAAAAGGGGATCAATTGGGATTTATGCAGGCTGTTGAGAATGATGTATGGACACGCACGCACGCGCACGCACACACACACACACACACACACACACACACACACACATACACTCAAACACACACACACACACCTATGCACACAACCAGATGCACAAATTGCAGTACTGGATGGGATGGGGTACAGTGTGACTTGTCCTGTATGAGACTAGAAGATGAGATGGTACTTATGGGATGCAACTCACACCGGACAGGCACACAGGACAACGTGTGTGTTACTCACAGTTCTGAGTAGAGGATGTGCAGGTTGCCCACATTGTCAGTGTAGTTTGCTGGACTGAGCCAGGGTAGAACCAACAGCAGCAGAGCCTTCATGACCCTCTCTCTCCAGGGTCTTGAGTCTCTGTTTCTTTTGCTTTCTTTCTCTTTCTCTAGGCTGAATGCAGTGTTTCCTATCCGGCTTCCTCCCTGCCCCTTTCTCCTCCACCTCTACTACAGTTCTGACCCCCCCTCCCGCCTTTCTTTCAAGTAAAAAAGCTATTTTTCCTTTTCTTCTTGTTTCTTTGTCTTTCCACTTTTCTTTCTTTTCTGCCTCCCTCAGGCTTTTAGCCCGGTCATCTCAGCAGTAGAGAGATCAGCAGCAGTAGAGGGAGAGGTAAAGACTGGGAGCGCTGCCAGCGGAGGAGAACAGAGAGTGCAGGACGAAGAAAGACTCGAGAAGAAAAGGAGGCAGGAGCGGCGTCTGGAGCGGGCGCAGGTGCACAAGAGCCGAGACGGAGAAGAAAAGAGAAGGGTGAGGTAGAAGGAGAAGATGAGGCAGAGAGATGCGTTTGCTGGCACGCCAGTCGGGTGCGATGGTTGCGTTGCAGTCTAATCTGTCCTGGACATCATCCAAGAGTAAGAGGATTTACTCTCACGAGTCCACATGCTGCTGTGATTGTGTGAGAGAGAGAGAGAGCGAGAGAGAGTATGTGTGAGTGTGGCAACACAGCGTCTGACTTATACTGCAGCATGCTCTACAGAGAGAGAGAAAACTGGGGCGAACCAACTGACATGGCAGAGAGGGGGAGATGCAGGCTTGGGTGGTCCATCTATCATTGTCCGTATACCTCAAGGGTAGAGCGTGTGGCAAAGACCACCCCCCTCTGCAACACAACGGTTCATTCAGCTATGAAGCGGTGTGCGTGTGTTTATGTGTACGTGTGTACAGGTTAGGCATGTGGAGGATGGATGGATGGATGGACGCATGGACGGATGGACAGTAGGATAGATGAATGGGTAGATGAACAGATGGATAGACAAAGAGACAGATATAAACTGACATTTTCTGTCTGTTCAGCTGTGTAACTCTCTAGCGATAGATTGCATGTCTGTAAGAGCCTAAGGACAGCCTAAGGCAGTACATTCCCTCCTCTCTACCCAGATCTGATCTAGGATTCCAGGAAAGTCTGTACACCGCCAAATACATGCGGACACAAACACATGCTTATGCACACTGAGAGACAAAGTGCATCTAGACGTGCTTGACTGCAAACACAAAAAAGTTACCATCATACGGTACAAAGATACAAAGTTCTCAACATTTGACACAAAACTCCAAAGCACATGCAAACTAGCTAAAACACATCAAAGTAGCAATCAAAACTGACTCAGTACACCAGATCTTCTCACCACACAGTTATGAGTCACCAGTGTGAAGGAAGCCTCACGGTTTAACATCACATGACCACAAATGCTGGGACACAAACACAATCTGTAGCAGCTGACACTGAAAAATGCATCTCTTGAGCTTCCATGCATGGAATCAAGGGGAACTTTGCACTTTGTACAAAAGTTCTCAAAAAAAAAAAAAAAATTAAAAATTAAGTGAAGTGAATGGAAGGCCATTCTTACATAGAAAGAGTCTTTGGCTGGTCCTCACCAGTTCTTGTTCCGCTTAAGTCCCGTCCCATTTTGAATGTTGTCCAACTTTATACTCCTGAACCAACTAAGACCACTGGAGACCAGACCACACTGGAGAAAGCAGGGAGAGGAAGAGAAAGACAAAGAAAGATGAACTGAAAGCCCAAGAGCCCAGTATAAAAAAAGAAGGATGTGGGAGGGGAGAGGAGCAATTGTATGGAAAGAAGCAAGTGTGGGTTTTTGGTTGACTGGAGAAAAGGGCAAGTTGATTATGTTTCCGTAAGTGGAATTTTAAATGAGAGGGAAACTTTCCATTAACGCCAGTAACAAAATGCAATTAATTTCAACAGAGGCCCTCAGGCCTGTGGAGCACTAATGATTCAGAAACAGTCCACAGGAACGACAGAGACTCTACCATCCTGAAAATGGGGAGAGTGAGGGAGAGTTCCAATAAAAACCATTAGTTAGCATAACGTCCCCAAAGGCACTGAGTTGGAAGATATCTTAGTCAGTTAAACAGAGGTCACTGTGGGGTTGCTACTTCTGAGGAGTGGAGAACAAAAGAATCCTCTAACGAAATAAACAAATGTATGCACATAGACAGAGATGTGCTTGACACATGTCTTCTGTTGAGGCGAATCACTGACAAGAGTCTTTTATGAATGACAATGAATGAAGAGCTGCTTATGAATGCCAATGAGAAGATGAAGCGTGAATATATCAGGAACATTCAGCAATTCAAAACTTGCATATACAGCTCAATACCTTAACTGTGCTTTGCCAATCCTTCATGTTAACCTCAAATAAAGACATCTGAAGACGAGTCCTTACTGAAAATGTCCTTTAAACCTTAAGACTGAATCTCTGGAATCTCTCGATCAACATCCTTTGAAACTGAAAAAAACTTTTTATTTTTTTTTAACCAATAAGACTTAAGAGGTTTTAGTTTTGGGTTAGGATTAGGGATGGCCTCATATTTATCTCCCCACCTCAATTTTTTCATGATTTCATCTGGTTGTAAACATTACAGTGTGGTCACATTTATTGTGGCTTGGCAAAATTTCACAAGTCAAATCCAGTCAGTTCAATGGGAATTGGTGTAATACAATTTCGCCAGATAAACTTCCAGTGGTGAATACATTTCCCTGTGCAAATTTGCAGCAACAACCAAAAACAAGCCTCTTGGTTGATGTTCATCAGTGACCTCTATGGGCAGAGTGGGCAGAAACTTGTAACTTAGCAACAAAACAAAACCGAAGATCCACAATGGACAAGCGGCAACACATTATAAACTAGTCAATAAAAAAGTCTTTTGGAAAGAAGTTATTTAGGGTTGGTTGGATTGATTGCTGGCTGGCAGAATAGCTTTGAATGTTCAATTCATTGTCATTACACATATATGTAATTCATGGTATTTTGTCACATCTGGTTCTGCTTTTTTTTCTCTGAGCAACAGTAAATGTGACCGCACCATAGTGAGGATCAGGGTTGTAGAAAGGTCTGAAAATGGACAGACACAATTATAAAACTTATCAGCTTGGCTCATGAATATTAAAGGGATAGTTCACCCAAATGAAAATTCTGTCATTAATTACTCACAAATTAAGATATTTTTGATGAAATCCAAGAGCTTTCTGACCCTGCATAGACAGAAAAGGACATATCACGTTCAAGGCCTAGAAAGGTAGTAAGGACATCATTAAAATAGTCCATGTGACATCAGTGGTTCAACTGTTCCACCATAAAGCTACAAGAATACTTTTTGTGAGCAAAGAAAACAAAAATAGCGACTTTATTCAATAATCTCTTCTCTTCCATGTCGGTCTTCGACGTGCAGAGTTGAACGTAGAGGTAGAACCCAGACGTGCTGTGCCTTGTTTACAAACAGAGGGATATGTGAGTAAGAGAAGAAATTGTTGAATAAAGTCATTGTTTTTGTTTTCTTTGCACACAAAAAGATAGCTTCATAAAATTAAGGTTGAACCACTGCTGTCACATGGGCTATTTTATCGATGGCATCACTACCTTTCTGGGCCTTGAATGTGGTATTTGCGTTGCTGTCTATTTAGGGTCAGAAAGCTCTCAGATTTCATTCAAAATATCTTAATTTGCGTTCCGAAGATGAACAAAAGTATTAAGAGGTTTGGAACGAAATGAGGGTGAGTAATTAATGACAGAATTAACATTTTTGGGTGAACTAACCCTTAAAGAAACATCACCTAATTTATATTCAATAGGCCAAAAAGTCCTAATTAATTTGTTCACAGATAAATAAGCATTTGCCATAGGAAGATGGCTGCTTAGTGTATGCATCAATGCAGCTGTTTGACTTCAGGTAAAATAAACTTCAAAAAACTATGATATGAAATGAAAAATAATGAAAACAATTAAAAACAGTGCCCCTGGTAGTATTTGGGTTATGATGAAAGAAATATTGCTCCAGGACCAACAAAAGAAGCAGATCCATGTTCTACATGGCTAAATCACATTGTACGTCTTCCAAACCTGTCTACCACCATCCTCAATTTCATCAAGAAGCTCAAATCTTTGTTAAGATCACTACTATCACATCAAAAACAGCTCTGAGGGTGATTTCCTCACCGGCTCCTGATGTGTCCCTCCATTTCTCCCCGCGGCAGCACTTCAGTGCAGTGTTCGGTAAAGGGGCAGGAAACTGTCAGTTTATCCAGCAGCTTGTGCACCAGCAGGCTGGACTTGCGACAGGTCTGCAGCATCAGGGGAGTGCGGTCCACTGGGCAAAAGTCGCTCTCCAGCAGGAAGTTTGTCAGGCACTCCTGGCAATAGGTATGTCCACAGGGGGTGTCCAGTGGCCGGATCAAAGGCTGAAGGCAGATGTGGCACATAAGGTCATCATCCACCTCCTCTTTGTAGTAATATTCATGGTTCTCCTCCTGTAGGTGCCGTTGTCCACAGACATGGCAAAGGTCAGGAGGAGGGGACGTGGGACTGACTCCTGTTGCACCGCAAACGGGCATCGCCACAGCACCCTCCTCTTCCTGATCACTCATTGTGTAATTGTGTTGAAGCTTTACTGTATCTTTGTGGTTGGAGGGCTTTGTTGTGTCAGGTTGCGTTTGGAGCCATCCACCTGTATGGGAGGAGCATATAAAAAAAAAAGAAAGGAATTAATGGCAAATAGGTGTGTCCACATAATAATCTTGTTAGCTGTGTTTGCTGGAAAGGCAGTTCGCACACACCCAAAGACACAGTTTAACAAAAAGAGGGCAGCAAAAATGAGTTTCTGCCCATTCTGCTCTTACTCTGTTTTTAATTCCCTGAGCTGGCAGAAGGATAAATATCAGACTGCTCCAAAACTCATTTTATATTCCACTGGCAACAGAAATATCAATATTGCACCTGAGACTCTTAATAAACCCAGTTGGAGAAAAAAAAAGTCATTTTATAACTGGCAGTTATTCAGTAGAAGTTTTAAGCATGGTCACACAGAGAACAGCTACTTTGCATTATTGCATTATTCTGGATGTTTCCAGAAGGAGTTATACCTGGCTTCGTGTGAGCCTGTCATTTACTGTTGAAAAGAATTGTGTTTCTATGTAGCTGAGTTTACATAAACTCCTAGCTTAGCTTTAGCTTCGTGTCATTCTGAACCTGTAACTTTATTTATTTATTTACCTTTGAAAGGAGAGAGTGAGCTTTTTGGAGCTTCACATATGTAGTCTCTATAAACTGTTGTTTTATAATAAATTAATAAATGTTCCACAGTAAAAACAACCGCACACAGGTTTGGAATGACATGTGGGCGAGTAAATAATGACAAATATTTAACTTCATACTTTATCTTGTTAAAGAAGCGCTGTGGTAAGGATGTTCTTCCATAAGACTGAGTGCATCACCACACCTGTTGTAGTACAGACAACTCAACTCACACATGAAAGTTTGTATGGTTATGATGGGAGTGTAATATTATTACTGCCATAAAATTTAGTCTGGAGTGTCTCACTGAGTACAATCTTTGCACTGAACACATAATGTACACTCTCAAAGTCTGCAGGTGAATGCATGAGAATAGCTTTATTGTCTGCCTCCCTGTAATCTGATCTGAGCTTAACCAGAACTATATAAGAGGACACACACACTCCCACCCTTAAAGGAGTGTGCCCAAGGGCACAGTTATACCTGGCAACCCTGTGTTCTCTGTAAATAATCATCTCTTTAATGATCCTTCAGAGTGACGATATGGCTTCAGTATGCAACTGCATTGCATTACACACACACACACACACACACACACACACACACACACACACACACACACACACACACACACACACACACACAATAATCACTTTTACCCTGCAGGTCTTATTCAATTGTAATTTTCCATTTTCTTTTGGCTTCCCTCATTCAAAGGCACTTTTAGTGTAAATCCATTGTTCTAAACAAACAGAATGACAGGACTTAATAGCTACTTGTTTCATTTTACTTTCTTTCCTTCAACTCTGTCTCTTTCACTCATATTTCTCGGGTAACCTTTGGCACAGAGGAAAGTGGTGGTAAGTGTATTAAGCATAATAGAGTGTTAATGACATTAAACTGCACAATCAACCAGAAAGCTACACACATAAAAATATCAGTTTAATCTTAGATCCAGTGGGATCAATGCTTAATGACTGAAAAAGCTGAAAATACAACAATGCACCAATTGTTTGCAAAAGCAGACACAAAAATATATAGTGGGGTCCAAAAGTCTAAGACTACTAGTGAAAATGCTTATAGATGGCATTTTTTCCCTATAACATCTCAGCCTTGCAATACTTCCTGTGCTTCTGATAGAATAGAACAGATAGCACGCTTGATGAAAGCAGCACTATAAGAAAAGAGGCAGCAGGGTGGATCTCTTGTTCTCAGTCCTACTGTGGACTCTTCACCACGCTTTGTTCAGACATGTTTTAGAAAAACATTCCACAGTGTATCTGAATCTTTGGATACTCCGATTTCAACCTGAACCCTGAATGAAGAATTGAACAACATATTTGTGTGATTTTGCTATGTTACAGCAATAAATATTATCACAATTTGATCTATCTATCTATCTATCTATCTATCTATCTATCTATCTATCTATCTATCTATCTATCTATCTATCTATCTATCTATCTATCTATCTATCTATCTATCTATCTATCTATCTATCTATCTATCTATCTATCTATCTATCTGTCTATATGTCTGTCTGTCTATCTGTCTGTCTGTCTGTCTGTCTGTCTGTCTGTCTGTCCACACACAAAATATTATGTAATCATTTTGTTGAACAGGGTTGAATGGTTGAGTTATAGGTCCTAACGAGGAGCCATGGGGTTCCCTTTTGATTAGACATTCAACTGTTGAGACATATAGCTAATGAATAATGCAATAAATACACACAGTGATTAATGCACATATAATGACTATTCAGTGGAAATTATGAATATTAATGAGCATAGCCACTGACAAAAAATAACACTCATAGAGAGATGGCAGAAGTGGGTGTTCTGAGCGAGTAAGTGCATGAGGAAAATAATTACAAACAACGCAAATATATCTCAGAAGAGACATTTTGGACAAACACAGTCCATATGAAAAATGAGGCTACATTTTTCTGGTATGTAGGAGAGGAACATCAAAACTTCACGCCAGTGTAGCATGGGGAGAGTTACATAAGTGTTCATATGGAAATGTACATAGCTCACCCCCACCCTTTTCGTTTTCAGCCTCTTTCTGTATGAACCCCTCTCCTCCTATCTTCCTCTTTAACCCACTTTACTTCCAACACGTTTTCATTCTGTTCCTTTAGGATCTTGTCTCAACAATCCTATCTGTTCCTCTCTATGCCATCTTTTGATTCCACTGATGTTATGTCACATAGTGTGGTTCAAATTTTAGAATATTTTAATTAAAAACTATTTAATTATATGATCATGTAATACAAATAATATAATATAATAATGTCATCTAGCAGATGACTAGTATGTTTTACACTCCATGTAATGTCTTATCACTGATAAAAACCTAGCAGTTATGCCATATATAGTAAAATTCAATAAAGATAACAGCAAACATGACAAAAGTGAGGCCATAATTTTCAATTTCCACACACACACACACATTCACGCATACTGACAGGTGACATGCTCTTGGTTTTCCTGGCTAAACAGCTAGTGGCCAAAACCGCTGACACATACTCACTCTAACCCAAAGAATAATGATGACGATGATCAATCTAAGCTAAAGGTGTTTACACTACAAATATATGAACATCAACACCTGTACCATGTTTACACACATGCCTCCATGTAACAAACACACAATTTTGAAGGCTTTGTGACTTCAAAGGATTCATCTTGCTTTATACACAAAAGAAAGTTTCTCCACAGCTGTGCTGAGTCAACAAGTACATGATTATCAAACAAAAATCAGTATCAGGTGAAAGTTACAGACAAAATATGCTGAGTAAATATCTTCAGACCGGTGTATTTGTCCTGCTTACCTGAACAGGTAATCCAATCGCTCCGGCAGAGGGAAAATGAGAAGGGAGAGTGAATGAGAGAAAGTAAAAGAGAAAATAAGAGGACTTTGTCCCTGTGGCCACAGGTTAAAAATTTCCCTGTTGTCTGGTTAACTCTGAAAGTTGTCCCGGTGGTCTTCAAGTTAGTATTTCAGTCCAGGGACCCCTGGCCGTCCTATCATGCACTGGGACGCCAACTCCTGACGCACACATGCATGCACCTGATACAGGAAGTGAGAGAGAAGAGGCAGAGCTAAAACGGTAGGCAGGTAAACAAGAGAACTGCCCTAACCTGCTCTGGTGGGGCTGGGAACTGGTTTACACACACACACATGGTATAACTGAGAGGAAGATAGCAGTCTCTTAACATTATACTATAGAAATAAAGACATACGTTTGTGTGTACACTAAACAATGCCAAAAACATGGCTGTAACTACAGTAGAATCTATCACAACACACAAATGCAATTTTTTAAAGGAAATAAATACATATATGCACCCACACCAAACCGAATGCAAATACACTGGCGGCATGTGGCAAGCTGTGACATGCCTCTGAGAAATCCTCGAACATAACCCTGAACAAAGTGCTTTAAGAACCCCAAACAATTCAGTAAAGCTGATTTTCACTATCTAGAGGCCCACACCCAACTAACAACACCAGACAGAGAGGAGCGGCCGGTCTTATGTTGGCACGCTGCATTTGATGATTTGGTTAGGATCTTTGTGTGGGCGGGGGTTACCTGCACAAAACTAACTGTGGATATTTGTCTTTACTTGCTGTAGATTTGATTTCTCAGGAAACCATGTGTCATAATGTTTGTGTGCGTATGGGCTTGTAACAGCCCATGTTTTTACAGCTCATGCTTGGTAAAATTTTCTCTCTTCCTGAGAAAAATGGGGTGTTATCATTTCAATTCATTCTCATTTATCTTAAATTTCAGTTGCTTCCAGTTTTTAAATAAATTTCTAAATTCATAGCTGAGCCCGCCGAGTTGACTTTTAGTTACTTAATCACACATTAAGTCACAAGTGACGTTCTATATAACTTTTTCATTGGTGAATTTATTAAAGAAGAGAGAGCTGATTTTTCCAAACAGGTTTATATACACTGACACATAGTAGAAATGAATCAGAAAGCACAGGTAACCAGAGGGTGTTTTTGCATCTACAAACACGTGCACCGTTAAATGAGTAATTTGTGTTTGTGTGTCATGGTGTGAATATTTATACAATTACTGGTCTTTGAATCATGAGACAGATCACAAGTTCAAACTCTGAATAATTACTGTAAGCGTTTCACTTCATAGCCTAATAATCTTTATTTTAAATAAATCCAAGACCACTAGCACATCAAAAACTAAAGACTCTAGAATATGACACTAGAAGACATTTTGATTAAATAAAAGACATCTTGCCATTACTCTTAGTCCTATCATTATTTTTGAAAAGGGGGGAAAACTACTACTACTACTACTAATAATAATAATATCTTCCTTGAACCCCTGCTCAAACTTCTGGTAATACTGTAATGTAAAATCAAGTGAAATCAGATCTCAAATGACAGACCTTAACCAGAGAAAGAAGAAGACGACTAAATGGATAGCAAGATTTGTGGTTATTCTACATTCACAAAATGCACTGAAATAATAGAAAAAGAGCTTATTGTGACGATAAGAGCAAGAGATATTAAAACAAAGCAGGTAATCAATCAGCTATGACAGCTGACTGACCAGATGTAAAAAAAAAAAAAAAAAACAGATTTTATTGAGCTGTCTGATTTGATTAATGTGAAATCAGTGGAGTAGTTTAATCTGTTTATTTTGAAATTTGATTCTGGACTATAATATTCATGATGCCACTTTTATGTGTTGATGTTTTTGTCATTTTTCCCCAGATAAAGCACCTAATTTATGCAATGTGTTTGGTTGCTTTTGGTTTCAGATTGTACACTATACCTTTCAAAAGTTTGATGTCTGAAAGATGTATTCACTGCATTTTTTGCAGCCTTGTTAAAACAATATTACAGTAAAAACAGAAATAACAAAACAACTGTTTTATATTTTAATATATAATATGTGATTTATTTCTGTGATAGCAAAGCTGAATTTTTAGCAACCATTATTTCAGTGACACATTTTCAGCGCTCTTTGATCAGCATTTCTTTGAAATCAAATCTTTTGTAACATTATATATTTCTTGCTGAATAAGTTTGAAAAATAATGAATTCCTTAAAAAAATCTTACTGACCACAAACTTTTGAACAGTGGTATACAACTATGATGAAACATCAATTCATGAGTTTGTGTGCCCATATAATCTTAGCATTAGTGGTAAACAGATTTGGCTTGATGTCTGCAATAGAGGGCTCAGAGAGATTCTACTCGAGCTCTGATAGCCCCCCTATAGACAGAAGGATAAATGAAATAAATATGCAGGAGGAGATGGGGAGGTGGAGGGATGCCGAAAGATGGGTGTCGTACTCCTCCTGAAATGATGTTAACATCACATATGTCTATGCACATGTATGTGGTGATATAGGTGTGTGAACATTAATAAATCATTAGATCATAAGTGAGCACAAGTAGGGCATAACTGGCTAAGAAACGCACTTTATGACAACATGACAATGCCCACATAATCCCACATCATACAGTCACACACATACACACTGACTTAAAATCAGACTTGTCAGCACATCCAGGCCGACTTGATTTGGTATGCTGTTATATCCCATTGAAAATATGAATATGTTTTGCAACAAAATCTTCTTTTAAGGATAAATCGCTGCAGATTTTCAGTGTTTTAGTGGTCATCCGAATATCCGCTTCCTCCAAATCAACTAAACCAGTTGGATAAGACTTCTGAGAATCAGCTCTCGGAGTACTGTGTGATAGCACAGTTATTGACTCCAGCTGTGCATTTGCATGATTTTATGTGTGCCTGTGTGTATCATTATAATATAATGATAAAAGCTCATGCAGCTGATACATTACTGTAGGACACACACACACACACACGCACGCACGCACGCACGCACGCACACACACACACACACACACACACACACACACACACATTTCAAGGTGACTTTAATGCTGTAGTGCAATGGAAACACCCCACCTTCCCATGATGCAGTGTAGTGACCTGCTGTCACCCTCATCATCCTCTCACTGACCCCCCTGCAGAGAATGAGAGGCGGGACACACACACACACACACACACACACTGAGAAACTCCTGTGAGAACTTTTAGACAGGAGACATGGAGGCACCTTTCCTTTCTGTTTTGCTCTTCTTCTCATTCTATCACTCCTGCGGTCTTACTGACAGGAAGTAGTTTGCATACTATTCTTAATTCATTCATTTTATTTCAGACCACTCGTTTATCTCTTGCATTAATACTCATATTTTTCTCTCTCCTCCTCATAATTACGGTAGCGCTTTACAAAGTTTCCATTTGTTAAAATTAGATAACTATATTAGTTAACATGAATGAAACATACTTCTAAGCATTAATAAATCTTATGTTAGTTTCAATGTTAAATAATACATTATAAAATTAAAGGTTGTATCTGTTAATATTATTTAATGTATGTGACAGTATGACATTCTTATTAATAATTAGGTCTATAACATAATGCATGGGTTTTGTCAGTATATATTTAATCTGATATATTTGAAGTGATTCACAAATGCATTAAAAATGTGTTTTATACAGACTTCTATAAGCATGTTTTTAATATCTAAATTACAATGAATTAAAAACCCTCATAATATCATAACAAATAATTCAATTCTTTTAAAGGAAACCAAAGTAGTTTGGCATAAACTTTTATTATTTCTTATATTTTAACAAAACTGCTTCACTGCTTGAAAAACAGCAAAGTCATCTTGTTTAACCAGCATGCAATCAATCCATAACAAAAAATTATTATTAAATATTCTATATTAAATATACTTTAATTTTATACTAAATTAGTTGATTTTTTTCATGTATTTTTAAATAAATAAATTACACAACAAAATGAGTGGCCCAATTATTAGAATAGTGCTGTTTTAAGACTAACTTAAGTCTGAGGCAGAGAAAAAATAAGGATGTGTAGAAGAGAGCGTTAAAGAGTTAGCATTCCCTCATCAGTCTGAATGGATTTGAGTTTAGGCTCAAAATCTGATTCATATCAGGCTCTAAATCAGTCTGGGTGCATATCTAGTTCAGTTTCAGTCGAAGCCAGTCCACAAATCCCAGTGTGAGTCTGGAACTTAAATGGCTTTCTAAAGTGTTTGCTGGCGTAGAGACAGTGCTGTCTGCCTTTAGCTGCCCACCCTCCTTCTCCCCCACTTTTTCTATTACCAAGTCTGGAACTACTTGGCTTTCCCACAAGATTCTGACACAAAAGCCTTACAAAAAGTCTCCAAACTTTTCAAGAAACACTCCCTCGCCTCCTTCCCCAGTGACTCTGGATGTGAAAGGGCAGCCTTTGCGCTTTCTGCTTCATACAGCATACATATTTCATAGCTGCAATGCTAATGTCACTGTGCATATGAATATGCAAGAGGAAGACTTTGAGAAGAAGGTCAACGAACAGACAGTACATGGTGGTGAGACAAGCCACTCATAAAATGGAGTCATTTAGACCAAAAATGTGAGTTTGTGTGAATGTTTGAGACAGTTTTGATGAGATCCAGAGATATGGGAACCACTGACTGTTCTGACTAGGAGAAGGTTATGCTTTGCTTGAATTGGCCAATGGGCCTCGCTTAAATCATTTAAACATAATAAGCCTGTTAACTCAGCATAACCCAAAGTCCTGCCATGATCTTTGTCCTGAGAAGTTTCCAGATGAATACAAACATCTAAACAACTGTACTTGGGTCAAATAATATCCATGATCACAATAAACAACAAAGAAATCACAATAATGATTAAAAACTATATTTCTAAATTTCTTATTTTTATTATTTACTCTAATTATCTTTCATTTTTATTTAAATGTTGTTGTTTTTTTGTTTCATTTATTAACATTTTAAAATTCTTGAAATAGCTCCCCCCTCCCTCCTTTTTATTTTTTTTAATATCATTAATTATTAATTCATAAATTTCATTATGCTTTGGGGAATCACACCACAGGACCCTTTACAACTTAAACTAACCTTGTCTACAACAAAAAGTTCAAATTTGTACATTTTAATGAGCTGTGAACAAAAATATTTATAAGAAACAATAATGAATGACTACTTCAAATTATTTACTTTTTTCTTCAAGAATTGTATTCTCATAACAAACATTTCATAATGTGTGACTTTATGTCTCTTCAAAATCTAAATTAACAATGTGTTCTTGTACGTCATTGTACGCATGATTTGCACTTTTATGTATTTTTTAACAATTTATACAGACAAACATTGAGCATCATGCCACTTGTCATGCCTCAAGCACAACCAATCACAAACCATAGCTGTAGCTGACGCCGATAGGTCAGTTATGAGTTATGACGGACGTATTGCGATTTTAGGGATTCATGTTTATATTGTTTGTATCTTTATGATTTCATGTGTATTTTTGTGTGTGTTAATTTCATAATTATGTTGGTATTGTACTTTATTTTGTTGTATTCTCAGTTTGACTAAAATGAATGTCACATGACCCTTCCTGATTAATTTAACCTGGAAGTATTGGCACAACCTGAATGGCGAGATGTGAATTCAGAGACACATGTTCGAGCTCCTTACCATTCTACTGCTGGTTATCAGGCCAACACGGTAAAATAGTTAATGGTTGTATATTTCTTTATTTGCGTTGATCTCCTTCGAATTGTTGTGTGTAAAACTATTTCTTTGTGTTTGTTTGCATGTAGTTTTCACGGTGTTCCATATCAGGAAAATAAAACATATGGACATCAGTATCTTGGAAGCGTGGCCTGTTTAATGACCAGCGAGTAGTTACAATAGCCACCTTCACTAATCAGCTTCCAGTCATATTAGAAGTGCAGAAATCAGAAGGAAGCAATGGGGGAATCAGAGCTGTTTATGAAAAGCCCAGCGGAGCACAGCACACCACAATCCATCAGAAGGCGCGAAGTAATTCATTCAGGAATCCAGCAGTCCATCACCACAGCCGAGCAGCCATTACAGCTTAGAATGACCACAGTGTACCAGAAGTGCCTTATGGGAAAGGAGCAGGTGTTAATGGGAACTCATCGAATCAATATTTCTCTCTTTTACCACATTTCCACAAAAATGGTGCCGGTTTGTGGACCTCAATGAGAACCAGCTTGCATTTCAACTGACTTGAGAGCCATATATTGGCGTAACCGGCTTCCTTACTACATAAGTTGACCACAAAAAAAAAAAAAAAAACATGATCTTTATGAATCTTACAATTCTTAAGAAGCTATTCTAATAATATGATTAACAAAATGCATATAAATTAGTTTACACATATGATTATATTTAAACAAAATTATTTCAGTCAAAAGGAAAAGATTTTCTTTTAAACTAATGGAAAATTCAGTAGCTGCATGTTAGAAGATCCTGTTCCTGATTTTAGGACCCAATGCAAAGCCAATTTTCAGTTCTACGACCACTTTTGGTTGGGCATGATAGCACCTTGTCGATGGAAAAGGCCATTTATTTCCTTTCTGTTCACAGTAACCCCCTTACACATGTGGGGACATACTGATAAATGATTTTCACACACGTTTGCTGGTGTGCGGAGGTGATAACTGATGTAATCAGGGAAGTCTTTCAGTCCTCCTCCCATCATCACAGAGCTGACATCCCTCAGCTCACATCAAAAGCCTCAGCCTCACATGTATGCAGACATGTGCTCTTGCACGTATCTCTCTCACCCACACTCCCAAACATCCAGGCAGCGTGCACAGAGTTATTACTAAACTGTGAAGAAGCTATAATTATTCTATTAGTCTGTGAACATTTATCCATGCTTTTTATAGTGTCCCTTTCTGCTCTAGGCAGCCATAAATATTGATATTAATCATGCACTCGCAATATGAATGGTTGGGAGTCTGAAATACCCATAATGGCAATTTTTTTAAACATACTAAAGTTGACAAAGACATTTTAAAATATACAAAAACTGTCAAAAATATTCAGACAGTATGCATGCAATGTTTAAAATAAATATGTAAAATATTTAAAATATATTTATTGCCTTTAAACTGAACTTGCAATATGACAACATGACAAAAAAAAAACAGGAACAAAATATGAAAAGTATGCGTGTAGGTTTATTGGGTTTATATATATATATATATATATATATATATATATATATGGGCTTATTTAATGTGGTTTATTAATAAATTTATTAATTTATTAATTTATTAATTGTATTATTTAATAACAAGTTTTTTTTATTCATTTTGGAAAATATTTTCAATCATTTCCAAAAATATATTAAAACATGCTTCAAATACATTTCGATCAGGAAAAAAATTATATACATATTGAAAGCACTGTGGACTGCTAAGACTATATTTAAGTATATTATATCCTCTTCACTGAGGTAATTATTCAAAGACATATGAGGAGATATTCTCTCTTTCTCTGACTCTCTCTGCCTCTTTTTTTTTTTATTTTTTTTTTTTTTTTATTAACAACAATTTACAAACCTGAATAACAACTTAACAACATGATATCACGTATCAATTCAACCTTCCCCCCACCCATCCCTCCCTTCCCTTGTGGTCTCTTTAAAATGGGTACCTAAAGAATAGAAAGTAAACATAAAACCAAAGCCACAGGAATCATAAAACACAAATTCCAGCAGTTAAGAATGCAAAAAATAAATAAATAAATAAATAAAAATACAGCGTTAAGCATTCATTCTGAGTCCTGATCATTGTTTTGTGCAATATACTTGGAGATCTTCTCAGCAGCTATAGTCCAGATCTTTAATGTAGACATTTGTGCCAAATTCACTCGAGCTGTGGATAATTCAAGCATTATAATGTCCCGAAGTTGTATCAACCACTTGCACATATCCAGGCTATGTGGTGGAAGCCAGTGTTGCGCTAACAGTTTTTTTGCAGATGTTAAGCCGGCCAGCCAACCAGTTCTTTGTCTCTCTGCCTCTTTTTGAAGGATAAAGACTTCTTCAACACTCTGTCATTTTGCCCTTGACCCACATGATCCGTGTTCTCACATACATGTCTTTGAACAGAACCATAAAATGATGGCTTTGCTGCAGCCCTAATGTGCTAAAAATCCACAGCTCTCTGTGTTTGGGAATATGTGTGTGTGTGTGTGTGTTGAGGTTTAATGAGAAGTGGCATATGAGTCAGACCGGAGGTTCACAGCTCTTTGCTCTCACCTCTTAGAGTAATGGTGTGTGGGCTTCAATCACTCAAACTGAAGCCAACACATGCACACACACGCACACACACACGCATTCACAAACAGATACACATTCACAGAACATGCACAACCACTGACCTAGTGCATTCTGATGATGCAACAATTTCATATATATATTGTCAATCCAAACATTAGCACATTTTATTTGATCTATGACCCCTCTCTCTCTCCCTTTGTGTTTGCAGCAACAAAGCGGCCAGAAGCTCGTTCACTACTCACCTGAAAGTTATGATTTTGAGGTGA
This sequence comes from Barbus barbus, assembly GCF_936440315.1. Taxonomy (NCBI): domain Eukaryota; kingdom Metazoa; phylum Chordata; class Actinopteri; order Cypriniformes; family Cyprinidae; genus Barbus; species Barbus barbus. The sequence goes on along the minus strand of NC_136742.1, from coordinate 15,417,891 downwards.
CACGAGTGACGAGATGTAGGGCTATTAGCAATAAACAGTGAAGTCGTTCACACATACAGCAACTTGCAGTGACGAACAGACCAAAACGTCATTCATTTTCAATGAGAGCCAGGCAATTTCCAGTGATATCAATGACACATCCGCTGGCGATATGTCAATGCTGATTATGTTGAGTTCAACTTCATACAAATGAGTCACAATCCTCATCCACCGTGAAACAAAAAACAAAAAACAACAACAAGCAATCAGAACATATTTGAAGAAGGATTTTTATTATTAATTATATTAAATTTTATACTATTATTGATGTGTCATAATAATCCATGTCATAATAACCCAGATAAAAAAACAACAACATATTTTTCATGCTTTTTGCTACATTTTAACATACACAAACACACACACACACACACACACACACACACACACACACACACCTTAAAATACATTTATTTATATTTATAAATATATTGCAAAATATATTTCCTATATTATATTCTATTATCCTATATTTGTGCCATTTATTATATTATATTATATTATATTATAAAAAGCACCTGGATTGTGGGTTATGACTAGGTTAATGTGCTGAGATAACATTTATTGTGATTTATTGTAGTTTTAGCATGATTTTGCCCTTCAGTGTTGAATGAAGTGAAGTTATTTTATCAGAGAGGAACACATCACATTGTGTTATTTCACCCCACAGGAGGGAAACAGTGGGATGAATCCAAAAAGAAACTCTAGAGCAGGTCCTGCAGGACCGAGTCTGCTTTAAACTCTTGTGTTTCACATATACTAAGATGATATTTTTGTCGCTGTAGAATCTGGTCACAGTGGCACCACAAAACCTTGGAGACAAAAATAGCATATGGGAGAAAAAGACAGACTGAGATAGGTTGTAAACAAGACAGCTGAAGAGACAGGGCAGAAGAAACAACATGGGGAAAGAATCAATTTTCATTTTTCAGAAGAAATGAATATGAAGAGCTAATGATGATAAATTCAATAACTCATTAGCAGGAGAGAGAGAAAGTCAAGATTGAGATGTTTATGAGTTTAACTTCATGGTGAAAGAAGCTCGGACTAATCAATGGCTTTCTGTCCGGGACAGTATTTTTGGGTGAAGCCTAATGAGCAGGCTGTACCAGAGGACCTCGACAGCTCCCAATCCAGCCCTGCTCTGAACTATACTGCCAAATACTGATGTGACTCATACACAGTTCTGAGTATGACAGCATGATTAAAGACACAAATCAAGAAAGAGACAGGGGATGGAGGTTGTATGACAGTGTAAAGGAGGAGAGATGTATTTAGAGAACTAGAGAGCGAGAGAATAAAGCAAAAGTGAAAATAGAAAATATAGAGACACTAGATAGAGATACTGTATATGGTTTTCAAGATGAGCGTGGCAATTGAAATGAAAATGGCAAAATCATAACCTATCAATATTAATTCTGTTATGCAAATAAATCAACATTTTTAATTGAGTTAACTACAGGGGAATATAGAGTCATAAACAAACATAAATCAACAAAACAATGAAAGCAAAGCCTTTTCATCTTATATCAAAAAAAATATAAATCATTTGTGTTTAAAAATAAATGTGAATATTAATCAAGTTAAGCAAATAATTCAACAATCAACTGTCTAGGTAAATAAATAGCTTGTGAATATTATTTTATTAGCAAATATTTAAATAGACATTTTAACTAATAAAAGGCTTGGCTTAATATTATTAATTATATTTAGCAAACAATTTAACAAACTAACAAACAATAAATAAATAAAGGTTTAGCTTATGGTTATTAATTAGGTTATGCAATAATGAATTAATGAATGCATGAATGAATGATTGAATGCTAGATAAAAATATCACCTTTCTAAATAATAACAATAATCATGTGCATGATTCCTATATTCTAAAATCAATCGTATGCATATTTTCAGTGACAAATCATATTTTGTGAGTTTGTAGTCTTTATTGAATGTAACCATGTAAACAATGGCAGGAAATAAAAGCAGATAGATGGCAGTCAGCCATGTCCTATCTATCTCCACCATAAATGACATCTGTGTTTCTCAGAATCAGTGGAGTATTTTCATGTAAACAGGTAACAATGCATCACTGCAGTGAGCATAAAAGGAAGACTATAAATGAAAAAAATAACTATATGTGACACAACCCTGCCAGAGTCAACATAAAGCACAAATACCACACACTAATAATATAAATATAGAACGCATGCACACACAAGCATATGAAACGTGTGATCACACACAAACTGCAGCAGAGTAAAACAGGTCCCTATTTTGCCTCCAGCAGCACGAAACACACAAATAGAACAACCTCAGCAAAGACATTCAGCCTTATGGTGAATATTGCACCCTAAGGAGCCAACAGGCCTTTGGTAACGGTTCACTTTCCCTCCGGCTGAAGTTCCTGACAGGGCAGTGCTCCCAATTTGCAAGTCTGTCTGTCACACACTCACTTCCCCTGGAAAGTGGCGGTCTGTTTGGGTCTTTCTCTGATGGGGTTGCTCTCAGAACAGGTGGCCATCTGAGAGGGCAGTCTCGTTATCCGCTCCATCCTCTCAAAAACAGATCCACCCTGTCAGCCTACCCGTCTGTCAAAACGCCATCTCATAACTAACCCACTCAGCTGACTGGCCCAGAGGCTCTCTGCATATGCTATAATAATAAAATGTGTCCGTTTGAGATGCTGAAAATACCATTACCAATAAAAGTAACGCTTGTGTCTGAAGCGATTGACAGATCTAAAGAAACACATTGCCTGTTGGGCCAAGTGTTTATTCTCACCAGCTGAAATATTTTCACACAACATGCAACACAATCACACACCACCCTCAAGAAAAAAAGATTGTATGATAGAAAATAATGTGATAAGTCTAATCACACATAACACTGCTGTTAATCACTTTGGGGTTTTCTCAGCAAGATAAACAGATCCACTCATCTACTTCACAGTCATTACCCCATTAGACTTTGAAGGATTCTTTCAAAAATAAATAGTCTGTTGTCACTATCCTCTTGTCATTCCAAACCTTTATTTTATTTATTTATTTTTTAACAATGGAAGTCAATGGTAACCAAAAGTGTTTGGTTACCAACATTCTTTAAAATACGTTAAACAAAAGAAAGAAAGGCATACAGCTTTGGAACAACATAATGGAGAGTTAATTATTTTTTTTTAGTTAACTGTCTTTAATATTCTATACATTATTTAATGCATTGGATACCATAAGCTAATGATGGACAGCACTTTTTTTCTTTTCTTTTTTAACCACATTTATTAGTTTACAAGTTTATGTTAGTTTAAAAATATACAATTTTTCAATGTTAATTTCTGTTTGTTCATATTGTATTAACTGATTTTAATTGATGCAACCTGAAATGTTAAAACTGTATTATACCGTAAATGTAACAATAATCTACAGTATATAAAAAAGTGACATAAAAATATTGTCCATTAATGATGCCTAATACATTAAATACATTAAGAAATATAATGGTCAAACTTTATTTTAAGGTCCAGTTCTCGCTATGAACAACCCATCAATGAACTAGTTAATAGTTAGTGAGGTAGTTATTAAGTTTAGGTATTGGGTAGGATTAGAGATGTAGAATATGGTCTTGCAGAATATGTGCTTTATAAGTACTAATAAACAGCCAATATGTTAGGCATGCTGAAAACCAACTAATTAATAGTGTCCCTATGTGCTTAAATCTTCATCAAGCACATATAGGTCAAGTGATTGGTACATTGGTATTGGATTGGTATTGATACGTTTGCTGCTGTATGTTGGTACTGTATGTCTCTCTGTTTGAATGTTTTCAAGCTTCCTTTTATCTTCAATTAATACAATAAATAAATCACTTAACAAATGACAGGTTACACAAGTATTTACAGGTCACACACAGAGACACACAGACACACACACACACACACACACACACACACACACACACACTCACGCACGCACGTACGCACACACACATTAAACCATCCAAAGCTTAATACTACAACAGAATTCAGAGTATGTGTTCAGAGTTTAGAGAATATTGATATTCATAAATATTCAAGACACCTTTTCCCGCAGGGACTTTTAGTCTGTCTTAGATCTCAGACATGGATGGAAGAGAACGAGAAAAATATAGAGCAGCTGGTGCAATGATGATGGGAACAGTCATGTTCATTTTTATCATTTTCTGTCAATGTGACGAGACAAAGTTTAATGCTGTTTACAGTTGTTTACTTGCCAAAACTGCAACTTGAGACACAATCAAAAGGAAATTGTTGATATTTCTACATCTGATCCATAAATCACGTCTACAAAAAACATTTCACGCAGCAGATTTATGCATTAAACAGATCATTCAAAATGAAAAACTGTTGCATTTGATTTTAAAAAGATACAGTTGTTAACATTTACTTACAATTGAAATAACTCTAAACACAAACACAAACTGTATAAACGCAAAATACTAAATCCTTAAAGTCTCTTAGGAATCAAAGTAGGAAATCAAAAGAAAGTAATGCAGTTAAAACTTATAATAACTCTAATAATGACAATAGCTAGGATATATAGAGGGGGGAAGAGAGAGAGAGTGAGAGAGAGAGAAAAAAAAGAGTTTAATTGAAAAGTGTTGATATAACAAAACTGTCATTGGAGCGAAAATGTCACGAATGACGTCTAAGTGTCCCCTTGCACAGACCCTGGTACACACAGACAAAAAGTCAAAGACGCACACACACACACACACACCTGATACACGTCAAATGTTCACATCTGCGGTTATGACTCAGTGTAACCGCTTTATAGGACTTATGAGCATTTGTTTATACACATATTGTAGGCCAATGTGTCCACAAAATTGGAAAAGCTTTCTCCGTTTATTTTCTGGTTAAACTCCCTAAACATAAATTTTGACTACACACCATTTCCTGCTTGTACTGAGGTGTAGTGAATACAGATGCATTTCTTGGTCAGAGAAGCAGAGGAGTAATATTAACAACATTACAACTACTCTGTACTCTCTATAGGGAGCAATGTTAAAAATTCTCTTTTTTCTGCTTTACTGTTGAGGTGTGTTGATTTTTTTCCCCGACAGTTCTATACTTGGCTAATACCTGCTTTTGCACCGCTAGCAGCAGCCCACAGAGACAATCACAGCTCAGTCCGCAGCCAAGCGCAACCACATAATAGAACAGACAGCAGGAGAAAGAGAAAACAACAGTCGAGAATGCAGGAGCAGAGTTAGACAGCAGGACTGCCTCTTCGTTTCACTGCGTTCTGTCGGAATTCAGTGCTAGGATAAGCATAATCTCCACAGCCGACCACAGTGTTTTAATGGGCCTCATATTTTACCCTCAAATAAAATAGGGAAGAGAATAAAATGTTCAAGAACAAAATAGCCGTGCTAACATTAGCTTTGCAGTTCATAGATTGTCAACATAGATGGCAGCAACAAAGAAATTGGTTTGCTATGCAGTGCAAGCATTTCTTCTGCGGGTGTACGATTATCAACAGAGATGATATAGTAATTTACACACCTGTCTCTGCTAAACATGTTGCAGGCTATATCTTCCTGGGTGCAATGGAGAGTACAATGGATGAAGTAAATATTATTTACTGCACTGAAAATGTAAGGGGTCAGTTTTTATTCATACTTTTATTCATCAAGGATTCATTAAATTGAACGAAAGTCACAGACATTTATAATGTTACATATGGTTTTAACATTTTAAGCAGCACAACCATTTTTTAACATTGATAATAAGAAATGTGTATTAGATGCAAATCAGCATATTATAATGATTTATGAAGCATCATGTGACACTGAAGAAATGAAATGCATCATTCGACTGTCTTCTTGCCTATACTCAGACTATAGATATATACAGTAGTGTGCAGATGCCACAGTGTTTGTAATGTAATGTCTGGAGACAAATCCTCCATGCTATAGCAGGAGCCAGGAGGTATTGATTTGACTGAGTGCAAATAGCAGATGTGATGGGTCACGGGCAGCAGCTATTTTTACAGTGACATTATTACATAATAAACAGTAGGTCATAAGTCGATTGAGAAAAAGAGTAGTGACGTCATGGAAGCCATGTGGTCTTTCTAGCATTTAGGCCCAAGACACATATATAACAAAGACATTTTTACAAGAGATTACAGTTTATGTGACCAACCAAACTAAGAATTTGGTCAAAGTGCATGATTATGATTTATATACAGCAAAAAAAAAAAGAGTCTAATTTCTCATTTTCTTGTTTCGTGCTTTTGTCTAGTTTTCCAATTAAACTATCAACAAAATAATCTTACGCCAAATTATGCAAGGTAGAGAAGATATGAATGAAATTTTTAAGATATTTCAGTGGAATAATTAGCATTACAAATAATTGTTTTTAATAATTAATAGTGATTTATGTACATTTTTCAGTTCCAATTTTCACTAATCAATAATTTGTAAAACATTTTGTAATTAATTAAATTAATAATAAAAAAAAAAAATTCATTCAAATAAAGATAAATGAAATATTAAGACTTTTGGACCTCACTACATCAGAATGTCACAGAACACTTTTGATATCCATAGAGCCATTTATGACTGTTCTCGCCTTGGAACTACATAACTCACAAGAGCAATTAGACTGTAGGAGAATTTAAATCATCTTTTGAGCAAATTCAATTCATTTCCCTTTGTCATTTTCACAGCCTCACTGATTAAAACCATTCCTCATTAGCCATATGCTAAATGAGCTTTAATTAAAGTCGACAAAGGAGTGACTGCTGTCTCTGAACGCGACACAGAGCAGCTCATGCTCCTCAGTGCCTACCTCTCTTTCTGCTTCCCCCTCTCTCTCATCTAACTGTTTGAGCTTTTTTCTCAAGCAAAAGCTTAAGAAATCTGGCATATAAAAGAAAAGAGTGAATACACACAGGCAGGTGAATACAAGAGAGGGAACGTTTTCTTACTCAGGATGAAATTGAATGCAGCATGGGTTCAATATGCTTATTGTCATGGCAAATAAAATGCTTTCTGAATTCCAATTTCAACTTGTGCCTACAAGACGAGAAGGAGGGAGAGTTGGAAAAATAGAGAGAGAGGGGAAGGAAGGAGTGAGTGAAATCATGAGTAGGGATCTCTTTGCAGAGTTATTCCCCATTGATGTGTGATGAATGATACGGTGGCAGATGTGAAATAGGCTCCATTAAAATACCCCATTTCAGCAGTGGAGTGTGGCGACTGTCTAAACATCACCTGAGATATCAACAATTCTCCCCTGCACTGTTAGAGGAGAACAGCCACAAACAAACATCAAATCACAAGCTTATTGGACCTTGATTGATTTATGAAGGAGACTATGATGGGGAGTTTTCATGGTACTTGTGTCTCAGCAGTGTGTTCTTGTGGTGTCAGTTTGGAGTGGTTTGCTATGAGCTACATTTTAAAGGTGATGTCTTTTTTTTCTGTGTTAAAAATATGCCAGATTGATATGGTATCACCTGCTGGTTGATTTCTCCAAACACTGCTTTCAATATTACTGCTTGTTTGACAATGGATTACATATATATATATACATACATATACAGTATATATATATTTTACATTTTGAATGTATCATATGTAAAATTATACAACTTAATGTTACGTATTATTGCCATAATATTTGCATGTACAAAGTCTAGTGTGACTGCCGTTATTTATCCACCTTTTTCCAATGCCCCATGATGCTTAACTTCCGTTTACACTGTAAACTATCAGCAAAAGGTCACATTATTGAGGTCACATTATTTTACTCACCCCGTCAACCATTGATCATTAAAAGGAAATTTAATAGTGTAAAAGCAGTAACAAAGTACTTATCATGGATAACTCTAAAAGATCCTCCTTCTATTCACAGAAATATTATGGATGTATAAAAAAAGAAAAAAAAACAACTCCCCCAGTGACGCCCCTGGTAATATATGAATATGCTTTGAATCATAACAATTAAATTTTACAGCATTTTTTTTATTAAAATCATGGTTTAAATGAAGTTTTTTAATTAAAACCTGGAGAGCAGACCAAAAATGCCCAGTCTTTTTTTTCATTTACTTACAGTGGAATACAAAGGACACATGAAAATAGTGAAAAAAGCTATTCTATAGATATTGTTGTTTTATCACACCACAATGATGTACCAAACTAGGGATGTAACGGTATGACAGTTCCCCCAACTGAGGAAAAAAGCATTACAATAAATCGTGCTATCAATGGTTATTAAATATAACGATCGGTTAGCTCATATCACACCAAATCGTGCTAATTATTATTACTGTATTGTTATACTTTATTCTCAAATTATTAATGTTAACAACATCAGCATTGTCTGACTATGGGTATAGTGTGTATTAACGTGTAGATTTCAATTTCTGTACAATCTAAGGCCCCGTTTACACTAGTGCGTTTTCATTTTAAAACTGCGTTTTAGAATGAAGACTATCCCCATTTAAATTGGCGTTTCCGCTGTGTTTCAGAAACGATCTCCGTTTACACTACACAACCGAAAACGCATGTGACGTGACCATTCATGCAGGTACAACCATAGATATGTATAGGTAGATTACCTATTATTTAGATGGCAGAAGCGTCTACGTGCTTGCAGCGATCGAATGGGGAATCTACCCATACATATCTATGGGTACAATAATGAGCATGATGTTGAACACATGCATGACACACACTCACTCATTCATAATCAATACCAAGCATGTCCTGTGTGAGTTGCACATGAATGGCATATTCAGTCAGTAAGTTTAGAGAGCCTAAGCACTCTGGAATGCTGGGTAATTACCAGCATTACTAAGAGACATGGAGCTTGGGAGGAGCCAGTTGCCATCAGATTCATAAACACACAAACACCCAACCACCCTTCCACGCACATTGCCAACAACATGTCAGCCAGATGCATTAAAACATACAGCACAGACACATACAGTCCCATGAGAGAATATCATAGATTACAGATTCCTCATTTATAAACACTGCTCCACCCAGAAGCCCACAGTAACGCCTTTATGGACCACAGAGGCCCAAAAAGGGATATTTGGATTAGGGAACAAGCAGAACGAACAAGACAAACAAATGCACAAGTAGCAAGAGATGCCCTGCACAACTGAAGTGAGAAATGACAGTAGAATAACAAGAAGAATGGAAGTCACGCCCACTGAACTCATGACACAAGTGTATGCAAATCACTGCCTGTGTGGCCGAGACTCTCAGTTGTGAGATCAGCTGTATATTGTGATCAGATTGCAGACAGGAAATGTTCTGTAAGTGCCTGATTTGAAGGAATTCAGATTTTGTTTATGTGCTTATGATTACAGATTACAGTGTTTTACACTGTTGAGTCCAGACTGCTGATGAGGAGTGTGTGTGTTCACATGAGCGAGGGGAATGTTGATCACACTGCGCAAGCATCACCATGAGACATCAAAACACCACTGACTGCGCATTTTTCCTTAACGTGAATGAATTATTTGATGGTGTGTATACTTTTCAGTCAGAATAATTTCTCTTATTGCATCTTTATGTGCAGATATGCGAATTTGGGGGTGGGCTGTGTCTCTTTAACCAATTAAAGTTTAGGGTAGTGTCCTGGAAACCTACTCAGAAACAGTAGGTGTGTTTGGCTTTGACTGTGGCTACACTAGTAAACAAAACCTATGCCATAATGTATTTAAAATACATTTATTTCATACTATGTATACTTTAAATCATTAAAATATTTATTGACCTTTCACTTAAGACTTATATAAAATTATAATTAAATTTTATTTGGAGTATTTCTTTATTGCACTATACACATTTCTTAATAGTATGCCTAAAATGTGTTTTAATATCACTGTTAATAAGGTTTGTATGATCTCTGTATATCAGATATTTAAAGTGCACACTCTAAAAAAATGCTGGGTTAAATACAACCCAGCGCTGGGTAAAGTATATGAACAAACCCGGCGACAGGGTTGTTTTAACTCAGCGGTTGGGCTACTGCCCAGAATGTTGGGTTAAACATTTAACCCAACTGTTGGTTGAAAACAACCAAATCGCTGGGTTTGTCCATATTTTACCCAGTGCTAGGTTGTATTCAACCCAGAATTTTTTAGAGTGTATTAATATTTAAAGTGTACCTGAAGTATACTTGCAATAGTTCCACTTTATTACAATCAAATATACTTAAGTATATCTTTAGTTGGACTTCAGCTCTACTTTCACAAAATTAAAGTGCATTAAGTACAAAATTAGTTGTGTTAGTTGTTCCAATTTAGCAGACTTTAAGTATACCAGTTTAGTATAGCAAAAGTACAGGCTATTTGCAGGGTATTTTTATTAAGCATATTAAGCATATTTGTAGTATACTTAGCACAAAATATTTCAAATAAATTTTTGTATTTTTTCACTAGGGTAGCCTTAATGACGGAAAAATTTGCTGCAGATTGCTGTACACTTTCTGTTTCCTTTAGTGAGGCTCAAAAAGTGTTTGCTTTTTTGCAGATTAAGTGGATTAGATACAATATTGATCAAATAAACAGACATTTACAGATGTTTAGCAACAGAAATACTTTTCATTGAATATGTTTTGTACTACTTAAAATAGTGTCTATATGTACAAGAAGAAAGTTATAAAATATAAGTGTTATGTTTATGTTCCTGTTTTTCCTTTTTTGGTCATGTTCCTGTGTTCCCTGAATTACTTTATTAGTTTCCACCTGTGTTAATTAATCATCTCATTTGCTCCTTTGTTTCCCAGTCTTTATAAGCCTTCAGTTTCTGTCTGTTCTTCGTCCTGGATTGATGTTGATTTAATGGTATACGTGTGTTGATGCTATTAAGTTGTCCTGTTCTTTGTTTTGAAGTTGGAATTAAAGACTATTTGCATTTACTTTTTCATCGTGTGCTTTCTGCAACCACATTCCGTGACGGAATCCAGGACCAAAAACACAGATCGAGATGACAACAGCGGAGGATAAACTGTGTGCGCTATGGCAGAGTGGTCAGACGTTGGAGAGATATGTGGAGGAATTCCTCGTGCTTTCCAACGAGATGAGCTGGCACGACTCTTCACTTGGTGCATGTTTCCAGCTGGGATCTCCCGCTGCGATCTCCCCACGTGGGAATTTCCTCTGACTTAGCTGATTAATTCCGACTCCAAAGTGGAAGAAATCAATATAAATTAAGTCTCCTTGTCCAGCCTCCTCTGGAACAAGCCGTGTCTCCCCAGCTCACCTCACACCAGGAACCCCCACATACCTCGTCAACGGCTCCGACCACCTGCCCAAACCGAGGCATCCCCATGTTCTCCTGAGCTCCACCGTAATCCTCAATCCCAGATCGCCGTCCACAACTCCCTCAAGCCCGCTGTCCGCGGCTCACTCAAGCCCTCAGCTGTCATCAGCAGCCTCCTTCACTGTGAACCAGAAGAGGAATAAGAGGAGAAAAAGAATGCTCTGAGCCCTCATTCGAGCCCCAGAGCTCGCTCCAGTGTCGGCTCCAGCCCCGAAGGCCTCCCCTGTATCTCTATCCTGCACCAGTCTCCAGGGCACCCACCCCGGTGGTATTGTTACGGCGCAGGACGCGCCTTCCGGGAGGGGGGAGTAACTGTTACGTTTGTTCTTGTTGAGTTTCCCGTTTTTTTCCTTTTTTGGTCATGTTCCTGTGTTCCCTGATTTAGTTTTAGTTTCCACCTGTGTTTATTAATCATCTCGTTTTCTGCTTTGTCTCCCTGTCTTTTATAAGCCTTTAGTTTCTGTCTGTTCTTCGTCCTGGATTGATGTTGATTTAATGATATATGTGTGTTGATTGTATTAAGTTCTTTGTGTTGAAGTTGTAATTAAAGACTATTTGTGTTTATTCCTTTGTGCACTTTCTACAACCACATTCCATGACAATAAACCTGTACTATTAAATACCCATTATAAATAAAGTGGGATCTACCTTTTTTATTTTTATCAGTTTTATTATAATAAACACAACACAATAAAACATTAAAATGACATGAAAAGAGTTATAAAAACTCAGATTTAGTGGAACTAACGGTTTCCTAACAAACCTAAAAATCATGTCACTCTTGTTGGCATTGCATTTTACCAATCGTAAAGTGACGTGACATGTGGCCAAGTATGGTTACCCATACTTGGAATTTGTGCTCTGCATTTAACCCATCCTAAGTGCACACACACAGCAGTGAACACACACCCATTAATTTGGCGTCGGCACTGTCTCAAGTTGGACAAAATTTCTAACCAACACGCACAGCCTCAAGCCCGATACTTATCGGTCTGCACAACGCCAAATGAAGTCAAACACACCTAGTAAATTTCCCCCCAAATTTGTTATCGAATGGATTTGAAAAGTCTGCCAATCATGATATCATTTTTTTGTCACATTAAATTCATGGCTCAGGTGATTAGTTCAAAACCTTGCATGCCAACAACAAAGCAAAGATGACAGCAAATATCCAGCTATTATAAACCTCCTCGAGATACATATAAGGCATGTTCAGTTTAAAAATCCTCTGGAAGGAACTTTTTCAAATGAAAGCATTGCTCCAGGACATGATCGGAGGCAAGGCAGCCTCATTAGATCCCACAGCCTTTTGGTGCATGATCAACGGCTTTTGATTCTTGCCAAGACACTTGCGACTGACTCTCCCTTCAGCAAAAAAAAAAAAGGTTCTTAACCTTCATCGAAAGGAACAATCGTCAAACCAGCATTCTGTAATTTAACCCCGAGCAGCACCACGCAGGGGACAACGCGCTGATTAAATACATTATTCATGATACACTCAAGCTAGACGTACAGATGGCAAGAAGTGTGTGTGTGAGAGAGAGAGAGAGAGAGAGTGAGTCAAGGTCAGTGAACGTCCAGTGCCTGTTGCTTTGAGGCTCATTGTTTACAGTCTCTTTAAATCAACCTCTTCTAATAGACAATGGTTACAGGTGTTGAGGTGGAGCAGGTATTCATCTGGGACAAGTATGCATGCAGACAGCTCTCTGACTAAGGCGAAGTATTAGATCAACAACAGTCACTGCACAGGTGCGATCATGGTTGGTGAGTAATACTTGGAGAGTTTTTTAATTAGTTGGCTGATGCATTCACATGCAGTAGCCCTACACAAAATTTGGCACTATGAGCTATTTCAGTAATTTTTTTGTGATTTTAACTTCCCCAATTAACCCAGAACAAGAGATTGAGATAGATTGCTTCATCTAAGAAACAAATTGTTTCATGTCAGTATAAAACTTACACCTGGGCTCCTCAGCTCTATTTCTGGAGGACCAAACATACCTGAACAAGCTAGTCAAGGTGTTCAAGTGTTACTTATTAGAAGGGTGGGTTACATTGGGATTTGTTAATAATGTCTGTAGGACACAGGTACGGTGGCCCAGAAGTGCACAACACAATGGAAACAAGCCGCAACACAACGAACTTAGCACAATACAACAGAAGCAAACCACACCTCAACAAAATTAGGACAACACTACAAAAACAAGCCACAACACAATGGAAACAAACCACAACAAAATGAAATTAGCACAAAACAACAGAAGCAAGCCGCAAACACAACGAAATTAGCAAAACACAACGACAACAAGCCACAACACAACAAAATTAGCACAAAACAACAGAAACAAGCCACAACAAAACAAAATTAACACAACGCAATGAAAACATGCCACAACACAATGAAATTAGCACAACACTAAAAAAACAAGCCACAACCCAACGGAAACAAACCGCAACACAACGAAATTAGTACAAAATAACAGAAGCAAGCCGCAACACAAAGAAATTAGCAAAACACAACGACAACAAGCCACAACACAACAAAATTAGCACAACACAACAGAAACAAGCCACAACACAACAAAATTAGCACAACACAACAGAAACAAGCCGCAACACAAAGAAATTAGCACAACACAACGACAACAAGCCACAACACAACAAAGTTAGCACAACACAACAGAAACAAGCCGCAACACAAAGAAATTAGCACAACACAACAACAACAAGCCACAACACAACAAAATTAGCACAACACAACAGAAACAAGCCACAACACAACAAAATTAGCACAACACAACAGAAACAAGCCGCAACACAAAGAAATTAGCACAACACAACAACAACAAGCCACAACACAACAAAATTAGCACAACACAACAGAAACAAGCCGCAACACAACAAAATTAGCACAAAACAACAGAAACATGCCGCAACACAAAGAAATTAGCACAACACAACGACAACAAGCCACAACACAACAAAAACAAGCCGCAACACAAAGAAATTAGCACAACACAACGACAACATGCCACAACACAATGAAATTAGCACAACACTAAAAAAACAAGCCACAACCCAACGGAAACAAACCGCAACACAACGAAATTAGTACAAAATAACAGAAGCAAGCCGCAACACAAAGAAATTAGCAAAACACAACGACAACAAGCCACAACACAACAAAATTAGCACAACACAACAGAAACAAGCCACAACACAACAAAATTAGCACAACACAACAGAAACAAGCCGCAACACAAAGAAATTAGCACAACACAACGACAACAAGCCACAACACAACAAAATTAGCACAACACAACAGAAACAAGCTGCAACACAAATAAATTAGCACAACACAACGACAACAAGCCACAACACAACAAAGTTAGCACAACACAACAGAAACAAGCCGCAACACAAAGAAATTAGCACAACACAACGACAACAAGCCACAACACAACAAAATTAGCACAACACAACAGAAACAAGCCGCAACACAAAGAAATTAGCACAACACAACAACAACAAGCCACAACACAACAAAATTAGCACAACACAACAGAAACAAGCCGCAACACAAAGAAATTAGCACAACACAACAACAACAAGCCACAACACAACAAAATTAGCACAACACAACAGAAACAAGCCACAACAAAACAAAATTAGCACAACACAACAGAAACAAGCCGCAACACAAAGAAATTAGCACAACACAACGACAACAAGCCACAACACAACAAAATTAGCACAACACAACAGAAACAAGCCATGGCACAACAAAATTAGCACAACACAACAACAACAAGCCACGGCACAACAAAACTAGCACAACACAACGAAAACAAGCTGCAACTATGTCTATGAAATTAGCACAACACAACAGAAACAAGCCACGACACAACAAAATTAGCACAACACAATGAAAACAAGCCACAACACAATGAAATTAGTACATCACGACAGAAAGCCGCAACACAACTGAAACAAGTCACAACACACCAGAAACAAGCCACAACACAACAAAATTAGCAAAACACAACGACAACAAGCCACAACACAACAAAATTAGCACAACACAACAGAAACAAGCCACAGCACAACAAAATTAGCACAACACAAAGAAAACCTGCCACAACACAACGGAAACAAGCCACAGCAATTAAATTAGCACAACACAGCGAAATTAGTCCTATGCGTTGTGTTGTGGCAATTTTGTTGTGTTGTGCACTACTGGGCCACTTTACACAGGCCCTCCGGGGGGGGTGTTCCAGAAAGCAGGTTATGTGACATACCCGGGTATGTGTAAGGGTAAGTAAGCGGATAACCTTTCAGTTCCAAAAACAGAGGTATGCGTGCGTGACTTACTAACGAGACTCCAGTGGGCGTGAAAGATAGCGCACAATATTACATATTATTACAATAAGTCATCTATTATAATATGGTTATTATATTTATTGTATTGGCATAATAGTTATCTGCCTGAATTATAAAACACATGTTTATTTTATAATATATGTTTGTTGGGCCTATATTTTATTATCATCTCACACATCATGGATCTGCATTTTCTATAATGTATTTCTATAATAAAAATACATATCTGATATGACTTATTATATAACTAGCATCAAACAAACAATACAATTCTTATTTTCAAGGATTAAAGATTAAACGTAAAAAAAGAAAAATTATTGCAACCACCCAATAGGTGGCAATATGCATTAAGTGTGCAAATGGCCTTTGAACAGAAGAAGAAGAAAGAAGCAGTATGGCACACTTGTTAAAGTAAAAAGTTGTGACGTATTGTCAAGTATGGTGACCCATACTCGAAATTGCTCTGTGTTTAACCCATCCAAGTGCACACACAGCAGTGAGTAGTGAACAAATGCATACACACACACACACACACACACCGTGAACACACACCCGGAGCAGTGGGCAGCCATGCTGCGGCGCCCGGGGAGCAATTGGGGGTTCGGTGCCTTGCTCAAGGGCACCTCAGTCGTGGTATTGAGGGTGGAGAGAGCGCTGTACATTCACTCCCCCCACCTACAATTCCTGCCGGCCAGGGACTCGAACCCGCAACCTTTCGATTACGAGTCCGACTCTCTAACCATTAGGCCACGACTTCGCCTTTTTTGTTTGCGTCTGTTTCCATAATGACTCGTCGATTAATCTCTCTATTGAGAATGTCTTGCGTGTTAACCAGGAACATACTCTGGGTTGAATGAACTTACTCCTGGACTCGTTTTTGGAACCAACATACCTCGAGTAAGCAAGGTTTGGGTTGATCAACTGAGAGTTCAGGGTTTAGCAGATGGTAAGTTAACCCTGCTTTCTGGAACACCCCCAGGACTGGAGTTGAAAAGCCCTTGTGTCTTATTATGAAACTACAGGAAATAAGTATCTGCTATTAAGATGCTTAAACTGTCCGTCTCACTTTGAAAGGCTTTTCACTGACACTTTTGTCTTGTTAGAAAACAACTGCATTAACTTAAAAAATCTAAATAAATAAAAAAAACTATACCATTCCATTTTTTTTTTTTATTGGAGCCCCTTTTTTAGCCCCCCTTTTAAAGAAATTTACATTATTATTATTCAGCAAAGACTCAGCTAGAAATGGCACAAAGAGAAAGAGAGCCTCTGTGACTGATGACTGTTGTAGCCTAGTAGAATAATAATAAGAATATCCTGCAGCTTGGACTTTCCTGCAAGTTGACAGCTACTATATAGATCATGAGAGCTTATAGAGAGCTTAACACGTATGGAAATGTGCATGTGTGAAACTGATCAAAGAAAGAAAGGCTGTGACTGTTCTTTAGATCTGTTACGTAAGCATGTCTTTGAGGATATCAAGGTACGTGAAGAATCTATATAGTTTAAGCATTCTGGCCCTTTAAACTCTTTCTATGCCTGCTCAGTTACAGTAAGGTGCTGGTTAGTTCTCTTATTTATTTTCCTTAAGATGATGGTGGTGCATAAAATTATGCTATTTTTGTTTTGATGTTTATAGTAGGCTCTTTTATCTCCGTCAGATGGATGACTCAAAGAGAGAGCGGGAGAGAAGGAGTAAGTGAGTCCCTGGGGGAGAAGGGATGTTTTTCCTTCCCTCCTTCACTTACATTTTTCTTTGCTTCCCTGTTTTACTCCTTTCTTGCTCACGCTGAGGCCTGTTTCACAACAAACGTGAAAGCAGAGCATATTTATTTCCCCTGCCATATTAACAGGTTACAGGTCTCACTGTCCACATAAACAACACAGTCCTGCTCAGCAGTAAAGTATGTCCAAGATGAGTAGCATACTATAATCAACACAAAATACAGTGACATACACTATAAACATATTGATCAACACAATCTTTTGCAATATTGGCCTTTCTGAAGAAACATAAAATAATTTTACTCACTGATTCTTTGAAAACAAATGTGAGTCAGGCTTGATGCGAGTTCCACACAGTGACACACACACAAACAGCCCTTTCTGTTCTGTAAATCTGACTGAATCCAGAGTTTATGGCTACAGCTTGAGATAAATGTAAATGTGGTCTTTTTCATGTAAATTAGATTTCATCAAGTTTGTAAGAATTCTAAAAAGCTAACTTTTGACATTTTTATTTTATAATTTATTGCATTATTAAATTATTAAAAACAATTCTCGATGTAGTTTGACAAGCTACACTAAGTGTTAGTGGTAAATAGCAAGATTTAAATTTGTTTCTTGGCTATAGCTGGTGGTGATGTGATTGAACGTCTATTAGCGATTTGGCTAGCTGTTGCAAGGTAGGTATAGATACACTTTTCAATGTGCTAGATGAGCACCACACAACACCTCAATCGGTGGGTTTCAACTTAAAGGAATAGTTCAAAATAAAAAATCGAAATGCAGCTGAAAATTTACCCACCCTCAGGCTATCCAAGATGTAGATGAGTTTGTTTCTTAATCACAACAAATTTTGAGAAATTTAGCATTACATCACTTGCTCCAATTGATCCTCTGAAGTGAATGGGTGCCGTCAGAATGAGAGTCCAAACTGCTGATAAAAACATCACAATAATCCACACAACTCCATTCCATCACTTAACATCCTGTGAAGCAAAAAGCTTTTTTTTTCTGAAAATGTTCATTTTTAGGTGAACAATTCCTTTAATAAATATGGACAGCAGGGAATAACACAATAATGAAAAGCAAGAAATGACATTTGACATTGACATGTGAAACTTAAATGTTTATGCTTTGTGTGTTTTAATTTAGTTTAATATATTATGCAATTTGTGATTTTCCTATATTAATGAAGCAAAAGCCTTGTGTTTCTGATGGTAGACAAGGATTTATATGCTATTAGTGTTAGTGCCGTTAAAAGGTACTCGACCTCCTGTACAGGAAATTGCTTTAATGGCTTATAGATATTTCAAATGCTTGGTATATTTTTACATTACCATGTTGATGTGCTGGTGCACTGCTTGGCACTAGAGTGTTAAACAGGCCTTGCTATCATCTTGCCCTGCTCTTTGCAAGGTTTGTTATTCTCTAATGTTTGCCTGTTTCTTAGTTTCTTTTACCTGATTTTATCTCTTCGGTCCTCGGTAGCTCCCTCTTTCTCAGTGTGTTTCCCATGTGAGGTGTGGTAAAGGCTCCAGTATGTAGTGTAAATGTCAGAGACTGAAGGATACTGAAGAGACACCGAAAGGAACAGTGAGGGGGTGCAAGTGACATTTTGGATGCGTCCCACGAGAGAATTCTGACGGACAGGAACATGTTCACTCAGCAACATTACGCAACACATACGCACACCCCCAAACAAACACACACACAGTTTCTTTTTTTCAGCAACAGTGGAAACAAGGTGAAGGAAGGTAAGGAGGAAGAAATGGATGAAAACAGAACAGAAAGTTAAAAGAGAGAATAAGGCTAAGAGATATAGAGGAAACTTATCAGGAATGTAGAGGGAGAAAGAATGACAGAATAAACAGAGGAATATAGGAAACGGATAAAGAGGAGATGTGGAGAGAACAAGAGTGGTCAGAGGAATGGTGACTTATCTGATGGCTGATTTTTTCACTTGTTTTTCATTGGATTATAGCATGATTTTGATCATTTTGATAGTTAATGGGAGTTCAATATAAAAGTTTGGGAGGAGCATGTTCTTTTAATGTTGACAATCACAACACAAGGACATAATAGATTAAAATAGATGCTTACCTCAACAGTGTATTCTTGTAGCAAATCAGCTCCTCCCTTTGGTGATGGATTACAGTAAACCATCTGGATGCACTGGTGTGTTAATGATATACCTGATATTAGTCATAGTTCACTGTATCACGTTTATGGATTGTTTGAAAGCACTATTCAAAAGACTCTTCTTTCAAAAGTACACTGTGAAGATATCATGTATTTAGATTTAAGCATTTGACATGTTTGTTTATCAAATTAAAAGCATTTAAAAAAAAAAGAAACATCAGTTAATGCATTCCCTGGTAATCATACCTATGACTTTGGCATTCCTGTGGTGCTATATGTCTGAGCTACAGAATTTATTTGTTTTTGTGCTTCCAATCGATTGGATTTAATGTTCTTATATAGTGCAAAAGAGACTAAACTACAGTGATTTGAGCTTAGTGACTTGTGCAAGTTAAGTTTCTAAGTGTACACACAGAAAAGATGGGTCTTGTGTGCAAGAATATCTCAGTTTGACGTGAAGGATTGTCCTCGATGCATGAAGGCTCTTCAAAGCTGTCAGAGAGCAGGGTCAGTCTACATATGTGACCTTTGACACCAGCCTTCACCTCATGAACCCCTCAGAGATGTGTGTCTGTGTATATGTGTGTATGTGGTATCTTGCCACTTGAAAAGTGAGAAAAGGTGTTTCTGTCAACCCCCCCCCCCCCCCCACCTCTGATGTTTTTTGTTCAAATTCTTCACCATTGGCTCTGCCACCCATGAAGCCCACCACTTGGTCTCTTTTATGAGCTTTTCTCAAAGGAAAGTTGTGTTACTCAGCTTTTTCAGAGGGCGTAGATGTAATAGAGACCTCAGTTGTGTTTCATTTAATTTTATGTTTCATTTAACTTTTTCTCAAGTGTTTCTCTAGAAACGAAAACATGCACATGAGACAATTATTGACATGCATTAAAAATATATTTAAAAGGAGCTTTAAACTGATATAGACAGTTTAGCTGAGATAATTTGGCCTTGGAAGAATTTGATGGAAGGTGTTTGAATATATGACTTTTGATTGCAGACTTTGTTGTGAGACATTGTAAAGGTCTCTGAAACTTTAGACTGTTTCTTTTCACATCAAGAAAAACATCTGAGAAGCAGGAGACTGAAGTAAAAATCTTCATTGCTTTCTATTAAATTACATTGTATTTGAGAAACTATTGAGATATTAAGCAAACCTTTCCTATTGGTTAGTTGTAGTCTTTGATCATGAATGAGAAGCAAATCTCTTAATTAACTTTCCATTCCAGATGTCCCCTTTTTTACTTTGAATCTGCAAGGCTACACCAAAGACAAGCATATGCCATTTCAGACTTAATATTTTGACTTTAGAAAAATATATATTTGGCCCAAATGCTGAGGAGCAAAATTTGAACACAGATCATCATGCATCAGTCATGAATCTGGATCTCTTATATCTAGTAATTTAATAGAAACAAAACAGCTTGTGCGACACTGAGAGACTCTTATCGGGTTATTTATAAAGCACAGCCTCACAACAGGAAACAGATCAAGGGAGGTCTGGTAGTTAGGTCCGCTAAAAGCTTTTTCCCATCTAGTGAACAAACATCTATCTCTGTCCCATGTGGGGCCTGTTCCAACCTCCTATTGGCTGAATCATCTCCTGGCTGCTTGCAATCTCCTTCCAAAAATGCCATATCCAGAAATTAAACCATCAGCTTTGGTCCTTATGACGTGCTTCTCAGTGCCTCATGGGTCTGGTGCTCATCTATGTCACAAATCTGATTGCTACATGGTGATGTTCTGGAATGAGGATGCTTGTAGAAAGAGGTTTGTTCATTTAAGCGTGTTGTTGTGTGATTAATATTAATCTGGTTTATATCATTGTGGGAGGTTGGAAAGGTGTGTTATTTTTAAAACAGTGGTATACACACAAAAATACAGAAGTCAGATTAAATTATATCAACATTAAATTGTTTTAACTCTAGGGTACCTTTAATGCTTGAAATTACTCCGTAGAAAAGATACATTAAAGCTTTTTTAGGGATGTGCTGACATGGATGTTTTTTTATTATTTTATAATGATTTTTTTTTTTTACAACTAATATATTGGTATACATATTTCAGTGTGACTGATTACAAAAGACTTGCTCTCCTTAAGTCCAGATACCTCTACTACGCCAAACATTAATTATAATGGGAACTTTTTATTATTATTATTATTGTTATTTTAAAATGGGTACAACTGAGGATGTTTTAAACTCACAAACATTTAACAAATTTAGACATACTATTATTATTTTTTTCCTATATATTTTTTAAATCCATTATTATGTATCTTTATCCCCTAGTAAAAAAGCAATTTAAAAAACATTTATTTCATACTAAATATAGTACAAATATATTAACATGTTTATTGACATTTCACTCAAGACTTACTGATATAAAAATGATAATTTAAGTACTACTTGTGCACAATGCACATTTCTTGATTTAAGCCTAAAATGTGTTTTAATGTCACTATTGATGAGGATTGTATGATCTTTGAATAATATCGGTCTTTAAATGCAAGTAGGGCTGCCCTCGACTAAAGATTCTTCTGGTCGACTTGTAGTCGTTCATTTGAAGCATTAGTCGACTAATTGCACGTTTATTAATAAATCATTTAAATCATAATAATGCGCCTTTAATTGCCTACATTGCCTAAAATGCACATGCATAAAGCTTGCCACGGCATACCGGCAGAAGTAATGATTATGAATGTGTCAGGGAAAAACACTAAGGAGGCTGCATTGACATTTTAATAATTAATTGGTAAACTAGTGCTTTCTTTGTTTTCGGTTTAAGAGATGAAGTCGGCGACACTCACTCGTCGTCTCCACAGAAGTGGATGTGCCTGTATGCATGTTTCATACGGATTACATAATTTGAGAATATTTGTTTTCCATTTGAATTGCTTTATTTGAAAGTATACATTTCACTCTATATGGAATTTTTTTTTATGTCTGTAAGGCAAGCATACACAGAGTTTTGGAGTTTCATGCTCAAGTTCACAGAGACCGAGATGGCAGAAAGCGCATCCTGTTTGCTTTCTTTATTTTACAAAAGCACAATGTTTTGTTGTTATTGTGAGTGCACAAAAATAAACGTAGAGTCTTTACAGATTCGAAAGGTGTCTTGCTCTTATCTATATGAGCAAAAATGACGGAGTATTTTAAGGGCAAGTGAGCGCACCGGCACCTCCATCTGTCCTACAGTTAACGCTACTATTCAGCTTCCACACTCCACACAGACACTTGACCAGCGCACATTTTCTAGGTTAACATTTGTTTGAGCAGCCATGTAAAGTTGCTAATACTTGCATATTTCAGATGATAAGTCATATTTGAGGTCGATGAATGATAGGCGAGATGGATGTCCTCCTGATGTACTGTATTAGCCTACCACATAGACCAGCTATTATCTGCGTGACTTTGCCAATGTGGATTTTTATTTATTTATTTATTTTTCTGCGACTAATAAAATTTTGGTTGACCAAGCCTCTTCTGGTCAACTTACGGTTAGTCAACTATTAGGGGGCAGCCCTAAATGCAAGATATTTAAAGTGTACTTGAAGTATACTTGCAATAGTTCCATTTTAGCACAATCAAATATACTTCAGTATATCTTTAGTTGGGCTTCAGCACTACATTTGCATAATTTAAATGCATTAAATACAAAATTAGTTTTTCCAATTTAGCAGACTTTAAATATACCAGTTTAATATAGCAAAAGTACAATTGAAGGGTATTTATTTTTCACTGGGGTCTATAAATTATCAACTCAAATATGTTTGCCTGTTTTACTTAACAGACCAACATGGATGACAATAAAAAGTTGCTTAATAAATAAAAGTTGCAATGTTTAATTTTCTCACATTTTTATTTGAGACATGGGAGTTTTATTATGAAAAGAAAAACATCTGAACACTGCAATAAAAAAACTTTCCTGTTTTTTCTGGCTTACAGTTTTCTTTTGACACTCATTGATGAGAGAGGTAAATGATCATGCCAATGTTACTGGTCAATTTGAAGAGCAAATAGCGAAATGGCTGAACAGATGGTGGTTTATTTATCGCCGGGAAGACATGGCACATTTGTCATTTGCCCCCTTAGTTATTTAAGCAAGAATCTTAATCTATGCACAGCTAAATTTTTACTCTGATAGGACTGAATCCAGACAGCTCATTAACAGAGCCGCCTTCTTAATATGCTAAACCACCTACTTTGGGCTCTCGGTTTCCTCTCGCTGATTATCCGCACTCCCAATGTGAGATCTTCAACCGCTCTCCTGCTGATCAAGGGCTTATTGTGTGCCTTGATGTTGCAACCTTTCATATAAAGGTTACGTAAGAGTGCAGAACTGTGCGTGTCTGTGTGTATGTGTATATATATGTGCAACTCAAAAGTCAAAGAGAGGACTTTTTTTTTTTTTTGTGACAGAACTTACTTTGAAGATTTAGAGCTGTGATGTGAAAGCTGCAGATTAGATATGCACTGATTGGATAGGGAAGAAAAAAAGTTTTTTTTATACAGATTTATTCTTAGCTTATTTTGCACCTGTGTTGTTTTCAACCTCTATTTCTGACATAAGTACTTTAACGTTCCAGGAGTTGGAGGGAATTGTGGGTGATCTGAACTCCCGTTTATATTGCAATTAAGTGCATTAGATGAGTTCAGTGCTTCTCCTTATGGATAAACAAGTATGATCGTGTTGAAATGAAAGTTATCAGTGAATTAATCTACATAAGATTTCAATTTTGAAACAGACAGATGCACATGCATACATGCAGTAGCACACACACACACACACACACACACAAATGTTAAATTGATACTCGGAGCGCATACACATCCAGACCGCCAGCCATAATGAGTCATCTAACCTGGCCATTGTTGCTCAGTTTTACCTCTATCTTGTTGCTAAGCAATGGTTCCTTCTAAATCCAAGGATTTGGACCTAGACTCCCCAGTTGGCATTCTCACATTTCCCTCTGTCTGGAGGATTTGGAAAAATAGTCACACATACACAGAAATGAAAATGCAAATAGAGATGGATTATGAATAATATACAGTTTTGTCATTTGAAAAGGCTTTTTTCATATATTTTGCTAGACTAACTGAAATATTGATTTGCATATCATTCTTGTAAGCCCTCAAATGCATCTTTTCTGAATGTCTCAAGAGTAGATGTCACATATTTCTGTATAAATTAGCTTATTCATATAGACACAGGAACTGTACCCTTTTAAATGATCTTATAGTAACCGCACTTGTCTGCATTTCTCATATTAGTTAAAATATATTGATATATTTTTGTGTGTGCAGTGAAAGTCAATGGGGTCCAAAGACCAATATACACTGCTGTTCAAAAGTTTGTGGCCAGTATCATTCATTCATTCATTCATTCAAAAGAAAAAACAAAACAGCCAAAGACACATTTAATTCTTTTGAACGTTCTATTCACCAAAGAATCTGGGAAAATAAAGTGTATCATGATTTACACAAAAATATTAAGCAGCACAGCTGTTTTCAGTGTTAATAATAAGAAATCAGCATATTTTTATACGATGGGTTTTTTAAAGTAGGGTTATTATAGTTAACTCCTATCTAAAAACATTTAAAAAACCTGAAATAAACTTAAACTGAAATATAATGAAATATTAAACACTTAAAGCTATTTATTTTATTTTGGCTTGTTGTCACGACAACATTTCTCATTTTCATTTAGTTGAATTTGATACTAAAATGGCACTAAAAGGACTAAATAAAATTGAATAAAAAAACGAAATAAACTAAATAAAATGTGTAAAAACTAAAGATTAATAAAATAACAACAAAATTACTAAAACTATAAATACATTTAAAATGAAAACAGAAAATATAAAAATAAAAATACTTCAAAATATTAAACTATAATAGCACACTAAAATCACACACAGACAAATACATTTAGCCCGGGAGAGGAAGAAAAAAAAAAACACTTGATCTTACCAACCTTACCAACCCCAAACTTTTAAATTGTAATGTGTATTGTATGTACAAAACATTTAGTATGTTTTGTATATTTTGTATGAACCTGTACTTGGTACGTTTGCAAGCACACGTGGCAGTGTGTAGAGAGACAACATGCTGAGACATCAGGCCAGTCAACCACAGCGTGGCGCAAAGTCAGGGTCAGAGTTCAGAGGCTTTCCCACATCGCAGGCAGAGTGTGTGTTTCTGCTTACTGTCACCTCGTCAACATGTACGTGACCCCTGACCTTCACAACCTTGTGCCTCATTCACGCCATTAGCTTTGGTGGAGGGATCAGGAGAGACAAAGTTACAAACAAGATACACAACTACGAAAGTAAACTAGATCTAAGACTATAATTCAGTTTATATAACTTGAAGAAATCCTTGACACTCTTTAGTGTTTTGGAGGGTTTCATAACTCCATTATGGATGTAGATTAAATAAACACATGGTGCAAGAGGGCTCATTACTCTGAATCTGTTCTCTTCATAAAGTAGCCCAGCATACTGTATTATATTATTGCTAATTAGCCACTAATCACAAGTGGCAAGAATGAGTGATTTCAGAGCTCATCATCCTCTTCGTAAGTGTTTGTGTCCTGCCCCCTCTCATTCAGAGCCGTTCTAAAGACCCCAGAGTGTTCCGCAATTTTACATGATTCACTGCAAAATGGTTGTGCGCAAAGGTTCGGTGCTAAAGCTTTAGTTTTTTATGTGTCTGCATGAGTCATTCTAATTGGAGTGAGGCAGAGTGAAAGTAGCCATGTCTGAGGGTAGGCAGGGGGCATTTAAGTGCCTGGTGATTTCATAAAATCACTGTTACTAAGGCAACTAAAGGTAGACCACTCCATGAAATCCATTCAATTCTATGCAAATGTTAGACTTAGAGGTATAGTTCACCTGAAATTGACAATTCTAATTATATTAGCATTTACTCATGTAGTTCCAAACCTGAAAACTGAAAATTGACATTAAAGACTTTAACGTTGTTACCAAAAATTCTATTTCTTATGAATTCTGTTCACTTGATACATTTGTCAGGATTCTTTGATGAACAGAAAATTCCCCAAAATATTAAGCAGCACATTCATTCATTGATAAGAATAAGAGATGTTTTATGACCACCAAACAAACATATTGGAATTATTTCTGAAGGATCATGTAATCAATTTAAATTCTAATAATATTTTATTAAATTACTTTTTTAATGTATTTTAATAAATGAATGAATACATGAACGAATGAATGAATGAATGAAGCCTGGGTGAAAGAGACTACTTTCAAAAACTTGAGACTTAAGCTTCAAAAATAAAAGTATCCTGAAAGTATTCCATCTTGGCTCTCCTTGGGATATCCATGAGAAGTAACATTGTCCAGTTTGTAAATAAATAATTATTTTATGGGATCTAATTAAATAGAAATTAGTGACCAGTACAAGAAAAGTAGTGAAGTTTTTAATTTCTGAGTTAAGTAACTCTGTACTTGAATTTTGTGAGAAAATCGAGTATTATTTGCACGAACTCTTGTAGTGTCATATATTTTCATTCCTATAATGTTCGTTTTATCTACTAGTCCTCCACCTTTGCACTCTGTGCCCATTTTTCTGTCAGTTTCAGAGTAATATCAAGGGGTGCGGATCTATAAGGCTTGTCAGTGGAGGACGCTCAG
Source organism: Barbus barbus (assembly GCF_936440315.1). Taxonomy (NCBI): domain Eukaryota; kingdom Metazoa; phylum Chordata; class Actinopteri; order Cypriniformes; family Cyprinidae; genus Barbus; species Barbus barbus. The sequence continues at coordinate 15,390,626 of NC_136742.1, read as the reverse complement.
AGATGTGATTACTCCACTATTACAAGTTTCCGCACAGGCTATCAATGACTGCTTCTGCGAGCGCTTTGCTTTTGTCTTCTTCAAAGAGCTGGAGAGGTGGGTGCAGGAGAGCAGACAGAGCAAGAGACATGGAACATTGCGTGAAGTGCCGCACCTTGGAGTGGCATCGTCTGGTACATATTCTTCTAGCTCTTGTCAGCTAGACAAGCCTCAGGGCAAAGAAAAAATTCTTTATTAAGCTTCTGATGGTTAAAAATAGATTTTGTTTAATAGATCGAATAGATGTTTTGAGCATATATGTGAGAATAGCCTTTTGTTTTGAATATCATGTCAACTAGAACAAAAGTTTGCATTGTTTAGCATTGTGCAAAATGCTAAATGTTTTACTCATATCATTCCCTGTCTACAATGGAATTTAACCTTTGGCCTAAGATCGGTGCTCTGAGTTAATAACAAGACAGCCTGAAAGAGTGTTTCATGTAGAGGTGTATCTTATTTCTATGTTTACAATGTATTAGGCATGCAATCAGTCCAGATGATTCCAAACATACTGTTTACATGAACTTTCCTTTAAAACAGAAATATTTACTATACTTCTAATTCAAGCAGACATGATGAATAACATGTTTCTTGAACAAGAACGCAGTTTTGGCTAGTTCTTTGCATGAAACGTCATGACTCAAGTCTTGTGTTAACATGCACAAGTCCAAACTGCTGATACTGTAGTAATCTAATTGAGTGTTTCTATGGATAATATTTTACTGTCAAACACATTATCTAAGGTTTACACCAGTCCTTTTGAAATTTCAATCAGATTTGGCCAATTTATTATAACTGATGTTGCTACATGAAACCTTTTTATTCCAAATAGGCAACTGATTAAAAATGGATTATTAGCATCCATGTAAGCACAGTACTGTCTTCTACTGGGTAAGAAGTGGGGATGTAACGATGCACCCCAAGCCAGTTGAAAATCGATATGTAATGATTTAAGTCGGTTGAGTTGTTAAACAAATCGCGATACAATTGGTTGTAGGTGTTATAATGTATCTCTGAGGGAAACTGACTGTCTTTAGGAAAGTCTGTATAATGCATAATGGCTACCTGGTCTCATGGCATTTATGTACCTGGGTGCACTTTTTAGTGAGACGCGAAATACATACCAATAAGTACATATCACTGCAGTAAAGCTCCGACACCTTTTATTCCTTTTCACACAAATTTACAGAGTTTCGATTAAAAAAGCGTAATTTTCGCACAATTACTTGAAGAATATCATGCTATGATTTCAAAACAATATTAATATGCTGGGAGATTTTAAAAATGATGCTTTTAAATGGCACGGTTGCATCAACAAATACGTTTTTATATCAGTTTTGCATTTGTTAACACTATCGGGTAGGTTTAGGGTTGGGTGTGGTGTAGGGCATATTTTTCTGATAGAGCATTAACTTTTAGCGACAGTCCCCGGATATTTGAATTCTGAACCGCCACAATACATTCCTGAAGCAACGTAATAAAAACACAGCAATACGTACCTATATCAACGCAATACAAAAGTGCCAGGGTTTACGTATTGAACCCGTGTTTTAGCACCACTCAGTGGACATTTCTCTTTGAAACTGCGGTGAAATGTGCAGTAAGGTACGTAAAAACGGTGTTGTACAAAAAGTGCATAGAGGTACATATTTTTATGAGACCAGGTTGCTACCATATTAAAGTAGTGATCATAAGCGGAGCTTACAGCAGCAACCAAGGAAATGCTATGTTGCTGCTGTTCCATAAGCGCCACCTGCTGTCAGAGAGTAAATTTGCATTTTCATTCAGCTCAATTTGCTGTTTTTGCTTAGTGCAGGTATGTTTTATGTAGTATCATTTCACAAATCATATTGATCTTCTTTTCACACAGCCTCTTGTTAAATGCTTGGAGTCTTCACTAATATCTAAGAAGGATTAAACTTGTTGAATTATGTGAGCCCATTTACTTCAAAACCTACAGTATACTCATAAATTTAGCCTCATTAAGCTGTCAAATACATGCAAGGTGGTTTACGTAAACACTTAATGTTTGTGTGAGATCCATGCATGAATTACTTTCTGTCTTCTTTACCAACAGTCTGGGTCTGTTTTCTCTGAAAGGCCCCATTGGCAGGCCTGAAGCCAGAGCATTTCCTGTTGCTCTCTGCTGACAGCTGTGATGAGCCTCAAGGGAACATGTTGTCATCAGTCCCCATGCAACACATTCATGGCCAGGACTGCACACGACAGGACAGGGAGCATGTTTTCTCCCTAGAGGGGTTCAAAATTGAAAATATGAGCTTACATGTTGCCAAATGCCAAATCCGTAATATTTATTTAGAAAATAAGACATTGTGCAGACAATTATTGATCTCTTCTGGCATCATGGGGGAATGACACTGATCGATGATTGAAATGTCAAATTAAAATGGCATTTGTGTTGTGTTGCATGAGAATATCCGTTCCTTAGTGTGTGTGTTTGTGAGATATAGAGAGAGAGAACTGAAAGCGTTTCAGAGCATACAGAATGTCTACAAGTTTAAATCATCTGACATGATAGCTCTGTACCAAAGCCAAGTGAGCTGTTTTGCTCTCTCCTGCCTTCGAAGGCAGCAATAAAGAAAAATGTAAAAAAAATAAAAAATATTCTAAAAGAAATTGTATTGATTTTATTACAAATCAATTGTTAATTAATTTATCATGAGGGGTTTATTGTAAAATAATTAATTAAAACTATTAAAAATATATATATTTTTATTTCACTGAAAGGCTACCAGAGAAGCCAGATGGCCACACGTAGGACGCTCATTCATAAAATGCACACAATCATTTTTTATCTTATTCCTAATATGCTGAAAATGTCCTGTTAATGTTTTTTGTCACATTTTAACAAGTTAATCACATAATTGATAAGCTCATTTCAAAAAGTAGTTTGATGTAACTGTGGTCATCAAGAATATGAAATATTGTGGTGGACAATTTGTAAAATGTCTATAATGGTTACGGCCCTGGATATTAGTCTGCAAACTCTCTTCATGAGCCCTGTGGACTCGCCCAGAAAAATCTTGTCGTAGATCGCAATATGAGGGTCAAACTGAGATTTAGCTTGTGTTTTCTGTACTGATACTCCAAAATGTACTATTCTTAACTTTAAGGCTGAAACTGCATGTGAGAGTGAATCTGGCCTGTGTACTGTTTGTACACACAAAGAAAATGACATATTAGATTACTTTTGTGTACAGAGAGAACAGCATGACACACTTTCAGTGACCTACTCGGTCGTTATGAGAAAAGGAGCTTGGAATCTCCCCTCTGGCATCCTCCCTGTAAACTGCTCTAATCAAATTGTTGCAATGGGATTTGACCTCAGGGATTACTCATACACCACACTAAAATGTAACTGATCTTTGAATGATCCCTAATGACCTGTATGTACATCATGCCTCATTAACTTTTTGTCTTGCATACATATAATGTTGCATTTTCCACAGTCAGCTCTACTGTGTATCATTAAACAATTATTTGGGGTTTTATTCATGCCCTGTTTACTATGCTAATACAGCTAGGCTAAGTGATGACAGGCAGTCAGCATTACAGATAATACAAGACAGACACAAACAGCAACTTCACTTGTTGCCATGGGATCTAGCTTTCTGTTTCAGTCCAGTGGGCTTGCGGCGTTCAGGATTAGCACTACGCTAAGCATGGTGAGGGTTCGTGTGGTGTTAGTTGTCTTACTTGGATAATGATGGCCTCAATTAGCTACACGCTGAATGCAAGTCACCAGCAGTCATCAGGAGACTGCTAATTACAATCATGTAGTCTAGACACACACATTCTGCTGTCATTATTCTGTGTAGACACACACATGCACAATATTACATGGGTGTATCTGCAACTATAGGCACTTTTTGTGCTGGTGGATTTTTAGGAAACATACTTAAACACACTTTTCACACTATTTTTAGTTTATTTAATCAGTCCACTAAAATTGTTTAACATTATATATACATTGTTAAGTAAATTTGTCCACAGTGTCCACAATTAGTGCTGGGCATTTTGAACAAAATTTTATTACGCTTTTTTCCTGACTGTGCCTTTATATTAATCAGAATGCATCAAACACTTGCAGAGCCAATGCATTTTAATCATGATCCAAACAAACATGCTACATTTATCATGAGCAGTTTTTGATGTAAATTAGATTGCATAATTTCAAAATTTTATAGCAAAAACAGTTAAAGAAGTGTGTTATTTATAGATCTAAAGTTTTCCAACCACTAGTCAGAAGTGCATAACAGAGATCTCCTCTCAATTAATGACACTATGTATGTTGTTTAGGCGTATGCCGGTTTCTTTAAAATTCATACCATTCGCATAAATAAAACCAGTTTACCGTTTGAACCGGTATATCACCCAGCACTTATAAATTATGTACTGCTTAATACCTGTATTTGATGGAAATCATTACACATTTCAAAAGTAAAATGGCAGACTCCTTTGTCATGCTAAACATATTTGCTTAATAAAGTTTACATATCCTACATATATATTTACATATCATAATATTTTCACACTTTGACAAACTTAGCTTATGGGAACGACACAGTAAAACCATTGTACTCAAATTTGATATTTGCCTTCATATACAGTATATGTGATATTTTATTGTTTATTTATTTATTTATTGGTGCAAATGGTGGAAATAACACTACAATTGTGGGACAGTTTTATAAAATATAAGTATATAGGCTACACACATCACATTCAGCATAGCATGTTCAGACTCTGACACAATAAAAAGGTAAACCAATATGTTATTTATATACAAACACACACACAAAGTGGATATTGTTTCCAAATTAAATTATTCATCTAAATTTGAATTTATTATATTATCATAGTTTGATAGTTTCCATAATCATATATATATATATATATATATATATATATATATATATATATATATATATATATATACACTCACCGGCCACTTTATTAGGTACACCTGTTCAATTGCTTGGTAACACAAATTGCTAATCAGCCAATCACATGGCAGCAACTCAATGCATTTAGGCATCTAGATGTGCTGAAGACGACTTGCTGAAGTTCAAGCATCAGAATGGGGAAGAAAGGGGATTTAAATGACTTTGAACATGGAATGGTTGTTGGTGCCAGACCGGCTGGTCTGAGTATTTCAAAAACTGCTGATCTACTGTGATTTTTACGCACAACCATCTCTAGGGTTTACAGAGAATTGTTTGAAAAAGAGAAAATATCCAGTGAGCGGCAGTTGTGTGGAGGAAAATGCCTTGTTGATGTCAGAGGTCAGAGGAGAATGGGCAGACTGGTTAGAGATGATAGAAAGGCAACAGTAACCCAAATAACCCCTCGTTACAACCAAGGTATGCAGAATACCATCTCTGAACGCACAACATATCGAGCCCTGAAGCAGATGGGCTACAGCAGCAGAAGACCACACCGGGTGCTGCTCCTGTCAGCTAAGAACAGGAAACGGAGGCTACAATTTGGCTCACCAAAATTGGACAATAGAAGATTGGAAAAATGTTGCCTGGTCTGATGAGTCTCGATTTCTGCTGCAACATTCAGATGGTAGAGTCAGAATTTGGCGTAAAGAACATGAAAGCATGGATCTATCCTGCCTTGTCTCAACGGTTCAGGGTGGTGCTGGTGGTGTAATGGTGTGGGGGATATTTTCTTGGCACACTTTGGGCCCCTTAGTACCAGTTGAGCATTGTTTAAACACCACAGCCTACCTGAGTATTGTTGCTGACCATGTCTATCCCTTTATGACTACAGTGTACCCATCTTCTGATGGCTACTTCCAGCAGGATAATGCACCATGTCACAAAGCTCAAATCATCTCAGACTGGTTTCTTGAACATGACAATGAGTTCACTTTACTCAAATGGCCTCCACAGTCACCAGATCTCAATCCAATAGAGCACCTTTGGGATGTGGTGGAACGGGAGATTTGCATCATGGATGTGCAGCCGACAAATCTGCAGCAACTGCGTGATGCTATCATATCAATATGGACCAAAATCTCTGAGGAATGTCTCCAACACCTTGTTGAGTCTATGCTACGAAGAATTAACCCTCTGTTACCAGTTCGGTTTTTTTAAGATCAGTGCAAAAGACACTAAAAATACTCTGATTTTGGTCACACAAATAAGTGTTATACATCAATCGAAACTGTTAAGTGTCTATTTTTTTGTGTACACTCACAATTATAACAAAACTTTGTGGTTTTGGGGAAAAAAAAAGAAAACGAACAGGGTGCGCTCTCTGTCTTCTCCATCTCCGCAATCTGCTTTTAGAAACACGTCACTAAAATTAAGTGTAACTCAGCAAATACTCAACACAGACATGAGAATTATCTCTATAACATGAGTTATCTATATAGAAAGCTTGAAATGTCTACTTTCAAATGAAGTACTTCTTATAAAAAACAAACATTCTGTGATAAAGTTATCCGTATGAAACCAACACAATGTTCAGTCTGTCCCGTCTAACTCATTATTTTTAATGCGATCCAGCCCCCTCGCGGCACGCACCATTCACATGTAAATAACCACGTGAGCCGGGCGCACATGGAGACGCCAAACATAAACAAAGAGTCAGGAGGAGCCCATCGCAGCTATACTGTTCGTTTCTGGAAGAAGACGCTCTGAGTAAAGGCTGGATTTCCCTCAAAATAAGAACATGAGTTCATCCAGAAGAGGAGATCGATCTGATGAGTAAGTAATGTTTCTTTTTTGCATTAGTTAGCGTGTTATTGGGACATAAACTTGAACACGTTTAGTTGGGGTTTTCCCAAACGACAACATGATGAATGCTACAAATCTAAGAATGTTTAGAAGACTGTTTAATGTTGACAAATAGATTTAATATCGTCCTAAACAATAGCAAGTAGTTTCTCAGATATAAAATACCCTTTTTTATAGTACAAAGTACATCCTTTTGTAGTTCACAGCATATGTGAGTCTATTGCTGCAGAATCATAAGAGCTACTATAAAATCCTACATACTAGGCTATATGACTATAAAATCATAGTTGTTTTTTCTCCCAAACTGTAATTCCAGACTACAATGTTTGAAACTGATGGGCAATTCATTGTATTTAAATTTCTTTCGGTGCCATGTTTTCATGCTCTATATAAAACAATAAAAGTAATATGAGAGTACACTGTAACATGATCAATGCTACGAGTCTAAGTATGTTTAGAACATGTTTATGATTAATAGCCTACTCTGTTCAAAAATAGATTTTTAATAATGTACTGAACAATTAGTTTCTCAGATATAAAATGTCTTTTTTTGTTTGCGGTAGTACAATGCATGCGTGAGTCTATTAAACATTTTTCTTCTTGAATCCATGGAAATAAGTAAATGTCAGGTACTTGTTTCACTTGTTGAACAGAATCTGTTGCAGGAATGACTCAAAGTCTGTTCACATCTCTGTGATTAGATCAGTGTGCACAATAATGTGTCTTTGATCTTCATTATGTATGTTTTGATTATACTGTGTTATAAATAAAATACAAATAATAATCTTTCAATCTCCTCACACTCTCTTGCCTGCCTCAGTCACAGTCACACTGATGGGTCATTAGCAGCCTTTAAGGGAGGACCCTTTGTCTCTCAGGTGAAAATCACTTAATATTCAAGGCCATTACCACTCCTTCGCATATTGGCTTTCGATCACAAAACGTGTCTTTAAAAATTTAAATCAATATATTGTTTTCTGTGAATGAGTAAGCAGAATGATTTTCACATAATTGTGAAGTAAATATTCTAGCCTACAAGACTGATTACTAAAATGTCTTATTCAGGACTATTTAGTGTGGGTTTTATGGCCTTATTTCAGCTACATTTTGTCCCCCAAAACTTACTAACCACACTTTTTTTTTTTTTTTTTTTCTAAAAAATGCAAACATGTACATATATATTAGTATATCATTTTATATTTTCATGGTAAAGGTCTACAACATGTTTTGATGTGATGTTCATATAACCAAAATTAAGAAGTATATAAATCTGTTAGTTTTGGTTAAAGTCAACTCCTGGGACATAAAAGTCAAAGTTGAAAAAACACAAATTTTTATATTGCTGGAATCAATTACTTGTCTTGTATCAGTAAGAAACATGCTGGAATTCCAGGTTTTGCTGCAATCTTTATCACAATTGTCATACTGCGATTTGAAATGGAGTCCAGCAGGATTATTTGATCTCTGTGCATGTGTGGGTGTGTGTTGATGCTCTCCAGCACTGACCTCAGATGGGTTTACTTGTGCTGGCCAGCAGGACACTGAGTCAAGAATGAAATGTCATACACACAATAAATAATTTATTTTAGAGATCATTTTTGAAACACATCCTGAAATGCAACAAACTGACTTTATAGATGCACTGATAGTTTTCTAACCTCTTTAAGGGCACTGTGTTCCTCTCGGTTAGACTCTTTGGCACAGCCAGGATGTGTACAAAAGGGTTAGTCACTCCAGACAGCCAACAGGATTTATGTCCTCTGTCTGGCTGTGGGCACACACACATGCAAACAAGCCATTGGAAAGATAACAGGAGACAAAGCACACAGAGCACACAGTTGATGTGTGTCAGATTAAAGAGGGACTAAGTGACCTGCACTGTAAAGATGCTCCGAATAAGAACAGAAATCTATCTGTTTATAGTCAATTCAGACAGATGTATTGTAATGTTTGATGGGTGACGTGTGCTATAATGTCAAAATAGCTGAAATATTGCAGTACTGGGACATTTGTCATCTCTAGTCAAGTATCACTATCAATTGCTCGGTGAAAAACAACTGCTTATCTCCCAATAGCCCAGGTGGAAACTGCTTCTAGACAGCCCCTGAATTCAAACATGCACAGCTTATCATGACTCCACTTTTGAACAACTGTCACTTCCAGCACTGGTTTTTCTAGGTATTGTCATGTACAAACTTACTTTCCTGCCAAGCACATATTGAACTGACTGTTGTCACAATAAATAGGATACTATTACACAGGTTACAATCAACAGGTTTATTGAGTAGTAGCAGAGGGGAATGAGATGAGCAGAATGTCCAGGTAAGCAGGTGGGGAATGGAAATGTATCTAGGGGCTTATCTGAGTGTGAATGTCCTTTTTCCTTTTCCAGGGGATCTGGAGGTAACAGTGGAGCGTGGCGAACTGGAGCGGTGGAGAACAGGGATAGGAACACTGGAGCAACTGGTAAGTAGACAAAAAGTAAGTGGGTCAGGTTAGTCAACATGGAAAGTTTGAGACCAGACAGTGAGTGAATGGGAGGAGTGCAGGGATATAGTGCTGCTGATTAGTGCAGACAGGTGGCGGTGATCAGAAATCAGGGGATTGGGATCTGGTGAGTGTCATTGGTGGAGACTGTGGTGACTCTCTGACAATAACTGATAAATGGCAGATATTGCAATTCTATCTATACTATTTAATTTTTTACTATAAAATAAAAATAAATAAAATAGTTTTAAATGCTATAACTAAATTTATCTCAGCAAATGTACAGTATGACAATGGATATTCATTTTGAGATTAGCTAAAGAATACATTTAGCTGTTAATATGAGTGTTATTATGAGATGAACTTTCACTGTAAAATAAAATGTTATTTTTTTAAAGAGTGTTTTACAAGAAAATACTACTTCAGGCTTTCTGCTTCTTAATTGCATGTGTCACCTTGCCTTTTATTTTCTCATTTAATTATTTATTACATTTAATAGCAATTTCAGTCATTCCTACACCATTTTAGTGGCAATTAAAATGTTAAAAACATGAGAAATGAGCATGCATCATTAAATATCAGGCAATAACTGATATAATACCTATGCAGTTTGTTTTTAAATGATACAGAATAGTAAATGGATCTTTAGTTTAAATAGAGTCTGAAATGTAATACTTTCTATATTCTATAATCTATATTTTTTTAAGGTCCAAATTACTGCATATATTTTTGTATGTTTTGCCTGCATCAGCATAGCATGCTGTTGCAGTGCATGGTGGGAGTAAGAAATGCTAAAGAATATACATGGCTCCTGTTTACCCCTCAGGGTCACTGTTGAAAAAGATGTTTTCTCTTCTTCCAGACAACTTTCTCCAGTTCATCCTGATTTAGAGCTGAGATGTTCTGAGTGTGGTGTTCGTAGGATGAAGATTTAATGTTTCTTTTTATAGATGTTATATATTAAAAGTTTGAGGTCTCTGATATGTTTTAATGGCCCTGTGGTGATAAAGTGTGTTTGATTCAGGGCAGATGGAGCAGTAGTTTATGTGATTGATTTAGATTCTGTATAAAAGGCCTTTAAAATGCAATAGAGAAGAATGGGAAGGACAAGAATAGAGAGGAAGAGGAAGAGATATTGTTGGCACTCGGGGTGAATCTATTAAGCTTTGCTTAAGAGATATGGAGTCGTTCAATGACGTCAGCACAGTCAGATGAAGATGTGTTGTATAAGCCTCGAGCATTAGTTGTCACTTATGGTAGTTCATTGTGAGATAAAAATATTTACAAGGTGCATGTGCATATTAGCAACAGTACTCTGATTCTGTGTCGAAAATAATAAAATGTCAGCTTAATACACTGATAAAAAGTTGGTGCAGGATTTATGAAAGGAATATGAAACCATTTTCACTCTTTACTAGTTAATTTAAATTATTTAAATTACTAGTGAATTTCACAAATAATATTCTTCTTTTTCTTTTTGTTTTTTTTCTTTGTATTTTCGTAACATTCTGATAGTCTTTGTTTGATTTACAACTGCAAAAAAAAAAAAAAGTTTTCCAGATATTATTACTTTTACCACAGTTTACATAGGACTTCATACATAATAATATATAGCTTCTTTTATATATTAGGGGGTGTTTGGAATCAATTTTGAACTGAAACAAAAAATTGATGTACGTCTTGGATAGGACTTGATTTTTTGGTTCTATCCACCAGTTAATGATTGGATTAATTCAGTTCAGATCTGAGTGTGTGTGTGTGTGTGTGTATACACATTCAGATCTGCATTGATCCAATCACCAAATGGTGGATAGGACCAAAGAACCAAAACTTTAAGGTATGTACGTAGCTGAGAACTATACTGGAGTTAAATTTGACATCTAACCTGCACTGTAAAAAATGATCGTGATTTTAACGGTAAAAAACTGTGAAAATGCTACGGTAAAAACCTGTTACATGGTTAACGGAAAGTTCCTGTAAAATATACAGGGAAAAACCGTAAACTGACGTTCCCAGAATTCCCTGCATTCCATTTCAAATTCTGTTTGAATTTGACGTTTTTTTCTTTGAAATAACTGTTTCTTCTTAGTTTTTTCTTATCGGTTATGTTTATTAGGGTTGTATGTTACATCTAATGTTGTTAAATTAATGTTTATAGCATATTTCAGTTTAATGAGTCTCACCATGATGGTGTTTAGTGCTTGTGTGAATGAGACTGTGCACCTTCTGTATATTCTATTGTTTAAAAGTTGCTTGTGATGGGCTTTGGCTCATCATGTGACTTTCTCATCATCACCTGCATTTGGTGGTTATCAGTGTATTTCAAAGGAACAAAACAGATTTCAGTACTTTAATAGGTTGGTATATTAAGATTATATCAGTTAAAGAAATTACGGTATTTATCTGTAAATTTAAGTTTAAAACCATAAAACCTAAAACGTTGCTACCGTATTTTTTACAGTAGAATTCTGGTAACCACAGCTGCCAGTTTTTTTCCGTAAATTTTACAGATTTGTTTTTTTACAGTGTGCGTGTACTTGTTTAGACTGGAAACTGTTCGCATGTGTCATGAAGACGTCAGTGGAGAATAACGGCCTTTCCTGAACTCTATGAAATTAGTCTGAGTAATCATTCCTCACATTCACTTATTGAAGAAAACAGCGCAAGATGACTGATTCCTCTTTCACATTCTCCTCATTGCTCGCTCGCTTGCTCTCTCTCTCTCTCTCTCTCTTAGAGTGCACTGTGCAAAGTTTGTATCTGACAGCTAAAAGCCTGATGTCTGGTCAATAATTGATCCTATCTGAGTGTTCCTCATGCTCTGGAGAGAAAGAAACCTCTGGCCATCTCTCTCTTATCTATCTATCGCTCCTACCCGCATCCCTCCTTTTCTTGACATTTCTCTCCATGCTTCTCTTCAACCCAGTCTTTCTTTTTCTTCCTGTCTCATTCACTTTTTTCCTCCATCCCACACACATCCTCCCCCCACCCTCCGACTCTTGGTGATGTGTAAGAAAGTGCGTCACTGATGTCGGTTTATTCCCGGCATTCCCTCAGGCCTCCAGTGACTCCTCAGCTGCGCTTTCATTAATGATCCATTACTGACAAACTGTCAATAATCACTCAAACCTGCAGGCACACACACAAGAAGACAATGCTTTCATGTTCTGCCATACCCACTCATGTGCTTGAAGCCCATCTTCAGCTTGAGAACATGAACAAGTGCATGGTTATTTACATGAGTGCTAAAATGTATTTTCTCAGACACGCACCCTCGTGCAATAACATATCCATACAATTATGAAACTCTCACACATGTATGAGTATTCATTACATTTATTAAACATGAACTGTCTGACACAGAAGACAAAAAATAGTAATGTTTACAGAACAAGAATATAAAATACTACAGCAAAGCATGTTAATTGATTGCAATTTTCACATATACAATCAAAAACAATTAACTAGGACAAATCATGCAATTTTGCTGTAAAATACTATGAAAGATAAAGTCTATAATACATATTTTTTTTTATTATATAATACATACTTATACTGTGAAATATTTTTTTTAATTATTGTTGTAAATACAAAAAAGGTCACCTCACAATTAAGTCCTTTTCCTGGTGTTAGTAGGTCTGTATTTCAAGGTACAACACAGATTTAATTAATAAATGTCAATTTTATTATTAAATCAGTTAATAATATACACTGGCAGTCGTGACCAAATGGATAGAGAGTTGGACTTGTAACATGAAGGTTGTGGGTTCGAGTCTCAGGTCCGGCAGGGATTGGAGTTGGGGGAGTGAGTAACCAACACTCTCTCCACCCTCAATACCACGACTGAGGTGAGACCCTTGAGCAAGACACTGAACCCCCAACTGCTCCCCAGATGCCGCAGCATTGGCTGCCCACTGCTCCGGGTGTATGTTCACTACTGTGTCTACATTTGGATGGGTTAAATGCAGAGCACAAATTCCGAGTATGGGTCACCATACTTGGCCACACACCACTTCCCTTTCCTGTTGTGGATGCATTAAATTGATCAAATGGGACAGTAAAGAATTTGACATGGTTAAAGTAATTTCAAATAAATGCTGTTCTTTTAAACTTTGTTCATCATTTGTTCATTTTCACGGAAATATTGTTTTTTAAACACAGTTGTTTTCAATATTGATAATAAAAATACATATTTCTTGAGCACCAGCATATTAGAATGATTTCTGAAGGAAAACTGGAGTAATGCCTACTGAAAATTCAGGTTTGCCATCACATGCATAAATTTTATTATAATTTTCCACTAGAAAACAGCTATTTTAAATTGCAATAATATCTCACAATATTACTGCTTTTACTGTTTTTTTTTGTTTTTTTTTCAAATAAATGTATCCTTGATGAGCATATAGGGGCTTCTTTCAGAAGAATTAAAAGCATTGTGCATCATCACCGTATTTTTTTTCTGTGGAATTTTTGGCAACCACCAAATGCCGCCGGTTTTACCATAGGCATATTAATGGTATTTTGTTACATTGTATCTAAACAGCAGCCAATATGTGTGGTCTTTATTACTTACTGTTATCCTTCTTTTCCAGGTGGTAGGTGTAATTTGAGCCCCCGTGCAGGCTAATAGATCCGCCCCCTGCTGAACTCATCACGCCCTTTCACCTCTGTCTCTAAAAAGCAAATCGACAAGCTGCCAGTTTCCATTTAATGGCCAGTACTGATATTTACATCATTTCATTTAACCAAACCCATCCCTCACACACCTCACAGTTCATTACCTACAAGAAACCAGCTCTGAATTAAACATAGTTTACAGTGTCGCTGACTCACCATGCTTGCAGCAAGACAAGGTCATTCTAACCCTCAGAACCGTCAATTATTTAACATCTTTTATAATCATTCTCTGTACATGGCATTTAATATATATGCATGCATTAATGCTGTTACATCAGAAGAGAAGGTCTGTGACAGATTACATAATGCACATAAAATGGTCTTTCTAAAGGAGGTTGCAGGTTTGATTGTTTTATAATTGTTGCATAATCACAAGAAAGACATTGTACACAAAAGGAGAGATTGTGTCTTATGGTAATAAATGTCACAATGTGCGAAACTTAATAAATCATAATCCATAAATAAAGGATTTTCTCAATCCTTTAGCACATGATCTCATCAGAGGAAGTGGAAAAAGCACCATTTACGTAAATTATTCTGATCACAATATGAGACAATATGCTCTAAAGCAGGGATCCCAGCAGAAACAAGTTAAATTGTGAAATTCTGAAGTAAAACTCATGCTAATGACACATTTTTTATTGTGAACATACAGTATTTATTCATCTTTCTTATAGTAGCCTACAGCTCCAAGACATTATGGGATTATGCAGTTTCATGTGAATCATATCAAAACTCATACATCCTTCATAGAGGTCTTGAGACGTGCTTTTATAATATAAAACATGACGATCATGCGAGACACTGAGAAGTGGTCATAAAACAATTAAAGGGATAGGTCACCCCAAAATGAAAATTCTGTCATTAATTATTCACCTTCATGTCTTTCCAAACCTGTAAGAACTTCGTTCATCTTCAGAACATAAATTAAGAGAGTCTTGATGAAATCCTGCATAGACAGCAAAGCAACTGACACGTTCAAGGCCCAGTCCGGAAATCGTTAAAATAGCCCATGTGACATCAGTGGTTCAACCTTAAATTTATGAAGATATGAAAATAACTTTATTCAACTATTTCTCCTCTTCTTAATGACAGAAGTTTCATTTTTGAGTGAACTAATCCTTTAATAATGAGCACAGTAGAATGGAAGTTCAGTTTGAATTCGCATTTCACCGTTTCTGGGTCCAAACGCAGGTATCAGATTCCAATAGCAAACAACAAATACTGATAATAAACACTCACAGAAGATTATTGGAGTACGTTTTACAAAAAAAAAAAAAAAAAATGTTCCTTTTAATTCAATGTTACTTGCCATTCCTCTGTAATTATTTGTTAAATTCAAAATTCAGATTTGAAAGGAATATGTTTCAAAGTAAATCTACACCAATTTCTTTTTAGTATAATGCTTAAAAATCAAGAAAGTTATTCTACTATCTGAATCATTAAAAATACTGGTATTTGGGAAACAACTTAACATATGGATACATAGTGCTGCAAGACAGGGAAAAAATGGTTTTGAGAAACATTTTAAAAGTTAAACTTCTTATAACTTGACACGCCATTTTTAAAACGTGGTGCTAATATGTGAGACTCTTAAAAACCAGACAGTCAAAGATGTCAGTCTATCACATGTTTACAGAGATTCGATTGAAAAGCAGTGCAGTGGAACGATAAAATCTCTTTCTGTCTGAGCCGGCCCTTAGAGGGATGTTGTGTAACCATAGCAATCTCTTCTTGAGTTCTCAAGCTACCATTAGTCACTGGTAATCAATGAGCTGTGACATAATCTTAAGTGTGTGTGTGTTTGTTTGTGTGAAAGACAATAGTGCTGGTTCTTTTCTGACATAAACTTTATCACTTTTTAGCCTGTAAATTTCTGTCCATCTCACTCAGTCATTGCAGTTTGTTTGAACACAAAAATAAACTCCAATCTCATATTCTCACAAATATTCTCCTTCCTAAAGTGAGCTCTGTTCTGTGTGATGTAACCCGTCTCTTCGTACAGATCCATAACCGCAGCCTACTGTCAAATGAATAAATAAATACCGTCCTCTCAAAACAAAGCATAAATATTCATTCATTGATGCAGCTTACATAAGACTCTCTAAGCCACCCGACACTCATAGATGCGTGTGTGCTATGATGAGAGACGTTTGATGTCTTTGAGGTTCGCTCTCTCTCTCTCAAGTGAGTCATAGAGATATTCTGCTGCAGGGCTCACTAAGGAACGGCAGGTGGCCTTAAGCAGTCTCTCTCTCCATCAGTCCAGATGTCCTCCTGTTCACCATTTTGTCATCCTTCTCTTTCTTCTTTCTGTCCATTTTTGCGTCAGTGACTCTATCCGTTTGTAGTTTCATTCATCCTAATATTTCCAAATGCTCACAGGTCAGTTAGGCTACTCTAAAAGCTTCGGTGCACCGGCAACCTTGACTGTCACATTTAATAGAGACAATTTTCTGACATGATCATCATTTACTGACTGTAATTCTGAAGAGACCCCCCCCCCATACTCTATTTATTTGTCCAGTGGGTTGTATTTTGGTTTAGTGCACCTGCATCAGATATAACATGAAATGCAATTCATCATAAGGGCAATATCTTATTCTCCTTGTGCTTTTTCAAGGACAGGACTTGTGAAAGCATTTTATTAATCCAAAAGAAAGTTTTCGGAGAAAATACAAACCCAAAGTTTAAGGCAGTTAAACTTTAATGGTATTTTCTTTAATCTTTCCAGCTTTTTAAATTGACTCGTTCTGAGACTGAAATTAAAATGTTCTTGACAGTGAGTTTCAATTCTAATAACATTTTACATTAAACAGTTCCTGGATAATAAAAGCTTCAAGCTTTCCTGTAGCTCAAATAGTAGAGCATGGCGCTAGCAACGCCAAGGTCATGGGTTCGATTCCCAGGGAGAGCAAGAGCTGATAAAATGTAAAAACTGTAACTTGAATGCAATGTAAGTCGCTTTGGATAAAAGCATCTGCTAAATGCATAAATGTCAAGAACAAACAAAGAATTCCTGAACTCCTGACATTGAGAATTGCGTTGCAGAGTGCTGTTTGAAATTGCAGACAGATTCTAAATGATGCTTTTGCTCTTGAGTGCATGATACTGGTGAAAGGTCATTACAGTATTTTATTCTTGTTTGGATGTAGAGGTGTATGGTCCCTTCAAGCCAGCAGAAAGAGGTGAGGCAGAAGGCTTATCGCAGGAAGCTTTAAATCATCTCGTGGACAGAAACGGCTCTGCTGGATTTACAGAGAGTCAAATATTTACACAAGGTATGCTCTGACCCTCTGTCT
This sequence comes from Barbus barbus, assembly GCF_936440315.1. Classification (NCBI taxonomy): domain Eukaryota; kingdom Metazoa; phylum Chordata; class Actinopteri; order Cypriniformes; family Cyprinidae; genus Barbus; species Barbus barbus. The sequence continues at coordinate 15,373,351 of NC_136742.1, read as the reverse complement.
CTGCTTATTTTATTGCCTTTTTTAAACTTTCTTCCAATTTTTTTCTTTTTTTGTGAGCTGAAATGTTTTAGATCCTTCCTGTGTAAGACACAGGGGAAGCATTATAAACTGTTTTATTACATATTTTAGAGGAAGCCAAAATATTTATCCAAGACTCCAGAGATATTTGAGGGGATGTCCAAGCTGAAAAATGAATGACAATTTTAGGACAGTTTCCATTCGGAAAGACATTTCCATTATCATCTATCTTTTGTCACCACTTCTTTGCTTCTTTCCCCTCTTCTCATCCTTGCCAGTTTGTCTATGAATGGCGTAAACATGATTGTAGTGGGAATAAAGTTGGAATAGAACTGGTTCCAGAGAGAAGGAAAAATAAGAAGGTAATGTTGAGGAGATGAGTACAAGAGATAAAAAGGGAGAGAAAAAAAATAAAACAGATATGGAGAAACTATCAGGAGCCTCAGCCACAAGCTCACTTTCTATTCCATAATGCCATAAATAACTCCAGTATAGCCCTCCAGTCAATGTAACCAGAACAAGGAGTAAATATGATACTTTATTTATTTTATTTATTTACTTTTATTTATATGTCTATATATATATATATATATATATATATATATATATATATATATATATATATATATATATTAGTACATTTTCAATTGACCCTTTCAGTAACATTTTTTTATTAATATTCATTGTTGTGTTGCTTTGATACCTTGATACATTCCACCCCCACCCCCATAATTATTTGATGGATTGCATATATTTATAAAAATAGAAAATAGAAATAGAAAACTTATGTAACATTATAAATGACATTACTGTCATCAATTTAATGCATTGTTGTATCCTTGCTGAATAAAAGTATTTTCTTAAAAAAAAAAATATATATATATATATTTATATATATATTGAATATTATGATTATTATTTGTATAATTATTATTATTTAACATGGCTTTCTGAACACATTCCTGTCTACCTTAGAGGAATAAATAAACATTGCTGCCTTATTCTGTGATATAAGGAGACACATTCCCCTCCCCAAAACACACACTGCCTGCCATGAAATATGCATTTATAATTCACAAAGAAAGCCACAGAAAGTAGAGTGCATCTCGATTTTTGCTATTTATGATACATCTTCTATTGAGATTTATGTTAAGATACCATTTTGTTTGTGGATGACGGTGTGCAGTAAAAATAACTTACTAATGTCATTTGTGAACCTAATGTAGAAAATGACATCAGGCAGGTAAAGTCACAGCCTGCTTGGCAGGCCAGAATCTGCTTCTATGAATAATGAAACAGTGTGTTTGCATGTGTTTACATACAGTGCTGGAGAATGTGAATGTACAAGTGTGGAAAAAGACTAGTTATTTTGTGAATTCTGAAGCATTGAGACAATTACAAAAGACAACCTGTACAAAATGCTCTTTTCTTTCTTCTGTCCTTCATGTTTTTCCTCCTTCATTACTCTCTGTCTCATTTCCAGTTGGTGTTCATCAATTTGCAATTCTAAAGACCCTCATGCTTTTTTGTTAAACTAATATTTGTCATTCTACCAACGTGTATACACACACAAACCCACCCACACATCTGGAGGCTTATTATACAGACTCAAATCTCCTCTTCTGCGCAGCATGTTTTCTAATAGTTACACAAAGATCTCTTGAAGTAAACTGTTGACAGCTATTAGTCCTGTTTATGTGGGAGACGCAGATTGTGTATCCCAAAAGGACAAGTTAAAAGCACTATGTTCATTTATTCATTCACTCACTCACTTAGTCTAATGTAATGCAATTTCTGTTCTCCTTTTTACAATCCAAATTTTTCCAAAGCAGCTTTACAAGGGAAAAAAGCCCCCAGTGAGCAAGATAAAGGCAACTTTGGAATAGTAAAATCTAAAAAAGATGTTTAAACAGATGAAGAAGTAATTTTGGGAGGAACTAAGAGTCACTCACTCGGTCATTCATATGCTATTTCCTCGAAAATGTACTCTATAATTCTTACTTTTATAGTTCTTTCAAATAGAGTTTCTGTGCAGTTCTCTAACCATGGTTATCTTTCAGTTTTGATCTTTCGTAAGGCTTTTAAGTTCAGAAATGGCAGTTATCCTAAAAACGTCAGCTTCATTTTTTTTGGTCTCTCTCTTCTCAGTGAATGCTGGAAGCCTCCTGTAGTTCTTAGGTACTGTGGTGCCATTAGTAATCTACAGCTGAGGTCTGGAAATAAAGAGAAAGACACAGACAGACAGAGAACTCAGAGAGACAGACCAAGACTACAAATGAAAAGATTTCCCTCCGCTATTTTTACTTAGTGCTTTTCACTTGAATGTCTGTATGTGTGGCTGAGACTTTCAGATTGCAAAAAAGAATACAAAGGATGCTAGCTGTGAATACAAGTGCCTTTGCTTCAGTGTTTAAAAAAAAAAAGAAAAAAAAAGTGAGCTGCCATCATGTTATATCTGGTCATTGTGAATTTATCTCACACATACACTGCCATTCAAAAGTTTGGCATCAGTAAGATTTTTAATGTTTTTTAAAGATGTTTCTTCGGAAAAAGCAAGAATTTTTTTAAAAGATTCAGCTGGGAGAACATCTAGCAACTAATGAAGTTAATTGACATCAGGTCTGTAACATGATTAGCTATAAAAGGGATGTCTTAGAGAGGCAGAGTCTCTCAGAAGTAAAGATGGGTACACTCTCAGAAATATGTAAAGGTACTAAAGCTTTCACTGGGGCGGTACCTTTTCAAAAGGTACACTTTTGTACCTATTAGGTTCAAATATGTACACTTTAAGTACTAATATGTACCTTTAAGGTACCAAAATGGACCCTTTAAGTACAAACATGTACCTTTTGAAAAGGTACCACCCCAGTGACAGCTTTTGTACCTTTATTTCTAAGAGTGCAGAGGCTCTCCAATCTGTGACATTCCTCAATGTCAAATTGTAAAGTTTTGCAAATCTCATCTACAGTGCATTATATCATCAAAAGATTCAGAGAAACTGGAGAAATCTCTGTGCGTAAGGGACAAGGGCCCTTGAACTAGAAAGGCGTAAGTGAAAAAATTTTACCATAGTTTGATCTGACTTTGTGTACTGATTTCAATTGTTTATAATAAAAAATAATAATAATAATTGTACACTCATGGATGGCAGTACTTTTGCTCATTATGAGGTTTCATTTTATATAAGTATCTCCATTTTGTCAGGGTTTCTATGAGCGAGGACTCAAATGCAGGATTAGAGTTGACAGTTAACAAAACAACGGACAGGACAAGAGATGGTGAGGAGGGGAGAGAACACAGTCCAGACAATAGGCAGGGAATGAATGACGACAGGCGGCCTAGGTGAGCGTCCACAAAGTCCAGTCCAGGATGACAGACAGCCAGAGAGCAGTGAAGGCAGAAAAGCTGGAGGCCGGAGATTATCAGCAGTGGCCAGACACTCCACACTACTCAACTCCACACTAGTGATGTCACATGCTCGGCACAGGCCTAACAGCGTGGCAGACCCATGGAGAGGACCGGTAGCCCAGCCTGCTGGACAGGACAGAACAAAACGAGACTAGACTGGGGACTGACGAGAGACTAAATCTACAAACAACAAGGTAGGGAATAAGCAGTCTCACAGGACTGATAAGAGAGCAAACAAACACTGACATAGCACAACGAACAGACAAAACAAGACGTAAAGGGAGAACAATATAAAAGGACAGGTGAACATGAGGAACAGGTGACAACACTCAGACAAACAAGGAGAGAACGAGAGGGACATGTGACAACACTCAGACCAACGAGGACTAAACAAGGGGGCGTGGTAATGGGTAACAAGGAGGCAGGACAGGAGGAGCACATGGCAGACAACAGCCAAGACAGAGCCATGTGCTCAAACACAAAACAAACATAGAAAAATGAAACATAGACAAGACAGTGAGGGCAGGATCCTGACACATTTCACCAAAAATGTCACTTACGTCCTTCTGGTTCTCACCTCTCGATAAGTGCATACGGTATGGGCAGCTCGCAGGTTTTGGAAGGCACTATGAATGCTGAAAGGTATATAAGGAGCAACATATGCTCCCCTCCAGATGACGTCTATTTCAGGGAAGGCCTAGTGTATTTCAGCAGGACAATGCAAAACCAAATACTGCAGCTATTAAAACAGATTGGCTTCGTAGTAGAAGAGTCCGGGTGCTGAATTGACCTGCCTGCAGTCCAGATCTTTCACCTACAGAGAACATTTGGCAGAGAACATCATTAAAAGAAAAATACGTAAAAGACGATCACAAACTCTTCAGCAGCTGGAAACCTATATCAGGCAAGAATGGGACCAAATACTTCAAAACACCAAAACTTCAGAAACTCATAACCTCAATGCCCAGACGTATTCAAACTGTTTTGAAAAGAAGAGGAGATGCTACACCAGGGGTTCTCAAAGTCTACATTCAAAGGTCCAAATCTGAATTTTCATCAGTGTCAAAGGTTCGGAACAATTGGTTATTGCAAAACGTGTTTTTAATAAACATACATAACATATAACAAATAAACACTCATTTAAAAAAAAAAAAGGTTCCCTTTGCATTCAAAATACTTTAATAACAAGTGCAAAAGTGGCAAAACAATTAATTTAAGTGTCAGCAGTAGAAGTCGACCTATAATGTTTTTTCTCTGGCCAATGCCGATATTTAGAAATCAGGGCAGCCTATGGCCGATATATGATGCTGATTTTTGGGCCGATTTTCTCTTTTTTTCCCTTTATATCAAAAGAGAGTTTGCGTAAATGGTTATTGCAGGGCACAAGATAGTAATAGTAGTAGCCTAATTCATAGTAATAATACATGGCTCAAAACTTAAGCACCTTCTCAAAACAGTTCTGAAGCATGCTTTTTTGTTTATGTTTGCTGACAGACACCAGTGTTTCCCGCAGACTAGCAAATGCAAGTTGATTCTCTGCCAGCAGGAGGCGCTGTTGGAGCGTGATATATAGCTGTTTCCCTGGTAACAACTGTAATCAAATAAGCACTACCTTATCAGCCATTACAGGAAAGACCAAATGAAAATTGGCATCAAAGCTTTTCTGAAGAAAACGGACGGTTCTTTTAAAAGATACATTCATATAAAAACACCCGCATTTTATTTTTGAAATGCGCAGTGCTCAGTTTATTCAACGAAGTATAAGCCTTTTGGAAAATCTATTTGTAGCGGTCAGTTTTGATATTGTGACAAGCCGCCACAAATAAATGTATACACTGGGCACTGCTATATGACAAATTGCCATAATATAAGTGATAACAAAACAAAAAAATAAAAATATTAGCGGTGAAATGTCGCCCGATTACGTCAAACATCATACGCTCACTGGATGTCATGATGACAACAAATGTCATGAAGGAAAAGTTTCAATATCTCGCCTGCAATTTCGGACCTTCTCCAAAAAGACATAGAAAAATAAGAATAAATAAACAAATGATTTACAAGTTTAATGTGCGTTTATCAAAGTAGGAAATATAATTAGTGTTCTTGAAATATGAAATAGAAGCGGGTCCGGATTGAATTCCCTCCGGGTCCGGATCCGGACCGGAGTCCGGACTTTGAGAAGCACTGTGCTACACCATGGTCAACATGCCCCCGTCCCAACTATTTTGAGACCTGTAGCAGGCATCAAATTTGAAATGAGCTCATTTTGTGCATAAAATTGTAAAATTTCTCAGTTTGAACATTTGTTATGTTATCTATGTTCAATTGTGAATAAAATATTGGCTCATGTGATTTGAAATTCTTCAAATCAGTTTTCATTTTATTAAAATTTTAAAAACATCCCAACATTTCAGGAATTCGGGTTGTAAAATAACGTTTTTCTATTTTAATACACTGTAAAATCCTATTTATTTATGTGATGCAAAGCTGAATTTTCAGCATCATTACTCTTTCAAAAAAAAAAAAAAAAAAAAAAATTACACATACACTGCCATTAAAAAAATTAATTTGCAAAAACTGTTTCCAATATTGATAATAAATCAGCATATTAGAATGATTTCTGAAGGATCATGTGACAATGATGCTGAAAATTCAGCTTTGCATCACTGTCAGTCATGTGTCATCTGTGTCATGTGTTTCCCTCTTGTGTCCATATTTGGTTTGTTTCCTGTCCTTATTTAGTGTTATTATTAGTTAATTCTTGTCCATCTGTGTTTGTCTAATTATCTATGATTATCCTGTGTAATTAAGTCCTGTCTGTTCGGTTAGATTTGGTTTGGTCTACGTGTTTCTGTGTGTCTGCCCTGCCTTGTCTTGCCCTGTTTGGATTTATTAAAGACTGTTTGATTTGAGTAACTCCTTGTCTCGTGTTCCTCGTTCCTCCCCGATGTGTGCACCGTGACAATCACAAGAATAAATTATGATTTAAAGTATATTAAAATAGTAAACCATTATTTTAAATTGTAATAATATTTTATTTTATAATTTTTTTCAGTATTTTTGATCAAATAAACGCAAACTTTGATTAGCATAAAAGACTTCTTTAAAAAAGATTTAAAATCTTTCTGATCCCAAACAGTAGATTACTTGTGACTTAAAATCTCACAATTATGACTTACTTTCTTGTAATTGTGACTTTACTGCTCAAAATGTGACTTTATATCTCACAATTGTGATTTTAAAATTTCTCAATGAGACAATCTCGCAATCACAAATTTATATTTTCCATTTGTGGAAATTAGGAATCTCAAAATTGTGACTGTTTCACAAAGAGACTTTAGAACTTGCAACATGACTATTTGTTATTTTAAACTTTTATTTTAAAAAATTTAATTTAATTTAATTTTAAATTTTAGACATTTTTTTTTTCTTCTGTAACTTTTGAATGGCTGTCAATAGAGAAAGTTGTCCCATAATTTATAACTAGACCTTGTTAAGCAGTCAAACTCTGACCCCTTGGTTCCTGCATGCTGCATGCTTGAAAACAGACCCTCCTGATAAGGGATGACCAGGCTTAGAAGATGCTTTTTTTTTTACCCTTGAAAAATGCCATGCATACCCCAAATAACGGTTTACAACAATTAACTTTGATATACCTTACATCCACACACATACACACTCCAGCCCAAAAAACAAACACATCCAGACATATTCATAATATTCTGATTTGTCTGAATTAAGCAGTGTCATCTGTGCTTCTGGAAAATTTAATCTAATTTACATGACAGTGATAGTCAGTGTGTGTATGTGTGTGAGAGAGTGAGAGAAAGCGGGTTCCTTATCTCAGTATGGACAGAGATTTATTCAAGGCTTTGAAATGAGACACAGACTAACACAGACTTTCGCTGTAATCCTCTCTAATGAGAGGATGAATTTTCTCCCTCATCCAAATGCTTCAATGACAGCTGAAGGAAGAGCTGTAAATGGAGAAAAACTGAATGGATTTTTTATTTCAGCTAAAGTCTCTTTGATTCATCCCAAGGAATCATAGACAGTGAAAAAGAATCAAACATCATAATCATAAGAAAAAAATCACATTATACATCAGTCAGTTCCTGCCCTCCTTTTTGATTGGTCAAGATCCAATTGCGATCAATACGTATACATGCACATCAAGCTTATTATTTATTTATTTATTTTAGGTGCTGTTGAGCCTTAACTTGTTTTTACATCATGGATTTTACAAAAAAAAAAAAAAAACTGATTGTTATGAATAATAGTTTCACTGAAATCAAACTTTTAAAATTGCCATTAACACAGACGTGTTTTGTTAAAAATTAGAGATACGTATCTTAAAGGTTAACCTTATTTTAGCTTTTAATTAATGCTGTGCAATGCAAAAACATGCAGGGCATGTATGCAATCGCCAAACATGTCCATTTAATGCATTTTTACATAGAAAAACAATGAAAAAAAGTCACACAGTGGACTGCAAAAAAACACATTCTGTGTGAACGGAACCTTAGTGTTTGTATCACTTTCATTTCATTTGAACAATATTATTTTTGGGCTAAACTATTCCTTAAACTCTTTGTTTTTTATAAAAGCAATAGCACACCACTGGGTTGTTATTCTGAATATCAACATTCAAATGAAAGATACTGTTTAACAGTGTGTTGACGTTGATTTGGTTACATTTATCGCTTTGTGTAAATGTGTGTTTTGTCGACAGTGAGTCTCATTGGGCCCCTGATATGGGTTATGACTCAGGCGCTGGTCAGTTCTGTCACTGGAGAGCCATCATTCACAACACTGAACAGCTTAGACCTCGCCATCTGGAGCCTGTTACAACACACTTTACCTTTGTCTTCCCATTGGTTGACCACTTCACCTCTCTCTAACCCCTTTCATTTCTCTCTTTTACGCCATCCCATGCTGTCTTTCCATGTCCGTCTGCCGTTTGCCTTTCAGCCTGTCTGTCTCTCATTCTGTGTGTTTCAGCAGGACCACATGTATAAACATTCTCCAGCATCCATTATGCAAATGAAATGGACTAAAAATGCCTGCATGAAAAGAATAGTGGAAATGTGTGCAGAGCTGATGGAGAAAAGACATCCAACATTGACTAAAAAGGCACTGTGCATGTGCAAGTTTAAAGGGGTCATATGATGCAATTTCTTGTTTTCCGTGTCTTTAGTGTGTTATGTAGCTGTTTGTGCATGTATACGATCTGCAGAGTTACAAAGCTCAAAGTCTCCCACAAAAGGATTTATTATATCTAAAAGAGAAGGCTGATCCAGACCGGGCTAAAACGCCTCATTAAAACACACCCCCACATATCTACATCATGATGTGGAAATATTTGCATAATGCCACCCAAATGTTCACGCAAAGAAAGAAGGCTTGTTTCAGTAACCGCAGTAGTGTTGATGCTGCCATGTCAGGGAGACGATGTGTGTTTCTATGCGAAAGCAAAAGCACTTCATTTGGCCTTCCGGACGTAGATGCAATTAGGAATCATTGGTTAAGATTTGTTTAAAACAGAACAGCACAACCCAAATGTTCGAATTTGTGCAATGCATTTTATGGACAACAGTTTTGTGAACCTAGGTGAGTACAAGGCTGGCTATGCACGAAGGCTATTTCTAAAAAAAAATGGGTCAATTCCGGCTTTGCTATGACAATCTGGCGCTTCTGAATCAGCTGTAATATTTTGTTATTAGTTTAAGTACTTGCTATTGGCTGTTCAAATGCGGAATTTTGCGCAGACGCAGCCGCATCCTGTGTGTGTGTGTGTGTGAGAGAGAGAGAGAAAGAGAGAGACAGGGTCACATCAGCTGTCTTAACTGTGGCTTGTGTGCTGCAAATACATACAAGCATCATCATCGCTGTGTCTGTCACGCGACTCTGTTTCCCTTTTGGGCTTGAACTGATGGTAAAACTAAGGACATTAATTAACTGTTTTTATATTTACTTTGAAAGCTGAAGCTTGCAATTATGATAAGGGGCGTTACACTTCCGACGCTGCTTGTGGTGTTCAGCCAGTCACAATGCACTGGGCCAGCGGGCCAATCAGAGCAGACTGTGCTTGTCGAAAGGAGGGGCTTTGTAGAAAACTACACATTTGAGAGAGGCGGGGCATAGAGGAACTACAATAATGTACAGTATTTTTTACATTAAGCATGTCAACATATTCTGTAACACCAAATACACAAAATAATGATCTTTAAAATAGCATCATATGACCCCTTTAATAAAGTAATAACTAGATTGTCTCGAACTGCATAAATAAACTTTTACTATTAAAAACTGACATTTGGCCATAACCTGTTTTTACAGGGACATTGCGCACATGATTAGTCAAATAAGCATCCATTGCCTAACTGAACTTATCTGCATATTTTCCTTGAGAGAAACACAAACCAACCATGAAATATCCATTAATGCAACCCCACAGAGCCAGACCGGTTGTAACTGGTTATTTTACCTTAAATTAGCACTATTTTGACACCATAAATCTGATATTACAGGATAAATGGCTAACATTACATTGCAAATGTTAAAGTTTAATATTGGAAACTGGAGTATGAAGTAATAAATTGCTTCTGAGAGCTTCAGTGTAACTGGGTTCTGTGGACTCTTATGGTGAAATACTTAATAAAAACTGTAAGTGCTGAGCACAATCCCTGGGGATGAATTTAAAAACAATATCATGACAATGGTTTCCCCTCTTTCCTCTGGCTAAAACACTTCTAGTTGTTTCTCAACATTGGCAGCAGTTCCAGACCACATGGTCCACAGCATGGTCCAGATGTTGGGTAAAGGCTCACGGCTCAGATCTCTGGAACAGACAGTGACAAACATATGTGATGCCTAAAAACTGGTTTATGAGCTGCCATCATGTTTAGATTATTATACAGTACTTCACAGGTGATTTCAAAACTGCATGTGTTGGATACTTATGTGTAGATGCTGGCTTTAGTTTAGTTCACACAAACATGACTTCATAGCACTGCTGAACTCAGTAGGTTACAGTAGGTCACAGTGGCTAATAGTAAGAGTGAGAGAGGGGACATCACATAAAGTCGTCACTCAAGGTGAGGGGTCAACGTTGTTACAGACAGAGAAAGGAGACGTAACAGTACGTTACTACTTCCCTACCACCTATACAAACAGATCACATCTACAGTAAACAAGCATCACATAAGCAAATAAACAGTGGACATGCAAGAATTGAAGACATTTTTTTTTCCATGTGTTTATTTACAGTTTGTAAAAGTTTAAAGTCTTTTTTTGGTAACACTTTAGTGACCAATTCTCACTATTAATTGGTTGCTTATTACCATGCATATTAATAGCATATTGGCTGTTTATTAGTACTTATAAAGCACATGTATTCTGAGAAACACTTTATTTTAAGGTCTCTTAACTAGTTGCTTATTAGAATGCATATTACTAGAATATTAGCCATTTATTAAAAGTAATTAAGCACATATTAATGCCTTATTCTACATGACCTTATTCGATATCCCTAATCCTACCCAATACCTAAACTTAACAACTACCTTACTAACTATTAATAAGCGGCAAATTAGGAATTTATTAAGGGAAAAGTCATAGATAATAGTGAATAAGTGTTCCCTATTCTAAAGTGTTACCGTATTCTGCATGACCATATTCTACGTCCCTAAATTTTTACTATCTTACTAAGCAGTAATTAGGAGTTTGAGGCAACAATCGTAGTTAATAGTTAATTAAAAGCGAGAATTGAACCTTAAAATAAAGTTTGACCCTTTTTTTCCCAGTAAAAATATCAGAACATCCTTAATCCAAAATAAATGTAAATTAAAAAAAATATAAATTTGTCTTACTTTAAAACTTTAAATAATTTTAATTTACATTTTCATTTCTGTTTTATTTTAAATTATTATTATTATTTTCATGAAATACATTTTAATTGCTTAAGATAATTTAAATAAAATAAAATTCATGATGAATTACATCACATTATAAAGGTTTAGATTTTAAATGTTCATGTTTTAAATGGCGGCTAAGAGGACCCGGTCGTAGAGGCTGGAGCGAAGGATGAGGCCATGGCCATGAAGACTGCCTGCCATGGCCTCCAGAGCTCCCAGCTCCGCCATGGCTCCCCGGACTATCCATCCGCCATGGCTTACTGAGCTCCCTGCTCTGCAATGTCCTCCTGAACTCCCTGTTCCGCCAGAGTCTCCCGGATCGGGTCCCGCTCTGGAGCCCGGTCATCCCTGTCTGTCTCTGTATCCTGTCCTGAGGGGCCTCCAGAGCGCCCACCCCCCTTCCCCGTTGGATGGTGATAAGGCACAGGATGCGCCTTCCAGGAAGGGGGAGTAATGTCACGTTTATGGTCTGTTTTGTTTTCCATGTGTTCTATGCTCTAGGTTTTCCCTTTGTTTCTTTATGCCCTTATTTGGTCCTTCCTGTTTCCTGTTCTCGTTTAGTGTGATTATTAGTTCATTAGTCTTCAGCTGTGTTTTCTTAATTATCTAGTTTCATGCTGTGTATTTAGTTCCTGCCTGTTTAGTTCTTAGTTCTCTGGTCTACTTGTTACGTTCCCTGTGTTCCTGTGTGTCTCAGCCCTGCCTTGTTTTACCCTGTAGGATATGGATTAAAGAATGTTTATTTAAGTTAATTCCTCATCTCCGTTTTCCTTTTTCCTCCCCGCTGTGTGCACTGTGACATTTATTTTATGCAGTTTCTGAAGTAAATGTATCTACTGTAGCTTTAGGAATGTTTAGATATTTTGGTGACCCTTTATAATGCACTATAAAAGTAGATTTATTGCATTAATTATGCCTTAATGCACCTTATAATGTATTGGATTTAATAAATAATTGTTAGTTTTAAAACGTATCTATTCAGTAAAACTGTAAAAACTAATTCATTGTTACACTTTAGTATAACACATTAAAACACATACCAATATTTTTACTGGAAAGCAGAACCAAATAATGGTCACACTTTAGTTTGGGCACCAATTCTCACTAATAAATAACTATTGAGTTTGACTATTCCCTCAATAAATTCCAAATGTTCTGCTCATAAATAGTTAGTAAGGTAGTTGTTAAGTTTGAGGTAGGATTAAGGGATCTAAAATATGGTCTAAAATATGGTCATATAGAACAAAGCATTAATATGTGCTTTATAAGTGCTAATAGCCAATATGCTAGTAATTTGCATGCTAATAAGCAATTAGTTAATAGTTTGAATTGGTCGCTAAACTGAAGTGTTACCCAAAATACTTGCGTCTTAAAACATACTGTTGAGAGGATGTGTGAGTGTGAATCGTCTGTGTATCCTCGTGTTAGTTCATATGTCATCATTGTTTGCTCAGAGATTTCCCGTATCTTCTTGTTCCAGAGGAATACTGTCAAGCTGACACCTCTGTTAAAGTGTTCAGTATCAGTGTGAGTGAGATATGGAGAGAGTGAGTGTTGTGTATGTATGATTCTGTGATGACAGATCTGCACACTGGTCATTCACCAACTGAGGTAAACACCCCATTAATCTTGGGTTGTCAGGGTAATGACCCCATGACCTCTCTGGGCTGTTGCAGAGTTGTCCCACATGGGTGTAATTGAACATAAGCCTGCTGCTACAAGATGAGAGGTGAACCTTGGGTAAAATACCCAGTAGCCAATTAGAGCCTGAGAACATCTAGAGCAAGGCGATAAGAGTTCACTTATAAATACTATGAGCTTAATTTGAAGTAAATTGTAGAGACAAGCAGGCAATTTATGGATGAAACGGCCAGCATTTGTACCTGGTTATAAGACACTCTAAAGGTTTGTCACTGGGCTTTATGACCGTTATGTTTGAGATGTGTTTGTTTGTGCACACACTCACACATAGCCACAGTTTTGGCTGATCTTATGTGTTCATATATTTATGGACCTTCATGAATTGGTTTCAGTCTCCAAGTCTGACAGGTAACTTGTGTATACAAGGAACATGTTTTATCATCTCCTTATTTTCTTTTAGAGAAATTTGCTGAAAAATATCCCCAGAAGTTAGCTAAATCAAAACCTCCTGACAGACAAAAAAAAAAAAAAACCCTCCATACAGGCTTTGTTTGATATATTCAAAATATATTAACTTTGTATTGATTGTAATGTTGAATAATATTTTGCTTACTTATATCAACAGGTTTGCATGAGAGGTTTACGGTTTAGCAAATACCACCACCTTCATATAAAACAATTGCATCTGTGAATTATCCTCACTAATGTAACGAAAACCAAAATGTGTTTGTCTGTATCCTGTGTGTATACTGCCTTCTGTCTGGTGTAGGGAGGTCATAGTATTGGGGTTTAGCTTTGCTTTCTCCTCATGTCTCTCTTGTGTAATGATAAAACATCTCAGTGCTTGTCAGTTGAAAACAATGACTTTAGCAGACTCTCCAGCCCCCTCTGTCTCTGAGCCAGGACAGTGGACTGCCAGCACATTCATAAAAACGCTGTGTTCGGAATGCTAAACACAGAACAAGCTGCTTCCAAATGAATCGCAGACCTTACGCGTCTCTCTGAGGGATACGCGTATGGCTGTTAACTCAGCCTTTTCCAATCATGCTGGGCGGTTCCACCACTTCTAGATTCTTTAGAGGCTGTGGGGAATCGAGATGTGTGTCATATGCAGTTCTGACCAGCAGTATGTGGAGTGATGGGTGTTCCAACTCAGCTGTCATGGGACGCCGTATGACTGATTGGCCAGTCGGCCTGTCTCTGTGTTTATGCTGTCTTGACCTTTAACCCTGAAGGGTCGAGGTAAGGTTAGTTTATGGAGTATCACGATAGATGCTGACCATGAGACTCAACACTGTCAGAGACAACTGACAAACCAACAAGAAAAGAGAGCGATAAAGGGAGAATGCAAAATTGAGGAGGACTTAGATAAGTGAATGACGGTGTATGTAATCCGAAATTAATAATATTGTGGGAACATAATGCAAACAACATAATTAGAAATTTTAGGAAACATGAATGACAGATATTTCACTTTATCCTTATTTATGTTTTAGTTTTATTAATATTAGTAATTTAAGGTAACTTTTTTAAAATAAGTTAAAGTTTTTCCATCTAGCTTGCGTCCATTTTGCAGCTTTAATTTAATTCACAAAAACATGTTTGTTTTAGTTAACAACAACACTGCTATTAAAGTTATTTTGTAATAAAATGTCCACATTAGACAGCATTTATTTAAGATGTGTATATTTTGTGACAAAAAAAAATATTTCTTTAAAAATTATATATATTACTGGCCCCAAACTGTATTATATTAAATATTAATTTAGGAAATATTAACTAATAATGTAAGATCAGTGTAATATTATAGCCATATGTTGCAATAAAAAATGAGCAACTACTGATAAACTGCTCTGCTAGCTGATAATTTGTTTAGCAAGAAATTATGCAAAGAGAAAGACCAAATTCAAACTGGATGAAGTGTTGTTATTGAGGGAATTCAATCTTTTGTGTATATGCAGAAGGTATTCTGGCAACATTTTTGCTTGTTTGGTCATAATGTTGCAGGTTAAGCTTAAGGCAGGAAGTACTGATCATAAATCAGTGGGTTATCACCGACTGGAATCAGTTACTCTAGTCCAGGCCAGCCAGCGACACAGACCCCCCAGGAAGGGGATCAGACGCAGCGCACATTTCATCTCATCAACACTGAGAAAGAGAGAGAAATACAAGAGAAACTCATGGCCGAAACGATTCAATCAGATCAGAGATATGCAGTAGAAGGATTTCCTTTTTATTAGGTAACCTAATAAAAAAGGAGGAAAACTGGAGCTTAGGACTGTAAGAAAGGAGAAAGGAAAATAAACTGAGAAGTATGAATGTAAAATATAAAGACTATATGCTAAAGAAATGCATGTGGCCAAGTAGGAAGTAGGACAAAAACAGTCAAAAAATAAGTCTAATGGAAATTTAGAAATTTAGATGCACTTTCATTAGGAACTTCTGTGCATGTGTAAATGAATAATTTGCATAATAATGCTAATGAGCAACGAGCATGTTTGGACATTATCGCCATGCCTTGAATGTGCCAATGTGTTTATTTGTGTGTGTGAGCGAGAGCATGTTAATGAGCGGTCTTCTCTTATCTTCTCTCTTGGGTGTGTTGTTTGTAGCTGTTGTACGTCACCCATCCCTGGCACTTGAGACCAGACCATCTCTCACCGTCTCCTCGTCTCCACAGTGACCAGACGGCTGTGAGGCCACTGGATGGAGGGAGTGCAATGAGCTGTCTTTTTTCTAACGAATAGCACTGCTATCCTGTGAGTGACCTGTCAGATGTGACAGGCGAGACGTGAGGGATTGTTCAAAGGTAAAGTTTTAAATGGCATGCAGAAATGTATCTAAAGGAGACAGACACCAGAGAGGCATGGCTATCATGGGATAGCAGGACAGTATAGACTTATCTCTGTAATGAGAATAGAGAAAGAAAGGAGGTGGAATCCCAAAGAGTTTCTCTGGTCATGAAGATAAGGGACATCAATGTTGTTGTGCATGCATTTTACAGCATGGAAGGCTTATTGTTAAAATTGTTTCCCTTTTGTAGCTCATGAGACTTTGTCTCAGATGTTTCTACTAAAATTCTTGAGATCATTGATTAGATCATTGATGTACTTTTAGAGAGTTTTAAACTGGATGTGGATATAGCATAGCCCATTTAATTTGAAAAAAAAGAACAAAAAGATGAGAAATGCTGATATTTATTGGGAATGCTTGGGGCTAGCGGGGAACGGATAGAAAACTGCTCTCAAAAACAATCATAAAATAATCAATAAAACTGAGTTATAAGTAAATATAAAGTCAAGGGCAGCAATACTTCAACAAAGTTGTTTCTACCTCAACGCAAAAAAATAAAAGGGTAATTGTGAGATTAAAAATGATAAGGAAAAGTAGTCAGATTGTGAGATATTAAGTTTAACAAATCGATTGTGAGTTGTATTCAAAATTGCATTTCGTTGCCACTCACAACACCTCTCCCATGGCCTCATGGGATAGTAAAGTGTCCATTAGATGTGCACTCTGGAATTTCGGCAGATTTAGTAGGTCGGTCGTCCACCTACTGTTTTTTGAATGCTATAAAAACTGGCTTACTCTTTTCACACACTGTCACCTACTATGAAGGAAAGTGTGCATTCACATGCAGGTAGTCACGTTGTAAGATATAAAGTTGCAATTAGCCTACCTTGTTATTCTTCCGGGTTTCCATAAATAGGCCTACCTGAAAGCACAATAAACAGAAATTATCTCTAAGATGCTTCATTCAAAATCAGAGTAGCTACATTCACCAGCTCCCACAGAAATCTTGTAAATAGCCTACCCAAACATAAGTTTTTCTTGTCTGTTCTCAACTATGCCATTATTTTATCCCTACAACTAAAGACTTATCCATGTATGTCAGGGCTAGCTTTAAAAAACAGCCATTAAAACACAATTAAACATTAATTTGCAGTTGGTACTACAAAGAACTACTTTTGCATTTTTAGGCATTTAGTTGCATTCCAGAACACCGGAAGTTCCACTCAGCGGAAGCATCTTTCTCACTCATCGTGTTTTATAATGCTATGTAGTTTTACCCCAAAATATGCTGCTCTGAAACTGCCAAATTCAAGAGTATCCTATTTTTGGAGCCAGTTCATTCGAGATGCTACGCGAAAACAAAGGTAGGCTATATTATATACAATGCACATTCATTAGTGGTTAAACTGAAAGAGGATTGTTGAAGCGACAAAAGCTGCATTGTGACCGCGGCAGGTCCTCTCTATAGGTTACATCCTCCACGGCTCATCTTTCCAACACTATGAAATAGAAACCTCACAATATCTGGCTTAACATGGGCTACAACTTTGTGTGTTAATGATACAGATGTTAAAGATTGCTTATCCGATTAAATAGACCACTCTCATTACTGTCATTAGCCTGCTTAATTTGCAGTAGGCCTAAATGATAATTTTTTGTTACTGAGATGTATTAATTGAAATAAAATGTTGCTGAGTATGAGAGTAGTGATTTGAGAACCAGTCATCTGTTTTGTAAAGCTGGACAAATGCTACCAGATCATCTGTGTCTATAAGTGGGATAGGGAAAGCGAAAATAAAAAAATATATATATTTGAGAAACTGACGCTTCTCCAGTTACCACATAGTACTTCATTCATTATCTATGTTTATTCCTCATATGTACCGATAGGGGGCAGTATGTGCCACACAATGAACTTGCTCCAGTTGGAAGTACATGAAACTGCTCACTAAACTGAGTCCCTTCACTGTCATTTGTCTTTTGAGATCATCCTTTAGTGAACAGTTCACAAAACAGTGAATAAAAATATACCGTTTACTAGGGGTAGAGAACTAGGCCTACATTTAAGCACTCATTCATTACATGTGCTTGTTTTGTGGAGGCAAAAAAACTTCTTGAGGCAATAATTAATGGACTTGTATACTTTACTTATAGGCCTGTCTCTCTCTAAAGCTTTCCTGAGTCTCTCTTTTTCTTTTCTTTCTGTTTAATTACCCTCCTAACACCCCCACATCAGGGTCAAGAGTCTCTCCCTTTCTCTTTCTCTCTTCACCTTCTAATCTGTTCATCATTATAGTCTTTTTTGCCAGCCACCACCTACTTTAAAGCAATCTATTGTTGTGAACTGTCACAAAGTATATCTTTGACACAACTGTCTACATTATGTCTGGGAAGACCACATGCGTTTGCAGTGTTATATTTTTTTTCCAAGATGAACCCTTCTTTCTTTTTATATTCTTGTGAGTCTTATGCATATTATTGTCTCTCTGAGTGTGAGAACGGAGAGATAAATGGGACATGAACCTATTTACAGTACTATTGTAATTAGATAAACAGGCCTCTAATTTTAATATAATAGAAGCCCTGACTGTAGAAAACCCACACAGCATTCATTACTGGTCTCAATCAGTCATGAAACATATCAAAGCGCCTGGTGTCTGTGATATAAGAACGAGTCATTTGCTTCACTGTTGCCATTGAATTCATATTTGGATTTTGAGTATGATTTATCTCACAGCACATGGAAGAAAGGGGACTGAGCCCTTGGATAAAACAGTTCAGACAATGAGCTTCACATGTTGCTTTTGTATGTGATCTACTGGCAGGCTTTTTTTGGTGTAGGGTAAATGTAGATTTGACATTTGTCTGGGTGAACGAGCAGAGGCCATAGGACTCACCTCTCCGCCACACACCACAAAGACAGTAACACACACACACACACACACACACACAAAAACACATGCTTCAGCAGATTATGACCGCTAATCGCACTTTATGGCATGCTGCCTCTGGCCGAACACTCTCACATTCACTTTCTCTCTGATCTCTCATTCTTCTTCTGTTGCTGCTATACACACACATACAGCTGGACGCTGGCCAGGCATCAGATCACTGTCAGTTCAGCTGAACAGAGTGAATGAATTCAAGATGAGAATTCTATGGGCATAATAACAGTGGCCGCACTCATATTGATAAAAATGGCAGTTGACACTTTTGTGGTATACAGTGACTCCAAAAGTATTTGGACATTAAAATATATGAATGCCATAGCATTAGATAATATAATTTTTTTTTGGGGGGGGGGGGGGGGGGGGGAGATAGCACAAGCACACTTAACACTCTAACAAAACATTTCAATGAATGTGTTTTTAGAATATTTAGTTTTTAAAAAAAACTACAAAAAAACAATATAAAGTATTTATTTTTATTTGTTCATTCATTCCACTCAGTTGATATTTTGTTTTCTAATGCACTGAAATTCATACATTTTCAAGTGTGTATTTTATTTCATTTACATTTTCAAGTACTTTTTAAATAATAAAAAAAGTAATTACAACAATCTTTGAAATTTTAGTTTTAAAATGAACTTTTTTCCCAGATTACACTGATACCAAGAAAAACGTAAATCTTGACATTTTATATGTAGTAAGAAAGATTTTATTATTTACTTTTTTGTGCATTTTCATTTACAATTTTAACTGTAAATAACTTTTTTGGCCAATTGTTTGGTTTTCTAATGCAGTTAAATTCATGCATTTCCATTTTCAAGTTTAAATCATATTTAAAAGGCACATATTACTACGCATTATTGGTATTAGTACCTAAAGTGTACCCACTTTTGAAGCTTTACTGCCCTGTGACAGTTTTGTACTTTTTTTGAGTGTGTGTATGTATGTATATACTTTGGTTTTGCTGCTGATACCACAAAGTTGCTGATGGTCACTGTTTCTTCTCACAGTGATGAGAAGCATAAATCAGAGAATCTGTGAGTCTTTTTTTTTTCTTTTTACTGTGGTTCTTGCTTTTTGCACCTCTGAAGTGGTTTTGAAAGAGGGTTTGCCTTTTGTGTCAGCCAAGTGATTCCAACATTTTTTTCTTCTAACCCTCAGACACTAAAAAAAGCAACAACACAAAAGCCTGAGCTTCAAGAGCATCTCCAGACCACAACAAAACAGCAGTAAGTGCACACACGTATATTTAAAACTTAAATGCTGACATATACATTGAGACTCACACAGTCACTGCTTACTATAGAGTGACAAGCTCCCTGACACACATGTGCCAGAACTGGTAATGATTCGGGACACATCACACAAGCCCACACATTACTTTCAAGCACACTGATCAGAAACAGGCCTTTGTTACACAGACATATAGAGGCATGAAAACAAAGCAAAGATTTGGCCTCCTTCTGCATACCCTTAATGTGAATTAGCATTGAAGAATTTAAACACAAGACTGTTAAAGTGAAAAGTGAGAACAAATATTCAAAACATTAATCATGAAAACATGAATGAATCATGGAAGTATTATGAGCTTATTTTGTTCAGTATGATAACTTCAGAAATTTGACAATTTAATATTTTTATGTCATTTTTAAGCAATCTTCAGAGATGCACAATATATGTGTAGCATTTCAGTCAATGTTGTTGTTTTATTTTGAATTCTCATTTCCCCTTTTTTTACATTTAGATTAAATCTTTAAACTAGGGATACATAAATTAGTACCATAAAGGTTATTACCTGATATTTAATTACACATTTTTACATGCTGATTACTTTTGCTGTCATCTAACACTCACTGAAAGTTAACCTTTAAAAACACTAAAAAATGTAATAACATTAGCAAATCTCAAAATGAATATCCATTTTTCATACTCTATAATTTACATTATAATTTTACAGTGCCTAAACTCACTTAGTATTTAACCTCTGTGCTGTCCTGAAAGCCCTTTACCTAATAATAACATTAACTAGTAATTTGGGGAAAAGAAAAAACCCAACATGAGTGATTTGGCTGGTTTTAGTTTTTAAAGCTCTATTTTAAAATGAAATATTAATATATTATTAATTTATTTAGTTAGAAATATTTAATTTTCATTTTGCCCATGATAAATCATCAGCCTCATTTTTAGACTCTTGTATGTCAAAATACTTTTCCTCACTAGTGCACCAGTTCATTTTACACAGAAAAAAATTAACACAAAGCATGTCTAAAGGAGTTTTTATACACTTCCCATCACTTTCTTGCGCCTGTGAAAAAATAAGTCTGAGAATTACTGCTTCTCAGCATCTTTAGTAGTGCATCTCTCTTCTAAAGCAAAGCTCACTGTAAAGGCAGCCTGGGGTAGCGTTTACACAGCACTAATGTGCATGAAATAGAGGATTAGGTTTCGAGGTGGGAGGGGAACGGACATCTCAGTGCCCAGTGGCTGCTGTGCCGTGTTCATGTTCCTCATGGGAAGGCTTAGCCTAATCGCCCTGCTGTCGCACCGGCCCCCCAGGGCCCCTACACAACACCCAGGGGCCCCAAGTCTTTAATAACAGGGTTATGAATGTATTTGTCTTAATGCTCCACTACTGCTGGTGTGTGTGGGTGGCAGAGAGGAGGGAGAGGGAAGACGAGAGGAAAGAGAAGGGGAATGGTGCCGCTTTTGAATGGCAGAACTGTGTCCAATTTAACGGAACCACTTTAAGCCGATTTTTTCGGGTCACATCGGCACCAATGAGGGATTAACTTTGTTCACATCAACGCCAGATCCCGGCCTCGCCACATCCTACATCTCCCTCTGAGGAGAAAAGGTCCACAGTGGCCCAATTTGTACCAGCCAGGGAGAAGAAAGAATAGTCCATCCTATGAAGGACAAAAAGAAAAATTAGCTCAGTTTTGCTGCTTTTTTTTTGTTGTTGTTCAGTCCCTGTCCCAGAGAATTAAGGTTTTCCCACAAGGGATCAAATGGATGATGAATACTAGTGTCTCTGATTCTCCTTTTCTGTCCTTCAAAAGAAGGAGCTTGTTCTCACATGCATCCACATTTGAGTGCTGTGCAACAAACAGGTGGTGTTAGTGAGAACAAGTGTGTTTATATGTGATTGCCAGCATATATATTCACAGTAAACAGGTGTGAGTCTGACAGTCTTTATGTGTCTCAATAACATTAATGGCTTTTCCGTCAATTTCCCACAGTGACGTGGCTTCTACCCTGAGGCGGTTTGCACAGATTCAACAGCATTTTCATTTGTAAAACACCAATTAATCATAAACACCATTGCAAGTGCGTTTGTGTAGAATCTCTGAGGAAATTCCAATTGTCTCGAGTTGAGTTGTGTATATCGTGTTTTCCATTTTCTCCTGGCTCATTCTCGCAATGTTATTATTCATAATCATATGAGTAAACAAACTCCCTGAAAGCTGCATAATTAATGCTGGCCTTGTCAGCTCCTCTGGGCTTCTCTCTAATCTATTTTTCTAACACACTCTCATTATGAACATAAAAGACTGAATCAGAAATGTGTCAGAGTAGAGTATATGAACAGACTCGTACACGCAGTCATGGTGTTAAAAGAGAGGAGGAGAAAGAGTCAGACTGAAATATGTGTACTCAAGCTCAGCATTGTAAACAACAAAGCTTAATGATATTTACATGCAGTAAATATTAGTATTCAGACACTATTTGCACAGACGAAGTGAGAAATGGGTGGAAAAGTAAATTCCAGAGTTCACGTTTTTTGAATACCTTTTGCAAATGAAGTGACAGTATATGGATCAGTGATCTAATTTTTTGTCCTATCTCTTAATTTGTTCACAAAAACATAAAAAATTAATTCATACATACTAAAGATGACCCCTGCAGTTCTTATCAGATCATTTGACCTTTTTACAGTAAACTCTCTAAGACTCAATAAAAAATATTATGAATTACTAATGTATAATTGTGTAAAAAGAGTACTTTGAAAATATATATTTAAAAACATCTTTGAATATAATAATTGTACATTAAATGTGTAAGGAAAATGTTATTACTTTTTACTTGATAGTTAAACTTTTTTTAAGACTAACTAAGACATTTTACAGTCATTTAATTCAAATCTTTCTTGAAAATGTTTTGTAAAGTTTTTCAAAACTCATTTATAAAACCAAAATAAATATATAGAGTACATATTTAATTTGTTTTCTGCATTTTTAAATTATTTTTATTTTTCTTGCTGACAAGTCAATCAATTGTAAGTCAAACAAATGTTCACAGTTAGTCAAATTTATTCTGCTTTTAATCTTTTGCAATCTGAATTACTGGTGATTTCTAGAGATGGACATGCATAAATCAGGGCCCTCTAGACAAAGTCATTGTCCTCTAGTTTTTGGGTTAACGACGCAAGGTCATGTGTGGCCCCACTGCTTTGGTAACATTTAGAAACAAGAAGATCAGCATTTTCCCTCTTATATTTTAAATGTGTAGATTTTTTTTTTTTTTTTTTTTTTTATTTTTGCATTCAGACATTCTGGATGAGTAGAAGCTGAATAACTGAAAGAGACTGAGGGAGTGAAAAGAGGAAGATGAAGCATGAATGGATAGAGACATTCTGCAGGTGCAGTGGAGGAACACATGGGGGCAACAGAAGAAACACATGGGGGCAACAGAAGAAACTCATCATACATATAAAATCAGATTCATGTCATAACCTCTGACTTTTGGATGGCTGCAGCTGGAATGGGCGTCAACAGTTTAGCCAGCCTACAATCTAGTTCCGGGCAGGTCCTGATTTAGCTGCTCTCTGATTGGCTGATTAAATTGGAGAATCCACAGAGTGGTAGCTAGATTAGAATCCTCTGCATCTGGGCAGAGAAGAACATTGCAGTATGTGTGGGTGACAGGAAGGAATAGAGACAGAAATGTACAGTCATGGCTAAAAATATTGGCACCCTTGGTAAATATGATCAAAGAAGGCTGTGAAAATTAATCTGCATTGTTAATCCTTTTGATCTTTTATTTTAAAAATTCACAAACATTTCATTGGATAATAAGAATTTAAAATGGGGGAAATATCATTATGAAGTAAATGTTTTTCTCTAATAGACATTGGCCACAATTTTATTCACCCTTTATGGTACCCTTTTATTCAATACTTTTTGAACCCCCTATTTGCCAATTTAACAGCTCTAAATGTTCTCCTATAATGCCTGATGAGGTTAGAGAACACCTGACAAGAGATCAGAGACCATTCCTTCATCCAGAATCACTCCAGACCCTTTAGATTCACAGCTCCATGACAGTGCTGCTTCTCTTCAGTTCAACTCACTCATTTTCTACAGGGTTCAGGTCAGAGGACTGGAATGGCCATAGCAGAGCCTTGGTTTTGTGCTCAGTGATCCATTTTTGTGTTGTTTTTGAGGTTTGTGTTTGGATTAATGTACGGTTGGAAGATCCAAACATGGCCCTTTATAAGATTTCTAACAGAGTCAGTCACTTATTGATTTTGTATCTGTTGGTATTTGATAGAATCCATGATGCCATGTGTCTAAACAAGATGTCCAGGATCTCCAGCAGAAATATAGGCCCACCGCATCAAAAATACAGCATTATATTGAATTGTACACATGGGGTACTTTTTATCCCTGTGTTCACCAAACCCATCTTGAGTGTTTGCTGCTAAAAAGCTTTTTTTTTTTTTGTTTCATCTGACCATAGAAGCCAGCCCCAGTCCCAATTCTCCAACTGTGGTCCTTGGAGAGTCTTTAGCCACTCAAACTCTCCTTCTCACTGTGCATTAGGACGATATAGACACACTTCCTCTTCCAGGCAGTTTCGTAACATTTTCTGTTGATTGGAAATTCTTAATTATTGCCCTGATGGTGGAAATGGGAATTTTCACTGCTCTAGCTCTTTTCTTAAAGCCACTTCACTAATTTGTGAAGCTCAATTATCTTTTGCTGCACATCAGAAAAATATTCTTTGTTTTTTCTCATTGTGATGGGTGATTATATTTCTGTGAAACAGGAAGCCATGGCTGGATAATTTCATGTTCATAATCACCCTGGAGTGCTCAAAATTGTGAATATGAATGGGAACATACTTCAAAGATATTTTACTCATAAGAATTTCTTGCGGTGCCAATAATTGTGTCCAACGTGTATTTGAGAAAAACATTTATTTCATAATGATATTTCCCCCCATTTTAAATTCATATTCTCTAAGGAATGGTTAGATTTTTGTTAGATTTAAATAAAAGATCAAAAGGATTAACAATGCAGATTAATTTTCACTGCCTACTTTGATCATATTTACCAAGGGTGCCGATACTTTTGGCCATGACTGTATATGAAAAAAGACATTCATAACTCATACATGACATTAAGAAAAACTAGAAAACCACCGAGGTCACCATTCACACCATAACTGCAACCAAAAATTACAGAGTGACTGACAATGGAGGGAAAAACAGGGACAGCAAGAGATATGTGTGGAAAAGATGCCTGGAACATTTCATGAAATTAACATGCAACCTTTTAAATTATTGCTCTCACTTCATGCAAATGTAATTTGTGAATGGTTTATTGGCAGCTAATCCCACTGAGGCTTATTTAGTGACCTAATTCAATTGCATAAAGGGATGACTTAGTACATCCAGGTGCATATTAAGAGATGATGTACATTCATCATTAAAATAAGCCCTGACAGGGCATTATAACACTTTGAAGGTTTTATTTTGTGACAATGGCTGTACATTATCCAATTTATTATATGACAGCTTGTCAAATAAATGAATGGGTATTGTTCTGAGTTTATTTCATTATGTGAGAAGAAAAAGACTGCAGAGGGATATTACACCTAAAACTAGAAAAACAATGCTCGTAATCAGTCATTTATTCAGATTAGTAGCCTATTTACACACACATATATATATATATATATATATATATATATATATATATATATACACACATACATATTTGACCTCAGATTTAACGGCTTCATTTTGATTGGTCAAATCGTAGGTCTAAGAACGATGCGAAAGACCAATCAGAATCAAGCAGAAATGTCAAGCCCAATTAAACTTAGCACATGGCTCCTCAATTTTTTTAACACAGTTGGTTCTCAGCTTTCAAAAAAAAAAAATAAGGTATTTATTATTTTATTGTTTATTTAAACATCATCATTAAAGGGGTCATACGACGTTGCTAAAAAGAACATTATTTTGTGTATTTGGTGTAATGCAATGTGTTTATGTGGTTTGAGGTTCAAGAAACGCGCCTTTCTGAAACGTGTCGATTTTTACAATAAAACCCATTATAAATGATGCATTTGTTGCATCCAGTGGGGATATAATTACTGATTATAATGACTTATACTGTCTTTTTGCACGTCACATTGCATCGCACCGCGTAAACATTACCATGTCTGCATTTGTGATCAGAGAAATGACAAACAACAAGCACTACTCTACACTGCTCAAAACTCACGTTTGAATCGTCAGTGGCAAATTCTTTAAATAAGAAAACGTACTTACAGGCTCTGAGTCAGAAGCGCCAGACTGTCCTTGCAAAGTTGGAATCGCCCCCCTTTATAGAAATAACCTTTCTTCACAGCTGGCAGGCTACTCCCAGGTTCAGGAAACAGTCCTCCGTAAAATGCGCTGCACACACTCTAATATTTGGGTTGAACTGTTCTGGAACAGTTTTGTAAATACAACTTAACCACTGATTTCTAGTTGTGTCCTCTTTTGGAAGCCCAAACAAAGTATTTTCGCTTTCACAACGAAACACAGCATTTCCATGACATGACACCGGCAGCAGCAACGCTACTACAGCGAGGATAATAGTTCCGCCTTCTTTCTTTGCGTAAACATTTGGGCGGTGTTATGCGAATCTTCTCACACTGTATAGTAGACATGCGGGGGGAAGTTTGAATGAGCCATTTTAGGAGGGTGTGGTCGAGTCTTAACTTATCTCTTTGATAATTATCTCTTTGGTTTTGAGAGTTTAGTCTTTGTAACTTCAGGGATCTTATCTATGTACAAACTGCTTGTAACACCCCAAAGAGAAAGGAAAAATTTAAATCACATCATATGACACCTTTAAGCTCTGGTCTCCTTGCATAATATATGACAGTAACACCACCAGACTATCACTCCTTACAATCACAGTGAAAATCGCCTGTCACTAGTGCTCACTCAAAGAAAATAGCGCTCCTGGAATCAAATGTTAATGATCTTTGTTATTATTTTAATATGCTATTTTCTTTCCTTCCATTTTCAGGCCTGCAAGAGAAGCTGACAGGTCTCCTGAAGAGTGATGGCTATTTCACATACAGTGTTACTGGCACGAGCAAGTCCACCTGTGAGTGTTTTCTGAGGAGAGGATAGAAAATACAAGAGGAGTGGGTGGTCACCGTGCTACTGGGTTTGTGTGGGTGAGCGTGTGTGTGCGTCTTGGTGAACCAGCTCCCATGCTTGGTAAAAATCACCTAATTTTTCACTTGAGTGGCTCTCTTTGGGCATTCCCTCCCTCCATCGACCCCTTCAGAGTAAAATTCCTCTAGTGAGTGTGAAGACTGCACTCGCAGTGCCCCCCACTCCCCCAGCACACACCGAGGGGCATTGAAAATGCATTAACACCAAATCAATGGAAAACAGTGGAAAAAAAAGCAAAAAGAGAGAGGACGAAAAGAAATCTCCTTAGCAACATAATCTAGATGGCCTCACGAAAGGAGAGGGGAGAGTGAAAAGAAAGGGGAAAAGGGGAAAAGAGAAAGGGGAGGGGGTAGCTGAGCATTTAGTGCCGAATAAGAGACTG
Organism: Barbus barbus; assembly: GCF_936440315.1. Lineage (NCBI taxonomy): Eukaryota > Metazoa > Chordata > Actinopteri > Cypriniformes > Cyprinidae > Barbus > Barbus barbus. Next base: position 15,345,781 of record NC_136742.1, on the reverse strand, counting down.
AACACTGAGAGGTCTTGCACACAGACAGCGACAAAATGGAGAATTAACACAAGAGAAACTGTTCCTATTTAACACCAGGGGAAAAGCGACTATATTAACACCCTCCCATTAGGGGGCAGTGGGAAGAGTGGAGGCTGGGAGGACAGGATAGACCCCTAAAAACACTCTCCCAAGGGAACAGAGAAAGTCAGCAATAATTGATCGTGTGTGTGTGTGTTTTAATTTTTTTTTATTTGTTTTCTTCCTAATAACGTATATTTTCTTATATACTGCAATGTCTTAATATGTAAGAAATTATTTATGTTATTCAAATTGGCTTATTACTTTAAAAGTGTTATAAATTATATTATATTATATTATATTATATTATATTATATTATATTATATTATATTATATGTGACCGTTGACCACAAAACCAATCTTAAATCGCACGAGTACATTTGTAGCAATAGCCAACAATACATTGTATGGGTCACAATTATCCAATTTTCGTTTATGCCAAAAATCATCAGGATATTAAGTAAAGATTGTGTTTCATGAAGATATTTTGTACATTTCCTTACCATAAATATATCAAAACATAATTTTTGATTAGTAATATGCATTGCTAAGGACTTCATTTGGACAACTTTAAAGGCGATTTTCTCAATATTTAGATTTTTTTGCACCCTCAGATTCCAGATATTCAAATAGTTGTATTTCGCCCAAATATTGTCCTAACAAACCATACATCAATGGAAAGCTTAAGTTATGTATAATTCTCAATTTTACAAAAATTACCCTTATGACTGGTTTTGTGGTCCAGGATCACATATTATATTATATTATATTATATTATATTATTATATAAGAAATATTTTCATATATTTTTGCTTACTTTGGATCACTTTAAATGTCACTGACTTAATATATTATTAATGCATATTAATGATGTCAGTGCATGGTGTGTGTGTGTGTGTGTGTATGTATGGTTAATCATCTAATTTGTAGTATATGCAACTCAAAGTAGACATATATTCTGTTTTCCTGTTTTGTTATTGTTATTTCTTCTCAATTCAGTGTCTACCTTAAGTTATGAGAGCTTGGTATTGAACGAGTCATTCTGATTATTAGTTAAATCAGTGAAGGACATTTGAACTCCATTTCAAAGTTCAGTTCAGCGAATGTCCAACTAAATTTTATTTAAAAATCGCTCGAGCCATGAGACCAGCCACCATGCTGCTCACTAATGGACAAGGCAGAGAGTGCAAGACAGAAGGTAGATCCATCATTTTGATTGGGGACTGATAAAAATGCTTTACTCTGTGGAAAGAAAAGGAAGGATGTATTCCACAAATGTAGGTATTCCCAATTCAATTAGTTTGGTGGTGGACACTGGTTACCAATCTCTATGTAAATGACCTTTGACCTCTACTACATGATCTGGTCAATGGTGGGAGGGTTAGACTTAATTAGGAGGTCATTAAAACCTGCCCCCTGCAAGCCATTAGCTTTATAACTGCCCACACACATACCCATAGCTGACCCACGGCTGTAATGAGCCAGTTCAGGCAACTTCATCAAGAAACGTGTTGGATTCTTTCCGTATCACAGCATCTGCACAGATCAGAATCGAGGTCTAATATCAATAAGTGAAGATTAATTTGATGATATTGTTTCACATCAGTTGCTTGAATCCTGTTATTAAATGATGAAGTAACATGTCATTGATTGATGAAGTGGAATCATGCGAAGTGAAATGTCAAACTAGAATCATATTTTTAAAAGGGAAAAACACATATTTTCCAGCTGAGTGTTTCTGGAGCGTTCGGGTCATTATTTTCTAGGGTGCATTAAATTACTGTAGCAAAATGTGTTCCCATGCTCTCTGCCAAGCTGAAGTAGGATAAAATGAAGAATAAATTTGCACGTTTAGCATAAGAAACATTGTAAACCTTTATGTGCATGTTTATAAAGAAAAAGCTAAAAGTTGGGCAACCAAATTTGGGGTTAATGGGAAAAGCAATGGCGTTAAGGTGAAGATTTCCTGGCCGAATGGGAATCTGGCACTCAGAGAGCCCATCTAAAGACTGAAAGATTAAGATAAAACAAGGGAGACTGAATGAGAAGGAGAGAATAAGTGAGAGTCGACAACTTAATCTACAGAGGCATTAACAAAGACAGTACAAAGGCGAAAGGAGAGAAAAAGGGAGAGAGAAAAGGGCCAGAGGTTAGCGAAGACAGAGAGAGATGGAAAAACAGCGAGAGAGAGACAAGGCGTAAAAGAGGGAGAAAAGAGAGCGACTGATGTAGATAAACAGTGAAGAAAAGGAGCGAAAGAGAGATTAATAAAGAGGCAGAAGTGGAGAAAAATAGAAACTGAGGGAGAAAGAAGGGACTCCAGCGACTCTCTTTGTCCCGATCGCCGATTTCACACCGACACAAAGGGCTCGGTGGACGTTTCATCCTTTCATTAACGTTTCTCTGGCGTTTATTCAGCGTTAGTCTGTGACGTTATGAAGTCAGCCCCATTCAGGCCACATTATAAATCACCTCCGCTGCTGCAGAGCGTGGCCAATCGGCCAATTACGCAGTGTGGCCGCCCCTGAACACGCAGGACAATGGCATCACAAGGCCAATAAACAAGCCTCTAATAGGGCGGCGGGGAAAACGCGCCCAAAACAGGCCCCAACCGCCCGCCGCACGCACGTATTCCATCATCCCCATGCCCTCGCATTTCCTTCCACTAACGCTAGCGCACATACACAGCTGTGGAGGGAGTGAGGCAGGGGCAGAAGGGTAGCACTGGCACACCAAGAGAAAAATGACCCAGCACCAGTGCGCCATGCAAACCCCCCCATGGCCCTTTTCAGGCTGGGAGCCAGAACAAAAGCATACTGTTGCCATACTGTGACGTTCATGCTAGCCAGTTAGCACAGCTGCAAGAGCTCACCTTGCGCTAGCGACTATTGTTGGCCTGTTTTAGAGCCTCTTCCATCCATCTTCTGGACTGGAGGAGACAAATACAGACAGAGAGAGAGAGAGCTCGGCTGAGAGAAAGTGGTCGGGTGATGCAGCTGCAGCGGGAATGAATACGAGCGTAAGGTGAAAAGGGGAAGACTGGAGAGACGGAGAGAGAGGTGTCAATGTAACAGAGCGCAGGGTGGTCCCACCCACTCACTTACAGAGCAGCTGCAGTTAAACAGTAACCAGAGAGATCAACTGTTTGGCGATATTTCGAACTTTTTGTACTTTAGAACTTTTTTTTTTTTTTTTTTTACTGTTGGATTAAAGGAAAATTCCAGGGGTTTTTTTGCATTTTTTTTTACCACACACAAAAATCACTTGTCTTTAGTTTTCTTTAGAGGAAAATAAAAATGGAGGTTACGGTGAGGCGCTTACAATGGAAGTGAGTGGGGCCAATTTTTGGAGGATAATTTAAGAAATTAATTGATAAAAAATGCAACTAGAATTGCCTGACAGACTGTTGTCTTTTGTAACTGGTAGTGAGCTGTTACTCTGTGTTTAAATCCTGTAGTAGGACAGTCATTATCTAAAAGCCACATTTGTGGCGGTGTCCGGCAGAGTATGTGAGCGGAGTGGAGCGTCAACAATATTCCCTCCGCGCTCCGAGCATTTAATAATTACTCCGCTCCCGCTCCACTCCGGGTTCACCATTTCCCGCTCCCGCTCCACTCCTCGCTCACTGATAACAGAAACACCGCTCGGCCTTTGCTCCTCGTCTAAAGTATTTCAGTATGTTTGAAATATCACAGTTCTGTTCATAGCGTATATTAAAAAATAAAATAAATAAAATAACAGGAGAGTTTCAAAGTGGCCTATTGGAACACTAGTGTGCAAACTTTTTTTCCTACAACATGACAAGCTAATAACATGGTTGTCAGCTTTAAAAGGTATAATTTCTGCTTTTTGCAGTGCAAATTTTGTTTGTGATGAAAATAGTAAGTTTTCGTCAGTTATTTTCTGCTCATTCGAAATCGGATACAGAAGTAGCACTGAAAGATTATAAATGTATTGAGAGAGCGATTGCGTGTGAATAAGTGTTGTAGTAGCTACTTGTATAAATCATGCTTTCAACTAAAAATATTCAGTATCTAAAAGGAACAAACAAATTCCTTGAGAACTATCAGCCTTCACATTCTTTCTGATTTGAGTGACCCTTCTCTATCAAGCTAGCTAAATATGTTTAACATGTGAATTCTTGCTGAATATGCAGTTATATTACAGGCCGTTGGCATGAATTGTACTCGGGATGGAGCGGCAGTGGAGTGCGAGTGAAAACCACGATGCTCCGACTTTTAAAAAATCCGCTCCTCACTCCATTCAAAATCACACCGCTCCACTCGCTCTCCGCTCACGTACTCTGATTGTGAGTAACTGTTGCTGCCATGACAGATCTATTTCAGAACCAGCCGCTATCAAAATAATCTGGCTGCGGGCACGGGCCAGATGTTATGGCTGGCGGGCTAGTTTTGGCTCGCGGGCCACCTGTTGACGACCACTGGTTTAAGGTGTTCTTTTGTCATTGTCAAAATTGTAAAACATTACACAGAAAAGGTTAGCAAGTGATTTTTTTCACACCACATTATTTACATCTTGTGGCTTTACTATTGAACAGTAAATATGGTCACATTTCATTTTAATTCCAATTAATTTTAAGGAAACAATTGAGAATTGGTCCCTATACTAAAATGTTACCGTAAGTATTTTAAAGTGTATGGATTGCCCCTATTAATTTTCATTGAAAATGCCTCTCTATAGCCCAGTTTTTAAAGAAAAGGAGGGACACACAGATAATACTTGCATAATTTGTTGTGGTAATCAACAGTATGGCACAAATGCTGTCACTAAAGCTTAGCTTCTACTGAACTTAGAAATGAAAGCGCAGGGGTGCCCGCCGTTGGCCCAGCTGCAAGTGTCGAAATCAGAGACAAAGGTCATCTGCACTGCACGCTATCCTCATGAACCCTCCCCGTGTACCAACAACGCTTGCATAAAAAACCCACCGTCACGAATCGGCAATGCCCCGTCCTCTTACTCCCATACAGACTTCATCAACGGCCCACGTACCTCCATGAATGCTCCCTCTCTAGATGCTCTCGCTGAAGTGTCTGCAGCTGCTAAGAGAATGTTAGTGTCATCTATTGGTTGAGTGAGTCTAATAGCACTTGGTACTATGACACTAAATACCCCTCGCACAATTCCAACTTATTCATTAAAAAGACCCAAGGCACGTTACTAACCCACTAAAAATCTCTGCCACAATGCCACTTGCACACGAAATTTCCACGAAACAAAAACACTCGTGCATGAAATCTTTCCAATGCATTTCTAAAATGCCCACTCGAATAAATCATCCTGTAGGCAATACCAGCTAAGCAATACAACTTCTTAGATCTCTAGGCTCCAGCCATCCATTGTGTCTGTACCAATTTTAGTTTTTTCTATAAGAAAGCCATTTATAAAGTATAGTTGGCATGTGTTTGGATATATCCAACAAATTTACAAATGGCTTTAAAATAAATAAATTAAATTATCTAGATGGCACCCCTGATGGCAGCTATTGTGCGTTGCTCTTCAGTGTTTGTACTGTTTTTGTTTGTTTTTCCTGTTTTTTTTTTTTTTTGTTTTTCAAACACGATCAGTTTTACCAGGGATGACCTGCTGAACATTCGGCAGAACACACCACAAAATCTTTTACCGGATTTAGATTTTTCAGATGTTTTGCTGGACATTGTAGTTGGCGGAGCCATAGCTCTGGTCAAACGCTACAGGAGGCGCAGGCGGGGAAAGAGAGTTGGCGCACTCGTGAAACTTCGTCAGTGTGGATTTTGAACGGCGTTGCCTAGCATTCATCTGGTGAATATCCGCTCTCTACCCAACAAAACGGATGAACTCCTTCTGCTCTCCCGGACAAACAAGGATTTTTCTAACTCTGCTGCCCTGTGTTTCACGCAAACCTGGCTAAATGGCGACATACCGGACAGCGTACTACATCTGCCTAATTTCCAGCTGATCAGAGCAGATCGGGACGCGGTATCAACAGGGAAATCGCGGGGCGGCAGGACGTGCTTTTACATCAATGAGAGGTGGTGTACAGATGTAACTGTGTTAAAGAAGATGTGCTGTTTAGATCCAGAAACGCTCTTCATTAACTGCAAGCCGTTCTATTCGCAGCGGGAGTTCTGCTCGTTCATTCTCGTGAGTGTCTACATTCTACCGCAAGCGCACGTGAGCACAGCTCTACAGAAACTCGCTGATCTGATCACAGACACAGAACAACAACACCCAGACTCTGTTTTAATCATTCTCGGGGACTTTAATAAAGAAAATCTCTCCCGCGAACTGCCAAAATACAGACAGCACATCACATGTCCCACCAGAGACAGTAATATATTGGATAACTGTTACACAACAATAAAGGACGTATATCACTCGGTTGCACGAGCAGCTTTCTGATCACTGTTTGGTTCATCTTATACCGACCTACAGGCAGAAACTTAAATCTGCAAAGCCTGTAGATCTGTTAAAAGATGGACTAATGCAGGGGTTTTCAACCTTTTAGGACATTTAGACAGCTCCGTCAGGCCAAAGAAGATGCTTACGGAAAGGGGGATAAAGTCTTGTACAAACAGGCCAAATACACACTGAAAAAGGAGATCAGAGCAGCAAAGAGGAATTATTCTGACAAGCTCAGGAAAAAAATATCTTCCAGTGATCCTGCTTCAGTGTGGAAAGGAATGAAGGATATCATCAGTTACAAGTCACCATCCCCCAGCACTGTGGAGAATCAACACCTGGCAGACGACTTGAACGGGTTTTATTGTCGTTTTGAAAAAAACAACCCCCACCCGCCTTGAACACCTCTCCACACAACCATTAACACCTCCAGCAACCCTCCTCTCCCCCACACCTACAATTCTAATCAGCGAAGAAGATGTGTGCCAGGTCTTCAGAAAGAACAAAAGAAGGAAAGCACCAGGCCCAGACGGTGTGTCACCAGCCTGCCTAAAAATCTGTGCTGACCAACTGGCCCCCATCTTGACACAGATCTTCAACAGTCCACTGGAGCTGTGTGAAGTCCCCTCATGCTTCAAATGCTCCATCATCATCCCAATCCCAAAGAAACCCAAAATTACTGGATTAATGACTACAGACCTGTGGCCCTAACGTCTGTAGCCATGAAATCATTTGAAAGACTGGTTTTGGCTTATCTGAAGGACATCACCGGACCCTTACTGGACCCCCTGCAGTTTTCCTACAGAACAAACAGGTCTGTGGATGATACAGTCAACATGGAACTGCACTTCATCCTGCAGCATCTGGACAGACCAGGGACTTATGTGAGGATCCTGTTTGTGGACTTCATCTCCGTTTTTAACACTACATCACGGAAACCCTTCAGAACAAACTAACCCAGCTCTCCGTCCCCACCTCTGTCCTGCTTCCTGACAGACAGACAGCAGTTAGTAAAGCTTGGTAAATTCACATCCGGCACTCGTACCATCAGCACTGGAGCTCCTCAGGGCTGCGTACTCTCCCCACTGCTCTTCTCCCTCTACACCAACAACTGCACATCTAAAGACCCCTCTGTCAAGCTCCTGAAGTTTGCAGATGACACCACACTGATCGGCCTCATCCAGGATGGTGACGAGTCTGCTTACAGACAGGAGGTTAAGGAGCTGGCTGTCTGGTGCCATCTTAACAACCTGGAGCTTAACACGCTCAAAACTGTGGAGATGATAGTGGACTTCAGGAGAAACCCCCCTCCTCTCCCCCCACTCACCATCATGAACGTCACTGTGACTGGGCACCACCATCTTCCAGGACCTGAAGTGGGATATTCACATAGACTCCATTGTCAGAAAGGCCCAGCAGAGGTTGTACTTTCTTCGCCAGCTGAGGAAGTTCAACCTGCCACAGGAGCTGCTGAAACAGTTCTAAACAGTTCTAGGATTCTACTGAAACAGCCATCATTGAATCCATCCTCTGCACTTCAATATCTGTCTGGTTCAGCTCAGATACCACCCAGCACACATACATAGTTGTCTATATTATATATTGTGTTTTTGCTGCTTCGTACATTTCCTATTTGGATATTTGTATATTATTCTGTTATTATCTGTGTCCTGTCCTGTTGCTGTCTTTCTGTTGCACTGTGGAGCTTCTGTCACTACAACAAATTCCTTGTATGTGTAAACATACTTGGCCAATAAAGCTCATTCTGATTCTGATTCTGAAAAAAGTCATTAAGATAAAAATAGAGGTGCACCAATACTATAATATATTGCTAAAACCAATTAATGAGCCAGATAATTATTTTCTTGCCATAATGACAACCAGTAAATTACCAATATTAACCAAATTAAAAATACGTCTATTCCTTTTTTAACTTTTATGTGCAATCCGGGTTTTTTTTTCTTCAAAAAAATCTTTGCTATACTATATTTATTATTAATATTATTATTATTATTATTATTTAATTTTTAGGCAATGTATAATTCTTTGATGTCTAAACTTATGTTATTGTTGTACTTATAACTTAAGAATAAACAATAAAAAAAGTAATAAATAAATAAAGTAAAAAACTTAAAATCAATCCTTTTAAATGCTACCAGGGAATATGGGCATTAGCATGATAATGTACGGTATCAAAATGGATATTCATTGAGATTTTCTAAAGATTACATTAATAACAGTGTCATGAAATAATTGGAGGGAGTTTTTAAAGATTAACTTTGAGTGATTATTAGATAACAGCATGTAAAAAATGATCTACTTATAAAAATATTGGAAATGAACAGCGCAATTAAATATCCTGTATTAAATATTCACATCAAAAAAAGAACATAAATATTGACTGATAATTTAAATGGTATCAATATATTGTATGTCCCTAAACAAAACAGTAACAATCATTGTCAGATCATTTGCTGATTGTAAATATGGCATTTTGGACACAATCAAGTATAGACATTTCCCAACTCTTCTGTTTTGCTCTCTGTCTGTCTCTGTCTTTTTGTATCTGTCTTTCTAACCCATGTCCCATTTCCAAACACATTTCAGCGGGGCAACTTGATTACCATTCAGGTGGACGTCTGGCTGCAGCATGTACTTGTTGGAAGAGCTCTTTGGAGTTGCTTAGAGAAGTGTGTGTGTGTGTGTGGTTAGAGGGGGTGGTGGTGCTGAGGGATCGATTTGATTCTAATCGGACCATGAAAAGAACATGATCTAACTGCTTTCAGCTGGGAGTACATTTGGGCCCTCTCCACTATTTGCTCTCCCTCTCTACTCCCCTTTTCCTTTCTTTGACGCGCTCTCTCGCTCTGTCTCTCGCTCTTTGACACACAATGTCTCTGGCCGATTCAAAAAGCCTTGAATGTCTCATTAATGACTTTGTGAATACTGGGGTAGAGAGATTTGAGGATGGACGTGGGGTGGGAGGGAGAAAAAACAGGGGTGGAAAGAAAAGGGTGGAGAAAGCGTAAAAAATTCCAGGGTTGTTTAAAAGACTGGCTAAGATCTTTGTCATGGATTATCATGACAGCGTTTTAGAGGCTCAGTGGGGTTGACCCCTTTGAATGCCTGTGTATTCGGCCAGATAGACACTCACTCACTGACTTTGAAAGTTTGTCTTCTTTCTGCATTCTCCTCCAGTGTCTCGTCTCAGCATTTGCAGTCTTTTCTGTGTGTCCCTCTCTCAAATTTTATATCCCCATTCCTATCTTCCATTGTCACTCTCTCTTTCTCTGTCTGCCTCCCTGTCGGTGACATCATTTATCCATAGTTCACTCCCGTCCTTCCATCCACTTGTCACTGGGTGAAAGATATCTCCTCACTCTGTGGTTCTCTCTCAGGATAAATCTGTTAATGTTCCCTCTGCTTTTCAGCCGCTCCTGTCATCAGGATAGTTAATACAACACTGAGGGCCATAAGTCAGAAGCCAAAGGTCAAAGGTCAAGGTGGTCCTGAGGCTCTCTTTTTCTGAATTTCTATTTTATTTGACTTTTTTCCGTGAATACTTGACACATGGTAATAGTAGAGACAAACGGTAAGAAGTAAATTATTTTTCATGCCCCAAGTCAAAGCAGATATGCTATTCAAGTCTCTCCACAAAATAGACATGCTTATAATAAATTACTAGGGATGTAACGGTCTGAAAATTTCTTATCACGATTATAGTGTCCAGAATTATCACGGTTATTAGTATTATCACGGTATTGTTAAAATGTGCAGGAGATGTTCAAAAAGTACCGACACATAAATCACTTCAAGTTTTATATTTAAAAATCAACAAACAACAAATAAAATGAATTTTTGTTTGCATAATCACTAAAACAATAACATTACTGTAATGAGGACTGGAGCGTGACAACAGGGATAAGATCCAAACGCAAGCTTTATTATACAGATCGTGGTCAAGGCAGGCAGGGTCGATCACCAGTAAACAATAACATCCAGGGCAAGGCAAGAGAGTAAACAGAAACACAGGCAATGGTCAAGGCAGGCGGCAAACAATCAATAACCAAGAGAACAGTCCAGAGTCCAAAACACAGGCAAGGCAAAAACAAGATAATGAGAACGCTCAGAAATGTCCAAATACAGCGGAACAAGACTTCGCAAAGGCCTGTTTGGCATGGCCCTCTTTATATGGCCGCCAAACAGGAAGTAACCATAGAAGCAGAGGGAGCAGTAACAGTCTGTACTAGGGCAAGAGCTCCCTCTGCTGGTGTGGCATTACAGAATCCCCCCCTCAAGGAGCGACTCCTGGTGCTCAAAAATAAACAGTCCAGGAGGGCGGTGGGAATGAAGTAGACCAGGGGGTGGGACGGAGGGCCAGGTCCATGCAGAGGGAGTGGACCTGGATCATGGAGCAATGGAGGACCTGGATCATGGAGCAAAGGCAAACTGTGGTACAGTGGAGCATGTGTCCATGGTGGAGTCGACAGGTTAAGCCATAGCAGAGCTGGTAGGGTAGGAAGCCATGGTGAAGACGATGGGACTGGAGCCCACCAGGGCGAAGCAGACGGGACCAAATCCCACCAGGGCGGATCAGACGGGGTCAAAGTCCACCAGGACGGAGCAGACGGGGTCAGAGCCCACCAGGGCTGAGCAGAAGACCACCATGGCGGAGCAGATGACCAGACCGGAGCAGAGGACCGCCACGGCGGAGCAGATGACCACCAGAACCGAGCATAAGACCACCACGGCGGGGCAGACAACCACCAGACTCGAGCAGGAACCCATGACAGAGACTGGGATCTGGGGAGAACAAGGACAGACAACACAGAGAGAGCAGAGACAGACAACACTGGGAGAGTCCTTGTTGCAGGGCAGGACGGGACCAGAGCCCCCCTGGGCGGAGCGGGAGACCCCCAGAGCCAGACAGCTGACCACCACGGCGGAGTAAACGGAGCCGGAGCCCACCAGTGTGGCGTAGACTGGGTAGAGTATCTCCACGGTAGAGCGGACTGGTCTGGAAGCCATGGCAGGATCAGGGATCTAGGGAGAACAGAGACAGACACCACAGGGAGAGCAGAGACAGACAACACAGAGAGAGTCCCCCTGGTCCCAGGGGCCGTGACCGGGCAGGTCGAGAGTTCGTAAACGGTCTCTATGGCTGTGGTAGGAAAGGAGGAGGATATGCAGACAGTCTCCATTGCCGTGACAGGGAAGGGCAAGGATTCGCAGACGGCCTCTTTAGCCGTGACAGGACAGGGCGTGAGTTCACAGACGTCCTCTTTGGGGTGCTCAGGAGGAGCGGGCACTTGAGGGCACTCTGGAAGAGCGGGCACTTGTGGGCGCTCTTGCAGCGCGGACACTTGAGGGCGCTCTTGCAGCGCGGACCCTTGAGGGCGCTCTTGCAGCGCGGACACTTGAGGATCAGGAACGGCACTCCTGGCCGTGACTGGAGAACAGGATTCTCGGGGATCTGGATCGGCACTCCTGGCTGTGACTGGAGAACTGGATTCTCGGGGATCGGGATTGGCACTCCTGGCTGTGATTTGAGAACTTGATTCTCGGGATACGGGATCGGCACACCGGGCCGTAGTTTGAGAACTGGATTCTCGGGATTCGGGATCAGCACTCCTGGCCGTGACATGAGAACTGGATTCTCGGGATTCGGGATCGGCACTCCTGGCCGTGACTTGAGAACTGGATTCTCGGGATACGGGTGTAGGTACCACCACTTCGGGAGGTTCTGCAGCCGAAGCCGCCACCTCTGGTGGCACTGGAACAGGCTCGTGGACCGGAGAGGCCTCAGGAGCACAGTGTGCAGCCCACACACTCAGAATGGCGACCGCCATAACGGGAAGCACTGAGGTCAGGGGAACAGTCTCGGTAACAGCCAGAGTTGAGACCTTGGGAATGCCTGCTTCTCGCACCGACATCAGTGGTGGGTCCATCACACTGGATATCAGAACTCGAAGGACTGACCTAGAATCTGTGGTAACAACCTTTGTCAGTTCGGCGGAGGCGTGAAGAGACTCTGGCTGAGGAGCTGAGGCGTGAGGTGACTCTGGCTGAGGAGCTGAGGCGTGAAAAGACTCTGGCTGAGGAGCTGAGGCGTGAAGAGACTCTGGCTGGAGCACTGAGACGTGGTGTGACTCTGGCTGAAGAGCTGTGCCTTGGCTGGACTCGCGAGGGTCAACTGTGGCTTTGCTTGCCTCATGGCAATCAATTGTGGCTTGGCTTGTTTTGGGATGATCAACTGGGACTTGGCTTGACTCTTGACGATCAATTGTGGCTTGGCTTGACTTGTTGGTAGCAGTTATGACTTGACTTGGTTCTTTAACATCAGCTGTGATTTGATAAGACTGTGGAAAATCGTCTGAGATGTGATGTGACTCTTGTATGGTGGCCATTTTGTACACAGTTTTTGGATTGACAGCCGTGACATGGCGAGGCACAGGCATGGTGGCCATCCTGGCAGAGGACTCAGGCATGGTGGCCATCTTGGCCAGGTATTCCGGCGTGATGGGAGTAGGCCCTGTAGACTCTGGCTGGGCAGGCATGCCGTGAGCAGGCATGACGCGAGCAGGCTCTGGCTGGGCAGGCATGACGCAAGTAGGCTCTGACTGGGCAGGCATGGCGTGAGCAGACTCTAAAACTGCGGCCATTTTCCCAAGAGACTCTTGTGTAGCAGCTATCTTACGATGGAGCTCTTGAATAGCGGCCATGTTATGGAGAATCTCCTGAGTAGCCAGCATAACGTGAGCAGGCCCTGGGGTAGCAGACATGTCGTTATCAGAATCTGGGTTGGTAGACATGTAATCAGACAGTAACGTGTTAAACATGACAGGAGTAAACTGTGACTTAACTGGCATGACGTGAGCAGGTCCTGGTGTAGCAGACATGATGTTGGCAGGTTCCGGGTTAGAAGGCATGATGTTAGCAGGATTTGGCTTGACAGACGCAACATTTGCAGGCTGTGGCTTAGCAGACGTGACGTAAGCAGACTGTGGCTTGGCAGGCATGACATGAGCAGAGTGTGACTTGGCAGGCCTGACGTGAGCAGACTGTGGCTTGGAAAGCGTGACGTGAGTAGACTTAGGCTTGACGTGAGCTCGCCTTGGCTTGGCAGGAATGACATGAGCAGGCTGTGTAGATTCTGACGCGACGTGAATAATTCCAGACATGACGTTCAAATACTCTGGTGCGGAGGATGCTGGAGGATAGCTGGGTTCCTCATCAGCAGTCCCCACAGTAAGTGCAGAGCCACTCAAACACAAAGCAAAGTCAATATAACGAGTAAGAGTCCAGTGATGGGTATTTCGTGGCATTAAGCGTGATATTTCCTTACTTAGTCCAAACCGAAAAATGTCTTTCAAGAAGCTTTCCTTAAAATCTGTCTGGTAGGAAAGTTCACAAAACTTAGCCACATAATCTTCAATGGGCAGCTCACCTTGACGGAGGCGCACGAGACAATCCTCAGGATTCATGGTTGATAGCAAAGCTGCTGGATCTGTGGTTGGCGAAGTCTTCTGTAATGAGGACTGGAGCATGACAACAGGGATAAGATCCAAACGCAAGCTTTATTATACAGATCGTGGTCAAGGCAGGCAGGGTCGATCACCAGCAAACAATAACATCCAGGGCAAGGCAAGAGAGTAAACAGAAACACAGGCAATGGTCAAGGCAGGCGGCAAACAATCAATAACCAAGAGAACAGTCCAGAGTCCAAAACACAGGCAAGGCAAAAACAAGATAATGAGAACGCTCAGAAATGTCCAAATACAGCGGAACAAGACTTCGCAAAGGCCTGTTTGGCATGGCCCTCTTTATATGGCCGCCAAACAGGAAGTAACCATAGAAGCAGAGGGAGCAGTAACAGTCTGTACTAGGGCAAGAGCTCCCTCTGCTGGTGTGGCGTTACAATTACCAATGATGTTCGGATTTTAAATGACAAATTTAAATTGTAAATAAAGAAAAGTGTTAAGTCAAAATGATAACTGATTAAAAAATGATTATTTGTATTTAAATCTACTCCATAAATAATACTAGATAACTTATATGAATTGTTTAAATGTGTAGAATTCACATAAGCTTGTTTCTCATCAACCGGTCAACATTTACAGCAGGGAATGCAAATTTGGTCCGTTTTTGGCCAGACAGAAACCTCTGCAGACAGGCTGAATGTAAATAAAAGTCTCTGTAAATCCACTCACTGACAGCAGGTGGCGCTTATGGAAAAGCTGAATTACAGCTGTTTCCCTTAACCTTCGCGGACAAAGCAGTATTGTGATTAAAAACACTTCCTTTAGGTATTACATGGAGCGAAGATGAAAACAAATGCCATTGAATCGTTTCTGAAGACAGTCAGAACCTTCAGAGGTTCATTCATATAATTAATTAATTCATATATTAATTTGTATAATTCCCTTAGCACTCTTTTAAAACCTCCCAGCTTTTCCGCCCTATTTTCACTCAAAACGACACTACTCTGCTGCTGTGCGCACGTCAGACTGTAAGCTTTATGCTGGATAGTATTTATTTATCATGAGTTGTTCAAATCTTATATGGATTTAATGATAATTAAAATATGAAATGGCAATACTAACAATGGGGAATTTTATCACGATTTATCATCAAACCGGTAATTGTTACATCCCTATAAATTACATAAATAAAAAAAAAAAAGAAATAAAAAAAGTGTTAAGGATAGATAAAAATAAAAAATGCATTATTATTAAGAAGCAATCCAGGCAGATGATGCAGGACGTTGCCGTAGCATTAGAGAGAAGTTGCATACGTCATAAAGAAGATCTTATTTTAGAATAACAGTTATAAATTTGACCATTATTCTTAGTTAAGCGTAAATTGTTGTAATATGCTTATGACTCGCGAATGTAATGCTCAGTTAACTGAAATAAACCAAGCTTGATGAAGAATGCAGCCTTCCATTTGAGAAACGGCCATGGATATTTATCTTACAAAAATGTATGGATTCACTACAGGAGGCATTTATTCAGCCGTGTGAGGGACATTTTATTACGGATGCGCGCACTTTATTTCACCTCTTCTGAACTGTTGACAAAAAGCACCCACTTACCCCATTGAAAGGCTTGGAGGGGCCAGGACAATTTTTAACTGCGATTGGATTCGTCTGAAAGAGGAAAGTCACATACACCTAGGATGCTTTAAGGGTGAGTAAAACACAGGCTAATTTTCATTTTTGGGTGAACTAACCCTTTAATGGGAATAGCATAACATTTTATCTTATTGTTTTATTATTATCATTATTATTAATATCAGTACTCCTAATTTTGCTGTTTTTGTTCATCTCCTACAATTTAAAGTTTGTGTGTTGTACATTTCTTGTACTTTCAATTTCTTTCTTTCTTTCTTTCTTTCTTTCTTTCTTTCATGTAACACAATAATAATAATAACAATAATAGTAATATATATTGTTGTTATTATAGGACATGTCTTAATTACATTATACATTAAAATGCATTACACACACTCTCACGCACACACACACACACACACACACACACACACAGGTGAAATGTATTTACTAACTGTTGAAGTAACTGATTCTATACAACAAAAGTGATTTGAGTCACGCATAACCTAATGCACACTCCACTCTCACAAAGGATGAAACTGTACGTGTTTCAGTAGAAAACAGAGCCAGAGGATTCAGGTAGTTAAGGGGAAGCAAATGACAGATATAGAGTGGAAGGGACAGAGATGGAGGGAACTCAGGCAGGTGCTGCGAAGGCCTCGCACGTGCATCCACATTAGTCTGCTTGACTTGAACTAGAGTCACTGCAACGAGCAGGTTCTACAAATTCTAGTGGTAAAGAGGGGGATTCTAACTAGCTTGCATGCATACAAATTTCAGACCCCTACCCCCAAAACACTCACACACGCACACAGACAGCCACAAATGGACTAAGGCAACACAAAGACACAGCCACACTTGAAAGTCTCTTCAGCTCTAGTTAAACAGGACAGAGTGCGAGAGAGAGTGGCACAGCACAGCCCTTTCAGATCTACCCACTCCTCTCTGTACATGCAAAACATTAAGGTCCTCTGGCCTATTTATGACACAAGGAAGCACAGAACTGCCACAATTAATGAGACACAGGGAAAACACCTTATCCTGAGGTGGCTGAAACACTGCTGGAAGCTTTCATACAGAATTAAAAGGCTTCCTTATCCTAAAGCTCGTATTTGAGACCTAAAAGAGTTGTGATAATTCAATTAGTCCTTTTTTCATCCAGCTACATGAAGTGCACGCCAGACTGTAAAGTGCTTTTTTCCACACAAATTAATTGGGCTGCCACAACAATCACAACTTTTATAGGAGTATTCAGATTGTTTTAGTGCATTTTAGCATGGCTTGAATGGATACTTATAGCATAACATGGTTGCATGTTGTTGAGGTGTAGTGTGGGTAAATGTTGCATTGGAAAAGCACAGAGTGGGAGGTGAAAGTATTTTCTAAATATTAGTCTTTTGGCAATATGTGCATGCTAGCTAACAGTTTATACACTGATCAAAAGACTGATGGTGGTTTTAGCCTTATAGGGAAGTTTAAAAGTAAACAATTTACCACTGGAATGAAGAACATCCAATCAAGTCGTGGTCAGTTGTAAATCCTGTGCATTGAATCTTTAAGGTTTTGATGCAATGGCGAAAATTTTTCTTCCATATAGTGATATGCATTAGAGTAAAATGTTGGGTTGGGACATTTTATTAATCAGTTGTTTATTGGATGAAGGCAGATAAACATGAGTTTGTGGAGAAAGGGGCAGGGCTTAAACAGTCCAGCATACATCGCCAGGGGGAAGTCTGAGATTAAGTTATGATATTTAAAAAAAAAAAAAAAACTGTAAAAAATTAAACATGTAATGGATGAATTGGTCACAAAAAACTCAATAACATTCATTTAGAAAATAAATAGGTAAAAATAAATATTATGGGATAATTCAAGATCAGCTCAATCAACCTGTCCATTCTTTTTTATAAATGTAAAAAAAATAAAAAAATAAAAACTATTATTTGAGCTGTAAAGCTGTCGATAGGGTCTATGCCATTATAATGTCATAGCCATTAAGTTGTGAAATTATACATAACATTACACAAAATATCAGTAAGCTGTTTTTCACACTAAAATTATGTAGCGTATTGTTTACATCTTATGATTATGCTACGAAAACTTTGAGAAACTGAGTGCCTGACTGCATCCCAAAATTTTTTAAGAAAACAAGGAAAACGTTTTATTTATTTATTTTTTTTGCAAATGCTGTTGACTGAGCTCAACTGCAATATTTCTTTAATATTAAGTCTATTTTAGACGAGGAAAATTTCCACCCAAATTTGTTTTTCTTTGACAGTATCAGGTTAAGTCAGGTGTTTCATCCAGTTATGCCTCTGTTGTTTAATAAGCTCCATTAGAGTTATAACTGTTGCTTTGCTATCTAACAATCTTCTACATTTGCATCTATTCCTATTTGTGAACCTTATGCAACCATGTGTTTTGGAAAATCGGGAACACGAATGCTTCAAATGAATAAACCAGTAGCTTTGAGGATGAAATCTGTAATCTAGGTAGCATTAAGATATCTGTATGCAGCTGTAGACTAATTATTACTGTATTGCACACACCATGCTAAAAACACAAGAATTTCAGTAACTTACATTTGGCTTATTATCCTGCACAGCTCAATTAATTCCAGAACTGCTTATCCTGGCTTCAAAGCGATGCCTATAGAACACACAGGTTACTAGTGTAGGCTGATGTTTATGTAAACACAGAGAACCTCAAATGACTCCATAATCAGTTCAACCCACTGACGCACGATAGGCCAGGCTAACCTTGGGAACTGGATTAAATGTACAAACAGAACAGAACTCTGTTTGTAAAGCACTGCTGCAAAAATATATAATTTGATTATCTGAACTTCAGGATATATAAGAGAGAGTTTATTAGAAAAGATATCTCAGACATAGTGCAAATTACAGTGATTTTATGTTAATTAGGTTGATTTTCATTTTAATTTAACATGTTTAACATGTAAAACATAAAAATTCAGGATATTGAAATTGGCTGGCGCTGATTTTGTAATGGCTTAAAACTGATAAATGGCCTACATTAAAAATCTGTATTTGTTTCTTAATAAAAAAAAAACTGAAATCAATAATTTTTAAAGCTACAAGTGAATTTAGGCATTATAATGTACATTAGGAAAATTAATATTTGTTTTGGGTTTTGCTCAAGATTACATTTAGCAGTGTTATTAAATATTCAAAACTCTTAAGGATTCGGTTTGCATACATTCCAAGAATGTCAGTGGCTGTAATAGAGATATGTTTTCCTAAGCATTTGTTTAGAGGATTGGGGGGGGGGGGGGGGGGGGGGGGGTGCTAGCAATACATAGAGGGAACAATATTATAATAGAACCAAAAATAAACACAAACAAGTAAGAAAGTAATGGCAGTCAGAGATTGACAAAATAAAATGATGCTCCTAACATTGACCAAATGGGCTCTGGATGGCCTGATCCCAATTTATAGCAATATCTTGATACGGATGACCTCTTCTCTCAAACTAATCTCTAAAACTCATCCACATAACTAACACAGTAAGAGAAGACAGCAGATAATATCTGAAAATGGCAGCATACACTCATTTATAACATGTGTGCCCTGTTCATCCAGAAAGGAAGTGATGGGGGAAAGAGAGTGCGAGAGAGGGAAGGGTTGATGACAGTCATTAAAGTCAACCAGTGCTCCCTAGTAAGAGGGCAATCTGGGGAGAGTGGTGTGTGTGTGTGTGTGTTTGTAAAAGTGCATAACAATGACATGCGGTAATGAGCCATGATAAACATTACTGTAATTGACAGAAGAACACCACACTCACACTCCAGTCATGATTGAGTCAATCAATAAAGTGTGCATCTGCTCACAAGAGAGTGAACAGAGAAACCCTTCATCAGAATAATGAAACACAAATGAGCATCAGTGTCTGCCGAATCTGTGCTCTAATAACTTTCTAGTAGTTAATTCCTGACAGAAGTATAATTCTGACAAAAGGAACAGGACTATTCTTTCTACCTTTTGATTATGTGATTTTTTTTGGCTTACACTTATCTGTTTTAAGTTTATCAAATGAAATATGAACTAACAATACTTTGCATTTTACAGATACTTCTGCAAAATAAATAAATAAATAATTTTCTAATGAAGTTAAACTGCCTTTTTTAAGATCTTAACCCGAATTGGTAATTGTATTATTAGGTGCACGCATTTTTTTATAACCTTTAAACAGTAAACACATCTACAAAGTGGGTGTTTAGTAATATTGTAATAATATGATAATATATACATTTTTCCTATAATTCATAAAACTATATTTTTATTTCTTTTTTCAGATACATTTTACTGACAAACATCTACTGAATTTGGCACATTAATTTAATGACTAAAACTAAATATATGATTACTGATATTTTGATTCAGATAGACTACATTAAGTCACTGGAGATAATATAAAAAAAAAGGATTTCAACAACTGCTCGATACAATTTATGCATTAATATATGTAATGTTAAGTTAAAATCATTATATTAAATTCAAATGCTAAATAAAGTTTATTTAGATTTATAATTATTTAAAACAAAATAGGAATTAAATTGGAAAAACATGGAATATATTTGATTATTATAATATGGTCATATTTATCTCGGACCAGTAAACGTCTGTTGTGGCTAATTTACAGCATCAGACCTCCCATATAGGTTATTTTTTAAAAGAGTGATTTGGATATAACTCTGCAGCTCTCTATGGCCCTTTGATTAAGACCTTTACATATTTACTACATTTTATTTCAGCATGTCAAGCGAAACGCAATCGGCATAAGGGCTATTCGGTCCCTCGTCTCGCCTTGTTGTGGTTTAGTCATGAATGTTTGCCTATTCGTTTGAAAAGAACTGTTGGCTATTAGGAAGAGTTGTGAGCTCTAATAAGGTGATGAGAGAGAGGATTCTTTTAATGAGGTTAGAGGAGTTTCTGTGGGTAACGTTGAGTTCAGCATCACTGAATCTGTCGGCGTTTATCTTGTTTTCTGGCCTCTCCTAATTGCGCGTTGTTTACGAGGCTTCTCTTTCGGTGTATTGAGAAATAAACTCTCTTAATAAATAGGATATCTTGTCGTTTATCTGTAAAGAAACACGTTGGAAATAAGCAACAGTTGCAGCTTGCTGTAGAAATTCCTATGTGTGTGGCTCTGGCTCCTTTTCATAAAAATCGTATCCGTCATTAAGACATAAATTAGATTTTGACACACACAGGCAATTGAATTTAAGCCCCCCACTCAGCCCCCAAAACGATGAAATGAAGAGCAGGCCCTGCAGCTGCTATTCAGATGAAGGAGATAATTGGCAATGAAAAGTCACTGCGCCGCATTATGTTGTCTGCTGGATCATTGTTCATTTTCCCCTTGCTATTGAAGACTATATTGAAAACCCGAGTGTTTCTTTTCAGTTTTCAGTATTCACCGTGTGTTGCTTAGTTACTGGGAATGGGGGGAATCACCCACTGTATCAGTCAGGATGGGCCGCAGGCTGGCCCCTTGCGCCACAATACAACTTTTGTGAGGAGGCGTTGACACAAATTAATGACACTTATGCAATACGGCAGTTATGGACCGCTTATAGTGCAATATTGCACGGCACTAAAAGTGAGAGCTTTTGGCACCATACGCTGACAACTGTGTTCATTTTCAACACATCACATTAAAGATAGTCGTATTTGATGTAAATATAATATAATAACGGCTTTTTTATTATTTCTAAGTAGTTTCTCCCAGTAGTTGCACATTAAGTTACACAAACTAATTATATTCCTATGGAACTGCACCCACCTCTGATCCTTGAATTGAAATCCATTAAAAATGCATGGATTTTTTATTAGAATACAACAGATATAAACCTTCAAGACCTGTACTGGCATATAGGAAAAAAATATCGTATGCAATAGCCTAATGCTAGAATAACGAAATGTTACAGAATTTTGGAAAAGTTCTGCAGATGCTGCAATTTCTCTTGGTTTATTTGATGTGTTCCGTTCGTAATAGCTCACATATAAAGCTATTTTATAACAACTTCTGTATACAGAACTCGTGAGCATGTCAAAAAAAAAAAAATCTCCATTGTGACTAGAGCAGTCAGTTTGGACCCACTTTGCACAACCGTCTCAACAAATCCATTCACCTCCACTTATGCAAAAGAGTTTGTGGAAGTATTACAGGTGTTTATGAAAGTTGTGTAGTTTTAGTGCTTTGGCAGAAAATTGCATCCAGTGGGCTTTTTTTCCCCATGTGGCCTTTGCAGAGAATACTAGAGTAGTAAGGGGCAAAATGTGAAATAGGCCCTATAAGAATAATACTGAATGGTTTAAAAAAAAAAAAACACGTCTCGTTATTATTATACATTTTAAAAGATGATTATTTTTCTTTGGATGTTCTTGACAATATCACTTGTCTTGGTTCTAATACCAAACACGATGTGGTAACCTATTTAAAGCAAAGACCTGAGGAGAATAGGACCTACTTTTCTCAACTGTAACGAACGAAAATGTAAACTTACAGTTAACTTAAGCCAGAACCCAGGCTTAGTATAGGCCCTAACTGGCCAATGCTATAAAGGGGTTTAAATACTGATTAGAATATTTGCAACATTTTATCTTCAATATCTGTGTTATTCAACCGCAATCATTTCTCTTTGAAATAGACCCTATACGCGTGTGTATGACTCTCCGTCTTAACCCAAGCAGACAAAGATGTATTCCTATCACCCGGAGCAGAATGAAAGGAATCAAAGGATTTTTTCCTTAAATGGGCTAATTTTCCCCTTGAATTATGAAAGTAATGGCTAGGTAACACTCTGTGCACAGTACCCGACGGCTTAAGTCTTAAATCCTTCCACGTGGCCCGGCTAGTCGTGGCAATTAGAGCTCATTACAGACTCATAAAGACTCTCATTTGTGGGATTACTTAATAGACAATGAAATTTTATCGTGAAGAATTATGGAGGTGAAAAAATATTGAAGACTGGACGGTATGAAGGGCGCGCGCCGCGAATCATTCCACATGGGTTGTCATTCATCTCTGTCTCTCTCTCCCTCTTCTCTCATGTCTCATACGCCGTGTTTCCTCCATTACAACAATTACAGCAAGAATGACAGATGTGTTTGTTTTTTAGCCTCCCCAATTCAGCCCATTTTAAATTCATATTCTACCTCGTTTAAGAATGAGACTGCCGCTGATTTCAGCAATTAAATGCCTATGAAAGCAAAGCACCCGGCAGCGTCTTCTCTTGGTGATATAGCTCTAAACGCTGATATGAAATCGTCATTACCGCGCTTGAACTTTGGCCTCAATCATCTTTAGTAGACTTTCAGTTCTATCTTAACATCCATAAAAGCCGCTCCAAATGAGAGCTGATTTTACTATGTTTGCATGTTATTGAAAAGCTCAGGTGTCAGACATGTAATTGAGTGTGAGCTGAGATAATTGCAGCCTACATGCCCAGGCTTTTATAGATTGACAGCATTACTTTCGCTGTAACCTTCAGACAAGATTTGACGGGGTTAACTCTCTCCCGACAGAGTAGGAGGTAGAATAATGCCAGACCTACCGTTTTAGGGAGACTTAACCTCGTCAAAGCTCGCTCGCTCGCGCCACTGGCCTCCTCGCGCAGTGACTGGAGGTAAGAGGCGTTCGCGCGCAGATGAAAGTGGAAGCTCAACCCGCTGCTGACCCGCCGAGAGATCAAACCCGCTAATTATTGTCACAAGATGAGGGATTAACGCATTTCTGAAATAGCTGACTGTTTATCCACTCCCAAACCGCCACAATAAACACTTTCTAATTGAATCCTAATCGCTATCAAATTGCAAGTGCCCAGACTCCACTGAGAATCATAAATCTTTAATTGCCGGCTAGCAATCTTTCCAAACCGACGCGAACCAAGATTATAGCTGCATTTGGTTTGCATTGACAGTTTTATTTATTTTTTTATTTTTTTATTCAATTACCTTTGGTCTTTGAATGAAACGAGGTTTTATCACAAGAAATACTTGGCAAGAAGTTTGTTTATTAGAATCATATCCTAAGCCTAGACGACGTTCATTAGGCTATAATTCACCACTGTTATACAGTGTTTCCTTTTGTTAAAAGGTCTATAATTTCTCAAATAAATACAGTTGAATAGACGGTGGGAAATGTTCATATAGCATATTGTTAGTTGTAAACATATGTGGATGCCTCGTCTGTTAAATTTCAATTTAGGTTAGGTCAAGGAAGCCCTAATACAGTATGTAAACATGAAAACCATGGATGAGGGGCGATTGTTAACCTCTTATAGACATGGCTTTTGGCCAATAATCTCTTGAGTTATGTCTATACTGAGGTGCATTTTGCCTTTTGAAATGGAGAAAGTTACTATCATGTCGACACAGACAAGCTCAGTTTATGTGTGAAATATATACTCCTGCCTTTCTTCAACATCATTTGGTAATCTAAATAATAATGCAGTATATTAGACCAGGAATATAAAGGGGTAATTGTTGATATCTCAGTAGGCGCACTTGCCAGAGCTGTTGTGCCACTTTGCCTGTCGAGGAGCGCATACCCGCGAGCTAACAAGACTGTATGGGCAAAGATTTGATTGGAGGCTCTCATAAGCATCACGTGTCTCGGGACACCAGAGGTACTAAAGCCCCTAGGCCGTGAGCGCACGTGGGTGACGTTAGGGCCGGCCCTCTCCGGGGTCCCTTTTGTTGAACTATCAAACATAAGTCTGCTCCCGAGGGCTTTAGAACAGTGTTAAGACCACTGTGTTCTGCGCAAGTCCTTGGAGCAACGCCATCAGTGTGGTATCACTGACACCATCAGCATCACACGCAGACAGAAGCGATCATGTCGAGGTCTTTCTACGTAGACTCTTTGATTATCAAGGATCCCGCTCGCCCGGCTCTCAGCGAGCACACTGGACAGGACTTTCTCATCCCCATTGGCATGCACTCTCCCGGAGTGATGAGCGTCACTGCGCCCGTTTGCCCGTCCCGGAAGACCGGCACCTTCTGTGTCTGTCCGCTGTGCGTAACCTCGCATATCCACTCTTCCCGCGGCGGAATCCCTCTGCTGAAGGGACAGGGCTTCTCCGTCGGTGACGCCGCTTTCTGTCAGAGGGTAGCACACCAACAGAGCCCCGCGTTAGCGCACCCGGGACACGGACACCCGCCCACAAGCTACAGCGTCACTGACCCTCGGAGGTATCACTGTCTGTCTCTAGGTGAGTGCGTGCGCGCGCAAGCTATACACCTGTTACTCCTTATGACGAGACACTTGACTATTTGACAATTTGTAGAATTCAAAAGTCTTCACGCAATTTACCTTGTTTTATTTTACTTTTTATCGACTTTATATAGTAATAATCATGTTGATGTTTGGCACGTTTACGTCTCAAATACACAGAATAACATTCGTTGAATTATTTCGCAAAGTTGGTTGGCACTGACGTGATTTTAAGAGTTTTTTTTGCTTTTTCTCCTACAGGTGCGTCTGACAACAGCCACATACAGAACGGCAAACGGATGCGCACTGCCTTCACCAGCACCCAGCTGCTTGAGTTGGAGCGCGAATTCTCATCCAACATGTACCTCTCCCGCTTACGCAGGATCGAGATAGCCACATATTTAAACCTCTCAGAGAAGCAGGTGAAAATATGGTTCCAAAACCGCCGCGTTAAACACAAGAAAGAAGGCAAAGGTACGCAACGAAGCGCGCACGCAGGATGCAAATGCTCCGGCAGCCACTCACATTATCCGCGCTCTGAAGATGAAGAATCTCTGTCACCTGTGTCAGCAACAGAGGAGAAGGAGACTTCACCTATCTAGGGACGTCGAGAACATCATAGACTTAAGTTTGGTACCCTGCATGGCACATTTAAACGTATGGATCCTTTTAAACGACTGAATTTATGGGACACTGTCTTCCATATTTCCATAACCCGAAGGGTATGGAAGTTTAGCTACTACCAATTCCTCCCTCTTTCCTCTTAAAATATTGTTTTACCCTGACACTCAAGTCAGCTATTTGTCTTATATGTACGACAAACTGTGAAATAATAGTTCAGTGATGCAAGTAAAATACGTTTTTACAGTTTAAGTGAAAACGTTTTTGAAACGACCACGGATGTTTTTTTCCCTGTTCCTTGAAGAATAAATGTTGGATATATAGAGAAGATAAAACACTCCCTGTGTGATATTGTACGCAGACTGTTAATCCAACCTGTCCTAGACTACTGAGAAACTGTGATTTTTTTTCCACCTGAATTTTATGTGCATATTAAATAAAATGTGTATATTTGTATTTATTTAAATAAAAAATACTTCTGTAACTACACTTGTGAGTTCTGAAATTCATATGAGTTCTGTATTCATTTTCCTATACTGGAACAAGGCACCTGTTTAAATATTTCACAAATGAAAACAAAACATATACATAAACATTCATGTGGCCATAATGAAATAATAGATAGATAGATAGATAGATAGATAGATAGATAGATAGATAGATAGATAGATAGATAGATAGATAGATAGATAGATAGATAGATAGATAGATAGATAGATAGATAGATAGATAGATAGAGAGTGTTTAAAACATTAATGTTTAATTGTTTAACAGCTTTCCTGTAGCTCAAATAGTAGCGCATGGCGCTAGCAACGCTAAGGTCATGGGTTCGATTCAGGGAAAGCAAGAGCTGATAAAATGTAAAAACTGTAACTTGAATTCAATGTAAGTCGCTTTGGATAAAAGCGTCTGCTAAATGTAAATTGACAAGTTTTACCTATGATAGGGATGGCGAAAGTTGGGTTGGGATAAAAAATTGTGCCAAGTTTGAGACAATGGTATCTTCTAGCCTTCTCAAATGTAAAATACACTCCAGTTCAACCCCATCTTTTTTCTTTTTTTTTTTTAATAGGACTTTGGGAGACAAACTTAAGTTCAGCATTAGTGGTATAATAGTATATAAACACGTGGCATATAGTTTTAAATGTATTAGCAAGACGCCAACAGCATTTGTTTTATTAAGAAAACACTTTACAGCCTGCTGACCCCTTGAATACTTTTCAAAGAGAACAGGAGAAACTCCTTCCTTAAAAGCCTCCAGAAGTGTAACACTATATGTGAAACTTATTTGATAGCCTACATGCTGTTTATTTTTGTTTTTGAATTTTTATTATTTAATTGTTACCTTAAGGGTGCTTATTCAGAGCTTTAATTTAACTGCAAGTCTCACTTGGTGTTTAGGTATCAGTTAAACATACAGTATGAGATATATTTTCACTTACTTTCCAGTGTTCTTCTCATATATTCCCTACTAGTGCACATGCCACAAAAGGCCTTTAAGAGAGAATTTGTATCTCACGAGCCAGGTGATAGTCAATTATACGTCGACCCTATTCTGTGTGTGCTTTTCAAGAGACGGTTGTCCCCCTGTTAAATTAATCCGAAAGGAGTTTAATTGCAGTTTTTGTCCCACGTTGGTTGCTTATGTAGCAATTCCTTCAATACGAGCGAGGGGGAAAAAAGATACGCAGAGCTGGCCAAAGGCTTTGACAGGTTAGATTGTCCTGCCAGGAACTCGCATTTAGCCGTCGGACCCCCGACGGCGGCGAGCTCAAGACCTTTCACGAGACGTCTACAGGGTTCCTCCGCGCGCGAGAAAACGATTTAGTCACTGTTTCATTAGGCACTATTTGAACCTTTCAACTTGGGCCAAATTGAGGGGGCATGCTGAAAATTGAGGGATTACGTAGGAGGGGTGATAGGAAATTAGCGAACGCTTAATTTAACTCGTGTTCCGTCAGAGTTTGGGATACATTCCTAATTGAGAGGGGAAGCAGGTGAAATTTTGGTCCCACGCAGGTCCTTTCAGAGGGGGAATAAATGGCCTCCTTTCACGTCTCGCTTCACGATCATATATTATCGAGGGAAGGCACCTAATGAATATATATTGAATTTCTTATTAATCGAATTAGACTTTACCCCTCGCAGGTGTGAGAGAGAAAGACATCCCGATAAAAGAGTTTTCAGCCGTTTCAGAACTGACTCCCGTTTTTCAGACGTGACACGGTTGACCCCGGACAATTGTCACTTTATTAATATTAGATTTAAGTCTCGAGTTTGGAACTTGAAAACTTTCAAATGGCACGTTAATTTTACAAGGGTTACTAAAAAATAAACAACCCTAAAAACAAATCTAGGTCTTCTTTTTTTTTTTTTAGCTATTTATTTATTTAGGTAGGCAGTTAGAAAATTGTATTAAGCTTCACATTCAGGATGTGAGGAAAGGTAATGCAAGCTTTCTTTTTGGTGTTATGGCATGTGATATCACTTGGACGGGTGGTGCAATTGAATTAGAGAATCCGATGCTTAGAACCAAATATTAAATGGAAACAAAGTACGGCTCAGCTTTTAAAAGATTACGCACTGTCGCAAAATGGGCAATTACGCATGACAAAGAGCAATTAAT
The DNA here is from genome assembly GCF_936440315.1 of Barbus barbus. Taxonomy (NCBI): domain Eukaryota; kingdom Metazoa; phylum Chordata; class Actinopteri; order Cypriniformes; family Cyprinidae; genus Barbus; species Barbus barbus. The sequence goes on along the minus strand of NC_136742.1, from coordinate 15,317,722 downwards.
AGAAGCCCCTTTTAAGCGCTTGCAGCTGCTTTCGCCTTGAGAGAAGTGGGGCACTCGGGCAGTGAATGCCTCCAAACCCTGTTTTGTCTTCAGTCGCGGAAACCGCTTTTTTAATAGTTTAAACTGCGAAGTGAAATGCTGAAAAACGCCGTTAACGTGAAATTTTGAGCTCGAGGACATCGTTTGGGCTTTCCGTCCAAAACCGATTGTTTCAAAGATGATGAAACTGGGAATTCTAGACACGTGTCCCATCAGTGCTGTCCATGGTGACTTAATTTAGTGGGAACTAGTCATCACACAATATGTCCCGAGCGCTTTTGTCGGGTTCTCTAGAATGGGCCCTTTCTGAGACGTGTCAGCTCCTCTTTAAGGCGTCCCATTGTTGCGCTCCTGAGCGTGCCCACTATATTATTAAGTGTGCTTAGTGGCTTTGCTAGATTAGAATGTATAGCCGTTGTAAAAAGAGGTCAGCTTTGAATGAGATAATGTATGATTATTTAATATCCGTCACACAATGTTAGAGGACAGAATATTATTCATTACTTTGGCCAACTCATTCAGGTGGAAATAAGAGGAATCTGGGTCTGGTAGTGGCTTTGCTATAGGAGTGAAAAGATAGATAGATAGATAGATAGATAGATAGATAGATAGATAGATAGATAGATAGATAGATAGATAGATAGATAGATAGATAGATAGATAGATAGATATATAGATAGATAGATAGATAGATAGATAGATAGATAGATAGATAGATAGATAGATAGATAGATAGATAGATAGATAGATACAGGTACATCTAAAAAAATTTGAATATTGTGAAAAAGGTAAATATTTTTTGTCACTCATTTCAGAAAGTGAAACCCATATATTATATAGATTCATTACACATAGAGTGAAATATTTCAAGCCTTTATTTCTTGAAATTTTGATGATTATGGCTTACAGATAATGAAAACCCAAAATTCAGTGTCTCAGAAAATTAGAATATTACATAAGATCAATAAAAAAAGGATATTTTAAACAGAAATGTCAGGCCTCTGAAAAGCATGTTCATTTCTATGCATTCAATACTTGGTTGGGCCTCCTTTTGCATGAATTACTGCATCAATGTGGCGTGGCATGGAGGCAATCAGCCTGTGGCACTGCTCAGGTGTAATGGAAGCCCAGGTTGCTTTGATAGCGGCCTTCAGGTCATCTGCATTGTTGGATCTGGTGTCTCTCATCTTCCTCTATGGGGCTCAGGTCAGGCGAGTTTGCTGGCCAATCAAGCACAGTAAAACCATGGTCATTGAACCAGCTTTTGGTACCTTTGGCAGTGTGGGCAGGTGCCAAGTCCTGCTGGAAAATTAAATCAGCATCTCCATAAAGCTTGTCAGCAGAAGGAAGCATGAAGTGCTCTAAAATTTCCTGGTAGATGGCTGTGCTGACTGTGAACTTCAGAAAACACAGTGGACCAACACCAGCAGATGACATAGCAGCCCAAATCATCACTGACTGTGGAAACTTCACACTGGACTTGAAGCAACATGGATGCTATGCTTCTCCACTCTTCCTCCAGACCCTGGGACCTTGATTTCCAAATGAAATGCAAAATTTACTTTCTGAAAAGAGGACTTTGGACCACTGAGCAACAGTCCAGTTATTTTTCTCTTTAGCCCGGGTAAGATGCTTCTGACGTTGTTTCTGTTTCAGAAGTGGCTTGGTAGCCCTTTTCCTGAAGACATCTGAGCGTGGTGACTCTTGATGCGCTGACTCCAGCTTCAGTCGACTCCTTGTGAAGCTCTCCCAAGTGTTTGAATCAGCTTTGCTTGACAGTATTCTCAAGCTTGCGGTCATCCCTGTTGCTTGTGCACCTTTTCCTATCCAATTTCTTCCTTCCAGTCAACTTTGCATTTAATATGCTTTGATACAGCACTCTGTAAACAGCCACACCTTTCAGTAATGAACCTCTGTGACTTACCCTCTTTGTGGAGGGCGTCAATGATTGTCTTCTGGACCATTGCCAAGTCAGCAGTCTTCCCCATTATTGTGGTTTCAAAGAACAAGAGATACCCAGAATTTATACTGTAGGGGTGGTCATTTATTGAAACTCAAATGTAAATATTCTAATATTTTGAGATACTGATTTTTGACTTTCATGAGCTGTAAGTTTTTTAAATGTACCTGTAGATAGATAGATAGATAGATAGATAGATAGATAGATAGATAGATAGATAGATAGATAGATAGATAGATAGATAGATAGATAGATAGATAGATAGATAGATAGATAGATAGATAGATAGATAGATAGATAGATAGATAGATAGACAGATAGATAGATTTTCATTTCGATTTCAAGGTCTCAGTCCTGGTCACAGTCTATCCAGATATGTGGGAGTTCATAATGACATATGTAATTATTTGGCGAATAAACATATACAATTTGTTGATTATATTGAGCGTTGGAAAGCATACTTGAGGGCTGCAAATCATCAGAATGAATGCAGAAATGTATCAATGCCTGTCATTGTAATCAGTTGTAAATGTTGTGTTTTGTCTCTCTAAACAAGTATTGAGTACTTTGAACATATATTTTAAGGAATTATTTCTGAGAAGACAAACACAAGAGGAGGCAGAACGCTTAATCTGCAGGTCTCAGCTTTTGGAACTGGAAAAACAGTTTCTTTTTAACAATATCCCTTTTTTGAGGTACAAAACACTAATTTGATCCCGTTTGATGCCATAACACTAATCCTGAATGAACGATATTTCAAAACATTGCGTAATGATTCACACTGTTGTGTATGAGTGCACTTAGAATGGATTCAATGCAGAGCACAAATTCCGAGTATGGATCACCATACTTGGCCACATGTCATTTTCACTTCACTTCATTTCACTTCACTTCATACTGATATGTGAAAAATCAACATAGAAATTCCTTTATGAACATCGTGCCCTATTTTTACTGACTTAGAGTGTAAAGATTTGATAAATCAAGAGCAAGATGTTACAATTTCAAATTCCTCGATCGAAAGGTTGCTGTAATCAGCATGCATTTTCGGTTACAGCACCACCTATAGGCGAAACTCTACGGTGCGTGTCCTCAGAATATCCTGTTGCAAACCAAGTTGCATGCAAATTGACTAAAGACTAACAGCTTTCACTCTTCAGCTCATGGTTTTCCTTTTAAACTAAACAGTGTTGAAGATCTGGAACTGAAAAAAAATCAAATGACCATGAAAGTCTGGACAAAAACAAGAGGGTTACTTTTATTGACCCATAATGACAGAAAATAACAGGGCTATTTTCAGCACCCAATAATTTAGTCATACAGATTTGAACAAAATGTAACATTATTGTTTCACTTTTGCCTTGACATTTCAGATTTCTAGGCAACCAAAGCCCACCGAAAAAGCGTGTTCTACATGTTTACTTTAACACTTTACACACTTCTGTGCTAAACGCCTTTGCTGACTCAGTGTTTGCGTTCAAGGTTAATCAGCAGCAGTCGTTATAAAGTTTTGCTTCGCGCAGAGCAGTAGCACTTTTGCCAGGCCCCACTCCCACAAATAGCCGATAAAGAAAAAAACGGCGAGCTTCAGCACGCTGGACAGCGCATGTGTGAAAACAGCGCGTCAGAGCCAGTGACAACTGACCATTCAAAAAGGCTGACTCCATATCAGCACAGATAACAGAGAAAGCTTTTTGTTTTGGAGTTGGAATGCTTAAAGTATCTTTTTTTTTTCCATTATCATCTAATGAATCTGTCTAAAGACATTTTCTATTTTTCGTAAGCTTTGTATATTTCACGGTTAATGATTTTTATGTTTCTGAGACTGAAAATTAACATCAATTTTGCCTTTAAGCAAACTGGATCTGAATCTTCGTTACTGCTGGTTACTTTGTAAAACCAGTTGACAACGTTGTAACAGTAAAATCAGAATGTGCTAAAAAATTACTAGTAGTCTGTGTTTTTATTTATTTATTTATTTATTTCTGTGAAACAACTTATAAATGTCAAAACGTCAAACCTCAAATCTTTGCTGTTATTGCACACTTTCTTTATAAGTCGTTATAGTGCTAAAGTTAAATCCATTTGTTTTGATGTGGTTTGTACTTCGATTCCATTTTTATTACTCCCAGGGGCCTTAAATTCGCTCTCTCCGATTCATTCTCTCTCTTACTTAATAGGTTTGATCTGTAATGACAGGAGAGAGATGTATGCAGGCTGTCCCACCGATGGACATATACGCCGCCATGTGGTCATATCTCTCTGAAGAGAGACTAGACTTAAAACTCACACCGCATTTCTTCACTAAGACAGTAAAGATAAAACTCTCGCTGGATGTGCATGTTCCTGTGAAAACGATTTCTTCATCTTGGCGTCAGACATACTGAGAGGAGATAGACTATAGTCCTGGTGTCCCGTAGCTAAAACAGATTGTCCGTCCCGCTCGCGCATTCGTCCCTGGACATTCTTTTGAACTGAAATGATTTCGCGGAATTATCACTGAATGCGAAATATTTTACGTTATGTTGGATTTTCTTAGATAAAAATTACAGTATGTATTAAATAGTTGTATTAAATAAAAATTACAGCACAATCAGAAAACTGGAAAAATTAACTGCATATATTTTTACTGTTTTTACGGTTGGTTGAAAAGTGCATAGGCTTTTCAGATGTGTTGATCATATGTGATTCAGAATATTCTCATTATCAAATACCTCCTTTTGGTGAAGTCCAGATGTCTGCACAAGTCTGAAATTAAAATACTTTTAAAGCGTACATCTTAAGCAAACAATAACGAACTACAGCCAGTCGAATTAGACCCGCATAATTGCGCGTATTGGTTGCCAATCTTTTGCTCACTTCAGTGCATTTAAACGATTCCAAACTAAAGCACCGATCAAGGTATCCCGCACTGTTTCTGAAGGCTTCAGTTTTAGTCTCAGAGATTAGAGTCTTTTGTTTCCAGAACAAGGGACTCTGTTCTTTTGAGCAGCCGGGCGGCACGAACATGTGGAAATAATTGTGCTGAGCAACTGGAGATGTGAGTTTCTCTGCGAGGGTGCTGCAAGGCGGGATCCTCTGGACCGGCTGCAGGAAGAACGGAGAGGGCTAGAGGGGGGCCAAGCCTGCCCCGGGGCTTCACTCACCACATACCGGGTCAGTCATCTGCACAGAGAGCGGCGAATCACCGTGTGCAGGGACACGTAGAGTACTAATTCATAATGAGCCATTATCTCAGTCTGGTATGTCTTAAAGAAAAGCTGAAGGGCAAAAACAGGAGAAGATGGGGTGGCAACGTTGTCTTTGTGGGAGTTTTCCACAACTTTCAGATATCGTATACAAATTAACCCTATATAAAGTCTCACGAGTGGTAATGTCTTAATGTTTTTTTTTTGTTAAACGTTTGTTTATAAGTAAGCTGTAATAAATTATATACAGGGAGCGAGACCGAGAACGATTGAATTTGTTTCTTATGTTAGAGCGCCCCCTTGCATGCTTCAGCACGTACTTTTGATGGACCCCCAATTTTGCAATTTCTCTACGGAATGAACCATTTCCATCACTCGTCACAAAAAAAAAAAAAAATTATTATCTGAAAATCCCAGATATGAATGACATTTTGTTTATATATATTGGCGTAAGATTAGAAATAAAGGCTGAATAAACTGAAAAGTTGAACGTCTTGAAATGACAGGAGAACCACAAATGAAAGTCATCTTAAATGAATATGCATAAAACAAAGTGCACACAGCTACTGCAGCTACAACAACCACAACTGAAAAGCGCAATCAACTAAAAGCTGAACGTGAAGAATGGAGCGTGATGACAAGGTTAATCGAGTAACTGAATGTAATTGTGCATTCCCAATTCTTTGATTTCTTTCCTACCTAAGCCTCTATAAAAACACTTTTAATGGGTCACTTGTCTTCATTGTCCCCACAAAAAGATCCCTTTATTCCAAAAGGGCCCCTCTTGGACTTACAAAAAACATATGGTCCTTTTCTTCCCTGCTCAACCTCTTTTCATGCACCTCCTTCAGAACTGCAGAGCACGGAGAAATCTGACTCCTCTTCGGGGCTGCAGTGTGAAAAGACGGACTCTTATTTTGAAAGGAGTGCCTGGGGCAGAGGGAGAGAGGCGGGGCCGTTTCCTGAGAGTTATTTACTTTGAGCCAGATGATTAGTTCTCTGGGAAGGATGGACTGTAACATTGAATCAATTACAGGTTGCTGTTGCAGAGGCGCATTTGTGTGAGTGGCCGTGGAGCAGGACGGAGGAGCACAGCACAAGGGAGAGGATTACTATTGCTTTACAACTGAGGACCCTTGGGCTGATTAGAGTATTTTACAAGAGCTTTGCCATTCATTTTGGCTGTTCTTTTATCAAAGGGAACAACCAAAAGGGATTAAAAAGGTATTGTATGTTTAAATTAGTTTAATTAGTTTCTTTTGTATTTTCTTCCATGCAAAGTTTCCCTCAGACGCTCAAAAACATTTGAACCTCTGAGCATAATTGCACTTATTCAGGGTTAGACAAATTAAAGATGTTCTTTTATTTCTTTTTCAACAATTGCAGTTTTAATTAATTAGTTTTCTCTATTTCTGAGACGACCAGTAAAAATAAAAAAATATATACAATTTGGCCCTATATCAACTCGCTAAATTGTTTTACTTTTAAATGATACGGGGATTTTAATATTTTTCCATCAACGCTCACGATGGACACGTCAATCATTCGTTTTCATCTCAGAAAAAAAGAAATGGATTTTTTTTTTCAACTTTGATTCTTGACACTGTTGCATCAAGCAGGATTATAGACTTTTTTCCCAAAGGAATCGCATTATCATCAGTGAAGTCAAAGCCTGGTTGTGCTGGATCTCAGTTGGAGCCGCAGGCGCGCAGCTGGGGGTGTCTCAGCCCGTGGAGAGGCGCAGTACTGGCATCTAATGGCAAACACATTTCGGACTAGATTTGGAGACTTATTTACCCATCAAAATTTAAATGGGATGCCCAAAACCATACTGGAATACCATTCGTTGGATTAGTCTGCGGAATGGAGATTTGTTTATTGCGGAGCGATGGAGTCAAACCACGATTGAGGAGTTTAGAAAACTTCTTTGCCGCCTTCTGCGCTGAAGTCCGAGTCGATGATGAATCTGCATGAATGGGGAACTTCTCTCACATCTGGATTAATTTAATGCAATTTAGGTACTGATCAAGGAGACCGTGTTGCTATGCTTTAACGAAAATAAGGCTGAAACTGGATGAAATGAAAGAAAAATATATATTTTTTTCTTTTCTTTTTCTCTGCAGCGACTACAACTGTGCTCAGCAACTTTACCTCGACAGACTATCTTTATTCTTTTATTCCCATGGAAATCGCTTTTATGCGTGAAGTAATTGGGTGTTGGAGGGCACCCCTCGCTCAGCTGTTGCCCGAAAGTGTCAAGCGCAGCGGATCGGTTGTGTTTGGCAGTCAATTGCGCATCTGTGTGTGGGCGCCTGGCGGTGGGGGTGCGTGGAGAAAAGTGCGGGCCGAAATTTGCTCCAGTCACCGCTGGACAGAAGAGCGGTACCAAAAGCGCACCCGTCTGCCATTCCACAATTGATTCTCACGACAATCCAGTGGGTTCCCAAATTGCAGCACAGAAAGGGGTCGACTAATTACAGTCTTGCTCAACACCCCCGGATTCACCAAGGATAATTAGCTTGAGAGGGCTGACATGAGCAAACGGCAGAGCTCCAGTCTTCTCTGGGCTGTAAAAAGAGTTTTTTCCTTCACTTTGAAGTAGACCTGGCAGAACTACTTATCTTACAAAATAACTGGACATGATTTAATCAGTTATTTACCTTGGTTTTATTTCTTTAATTACACACACAAACACACACACACACACACACACACACACACACACACACACACACACACACACATATATATATATATATATACATATATATATATATATATATATACATATATATATATATATATATATATATATATATATATATACACATATATATATATATAATTTTTTTTTTTTTTTGAAGGTGACAAAATTAAATAATTGGTACATTTCTTCAGGATAACTGAGTTTTAACAGAGCTGGCCACTTCAAATTAAGTGACTGTCTGCTGAAGCGCTGATGGAACCCAGGGGTCTAAGGATCAGACAGACAGAGATAAAACGCGCGCGCGGAATGTCTGATTAGAAATTTACCAAAACAAGCGCTTAAACCAGTGATGAGACTTTTGAAATCAAAAGAAACAAAGACAGAATGCAACAAAGTGTGCTGCAGGACTGTAACCTAATTTACGCACTGTAGTCTCAAAGTTCAGAAAACGTTTGAATACCTATTTAAATTCAGCTGACCAAATTTAACTTAACAAATAAATTTATACCGCGAAAAAAGTAGATTTAAAATAAAGAAAACAGTTAATCCCACGCATTGCCCGCACATAGGCCTAGATATATTAAAATTGAGTAGTCAACAGATCTTGCAGTAATCATAACAGGTCTACTGATTTGTGTCCATGTTATTATATCTTATGTTTTACTGTAGCTATACGTATGTTTCAGGATTTAAAAAGTCGCTGCTGTACGCTTGTAGTAAGAAAACACCATGTTTTCTTCATGTGGAACACTGAAAACTCGTATCCGTTGATTGTATTCACTGCGGTCGTCTCTTCGGGAAAATGTAAACTGTGTCTCCACCTGGTGGTCAAACAAAGCCAAAGCGATCCACGGGCTCCGCCGACAGAGTCTGGCGTCAGTATACCGAGTGAACCGCGTCCAGACTCTAAAGACCTTTTATATCTTGGCACTGAACCTTTCCAAAACTTTCTGCTGCCGATTATTCAATGGTCTCCCTATGCTACCTGAGCTATTACTGAACAGTTCATCTTTTATACTGGATTAACCACAAGAGAACAATACAGTACAACTCAGAACTGACACAGAAACGGGCTGTTTACACGTTTGGCTTTTTTTCTTTGTCATTTTCATTTTCTGTCTATTTGTAAAATTGATTTTCATATTTTCTCCCCTTTCAGCTGAGCACGATCTAAATGACCATGGGGTTCCTGGTGGCTCATCTCGTTTTGGGGATTGTTTTACTAGGGGTATTTTCAGGTATGTGGAAATTAAAATCGAGGAAAATGTACATATATATGTGTGTGTGTGTGTGTGTGTGTGTGTTGTTGTTGTTTCTTTTTTGGTTTGAAAAATTTTAGTATTAATTCTTTTTTTATATATATAATTTTTTTTTAAATTTCATGTAAATGTATATCTTCCACTGTAATTTAAAGGTATAAGCTATAATTAATTAAATACATACAATAATTATTTCCTTGCAGATGTTTCAAAACCTTGGCCAGTTATTAATTCAGATCAAAAGGAATTTATTCTCACACCTCATTCTGAGTTCACCATCACTTGCTCTGGAGAGAGGAGAGTAACGTGGGTCGAGCCTTTACCGCCCAACAGTGAAGTGCAGTCCAGATTTAATCACAGTACTTTGGTGATCACTGATGTTGAGGCCTCTAACACAGGATACTACACCTGTTTTTATGAGGATCAACCTGAAAAAGACACTGATATCTACATTTTTGTTCTAGGTACATTATTGTTCAGGACTACTAAATATATATTTAAAATAATGAATATATTTTGCGTTTGTAAAACGGACTCCCATCTGTTGTTCCACAGATCCTGAGGTTCCATTCGTGTCTGAAGCTGCTGTTGAGACAGATGAGATGGGCACAATAATCCCCTGCCGCACTACAAACCCTCATTCTCAAGTGATTCTCAGAAACCTGCAGAGTGGGGATGAAGTTTCTCTGCTTTACGACCACAAAATCGGCTTTTTCGGCTTTTTATCACCAGGTCACTATGTTTGCGAGACGAGCGTGAATGGCAAAGCAGTGCAGAGCATCGTTTATAATGTGAAAAATGACACGGGTAAGTAACGCAACACTAATAATTAAACATTTAGAGGGTTTTTATTAAAATTTCAAACAGTATAACGGATTGTTTTTGATTTTGACAAAGAAAAGTTAAACATTAGGTCATAGCTCTGACAGTACATGAGTACCAAGGGAGATTAGCGAAGAGTGATGACATTTTGAGTTGGGGTGGGCTGCAGGTGTGAGATCAGACACACACTTGCTTCATATTGGATCATCATACTCTGCAAGTTACTCATGAGAAGAACATTTATAGCCTTTTGAAGGCACGGCTTAAACACTAAGCAAGAGAATAAGAGTGATTGGGTGTATCTGCATTGGTTTTGCACTAAGTCTTTGCATCAAGCAACTCGCCCTGATTTCACTCACACAGGTTTTTATTTTAATTAAAAGACTAGTAAGCAAAATGAGTTTAATTGCAGCATCGCTCATGTTTTATGAATTGTTTGTGTTGTATTGAAGATGCCAAAGATGATGCTGATGAAGATAAGAGCTTCAACATAAAGCTGAGTGCCAGTATGGAGGATGTGAAAGAGGGGGATGCTGTCAATCTAACCTGCGAGACGCCTCTTGGGAAGGCTTTCCACCAGCAGTGGCTGCATCCCCAAAAACAGGCAAGACCCTCATCTGTTTTCTGTTTCGCTCTTTCCCTCTCTGTTTTGTACTTAACCTAATATTAACAAAACAGATTTATTTGAACTCCATAACTGAAGGCTTCTGGTGTGATGCAGAGGCATATTCTGGGGCAGTATGCTCTAGTTCTTTATCTGGTTGGTTGGAGGGAAATGCAAAAATGTACAGAAGTTAAGGTAGAAACCTCAACGGAAAGGAGTGAGACTAATTTACTGTGTGCTTTGACCTATGGCCCGAATGTCCTGTGAGTGTTCAAGACAGATGTGTGTTTCTCACCTCTGTGAGCCCTCTGTGGTCTTGTGAATCTACATGTGTTTGGGATTCACAAGACCACAGAGGTCTGTGTGTACTAACATGTTTATTGAAGGGTTTTTCCAAAATAAAAGTTTTAGTTAATATGTTTTGTGTGTTTAAAGATTAATGTAAATTCCAAATCACAAGATATTAGTAAGTCAATTTGTTTGTTTGTTCGTTGGGTAGTTAGTTTTGGTTGATGTAATGGTTGTGTTAGGTAGATAGTTAGTTAGGTAGATAGTTAGCTGACTGTAAGATTGATGAACAATGAGTTTCAAATCAACAGATATTAGTAAGTCAGTTTGTTGGTTATTGGGTAGTGGGTTTAAGTTGATGTAATTTCGGTGTTAGGTAGATAGTTGGCTGATGTAGTTTTTGTATGGTTTATGAACAATGAGTTTCAAATCAAAAGATGTTAGTAAGTTAGTTTTTTTGTTTTGTTTTGTCTTGTTTTTTGTGCCCTTGTAAATATGAATTCCAAATAAGATGCTAGTTAGTTTGTTGGTTGGTTGGTTAGTTAGTTATAGTTAGTTTTAGTTGTCATTTTTGTGTGTATCTGACAATGTGTTTATTTGGTTGTGGAAAAAAACATGCCAGTTAGTTAGTTTTTATGTGTGTTTGGTGGAAAGATGTGCTTATATTTAAGTGAGTCTCATGTAGCTCACCATCCATGTTTGTTTTAAATGAGTCTGTTAGAAGCATTCTTTTTTTTAAATAAGAGTCCTCGGTTTTTGAAAGCAGCGTGTAATTGTGTAGAGACGCTCCAAGATCTTGTCTGGACCGGAGCCGTTCTGGGTTCTGCTGGGGTTGTTTCATGAGTATGGCCCTTTAAAAGACTCGTGTAGAGCTGATTTATCTCCAGCAGGCTGAAATATGGACATAGACAGAGACACTAAAGTACATCTTTGCATAGAAAAGTGGAGTTAATGAAATAGTATTTAAAAAAGACAGAAAAAAAAGAAAATAAATGTTTCTTTTTTTTGTAATTGATCACTGTAATTGATCGCTATAATAATTGATCGCTGTCATGCTGTCATCAGTCCACATGTGTTTCCATAATAAACACAATGTGTGTAATAATGCTCTTTATATTTCTCTCCTCATTATTATACTTTTCAGGCCAGAGATGCTGTTCCAATGAAGTTAACTTTCCCAGACAAGGTTCAGTACATCCTCAACATCCCGAAAGCCTCTGTGGCAGACACTGGACGCTATGAGTGTGCTATTACCAACCAATTCACTGGACAAACCAAGTCTCTCATCCTGGGAATCACAGTCCATGGTGTGCACTTCTCTTTCTCACTTGACTCTACACACCTCTGCTTTCACCATTAAAACCAGTAAACGGAGATGGGCTGAACAGATGTGGAGTAGACAATCAATCAATGTTCTTTCTTTCTTTCTTTCTTTCTTTCTTTCTTTCTTTCTTTCTTTCTTTCTTTCTTTCTTTCTTTCTTTCTTTCTTTCTTTCTTTCTTTCTTTCTTTCTTTCTGTCTTCTGACCTTTAGAGAGCTCTTTTGTGGAAGTAATATCTAATGGCATTGGACCAGTGGAGGTTGTGTCGCTTCTGGAGGAAAAAGAGTTTACTATTTACATTGATGCTGACCCTGAGCCAAAGGTCAGGTGGTTTAAAGATGACCTTCAGCTGGATGACAGCTACATCTCCACCAAGACCACTCATCTGGAAGGCCTAAGGTAGAATTTCACAAATCCGTTCATAAAATAGACATAGAAATTTCATATTTCTATGTCTATTTTATATTAGTGTTTCTGTTAAAAATAGCAATGTTTTTTGATAATATTGTCTATGAAATACAGTGTATCATAATGTACTGACATATTTCTTCAATAAGATATTACAAACATTTTACTTGAAAACCCAAATAAAGTATATTAAATAAATGAATAAGCTGTAAAATTATTTTTAATACTTAACATAAATAGATAAATACTATAAAAAGTATTTTTTTAATAAAAAAAAAATTGCAACAAAATAAATGTTATCACAAAAATATTTTTAATATTTAAAAATGAACATTAGCCTAAATAAATAAATACTGTAAAAATTTATTTAAAAATAGTTATTTAGGTTAATTGTATTTTTTAAATATTAATTCAACTTTCAATATATATATTATGTGGAAATTAACTTAGATTGACCTAGATTCATAAATGCTGAAAAAAATATTATTGTATTGTGGTCATAAAGTACAGCTATCATGAACTAAGTATTATTAGTTCATATGAATTAAACACTGTTAACAATCTAAACCTTATTATAAGTGTCACCAGTTTCATAATACCACTGAAATAATTGTAATGATCATGTCTTTTTCTTACAAAGGTATGAGAATATTCTGGTTCTCCGTCACCCCATAGAGGAGGACAGTGGCGTCTATGAGATTGTTGCATCCACTGGTTCCAGGACTTCAAGATTTTCATTCAAACTTCTAGTTGAAGGTATAATTATATCAAACAGCAAAATGTATGACGTGCCCGCAGTGATTCAGAAACCCAAATCTAAAGCTGCAATGTATATGAGTTTTTATGAGAAATTCAAATACTTGTTAATGTCGTGATCAGCCATGTACCCAGAGCTGCCACAGTCAGTGCTGGCTCCAGTCATGTGGCCCCAGAGGGACAGTATGGAGGTGTCTCTCCACTCCACTTTCCGACTCACATGTCGAGGTCAGGCCGAGCTCTCCTGGTACTGCCCTGTTTATCTCCGCGATCAGTTCGACACTGAAAAAAAAGGACTCTTCATCTCCACTGTAACTGTTGGCAATGCGACGGCCACCCATACAGGAAAATACATCTGCTACTATGACTCCAGCAACAACACTGAGGAGACCTCCATCTATATTTATGTGCCAGGTACTGATTTGTTTTTTACACAAGCCAGATTGATAAAGTAACGTTGCTTAAAAAAATAGTATACTATAAAATTAGAATGAAGTCCTTTGTACATGGCAAACTGATATTGAATTTCTTTCCAAAAACATACGCAGATCCAGAAACACAGTTTGTGCCGTCCATGACCCCTTATGAAAACCATGTGCTGACGAGTCATGAGGAAATGGAGATTCCCTGCCGTGTGACGGACCCCAATGCCAGTGTCTCTCTGATTCACATTGAGACCAATCAGGTTCTGCCCAGTGTCTATGACAGCAAGAGAGGATTCATTGGCCTCTTCGGCGCTGGGACGTATGTCTGCAGGGCCCTCATTAACGGACAGATACATGACAGCATAGAGTACATCGTTCACGGCTGGACAGGTGAGAATGAATTTGATTGTGTGAATGACAGGTGACAATGCAAACATAAATAACCTTAAAACAAGATTTACTTGAGAAGCAAAATTGAATAAAAATAAATACATTTTATTTTTCTATTTTTTAAGCTTAGGGTTGCGACAGAAATATAAACTTTATTCAAGAAATATATTCACTAACTAAAATGATTGAATTATCGTGTTTAACATATAAAAAAAAATATGTATTCATATATATGTTACATATATTTTACTGTAATAAACATGACAAGGCTGATTAAATGTAGTTAACTCACTTGTATATTATCCTTCTACCCTAAGTTTTCAAATTTTTAAGCTTAAAAAAACAACAAAAGCATATATATTTAACAGACTTTTAAATTTACTGTTCCCTCCTGGTGGAATGACCTACCCAACTCAATTCGAGCAGCTGAGTCCTTAGCCATCTTCAAGAAACATCTAAAAACACATCTCTTCCATTTATTTGACCCTCTAACTCTAGCACTCTCTATTCTAATTCTATTTATTCTATTTGTTGACTTGCCCCTCTAACACTTGCACTCTCTATTCATTTTCTAGCTGCTTGTTTTCTTAAAAGAAGGCCTCTAACACTAGCTTTCTCTATTATTTTTCTATTCTATCTACTTGTTTTCGTTTTGATATATATATATATATATATATATATATATATATATATATATATATATATATATATATATATAAACCTTGCTGCGTGTACTGCATTAGGCTAACCAAGACTTGTCATAGAACTTGTAAATAATTGCTCTTTTGTTGGTTTTGATTGCTTTTGTTGTCATCATTTGTAAGTTGCTTTATGACTAAATGACTAAATTTATTTATAATAAAATTTTTACATTTCTCAGTTTAAACATTTGTTATGTTATCTATTTTCTATTGTGAATAAAATATTGGCTCATGGGATTTGAAATTCTTTCATTTTATTCAAATTTATTCAAACGTCCCAACATTTCCTGAATTTGGGTTGTATTTCATATGCCTACTGTAATGTGTGTGATGTGCAGAGGTGTAAAATACTTGAGTAATTTTACTTGATTACTGTACTTAAGTATTATTTTGGGTGATTTTTACTTTATTCAAGAACAATTTAAACTGACTACTTGTACTTTTACTAGATTACATTTCTGAAGAAAAACAGTACTTTTTATCTTATGCGCATTAAATATGGTAAACGGAAGTTCAAAAGTGTGTGCTTGTCGTGAGAACCAATGATCATTGTTTTCACGCATCAAGCACACAGTTCTACTTCAGTTATGATTTTCATCAGGTAAATGTCTGGGTTCAAATGTTCACCATCAAATCTGAGGAAGCATGTTGAGGTAGCAAAGTGGTGTGTCCCCCCCCCCCCCCCCCCCCCCCCCAAAAAAAAGTTTATTCGTTATTCTTTCTATTTTGATAGAGCCTTTATCTGTGTAATATATTGGCTGAATGCACAAGATTGAGTGCAAATAAAATCAGTAATGAAAATTTTAATATAATTAATATTTTTGTGGGAATTATTATTATTTTTATTAAATGTTACAAATCTCCAAAAAAGTGTTCAATGAACATTGTATGTTTACTTAATAGTAATTCATGTTGTGATATTCTTACCAGGTAGTGGATAAGTTGTATTAATAATATGTCATTATGTGACACATTGATTAGGAATTTGGACTATCAATGTATATTTTTGTAATCTTAATAATTACATGATTTTCTCATTAATTCATATAATTAGTCACTAATAATTATGTAGCAATATTTGCTGAGAAAACCCCAAATAAAAATGTCCCAAATAAACAATTAAAAGATTAATTATTCTTTTAGACAGTGACGTAGACAACACACAAAAAAGTGGCATTTCAAAACATTAATGTTGTTTGTTTTAATTCTATGACTCTCCTCATCAGTCCATTCTTCCATTCTGTCTGGAATACGTTTCTAATCTTAATCACATTGTTATTAAAAGTGATAGTTCACCCAAAAATTAAGATTCTCATGTCGTCCCAGATGTTTATGACTTTCTTTCTTCAGATGAACACAAGCAAAGAGTTTTAGTCTGTACAATGCAAGGGGACAGGACCACTTCAGAAACCACACAAAGTGAACACGACGGTCAAGTTTAAAATATTGTTTCATTAACAGGGGTTGTATGAGTTACTGTCATATTCACTTTGTGTAGCTTTTGAAGTGTCATTTTTGGACGTTCCATACTTGTCTTACAAGAAGAGAGATGATTTAGTTTAGATTATTTAGATCTTAGTTTGTGTTCATCTGATAAATAAAGCACAATAAAGCGCTATATAAACGCATCATTCATTCATTCCTATATATATATATATATATATATATATATATATATATATATATACATATGGGATGGCATGAGGGTGGAAAGGATGGAGTTTCCTTTTAATCCCTTTCCCTGCAATTTCTTGTGTGTGTGTTCCGCCGTGCTGCATTTTAATTGTTATTGCTGCACTAGATATATGTGTTACTATTTGAATAATTCCCCTGCCCTGCATTAAACCACCTTAACATGCATTCATTATATTGTCTCGCAGGAGGTTCTGATGTGCAAGTCGAGCTGCGAGCAGAGAAGAAAGCTCTGTTGGTGGGTGATACCATCACTGTTGACTGTGTAGCCAGAAACAGTGAGATACTGGAGGACCACTGGAAATACCCTGGGAAACTGGTGAGACAGAAACAGAATAAAAAGGAACACATTTACATCACATTGCCCAAAAATCAATATTAAACTAATTAAAAATTAACATATTTTAAATATATTTTTATTCTCTCTCTGTCGTTCTCTCTTAGGCGGGTCGAGGAGTAAAGACCGTAAAGGAGAATAAGCGAGATCTTGAGATCCATTATACTCTGACAGTGTCTAATGCCTCACCAAAAGACAGTGGCGTCTACGCTTGCTCCATCACTGATGTTAAGAGCAATGAGAGCCAAACCAAACAGCTCACTATTACAGTCTATGGTACAGTAATCACATACACTCATACAGATACACATGATTTTCAATGCGTATGGCAAATTCACACATGATTACATTCTCACAGTGATTCAGTTGCAGTCCTAATCTGCCCTTTT
Organism: Barbus barbus; assembly: GCF_936440315.1. Taxonomy (NCBI): domain Eukaryota; kingdom Metazoa; phylum Chordata; class Actinopteri; order Cypriniformes; family Cyprinidae; genus Barbus; species Barbus barbus. The sequence continues at coordinate 15,300,436 of NC_136742.1, read as the reverse complement.
GGTTTTCGTGTGCAGATCATGAGTTTGTGCACATAAATCCAGTGATTGGTCCAGTGGAGACTACTAGGCTGGACGAGGTGCGAGAGTTCAGGGTGGACATACAGTCTTTCCCCGCACCCAAAATCACATGGTTAAAGGACGGATCGGTCCTGGGAGATATTGCTGCAGAAATCACCACCAACCTCCAAAAAATTGATGAGACCAGGTGACTAAAAAACTCTGCTTTCACATATTCAATATTTAAATATCACATTTTATATTTGTGCTTAAATAGAAAAAAAATTAATCACATTAATATCCCTTTTAAAAGTGCTGCGTTAAAGCTGTTGTTTTGTTTGTTCAGTTACCAGGGTGTGTTGACCCTGATCAGGGCTAAAGCAGAGGACAGTGGGAACTATACCATCAGGGCAGAAACAGGCAGCCAGGCTGCCAGCAACAGTTTCTACCTTCAGGTTAAAGGTGGGACCTTTTCTTTTTTCTGTAGCTACAGGTTGTTTTTGTCACACCTTTGTTTACCTACATTTGCATGTGTTTGCTTTTGCCTCTGCTTCATGTTTGTTTATCTCTGTGCACCTCTATATCTTTCTTAACCACACTTTACATAAATTTGTTTAGGTTTTTCTTGTTGTCAACTGGAGGATCTTTGTCAAGCAATGTGTAGCTACGTGTGCTTACAGTATAAGTGTTGTTTTTCTTATGTACTGTATTTGTCCTAACCAGGAATGTGGAAAATACTGAAAATAATTACACCGAGTTAAAGCGTACAGTTTCAAAATTGTAGTTTTCAGTACTTTATTATGAAAAAAAATTGACTGATCATATCATACCATTTTTTTTTTTGCATGAAACACAATTAAAGGCTCTAAAATAAAGGCTCTAGGACACATAAGATATTAAATTATAACTTAATTTATAATAAATAATAATAATAATAATAAATAATAAATTGGTATGACCAGTGAAAAAGCTTGGTGAGAAAGTAAAATTGTTTCTCTTCTTACAGTTCCCCCTGTGATTGTGGACCTGATGGACATCCACCACGGCTCTGCTGCAGGTCAGGAAGTGGTGTGTACTGCTGGTGGCTCCCCGGCCCCTGACGTGGAATGGTATATCTGCAAAAACATTAAACTGTAAGCTTTTTTCTTTTTTGTTTCATTCTGCTGCCCTACATGTATTGTCTCTACATTTCTGTCTTCCTTTATTCAGTCCTCATTTTTCACCCTTTCCTTCTATAAAAGCAGTCTAAATAGATGACACAGTCTCATCCCTTGAGATTAAAGTCAAGTCACCATACTGACATCATGCTGAGCTCACTTTTCTTTCTTCCACCAGCTGTGCCAACGATTCCTCCCAGTGGATGCCACTTCCGATCAACTCTACGGACATCACAGTGGAACTCCAAATGGATGTTGACAACAACATTGAGAGTCACATCATCTTCCAGCATCTTGAGAGCACAATTGCTGTGCGCTGTCTGGCCAGGAATGACATGGGCGCTGTTTCACGGGAGGTTAAACTCGTGTCAAATGGTAAGAGGCCTGTGTTTGTCACTTTCTATATGTCTTTTTTTATTTTAGTTGATTTTATTGATCAGTCTATTGATTTGAAGTGCTGTGAATCTCTTTTTTGTCACTGTTTTTCATGTTTAGACAAAGTAAACAAAGTTTCAAGCTGATTTGAAACTAATTTGAATCACAGGTGTAGTTTATTTAGGGATGAATTGCTGGCAGTAGATCTGCACTGTGGCTAGGTTTTGTTTGTTGAGATTTCAGTCATTGTAAGAGAGATCTCTGCATTTATGTGTTTGTATGAGATTATCTGTTCATCATGGTTCTTAAATTCAAGCAAACGCTACTTCAGTAATCTTTACATCTGTTAGTCTCATTTTGTAAACTGTGCCTGTCTTGTCAGGCTCCCCACGTCTTTTTCTTGTGATAGATTCCTCAGGTGGACTGTCCATGGTCTTTGGAAACAAATCCATATGTGTTTACACTAGTTTCTGTTGGCAGGGGTTTTGCTTCACTAAGTTATCGTTTAAATAAAATTGCTCACACTGGGGACATTGATTAATACAGCATACAAGAGTGATGCAGTTCAAAATATTTATACTATTATGATGACATTATTAGGTATGTACGTTAAGCTGTAGCTCATTAAGGAAGTTTTGTTTTGGCAGTTGTCAGAGTTTAGTTTTGTATCATATCTTTCCATATCTCCACCCTCCTCTTCCTCATTGTTGCTGCTGCTGGTGTGTTCAGGTCCGCACTCGGAGCTCACTGTGGCTGCTGCTGTTCTGGTGCTGCTGGTCATTGTCATCATCTCACTCATTGTGCTGGTCATTATCTGGAAACAGGTACTCACTCACTCATTCATCCACTCATCCACTCACTCACTCACTCACTCACTCATATACATTGACTTAGTTAATCTCATTCACTCACTTATTTACATTGACTCATTCACACACTCATTTATTTAGCAGTTTACTCATTATCTTGCCCATTTACTCATTTATTCACACTAACTCGTTCACTCAATCACTCACTGGCATTTACTTGTTAGATACAGTTTTCACAGTATTTTTGATCAAATAAATAAAGCATTGATTAAGATTACAAGATTACAAATCTTACCAAACTTTTGCAAAGTGTCAGATTTACTCATTGACTTATTCACCCTTTCACTCAAGTCACTTCATTCACTCATTCATTCACTCACTTATTCACTCAGTTTTGACATTTACTCATTCACTCAACCACTAACTCACTTACTCACCCACTCTCTTAGCTACTCAGTCATTCACTTACTCGCACACATTCACAAATCACCAAATTCACTCTTTCACATTCAGTCTTGTAGTCACTCATACACATTTGAGGCATGAATAGACATGATGCATCAGCACAGACATGTTAGCATCTGTGAGGGCTGAAATGAGACTGTCAATTGAACATCTGTCATATTGCTTGTGTGTGAATGACACCTCTCCCCTCTCAGCCTGAGTGTGGAACAGTCTGACCATCCTCCAGTGTCCAAAAGCTCTGTTACTAACCACATGAGAATCACTCTCTCTTTGTACACCTCTTTACAGAAACCACGTTATGAGATCAGATGGCGTGTGATTGAATCGGTCAGTCCGGACGGTCACGAGTACATCTATGTCGACCCCATGCAGCTTCCGTATGACTCCAGGTGGGAGTTCCCTCGGGATTCACTTGTACTGGGTGAGTCACAGATCCTGTCCTGTGGATTCAGTGTGGTTCAACCATCTTTAAGTGATACTTTATTGTGGTTATGTACTTGATGGGATTGTGGTCATCTTGTTAGCCTGTCCTAATATGGCATCATCCCAGTCTACTGCGCAGATCTTATTTAGGAGCTTTGTGTGGTGACTACAGACTGATTGAGGTTTTTGACTCAAACATGCAAAATTATATTTTACTAACAGGAAACCACTGTGGTAATACTGAAAGTTACAGGAATCGATTTGAGTTCACAATCTTTTTTAGACTAGGTAATATTTCAGTGGCATCCTCTGTCTATGCAAATGAGTTCAAGTTTGGCTCTGTGTGTGTTGCAGGTCGTGTCCTGGGCTCAGGAGCATTTGGGAAAGTGGTGGAAGGCACTGCATATGGACTCAGTCGTTCTCAACCTGTGATGAAAGTGGCAGTGAAAATGCTTAAACGTGAGTTAACTGAAGCATGTATAAAATGCATGGTAGCTGAGGTTCTTTTGATTGTTCAAATGTTTTTCACACTAAGAATATAATGTTTTTTTAAGAACTGTTCACTGAAAGGTTCTTTGAGGAACCCATAATGGTTCTTCTTTGGCATCTATTTAAAAACCCCTTTTGGAAACTTTACTTTTAAAAGTGTATTTAAATGGTTAATATGATTGCTTTCTCAGCGACAGCACGCTCCAGTGAGAAACAGGCTTTGATGTCAGAGCTGAAAATTATGACCCACCTGGGCCCTCACCTAAACATCGTCAACCTTCTGGGAGCATGCACCAAATCAGGTGAACACACAGATAACAAACATAAACACTTGGTCTCTAGGGTGGTGTCTTCTTGGTTCCTGGGTGTTTATAGTGTGGTGTTTTAACAGGCAGAGTTAAGTGCAATGCAGAACTTTAACCTCCTGCTTTTAGACATTTTACAAGTCTCTGATAAGATTAGACCAGTTTTATTAACACTGCTCTCACTCTTTCTCTTGTTGTCCCTCAGGACCAATCTACATTATCACAGAGTATTGTTTCTATGGAGACCTGGTGAATTACCTGCATAAGAACAGAGATGGGTTTCTCAGCCGCCACACAGAAAAGGGCAAAAAAGAGCTAGACATCTTTGGCATCAACCCAGCTGATGAGAGTAGCAGGAGGTCAGCCAACACGCACATTCACACAAAATAATTATAAAAATCAATCATAAAAATGCCATTTTAGGTCAAAACATCATGTTAGGAAATGTTTATCTTGCTCTTTAATCTGATTGAGGATTAATATTGTCAGGATTTCAGTCTAATTGGGTAAGTGAAGTCATTTATGAGAGGAGAGAGACAACAGACAAGTAAACAGGTAGAGAGTGACCACAAAGGTTGCCTTTCCATTAAGGCAGCTATCTTTAAAGACATCCTTTATTTCAATTAATTATAACACTGTTCATATTTTTAGTAGTTACCAAATAACAACACTGGTATAAGAAGGATATATGCAGAGCTGCCTTACAATTTGGCCAAAATGACATACACTATATTGCCAAAAGTATGTAGAAATGTAGAAAAGGCACTTCCAAAACTGTGGCAACAAAGATGGAAACATAATTCATGTATTTATAAATTGTATTTCCATCTCTGTTGCAACAGTTTTGGAAGTGTCTAAAATGACTGTACCCATATGTACAAGTCATTGGTGTTTGGTGTTGAGTTTTTTCCCTCGAGGTCTGCATTTAAAGTCACACCTGAGGTGTTCAGCTGGGATTAGGACTTGTCTTAATGCAGACCAGTCTAGTTCCTCCACACTGACTGAATCAATGATTTCTTTTTGAACCTTGCCTTATACACAGAGGCACTGTCATGTTAGAATAGAAAAGGGTTCTGTCCAAACTGTTACTATGAAATTAGAAGCACAAAATTCCCTAGAATATCATTATATGCTTAAACATTAAGATTTGTACTCATGGACATTACTGAGGTAGTCAAACCTGTTCATTAGAAGGGGCAGTATAGTGTTATCATCAGGAATCATTATAATTAAATTGCTGGCTATAGGTTATAAAATAAAACAAACTTTTGCCACTTTTCAGAGAATACTCAGGTGTTTACAATGTAGTAAGCCACATTAAGATGACTAGTGATCTAATCTCTTTACTTTTACTTACACATCAGATCTTTCTGATGACCTACTCTAAAATGATTTAATGATTCATTAGCATGACTGATAGTACAGATAGTGTGAGTGTTTTCATTTGGCTAGTGACCTTACACAGCATTACTTTCTCCCCTGACTTACTATTTCTTTATTTGTGTGCAGCTACGTCATCCTGTCTTTTGAGGGGAAAGGTGACTATATGGACATGAAGCAGGCAGACACCATGCAGTACGTCCCCATGCTGGAAATGAGTGAAACCTCAAAATACTCCCCCATCCAGAGATCAGACTACGACCATCCTCCCTCTCACAGACAGTTCAATGGTGAGAGAGAACTCTCTTAAATAGATGATTACCCAAAAATGACAATTCAGTCATCATTTACTCATCCTCATGTCATTACAAACCGGCATGACTTTCATTCTTCTGTGGAACATAAAAGCAGATATTTCGAAGAAATGTGCTGGTTGCTCTTTTCCTTCCAGTTACAATGAAGCACTGAAGCTTTCAAGCCTTAAAAATAAATGCAAAAGGACCATAAATGTATAATTAAGACTGGCAATATATGCTATATTGCAAGCCATATGAGGAACAGATTATACAGGATTAGTCCGATCATGTGATTCATTGAAAAGGTCCGACTCTAAAGAATGATTCATTCCCAAATCTTGAACTCTTGTCAAGCAGAGGAAAGAGTATGTCAAGATTTGAAATTCAAAAGCTCTAGTTCATTGTAATTGCACTGAAAAGAGCATGAAAAACTATTTTCTTCTCATGGTTAATGGAAAATGGGTCAAATGGGTTTGGAATGAAATGAAGGTAAGGAAATGATGACAGATGTTTTTATTTTGGGGTGAACTATCCTTAAATCACATCTCCACCTCATTCCTTTTCCTGGTGTCTCATTCTTTATTCTCCTGATGTTTTTCCCTTCGACACTTTATTTTTTTCGGTCTGTCCCTCGCTTGCTGCACATACTCAGGTCAGTTTGGCATGCTGTGGTCTGGTTTGGCTTGGCTGGTGGCTATAGGACACACACACACACACACACACTGATGTTTAGCTAGTGATAGCAGAGGTCCACCCATGTCACTGCAGTCTGTGCACCCTACAGTTACAGTGGGTAATTACAGAGGGTAATTGTAGCACAAACTTCTTAATGCATGCATCTGCCTGCCATTCCTCAGACTTAACACACACACAAGATCATTTTCAGCTTTCAGTGCTAATTCCGAACGTTTTTGTGTGAACAACAGAGAGTGAAGTTGAGAATCTTCTCTCAAATGACACCAATGAAGGCCTGACGACAGTGGACCTCCTCAGTTTCACCTATCAGGTGGCTCGAGGGATGGAGTTCTTGGCCTCTAAGAACGTAAGTTAAATCCTGTTTGTGCAGGAAAACTGCCTCTGTTGGTTTTGTCTATAAACATTTGCACTTTTGATCTCACTTATACATACAGTTCTGCAGTTTAGACATAACATTTAGACATAACATTAAAGTGATTCTGCAAGTCTTTGCGGAGGAGGTGATCTGATGGCAGGTTACTATATTTGAGAAAATGGTTGCCTGTATGCGCTGTGGCTTTTTGGTTAAAATTCATAGGATTGAGGGTTTGCAGAACCTCCTTGGTAAAATAAAGCCTCTCAGGACAGAGACCAAGCATTGGAAATTATGTTATCATTTTATGTTATAGTATAGTAAGTATTAATTAGACTTCTCCTGTTTAAAATTTTGTAACAGGGGGTTTACTAAAGCTCATCTTACAAAAGTGGACTTCCAGAAGAAATTCAAGGGTGGGATTGAGCTGAGGAAAAGGAATAGAGCATGAAATTACATTAAAATCTGTGATTCCCAACCAGTACCACCGCTCCCTATTCGCAGAGTACGCAGTTTGCATAGGGCACCAACTCCTAGGGGGGCACCATCCCAGTTGCTCAAAAAATGAAAAAATAAAAATTGAGGCGCCATTCCCGCGACCGCTCACACCTCATGTTTGCGGCTGAATGCAAATGATCATAATTGATGGACAACTATGTGTTATGTGTGCATTTTTAAATATTTGTGTAGATATTTGGTTTACTAAGCGGTTTAAAAATAAATATTAATGATTATACAAAGTGATATACATGATGTACAGTATAAAGATTTAAAATTAACATTTGTTTTGATTTTGCAATAATAATGGAGTATTTGAGCTTTTTATTGGGGTTAAAAGGTTACATGACGACAAAAAAGGCTTGAAAAGATTGGGTTAGACTACATGGGGAGGAGAGACATAGAAAAGATAAATAAATATGTTTTACTTCAAATAGCCAGAGAAATCTCAAATAAATAATTTTTCTATATTACACAGCCCACTAAACCCGAACAGAATGTCTCTGTAACACATGCACACTCGTTTAGTTCTCTCTGTTTCTTTTTCTCTCTGTTTCTCACAGTGTGTACACAGAGACTTGGCTGCACGTAATGTTCTGCTGTCTCAAGGCAAGATAGTGAAGATCTGTGACTTTGGACTGGCCAGAGACATCATGCATGATAACAACTACGTCTCCAAAGGAAGTGTGAGTGCTTGTCTTAGTCCTAATGTGGTGTTCTTGATTATTCATCTTAGATTATGGATATTTTCAGTGTTTTTAACGTGACCTTCTTTGGAAAGACGAGCTGGAACAATCGTCCTCTAATACTTCTAGGGGGGTTTTCTCTCTCTCTCTCTCTCTCTCTCTCTCTCATACACAGACTTTCCTTCCAGTAAAATGGATGGCCCCTGAGAGTATCTTTGATAACTTGTACACTACAGTCAGTGATGTCTGGTCTTATGGCATCTTGTTATGGGAGATCTTCTCCCTTGGTATGTTTCTTGTCACCATAGATTTGTTTAGAAGTTATTTCCCAACTTTACAACGTTTCCTACACATTTTATTTATTCCATATTTTATTTACCAAAAATACCATATGTTTCTGTAGGAGGGACTCCTTATCCAGGTATGGTTGTGGATTCCAGCTTCTACAACAAGATCAAGAGTGGATACCGAATGGCGAAACCTGAGCACGCTTCCAGTGATGTGTACGTTCCATCTCAAAGTCTGCATGACTGTGTTGCTGTGCTTGGCTTTAATTGGTGCAGATATCTAAACTGTGTGTTGTTGTTGTTGTTGTTTGTCTATATGCAGCTATGAGCTTATGATGAAGTGTTGGAACAGTGAACCAGAAAAGAGACCATCTTTCCACAGCCTGAGTGATACGGTGGCATCTCTGCTGCCCTCAGGATATAAGAGGGTAAGCCTGCAACATGAACACAAGATTTCAAGTTTCTCTGTTCTTTCTTTCTATGTTTATCACTCTCAAATGGTTTCAGTTTTCTTTGAGGTGAAATTATTTTTCTGAAGAATATACAGTATATAAATACAATTATTTACTAAAGCTATTGAAATGTCTCTGTGCTATATAAAAAATGTTTGTGCTATAATTATAGCATAATAAAAGTATTTTTAATGTATTTTTATTTTATATAAAATATTTTTTATAAACAATGATTTTGAAAAAAATATGAAATTGGCAAATGTGCACTACAATATTTACAAAAACTAAGTTTAAAAAATCTGATGTAGTAATTAATTTGTTCCACAAATATCAAATTCATGTATTTTGGCAAAAAGGACCACCACAGGAAGGGGGTATCTGACTGATATATACAAAAAACTGCTATTGCTTTCTGTATGAGATATTTAGGGGTGAATAAACCACCACAATAATTAATAAAATTACAGTCATTTACTTAAACTATTTAAATATTTGTGCTATAATTATAATATAAATAAAAAAATATTTTAATATATTTTCTTATAAAAAAAATAAAATAAAAAAAAAGTTTTGAAACAAACAAAAAAGCAACCTGGCACAAAACTCTGAAGCTATAATCTCCATTATAGTGTGGACAAAAACTAATTTAAAAAAATCTGATGCAGTAAAAAATTTCCTTCAGGATAGACAGAATCTGACAGACTGATATTTAGAAAAAAAAAAGAATGTAGGGACAAATACATCTTAAATAGATCAAACTATACTGAAATTAAATTTACATTTACAATAGTCATTTTCCAAAAAAAAACAAAAAAAAGAAAGAAAATGAAATGAAATGAACAAAATGAAATAAAAGCTTCATATGAAAACATTTTCTAAACTATAATAAAATATCCAGCCATGTCCTATTAAATGATCCAGATAAAAGTATAGTGGAAATGGCTTCCCACTTCCTGTAGCTTAAATGCAGTGTGTCAATCTGGGCTTTGAGGCCTCGGCTACGTGTATGTCACCATTGCCAACACTCCCAGACCGCTAACAGAGATTAGCACAGAAGCGCTCCAGCTGGCTAACGCCCCAGCAAGGCACAACCCCGCAGTGCTAATGACCAGGAGCATACAGTTAGCATCTGCCAGTTAGCCATAATTGGTCTATTAAACAGACACCACACGTGGTACTTCAAAACTCTGCTTCCCAGAGTCACATGGCCCAGGGAATAACTAGCTCCTGTTATAGCACCTTGGGCAGGGATGTGGTGGGAAACGCGGTTCGCAAATGGGCCAGTAAGCCCTCAAGTAACCACAGAACGCTCGCAGAAATGGGGCAGAACTTCGGGTTGAGCAGTGTTTATGGTGGTGTTGAAGTCCTATTTACAACTGCCAGAAATGATTCAATTTCTCCCTCATTTCCTTCAGTACATGTGTTAATTTAAAACAGTGAATTGCAAGCTTAATTTGAGATTAACGTTTCATTTACAGCTACAATCTTTGTCACATAAAGCCTATTTTTGATTTGTATTGCTAGTGCACATGCTATAATACTCAGCTGAACTTTTATATTTTAATTATATAATTTTTTTGTATTAAAATTTAATTGAATGTTATTGAATATTATTTATTTATACCTTTTTATATTGTATTTATATTTCTCTTGGTATGCAGTGCTATGAACGCGTGAATCATGACTTCCTGAAGAGCGATCACCCCGCTGTGACTCGGGTGCAGTGCATTGACAATGATGATGCGTATATGGGTGTCCTCTACAAGAACCAGGGCAAACTGAAGGACCGCGAGAGCGGCTTTGATGAACAGAGACTCAGCTCTGACAGCGGCTACATCATTCCTCTGCCGGACCTTGACCCGCTGTCAAATGAAGACTACAGTAAGAGGAACCGCCACAGGTAGCCAACCAATTACATCACATTCTCACTCTGATGTGTTAGGATGATGATTCAAGAGGATTTTGGACATATACAATATTATTAAAACGTCTGGGGTTAGTAAGTTTTAATTTTTTTAAGAAATTCATATTTTTATTTAGCAAGGATGCATTAAATTTATAACATTCCTCTGATTCATTCCATCCGTCAAAAGTGACAGTAAAGACATTTATAATGTTACAACAATCCAGAAATATATATATATATATATATATATATATATATAGATAGATAGATAGATAGATAGATAGATAGATAGATAGATAGATAGATAGATAGATAGATAGATAGATAGTAATGTGTTTGAAAGTCTCTCAAAAATACAGTAATATTGTGAAATGTTATTACAATTAAAAATAACTGTTTCCTATTTTATATACATTTTATATATTTACCTATTTTATATATATTATTTTAATCTTTTTTTGTATTTGTTTTTTATTTGTATTTTTAACAAGTTAATACTTAAAAGTCATGGTCAGGGAGTGTTTTAACTACTGAATTGTCTTTTTCTCTGTAGCTCTCAGACGTCTGAGGAAAGCGCAATAGAGACCGGCTCTAGCAGCTCCATGACCAAGCGTGAGGGAGAGACCTTGGAGGACATCACCTTGCTGGACGAGATGTGCTTGGACTCAGGAGACCTGGTGGAGGACAGTTTCCTGTGAGCAAAGAAAAGAGAGAGAGAGAGTGAAACATTCCTCTGATTCATTCCAAGTTCACAGATCTCTCTCTGCATCCTTCTGCCATATTTTCCTCACCTCACTTTCTTGGAGCCTTCACAAAAAACAAAAACAAAACTTTGATGCGTGAATGTCATTGACGTTTTTGGATTAGACATCGCCCTCTACAGGTCTGGAGGAATGAGCAGTGCACCACAGGACTCCGTGAGCGCTCTTGATGGGCTTCAGTGAGTGTTTAAGTGACTCTAATGGAGCAAAGACCAATGAGGAGGGAAATTGGAGGACATATGTGTTTTGTATATCATTTCTGTATGTTTGTATTGTGTTTGTTTATGTGTTTGAGTGGATTGTATGAACTTTATTTTGACGGGCATTCCAATCAGCAATATAAGCATGTCATTTATAATCATATCAATGACCTGAGTGGTTTCAACCTGGAAGGTTTTCCATCTGAGCTACAAACAAAACCACTATAGACATTTAAAAACCAGTATAACTGAGTCAACGGGTCTCTGTTTTGGATCAGGCCCGTTTTGTTTCACCTCACTCCCACAATTTTACAGGATCTAGTCTACCAACTAAACACCACATATAGGTTTAATGTAACTGATCATATATTGTCAATATCTCAATAGGTGTGGCAGTTTGAAATTTATTTTTGTACTGGATAGTTTTTGTTTGGATAGTATGGATATATTATTTGTGAATACTGGGTTGGGTAGGGAGAAATTATGTAGTCCAAAATGAAGAAAATGGCAACTGTGTTTTGACCTGTGAGTCGCATGTATTTTTGTGACTTCAATCTTTATAAGATGCTGATATGACTATTTAAAACATCTTTATGTCTGGCCAAAGTTTTTACCGAACTATTATGTCAGTCTGAGGCATTACTGATATTCAAAGCTATGCTTTTGTAAAAGACGATTCAAATGTAATGACTTGTTTCATGAAGTTTCACACTGTCATAGTTTTTAAAGTTTATATGCCAGTCTAGTAATGAGGAAAGACTTTGCGGTTCAGTTAAATTACTTGCTCATGTTTGAAGGTCAGTACCTTTTTCTGTTTCCTCAGATTCTGCTCCAAGTTTTACCTTCCTGTGCATTAGATTTTATATGTGAGCATTAAACCAAATAAGATAATGAAGATAATCATGCCCTGACAGACGTGGTAGTTTGCTGCTTGTGAAGATTATGTGCTCTCCCTAAAGCAAAGCAATTGAAAATCACGGTGTAGATTTACACATAGCCAAATCCTGTAGTCTTGAAGCATCTTAGAGACACGTCATTTAGATTTTTACTTTGATGTTATACATCACTGTTCATTGTAAATGTGTATCATTGTATATCAGGACTTCAGCATATCACTGCCTGCCCCCCCATCTTCTTCACCCTATACTGTGGTCTGTTTCACGGGCATGTTGAGAGGAGATGTATATTAAAACTGTTGCACTTTTAAAACTCTTCTTTTTAAAATATTATTCTAGCATCTTTGTTCTGCTTTGTGTGTGTGTAGATGTTCAAAATTTGTCTGTGTGGAAAAAAAGAAGGTAAATGATTTCTAAAGAGACAGTAGAGTGAATGTTCTTGTGCAGGAAGAGGGGAAACAGAGGAGAGGTATGAAGTATATTCTATGGTACAATATGTGTAATTCTAGGTAGTTATTCCCTTTAACAGATGTTATTCTTTTGCTATAATATGCATTATGACCATGTACATTGAAAAGATTTATATTTCAATAAATGAGATTTAATGAACTCTATAGTTGATTTTTTTTTTTTTGTATTTTTTATTATTATTATTATTATTATTTATTATTATCATTTATTTATATTATCATTATTATTTATTTATTTGTTTATCTTCTTTTTTTTTTTTTCTTCAGGAGTTTACAGTCCATTCCTGACACAGGAATATTTGGTGAATATTCCGTGAATTATATCATATAAACAAAATTCCAATATCTGGAATATTGCTATGGCACAATTAAACCACACCAGCATTTAGACAAGACTTACCTTTTTAAATAATGCCTGTCAGCTAAATATGTTATTTTATACTACAGTATTTATTAAATGTTGTCTTAGTTGATCACAACAACCAACAGGTAGGCAGGTATTTGTGTATAACCTTTTTTTTTTTTTTTTTTTTTGCTGTTCAGTAATTGTGTGTGTGTGTGTGTGTGTTTCATAATTATATTAATTTTTAATTTTTCTTTACAATCATGATAAAAAAAATAATTAAGATTAAAGAAAATTATAAAAAGATATTTAAAACAAATAGAGGTTTAGAAGATTTACTACATAGAAATTGACTGTAAATCCACCCTGAGTAAAAATTGTGACAACTTTTGTGAAAAATATGTTTTGAAAAACATTATGTAAGCGGTGTAAGTCAAATAGTTAAGTTAAAATGTGGTTCTACTAAAGAATGGTGTTGTAGTGAGACCATGTGACCACAAGAACGCGCAATGACATCACCTGTAAAAGTGTGTGAGCGTGAGCGTGTCAGCGCGCACTTTTCTCTGTCCTTTACCTGGTTTGTTTAAATGTTGTTACAGCTGGAATTCTTGGGGCGCCGCCTTGGCCTTACCTTGTGATACCAAAGTTAAACATTGAGTGAGTTTCTGGTTTTACAACAACAGGATATGCAAATGTGTGGATTAGGATAGAGAACGTGAGAGGAGGGTGTATGATAGATGCGATATGGGTAACTGTTATTGTGAAACGGTGTTTATTTAAAAGTTCAGTGGTTTGAAAGTAGTCATCTAGGCCTAGTTCGGGAAAAACCCTTTAAAGGATATCTCTGGAGGGGCCCAGGAAATAGGGATGTAGCCTACAAATGAGATGCAGAGGACAGGAGACAATTTACAATGTTTTTATTATTATGTAAACATGTTTTATTGCTTCATTATTTTGTGCAAACAGATTTTATTTAAAGTGCATAGCCTGTGAGGAGAATTATGGATATTTTTCATGGTCTGGTGGAAAGTGTCCAGAGGCTGCACTTCAGTAAAGGTCATCATAAAGGGCCCTTTGCAGCAAGCTCTTGTACACATTTTAGATAGATGTTTAGATATCACTGCCTGCCCCCCCATCTTCTTCACCCTATACTGTGGTCTGTTTCACGGGCATGTTGAGAGGAGATATATATTAAAACTGTTGCACTTTTAAAACTCTTCTTGATGACGTTGGTTTTTAAAGGGCCCTGTGTGGGTGTTCAAAAACCGCATTTTGATTTCAGCTTTAATCACTCTTTTGCATTGTGAGTTGGTTTAACACTTTTTTTTTTCTTTGTCTTTTTTTTTGCATTATAGTGTTATGTTACCATTGATTGATCCATTGTTACAAAACACATTTTAGAATGAGAGTGGAAAGCTTAAAGGAATGGTTCACCCAAAAAATTAAAACCTACTGAAACTCATCTTCAGGCCATCCAAGATGTAGATAAATGTTTCCTCATCAGAAGAGATTTGGGGAAATTCAGTATTACATCACTTGCTCACCAATGGATCCTCTGCAGTGAATGGGTGCCGTCAGTAGAGAGACCAAGCAGCTGATAAAAACAGCACAATAATCCACAAGTAATCAACACAACTCCAGTCCAATTCAATTATTTACTTGTGAAGTGAAAAGCTGCGTGTTAAGAAACAAATTAATCATTAAGGCATTTTAACTTTAAACCATTACTTTTTGCCAAAACAAAGTCCATCTGTCGTTGTCCTCTCACATCAAAATCCAGCCAGCTTATTTGTTTAATACTGCTTTGGACTGTTTTCGCTTGCAAATGGTGCTCAGTCTGTACATATTTCTCTCCTGATTTAGAAAAGATGAGTTTTTCACTGGAGAAAGCAATTTTATGGATAGAAAACTTGATGGATTGAGGTTTGCAGTTAAAAACATCTTAATAATGCAATTGTTTTTTTACAGACATGCATCTTGTCACGTGTTGATGGCACCCATTCACTGCAGAGGATCCAAAGGTGAGCAAGTGATGTGATGCTAAAATTCTCCAAATGTGTACCAACGAAGAAACAAACTCATCTGCATCTTGGATGGCCTGAGGGTGGGTACTTTTTTAGTAGATTTTTGTTTTTGGGTGAACTGATCTTTTAGGACAACTGATCTGTGGGAGTTTTTGGTAGCTTATCAAGTAACTTTAGAATCAAATTGAATGTGAACACAAATCCAGATCTTACAGATGAGTTATCAGCTTCAGTGAGCTACTAGTATGAGCTCTGCAACGGCAACATCCAGAATATTATGAAATGTGAGAAAAAAAACTGCAGAGCAAATCATTTGCATGGTTTAATAATTCCAAATGTCTAATTTTTTTATTTTATTTATTGTAAACTATTCGGTCTTGAATGTCAAATTATTTGCAATACCAGTGTTATGCATGCGCAAAAAAAATCTTCTGAAACATCAAGAGTGCTCTCATTATCAATGATTTTGCAGTACAGAGTCAAAGGCACTGAAACTGTCTTTATCTGCTTTTTGCCTTCCAGGGAATGGGAGGTGCTTCCAGCAAACCCGTGCATGTGTGCGTATGTATGCAAACTACAAAGCTGCATAGTATCACTTGACAGTTCTATGCAAAAGAGGAACAAGTGAAAGATCGACCTTGTAAACAGGGTGGCAGGAGTGTGTAAGAAGGAAGTGTACGAAGAGTATTGGAATTAACCAGAAAGAGGAGATTTTTTTTTAAATAGTATGGATGCCCATGGACCACATAAAAAATATAATGCTTTGGTCAATCATAATTATGATGTAAAAAGTAAAAATTATGACAGTGATGATGATGAGATATAGTCATAATTATAACATAAGTTGAAATTATGACACAAAAAGTTGAAATCATGACAAAAACAGGTATGGCATAAATTGAGAAAAAAATAAAAATAATTATGAGATGAAATGTCAATGTTGTGAGATACTAAGTCAGGGCTGTCCAAACTCGGTCCAGGGGCCTGTACCATGAAGCCGGATTAGCTGGCTAGCCAGGTAAGTTTCAGTTTAGTTTGCACCAATCCTGGGTTTTCGGTACCATGAAAGTGGCTTGGCTTTTAGCTACGTTCATCGCCATAGTACATAGTACTTATACTCCACGGCTAACCTGTACGGGGCAGGTTATGTTCTGAGTTACAGATCTCAAACTGAAATTTTTTCCAATCAGATGTGAGCAAAGTGACACATGTCTGACAAAAAAGTCACTCCCCCAGTTTGTCTTCCTCCAAATTAAAGGTCACTAGTACAAAAATGCATGGCTTTAATGATAATTACTTAGTTATTTTATGATTTATATAATTATATTATTTATATTATTAATTCATTACACACAAGCAATTTTAGTTTAACAGTTATTATAAATTGTTTATTTTAAATTAATGTTAATATATACAGATCGTATGTAATATAAATAAGCTGTAGAATCAATAGATAATGCTTTAAAAATGACTACGTGACCTTACATTTGAGTCTCTATCGCTGTATATTTCCAACTATATAAACTAATTTAACCAGTTTCACTTGTGACTGCACTGATAAAGCAAGATCATTTATTTTTATTTGTCCTATTTTCATGAACAAGTAATGTTTTCATTGTAAATGCATTTATATTCTTCAATCCTTTAACCTTTAACCAAGGTTCATGATTGGCTGTTCGGCAGTGATGTCTCACATTCATGTGCACATGCTCCACAAACTCAGGATCAAAGCCTGAGTTGACAAAGAAAGTTGATGATCAGCATCATGGTACCATCAAAGCCAGATTGGAGTGGTTTGGTTTTGTCAACTCAAAACTAAACCTGTAACTCTGAATTTGTTCATCTACCATCATGGTACAGGCCCCTGGAGGGCCAGTGTCCTGCAGAGTTTAGCTCCAACTTGCAACACACCTGCATGGAAGTTTCTAGTATGCCTAGTAAGAGCTTGATTAGCTGCTTCAGGTGTGTTTAATTAGGGTTGGAGCTAAACTCTGCAAGACACTAGAGCTGTATCCGAAATCGCCCCCTATACCCTCATTCACTATTTCCTACATTAGTCCACTCATATAGTTCACTTGAAGGAGTGAATGAAAACGAGTGAGTGAATTCGGACACTGAATGCACCGGAAGAACTGCCGCTTTTGCATAGTTTGCTTCCTGTTAAATAATCATTCGAAATGGGCAGCTCCAATAGTAAGATTGAAGGATTTATCTTGAACTCTGTCATGGAAATTATGTATAAACCCTAATAGTCAATTTACAATTAATTTTGTACCTTTGTTGTATTCCACTGTATTATGCTGTGGACGAGCGCTTCTAAAATCAATGAATGGATGATTCAGCTGCGGGCGCCATCTTCTGGCGAGACGCGGGAATTAATTCGGCGCGCGACTCTCACAGTGCATTCTGGGGATTCTCTAGCCGTTGAGTGTACATCGGTTGTACACTCGTTTTTGCGGTGCATTGTGGGATTGATTGAGTGCACTCAAGAACATCCACTAAGGTTTCGAACACCACTTAAAATGGCCGTCCCCTCAAATAGTGCACTATTTGAGGGTATAGGGGGCGATTTCGGATACAGCCTAGCCCTCCAGGACCGAGTTTGGACAGCCCTGTACTAAGTAGAGGGTGGTGATGGCGCAGTGGATAAGACACATGCCGTTGGTGTGAGAGACCCGGGTTCGAATCCACTGAGAGACACCAATGTGTCTCTGAGCAAGACACTTAACCCCTAGTTGCTCCAGAGGCGTGCGACCTCTGACATATATAGCAATTGTAAGTCGCTTTGGATAAAAGCGTCAGCTAAATGAATAAATGTAAGTCATCGTTGTGATAAATAAAGATACTAAATCATAATTATGAGATAAAAGTCAAACATATGACATGAAATGTCATAATTATGAGATAAACATTTATTTTATCATTTCTACATTTTATCTTAGTTATCTTGGTGTGTCATAGAATGTCAAAATTATGTCATTATTTCGACTTGTCATAATGACTTTGTCTCATAGTTTCATTTTTTTATCATTTAATTATGACTTAGTATTTCATAGTTTTATCTTTTTGTATCTCATAATTGTCTTAGTATCTCAAAAATGTCTACTATTTATCTCATAACTATGACTTAGTATCTCATAATTTTAACATTTTACCTCATAATTATGATTTTTATGTCATAATTATGACATTGCCCTAATGTGGCATAAAATAACTTAATATATTCCTTTTCATGTAGTTGTTACGTTGTAATCCAGGAAGGTAAACAAGACAAGGCAGGCAGGCAGGCAGGCAGGCAGATCAAAATAATAAGCTTTACTCTTCGACGACAAAGAATGGTGTAACACATACAATAGCGGACAAGGGAACAGGGGAGAACACAGGCTTTAAAGGCTGAACACAATCAAGGAAGAACAGAAACAGGTGTGGAGCTAATTAACTAATAATCATGGGAACAAACTAGGTAGGATGACAAAGACATAACTAAACAAAAACAGATCATGACTGTGACAGTAGTCTGTACACAATAATTATATCTGGCTTTCTTGTTGATCTAGGAATTAAAGACCAATATGGAGGCTCATCAATCTACTGAACTTTTCATGCTTGAACTGCAAAGCTTCCCCAAAATACATAAACAAAGGTCATAGCTTCACCCAAAAAAATAGTCATATTAGCCACACCTATGTGTCTCTCGTTAAGGTGGCGGTGGAAATCAAATGGGTATAACCATTTTCTCACAATATCTTCTTGATGACAGTTATACTCCTACCTAATTGTACCATCGTTCAACAATCATCCTGCCTTCCCAGCCCAGACCTGCCTACACTGTGATAAGTTGACTTAACTTAAAAAAAATTGAGGAAACCTGTTGCCTTAAAATTATCAAGTAAATAATCATTTAAAAAATAAGTTAAGTGAACCTGAAAATTCACTTAACTTTAAATTTTTTAATTATTATTTACTTGATAATTTTAAGGCAAGGGGTTTCCTCAGTTTTTTTTAAGTTAAGTCAACTTATCCCTTTTTACAGTGTAAGGATGACATCATCACTCAAAATAAAGCTCGAGCTAGTTCACTTAGCGTAGCTAAACTGATGCATGAATGGGTGATTGCAACGGGTCTTGTAAACATGACCTCACCATATGTGTTTACCTGCCAGCAGTACTTTTGGAGACTGAGCTCAGCTGTCATTTATTCATGAGGCATTTGCATGTCCAGTCGTGTGAAGATGAAAAACTTCAAAAGAAAACAATCTCAGCAAGAACATTTGTATCTATTGATTAAAATACGGTAGGCCAATGCCTGGCGCGTTCTTGCAAGTGTAACACGTATCAAAGAGCATGCAATTGAACTCAATCCGTAGAGAGCAATGAAGTGAAATAAGATATTGGTTTGTTGTGCTTTATGCAAAAGCAGCAGGGTAGAATTGAATTTATGATGTATTTGGCTGCAGATGCATGTGAAGGATAATCATATTAGTAATCTCTCAGTCTTTCAGGTGAAACCGAATCCTCACTTTAATAGCGCTGCTCTCTCATCACCTCTCATCGCTTGGCTCGGTCGAGAGAATATCGCTCAGAGAGGGTTCGGATGGGCTTTTGTGCTGTGTTATTCGTCTTTGGACCCCGCAACCTCCCTGGAGCCCGTCTCTTGTTACCAGCCCGTCTCCATGGCCCGGTGCTCAGACCGCTCTTGTTGTTTGAACAGGGTATCGCATCTAGATTAAAACGCCATTTCTGTAAGTGATACCTTGATTGATTTATCACTCAGACAATAACAGCCACAACAAAATACAAATTGAAAACTGACCAAGGTGCACGGGAAAACAGCTCTTTCCTCAGCGCTGTCTTATCTGAAGCTGTGGTACATTTTTACATTTGCACTCACAAATTACATGGTGTCATTAGTAATTCACACACTGTAAAGAAAAAAAAAGCAATGCAATTTAGCAATGCATGGATCTAAAATCCTCCACCTTTTATCTTTAGGTTTCATTTCAAAGCCCACTACAGGATATAGGCATTATCTGCCTCTTAAACCTAAAGGCACACATTTATGCTAGACAAAAGTTAAGATATTGCAATGAAATCCACATATACCTCACACTTTCCAGATGGTGATGATGAACAAATGGCAATTCAGTAAAAACTCTGATCCATATGACTGCAACCTGACAGTGAATGCAGCAGCAGGATAAATTAAGCCATTAAAATTTAAAACAATGATCATTTATTTATAATAACTGGCACAAAGTTTTTTTCAAGCTGCAATGCTGGGAACTTGCACAATATTGTTCAGTGTAAACTTGTTTATTCAGATGACTCAATATGGAAAGTTGGGCGGACATTTGGATACATTGTGAACAAATACTTGGGTATCCAAGTAAGGTAAACAAATAAACCTTTGCTAGCAACATGAATAGAGTATTCATGTTCATTTCACATAAAATAATAAACTGGCTCCTTGTACTAAAATTTTACTAATACATTTTTACATTTGTGAGGAGAACTGTTCAAAAGTTGGATTTTTTGCAGTGCATACATTTTATTATATTTTCCAGTAGGCATACATACTTTATATTCATATTCTATTATTCGAGGGATTATGTGTAGGTCAAAATGTTGTTTTAAATTATGCAAGGAATTATGCAAGGATCTTATTTGTGGACTTCAGCTCGGCCTTCAATACCATCATACCTGACCTTCTCTCAGACAAACTGAGACAGCTCTCTGTGCCCTCCTCCATCTGTCAGTGGATCACCAGCTTCCTGACAGACAGGCAGCAGCTAGTGAGGCTGGGCAAACTCACATCCAGGACTCTCACCATCAGCACTGGCGCCCCTCAGGGTTGCGTTCTCTCCCCACTGCTCTTCTCCCTCTACACGAATGACTGCACATCAAAGGACCCCTCTGTCAAGCTCCTGAAGTTTGCGGACGACACTACAGTCATAGGCCTCATCAAGGATGGTGACGAGTCTGCTTACAGACAGGAAGTTGAGCAGCTGGCTGTCTGGTGCAGTCTTAACAACCTGGAGCTGAACACGCTCAAAACTGTGGAGATGATAGTGGACTTCAGGAGAAACCCCCCTGCTCTCCCCCCACTCACCATCATGAACAGCACTGTGACTTCAGTAGAGTCATTCAGATTCCTGGGCACCACCATCTCTCAGGACCTGAAGTGGGACAATCACATTGACTCTATTGCGAAAAAGGCCCAGCAGAGGCTGTATTTCCTCCGCCAGCTAAGGAAGTTCAACCTGCCTCAGGAGCTGCTGAAGCAGTTCTACTCTGCAATCATCGAGTCTGTCCTATGTTCTTCTATAACTGTTTGGTTTGGTTCAGCTACCAAAACAGACATCAAAAGACTACAACGGACAGTTAGGACTGCTGAGAGAATTATCGGTGCCCCTCTGCCCAGCCTCCAAGAACTTTACACCTCCAGAGTGAGGAAAAGGGCTAAGAAAGTCACTCTGGACCCCTCACACCCAGCTCACTCTCTCTTTGTACTGTTGCCCTCTGGCCGGCGCTACAGATCACTGAGCACCAGAACAGCCAGACACAAGAACAGTTTTTTCCCCCAGGCCGTATCCCACCTGAACAACACATAACACACCCCGGTACTGTACATCTGTAAATAACCCATCAAACCTTCATCTGTACATAGGACACATGCACATTCACAGTTCTGTCTATGGTCAAGTCTCTTTTCTGTATATTTTTATTTTTATTACTATTGTTATTCTTAATTATTGTATATTCTCTTCATTAGTGTTCTTTATCACCTTAATTATATGTTGTCTGCACTATGTTTGTACTTTCTGTACTGGTAGCTCATAACACCAAGACAAATTCCTTGTGTGTGCAAACACACTTGGCAATAAAGCTCTTTCTGATTCTGATTCTGATTCTTTCTTTAAAGAGGTCCTATTATGCTTTTTCACTTTTTGAATTTTAGTCAGTGTATGTGTATGTTTGGGCATAAAAAGATCTACAAAGTTACAAATCTCAAAGTCAAAGGGAAATATTTCGTAAAAAAAAAAAAAAAATCACTTTCAAGAACTACAACGAGCGGCTCGTTATAAACGACTACAGCGTCGTTTTCCTGTATTTGTGATCTCACAAAAATAAATCCCTCCTATGGCAATTTGAATGGTTGGGGGTGTGGCGAACACTTGGTAGAACACTGCACGTTTTTAAAATCGAAACCCGGTGCGGGTATTTTTATATCACTGTATATCTGAAGGAAACCGACTGTCGTCAGAAAATTTTGGATGTCATTTTCATTTAATCTTGCATATAATGTTTGATAAAGCAGCGTTTGTGAGCGGAGCTCTGCTTTGTTTAATCCAACAGCGCCTCCTGCTGGCAGAGAATTAATTTGCATATATATGCCGCCACAAATAGTGTAACTCTGTGGGACTATGGTATAAATAAATTCAACTGTATAATAGTTTCACTGCAATTCATGTTATAATGTTTGCATTAAAGAACAATACACATAATACATATTACCTGTACATAGTAAATGCAGTTATTTTTAAGCTGTTGTTGACATCCTATGTAAAATGTGATTTAGCCATAAAAATATCCACAATAATGTTACCACTATGTCTTGCAATATCTGTGCGTGCAAAGGTTCTGCGCAATCCTCAATATTCTTTGGGTCCGAATTAATATGGCAATATTGACAAACTTGCTGCTTTGGCAAGGGGCGGGGCAAGTCTAAGCTGTTTGCCAATCACAACGCTCTGGGACAGCTAACCAATCACAACACATTTTGTTTTTCAGAAGACGGGCCTTCATCAAACCCGGAACTAATAGAGCTATTTGTGCCAGGCTGGGGAGAGAGTTATAGGCCCTTTTCACAATGACGTCAGCTAACTTCCGCTTTATCGCAAAGCAGTGTATCAGTACTTCCGCTATACCTTTATACCGAAGACTTCTCGGGAGAATGTGGGAAAAACTTGAAATATGAAAGGCGTTGGTTAAGAGTTAAGACTAATAATGTTAATGTACTTACAGTCGGATTCTTTTGCGAACGTTTTTCTGCATCTGCCTTAGATGGGAGGCTTGCTTGCCCAACTGCTTGTATTCACAAAATATATACTTGAAATCTTTTCACTTGTTATTTCGGTTTATGTAATTCCTTGGATAGTTTATTTGTGAGTACACTGTGTAAATTAAATTCCCCGTATAGTTCCGCAATAAAAAGACAAACAGCGTGATTGTTTTTATTTACTATGGGAAAATGACATGGACACAAATCATATTTTTATATTAAATCTTTTTACTACATGGCAAATTTCACATCCATAAATGCAAGTGGTCTGAAAAGAAGCCCATTATCCAGTTCAAGAATAAAATGCTTAATGTTGAAACAATGCAAAAAGGACCGCCGCGTAGTGCTACAGAACTTGGACTTCTACAATTAACGTTACTTCAAATCCTCCATTCACTTTAACTACATGTAACTTATACCCTGTTTTTTTCTCTGTGTATTATTATTGATTAATATGATCGATTGTATTTTATTTAGGTTACAGGATATATGCAATGTGATGTTAAAAAACAACTGATGTGCGTTTCATATTTATTTACACAAATACTCGCATTTATTTTTTTAAAAAGTAAAAAAAAAACAATTATGTAAACTTAATATATTTAATTTTTTTTTTTTATTAAATTGTTATAAAAATAAAAGGGAACATTATAGACCCCATTTATTGATATTTAAATAGTACATACTTGTTATGTTGAACTATTCTTGTAAGTTACATACAGGCGCTGTATTAAGCAGGACATAATTTACTGAATGAAGGCTTTCCATTACCAAATGTCTAAAACGTTTGTTTATTTGACAAATATATCTAAGCATCTAACTGCAATAAAGACAGTAAACATTGTGCCAGAGTGGCGGGAATCAGAAAGTATGACTTCAGTGCTGCGTTTCGAACTCCTCCATCGACTTCAAACAGCAAATCTCGCCGATTGGTATTCGGTAAATTCGTTTGAGATGTCAAACGCCTCGCCTTGAATAAGGACGACGGTAGACAGCGGCAGTCGTCCTCTAACCATACTTTTGAAAGATGTACAAGCGTCTGGGCGAACTCTATGCTGGTAGGGATAGCGCTTTCCTATGCTGGCGGAAGTAAGATTACCCTGCTTCGCGTCAAAACGGAAGTTGTGTGACGTCATGTGAAAAGGGCCTATTGTAATCAGGGCCGTGCACAGGGGGGTGGCCCCATAGACATAGGCTGTGTCCAAATTCAGGGTCTGCATCCTCCTTAGGATCCTTCCTACCCGGTTGAAGGAGGAGGGATCCTCCGACGTCCGCAAAACCCGGAAGTCGGTGTTTGTGAATTTGGACAGCCTACCCTTCTTTCAGTTCCCTCCCTTACCCGTTTTTTTATATCAGACTACAAGACAGTCACATCCAGGTAAGCCATTATAGCCTATTTTTATTTGTTTTTAAGTATTCTACTAATTTCTCCTACAAATTCATTGAGCCGAAGCATAAACTTTAGCTTGTTTTGTCAGAGAAACTCCTCTCCCACTCCGCTACCGCTCGCTTCGTCCGCCATTACGCTCTGCCGAAAAGAATTATGGGATAGGTAGGACGGGAAAGGATCCACCACACCCATCCTTCCAATTCGGGGAAAAGGAGGACGTATTTGTGGGCCGCATTTGAAGGATCCTACGAATTTGGACAGCCTTCGTCGCGGCGCTGTGACGTAACATCCTTCAAATGAGTACTCCGAAGGATGCAGACCCTGAATTTGGACACAGCCATAATATATGTAGATGACGGACGCGGCCGCCATCTTGGGTGGGTCCCAATGCACCCCCCCCCTGCATTTATTTCTACTGAGGAAGGTGTATCCCCAACAACAATCATTTTTACCGGATTTTCACATGGTTTGGTTTGTTACAAACAGCAGAGATTTGGTTATGATACAGGACGCTGTCATACATTGAAAAATACGTGCTTTCATGCTAAAAGACTTTGTATTATGCTCTTTAACAAAGACATATGGTAGGCTATGGCATATTGATAAATGCATAAATTAATTAATTTTATATTTTAATAAAGAAACAAGTTTGATTGTTCATTTGAATTTATTTCTCTCTCTCTCTCACACACACACACGACCTTTCTGTAACACATATACATACAAGCTCCAATATATACTGTACCAGCTCAGTACATTTTTTTTAAAGGCCTGGAAAAGTAAGCGTTAAAATTCCAGGTCATTCCAGCATCTTACACTACCCTGTCAGGCTTACAACTGGGGCTGGGGAGCTAAAACCCTTGAAAAAGAACTGTTTTGCACAGCTTTCTTGCGTATGCTGCCACTCTGTAACTCCAGGGTAGTTCATTTTGCGATGTGGTGCAGCCTTACTTTGTGAAATACAGACACCACAAATGACACAAGCATGAAATGATGGTTCTCAATTCTGAATTGGGTTTCTGCAATGTGCTCCCCGAGTAAGAACACATCATCTGAACCAATCTCCGCCCGAACGAAACGGTTGACGAAGGACACACTGACACCTTGTTCTTTTGAGTTTTGTCGAATCACACGCTCTGCTGCTCTGACCACCTTCACTGTTCCCTCTGAGGGGATCATCAGCCCACCATTGTTTTTAAGTTCAAGCAGGTGGTAGCTCTGGTCAAAGGATGAGGGTACAGCAGCTGTGACAAGGCTTACACGGTACACCTCATAGGACAGTTTTTTCAGAACCCTGAAATGTAGACAAGGGCATTGTCCACAAGACCACCAAAGCGGGTGGGCAGGTAACTGTGGTCACATATGACTGCAGAAATGTTTGCAAATGGGGACAGGAGCTCTTCCTCTGCCATTAAAGCAGAGTGCATGTCTGCAGCTGACAGGGACACAGTTTCATCTTGTGCTGCCACGTTGCCTGACCCACTTGGTGAGACACCACAACGGACCATCAGACGGCGGAACTGCCCTGCAGTTGGATTGTTATTCTAGCCTCCTAAAAAAAATCAAAAACATTTACACACTTAGATTACAGAGATGTTTAATGAGGACAGTCAGAGTCATAAAAGATATATCTTCTGAAGGTAAGTAAGGAAACTGTAACCATTTATTCCCACAGGTAGGCTATAAAAGGTAAGTAAGGTAATAACTGTATAATCATGTTTCTTCCACAGGTAGGCTATAAAAAGATACGCACTGGTGTCTGATGTGCCGTTTACTTTAGGGGGTGGGTTACTTCATGAGGTGATAGCCACCAATAGGTGACCAGTCTGAGAGGTCTATCACATCAAAAAATACTTTAAACTAGGGATGTATAGGTATAAAAAAATCTCTACTAGAATTTGCCCACCCAGAAGGTACCAATATCCAGTCTGGCCCACGAACTAAAAAGACTAATTATAAATGTGAAAATTCTACCTGATGCCCTGACAGAACTGAACAAAAGCTCCAAGTGATCCTGACTGAAGTGGTATGTGCAGACATAACGCTGAACTTGGAGCAGGTCAGGAATCATCATCAACAATGTGTCCATGTTGATGACAAAGCCGATGACTGACAGATACCTTCAAAAGAAAATGTTTAATCAATAAAATCATGGCAAAACAAGACACCTCAAGAGCACCTAGTAATTGTTGTTATTGAAAGACGTTAATTGACTTTTCTACAAATATTCATAACATGCAACACAACACATGGTGACAGAGATAGCGGCAGCAATACATGTTTTGCTCCAATAAAGTCCCTGAATGGTAAATGATTTAAGTGCAGTACAAATCTACTGGGTGCAAAATTACTGGGTGCTTCTTGAGAGTATAAGTCAGTGTCAGGAACAACTAGGAACTATATTAAAACTGAACAAGGAGAGCTTAAAAACAAGAACATGTCATACATACCATTTGACACCTCTATGACCTGAAAAACACTGAACACAAGAAGATTCCAACATGCAGAGACAAACATAAACAAGAAGAAAAAGTGCAATACAAGATATGCTCCTTAAAGCAGGAGGGACTCGCATTGCTTCCTGCCTCTGGTTTTGCACACAGCAACATCATATGAACATACATACCATTTTTGACACCTGTCCTGTACGACCTGAAAAATACTGAACAGAAGAGTCAACAGAAACAAAACTGCAGACAGCAAAAAGATCCAAACAAGAGAAAGCATCTTATGAACTCGATGCGTAGCAAGAGAACAGAGCATCATATTAACTTATGATGTCGTGAACTTTTCATAGAAACCATTCAATATTTGCATGTGTGTGTGTGAGAGAGAGTGTCAGTGAAAGAGGGTGAATATGTGTTCACGTGTGTATTTATTTATTTATAACATAAAAAGTGTAGATGTAGAAGCAAGGGAGAGATTTTGATATGACCAGAGTCATGATGCTCACAGCTGTATGGGACATATCAAATAGCCTACAAATACTCACAACATTGGGCTGAGGTTCACTCTCAGGGAAATGCTGAGAAAGGTCCACTGGTAGGCTCTCTTAAGCTTTCCTTGTTTTGTGTTCCTTGTCACTACAGGCTAAAATATAAGAAACATAATACTTAAAAGCAACTTCATTAAAAACACTTGAAAAGGTTTTAGTATCCCAGAGTGTATTGTAATACACAATACATCACTAATTCCTAAACATGCAGAAAGAACTAAATGTAAAAAACGTGATATTAACTTTTGTTTTACATATGAATCATAAACATCTCTGTTAGCATGTAGAGTAAAAATACACCTACTCTTTGGAGATGACATGGGAAGTTGAAGACAGATGGGGTCGCACCATCTCTAAGCCTGACAATCTGACCCGTCCTGTCAAAATCATCAGGCTTGAAGTGCTCACTACAGAGCATTGACGACTCAGTTGCAACAAAACCCTCCCGTCTTATAGTAACTTCCCATTGCCTCCTCAAGCCTGTATCACTGGGAAACCTTCAAAATGTGAAGAAGAAAAAAAAACAGCAAGAGACAATGAGAGAGAGTCCCAGTTCCTGCTGTAATAACGTTACACGTAAGTAACGTTAGTTACGATGACATAATATTATAAATGGTAAAATAACCTAAATTATTGTTCAATCTAACTTGTGAAAGGTAATCCCACGCGATCTGGTATCAATACTGCGCCGGTTATTGCAACCGTAAGCTGCACAAAATACGGGCATAGTTGCTCGCTCTCCGTTGACTCCAATTGACTCTGGTGGTAGCGTAGAGTGATGAGACCCAACCAATATGGCGGCGACGCTGGATTACGTTCCAGCACGTCATGAGGCGTCTACATATATTACTGCCCCTCCGCCCTCATCGGCTGAAGTGCCCCTTTCACCAAACCCACCCCCGCTATCACCCCAGCTCAAAGCGTTCAGTTACAGGGGAAGTTGTGGCCTAATGGTTAGAGAGTTGGACTCGTAACCTAAAGGTCGCGAGTTTGAGTCTCAGGTCCGGCAGGAATTGTAGGTGGAGGGAGTGAATGTACAACGCTCACTCCACGCTCAATACCACGACTGAGGTGCCCTTGAGCAAGGCACCGAACCCCCAACTGCTTCCCGAGCACCGCATCAAAAACTCTCTTCCAGGTGTGTGTTCGGGGTTCGCTTCACTTTCACTTTACCGCTCCGCTAAAGATCCACTGATTCGCGTTTTCCATCACTCACAATCTGTGTGCCTGCTTCTCTAGAGATGACAGTTCTTCCCAAAGGTCGGTGCATTAACATGTAGTTTCATTGCAATCCACATTACGTAATGAATTAGTAATTTGATCATTTGTTTTTGTATTACTGTCGGTAATGATTTGCTCTAAAAGTTGTAACAACTTGTACAGAATATCCATTCTTAGAATGTCTAATCAATTTATTGTACCCGATCAGATCTAATATAAACAATTATATTATATACACAATTTATTCTTATGATTTCAAGCTGAATGTTTAGCATCATTAGTCCAGTCACATGATCCTTCAGAAATCATTCTAATATTCTTATTTGCTGCTCAAAAGCATTTCTTATTATATGTTGAAAACAGCTGAGTAAAATTGTTTTCAGGTTTCGAATAGAAAGAACAACAGCATTTATCTGAAATAGAAATCTTTTTTAACATTATAAATTCTTAATTCATTATAAAGTCTATATCAGCACTTTTAATCAGTTTAAAGCATCCTTGCTAAATAATAGTTTTAGGCCTATAATATCTATAATATGAAGAGTAATGATGCTTAAAATTTATCTTTGATCACCGGAATAAAATACATTTTAAAATATATTCAAATAGAAATCAGTTATTTGTAATAGTAAAAATATTTCTAGAAGTGAAAAAAAAGAAGTGCCGGTACTCACCCGAACCACTATTCTCTCCATAATCGCTGATAAAATCGGCATTAGCGCTGTTTTGAGCTCACTCGTTCACTGGATCCTTGGACTTTCCAGGAGTTTACGGTTTAAAATTATGTGATTGCAAAAGCTTGCTTCTTTTCATTTTAAGATATAATTTTTATTATAAAGTACTGATTCAAATTAGTAATCAATAATTAATTATTATTCTACCACTCCGCGCACCTCCCCTGACATATAGCCTAATCACCCAGACCCTGACGATTTTACTGAGTACCGGCAACATGTCAGAAGTACCAGTACGCACAAAAAAGTGCAGGTACTCTAAAGGCTAAAATATAGCCTGTGTACCGGCCCACTTCAAGCAGTGCTCTGGATCAAATAAATGCTGGCTTGATGAGCAGAAGAGGCTTCTTTAAAAAACATTTGAAAAAAAAATAAAACTTGAACGTGCTCATGAACCTAGTTGCACTCGAGTAGAGCTCCGTACCTTTGGCCTCTCTTTGCAGATTTTTTGTTTTGTTTTAAGTTTTATTCATTGGTGGTGCTTTACCTGATGGCATGCAGTCGTAAACAGCAGGAGTTGTCTCCATCGGCTTCTCCGATTGAGAAGAAATCCAAGCCACCGACCGCGAGCGATATGATGGACAAGATGGCGAACACTGTTACACACTTTGAGGACATTCTAAGAATCGAGTTGACGGCGATGCGGAAAGAGTTCACTTCTCTCATGTCAGTTGTTCAGTCACTGCTCTAAACTGGATCTTCTTACAGGGGAGATGAGAGAACAAAGGAAAGTTGTTGCAGATCACGATAGGTGAGTAGCCGCGCTCGAGCAACAAGTTGTGGACTTACAGGATCACAATATGCGCAGCAATCTGCGTCTGGTCGGATTGCCTGAAGGTTCCGAAAAGGACGACCCTATGGGTTTTTTGAAAGGATCGCTGCAAAAAGAAGAAGTGCATTTGCGCCAATAAGGAAGGAGATGAGAGACGCTGGCATCCAGAATTTTCTCCTTTATCCTGCAACTCTGAAGGTCATTCTCAATCAAGGTGAACCTAAAATGCTATACTCCCCAGAAGAAGCAAGAGATTTTCTCAGATCCCATTCATCCACCAACTCTCAGTGAACTCCAGCTGGACATTTGCTGTCTAATCAGAGAAGAGATGCTCTAAATCAGGGATGGGCAACTTCGGTCCTGGAGGACCACTGTCCTGCAGAGTTTAGCTCCAACTCTAATCAAACACACCTGCTTGTAGCTTTCTAATGATCTTGAAGAACTTGATTAGCTGGTTCAGGTGTGTTTGATTAGGGTTGGAGCTAAACTCTGCAGGACAGTGGCCCTCCAGGACCGAAGTTGCCCATCCCTGCTCTAAATGGTTAGGTGACTGTCTTTCACTGTACACTTTAATGTTCACTTCTTAATTCATAGTTCATTGTGCATACAGTATTGCTTACTGATTATGATAATTTATTTGTTTTAGTTGTATTCTTTATCTCTCTTCTCTTCTCTTTTTTTTTTTTTTTTAAATAGAATACTACCTAGTCAATATGTGACTATGGGGCCAAATGTTGGTGCTTCAGTAATGTGCAGGTTTTTGTTGATGCCACAGACCATATTAAAGGGTGCTGGCAAAACAAGGTTTGTTCTTGGTTTGATCTGCCATAGTTCATGGGAATGTGTTTATGTTTTTTTGAATGGTAATGGGGAGGGTGGGGGGTGGTTTAATGGTAGACTGAACTGGTTTTATTCTCAAACTTGTATTTTGTCTTATTATGCAGTAATTCTGTTTGATACATAGGACTGACCTTAATATTCTGAGTTGTAACATTAATGGGCTAAATGGACCTCACAAACGTACAGGTTTTCTGGATTTTTTGCGAAGAAGAAAGATTGATAGTGTTAGTTCAAGAATCCCATTTGAAAGAGGAGGATATACGCAGGTGTAATAAGTTTTATGAAGTGGTATCTCACTCATCTTCGGATACTAAAACCAAGGGTGTCCTAATATTGGTGCGGAGGACTTTAAATATTACTATTTTAGAGAAAGGCTGTGATACAGATGGTAGAATAACACACATAAAAACAATAGTGGAGAATAGGAATATTGTATTTCTCTCAGTTTATGGCCCTTGTACTTCTGACCCTACTTTTTTCTCTGTTTTGTCAACCCATCTCTTGAAGTTTTCAGATTTTTAAATTGTATTGGGTGCAGATATGAATTCTGTAATGTTGCATATCCTAGATAGATCTGGACCAAAGGAATCACACTCTCAAGCTTTGTGTTCTGACAAACTTCGGCAATGTGTAACCTCATCCTCGTTGGTGAACAGTTGGAGTTTATTAAACCCTTCTGCTAAGTCTTTTACTTTCTTTTCTGCTACTCATAAATTCTATTTGCGAATTTACTATATTTTCATTTCTACTTCTTTATCTTCAGCTGTTAGTGATGCCGATATCTGTTCCTTATCGCTGTCAGATCATGATGGAAATTTGCGCAGATTTTCTTTGATCCCTCGGCCATCTCGTGCCAATAGATGGCGATTTAACCCTAAATTGTTACAGGATGAAAACTTTTGCAGTCAATTCAGAAATAAATTTGCTGAGTTTATTAAAATTAACCAAGGTTCAGTGGATGATCCTCGAACACTTTGGAATGCAGTTAAATGGTTTATAAGGAATAACTCAATTTCATATGCCTCTTTCCTTCAGAAAAACCGACACAAAAAGATAGTTGAACTGGAATCACAGCTCCAGAATCTGACTAGAGATAATCAGCGTTGTTTCTCAGACAATACCCTCAGTAAAATCATGGTGGTTAGGTCATTACTCAATTCATTACTGAGATCCAGGGCAGAATTCCTGATCCAAAGATCCAGGTATAATTATTATTTTCAAGGGAGTAGACCAAGCCACCTTTTAGCCCTAAGATTACACAACAATGAAAAGTTTGCTAATATTTCAGCAGTGAAATCCCAATCTGGTCTCATTATGACAGACCCAAAAGACATTATCGCCTTTCACTCTTTTTACTCTAACCTCTATACTTCTTCCGCTGATGGTGACCCTGACTCTTTTGCATCTTTTCTGTCCAACCTTGATTTGGCTGTCAGATTCAGATTCGGATTCGGAATACCTGGCTGAACCGATCTCTCTTCAGGAGCTGGAGTCAGCAATTCGATCTATGAACAAGGGGAAATCCCCACGCATAGATGGCATTCCAATCGAATTGTATACTACTTTTTGGTCGGATTTAGGCCCCCTCATGTTAGATATGATAAATTTTTGAGTTACTCAAGGCTCATTTCACCCATCCATTAATATAGCTGTTATTTCTCTCTTGTTAAAAAAAGATAAAGATCCGACTTCCTATTCTAGTTACCGGCCACTTTCTTTGATAGGGACTGATGTTAAATTATATGCTAAAGAACTATCTCGTCGTCTAGAGAAATTTATGAATAGGCTAGTTCATCATGACCAAACAGGATTCATTAAATCTTGCTCAGCTTTGGATAATTTACGCAGGTTATAGCATATTATTAATTCAAAGAATAGTTTGTCCTCTCCTTGCGCAGTATTATCTCTAGATGCGATGAAAGCTTTTGACCAGCTAGAATGGAACTATTTATGGGTGGTTCTACAGCATCTGGGTCTAGGATCGAGTTTCATAAATATGATAAAAGTTCTGTATGCCAATCCAGCAGCCACTGTTCTCACAGGTGCTGTTCACTCTAACTCATTCTTTATACATTGAGGTACTCGTCAGGGTTGCCCGCTGTCTCCTCTGTTATTTGCCCTATCCTTGGACCCCTTAGCTCAAGCGGTCCGACAATCTGAAACTATTTCTCCCATAAATATACGGAATACTCATCATTGTCACAATCTGTGATGGAAGGAGCGAGGAGATGAGGAATCAAGTTCAACAGTCTTTAATTTAAACCAAACAAGGGGAATTCACACAGGAAACGGCTGGAGACACACGAACATGACGAAGTAGACCCGACAAACACTAACAGAAGGACTGGGGCTTTTAAACATAGGATAATTGGGGAGGACGACGAGACACACCTGGAGTCAAATTAACACAATCAACATGAGGGAAAAACTGGGTCACAGGGAACACATGGGGACCAAAACACACACACAAGACAGTCCACAATCCTGACATTTCGCCCCTCTCCGGGAAGGTGCGTCCTCACACCGTAGTAACATCCAAAGGGGAGGGGCGGGAACTAAGGAGGAGGCTCAGGAGGAGAACGGACACCCGGGAGGGGGCAGGCAGACAGAGACCAGGGAGGCGACGAAGGAGGGAGGAGCCAGGGAAGAGACAGGAGGGACCCGGAGCAGGAGGTGCACAGCTGGACCCAGGCCACAGCCATGATGATGGCCCACGGAGGAGCCGACAGAGGGAGGAGCCATGGAGGAGGGATGGCCGCCGACTCCAGGGGGCCGACCAACGGCGGCTGAGCAGTTGGTGGAGGAGCCCGAGGCGGAGACGGAGAGCCAACGAGCCAGGGGGATGCCGAGGATCTGGGGGGCCAGGGTGGATCCGAGGGCTCTGGCGACCGAGGCGGAGGCCTGGAGATCCGCGGCGGAGTCGGAGCGACTGAGGACCCAGGTGGAGCTGAAGGGAGGAAGGAGGTGATGGCGGGTCGTCGCCCGAACAAGGCGGAGCCGGAGGGACGAGGGAGCCCGGTGAAGCTGGTGGATCGAAGGGTGACGGTGGAGGCGAGGGAGCTAGGAGTCGAGGTGGAGCCACTGGGTCTACGGGCCGAGGTGGAGTCCGGGCCTCGGAGGCTGGAGGCGGAGGTGAGGGATACTCCAGCCCCGGCGACGCTGGAGGATGGCAGACCCACGGGGCTCACACCGTACAGAAAGGGGGCTGAGGGCGAGCGGGTGAACTGCCGGACAACAGCGTTGGAGGAGGCAGGAGCGGGTGGGAGGGCAGGCATTTTCGAGGAGCGGGCACTGGGTCTTCTCCCACATATCAATTTTTTTTCTTCCATGATTCCTCTCGCTCCACCGGTTGGCTGCTGGAACAAACTAGATGCATGTGTTTCACGGTATATATGGAATGGGAAACGTCCTCGTATTAAACTGACTACCTTACAACGATGTAGATTACATGGAGGTCTTTCTTTCCCTAATTTTAGACTGTATGCTCAAGCCTTTTCCCTCCGACCTTTAGCAGTTTGTTTTGATCCTGATGCTTCTGTGTCTTGGAGAGCAATTGAGGGATCTATTGTTTATCCGTAAAAATTTATGCATCTTGTTTTTTCCCATTGTAACCCACCTCCTCTCCACATGGAGGGATGTTGAAAGACGTTCACAACTAGCTACAAAATGGCATAGGCATTCGCCTATTTTCCACAATAATAAGCTTTGGTCAGGCAGTACTCCATTTCATTGTCCACAATGGACTCATAGTAAAGTAAACACTCTGGGAGATATCTATGTTGATAGTGGTTTAAAATCCTTCCAGAATCTTAAAACTCAATATAATTTGCCAGGCACCTCCTTTTTTATGTATTTGTGGATTAGATCGGCCCTACGGGCATATGGGGTGCCTTGGAACTCTCAACTGCCTGTTCACCCTTTGCGCAAACTAATCCTTCCTTCTGAGGAATCTCCCTCCTCTGCTTCAGTCATATATTTCTTTCTTCTTGAGCATTCCTACAAACGTTTATATATTACTACTGTTTGGGCTAAGGAGCTTAATGAGGATGTGCATGTTTTATTTTCCGATCAGGTATGGGGTATGTTTAAATTGTCTTCTAAAAACTCTAATTACCAAATAATTCATTGGAAATTGCTGCATAGGCTTTACTTGACTCCAATGAAACGTTTTTATGTGAATCTGCCGTCTTCTCCTAAGTGTAATCTCTGTTCCCAAGGAGTTTTAGGCACGTTTTTGCATATTTTTGGGAGTGCCCCTCTCTTTCACCTTTTTGGACTCAGCTCTCACAGGACCTATTATATTTGTTCGGTACTGAGATATGTTTGACTCCGCGCCATTTTTTCATGAATGAGTTTTGGGACTTCTCCTTGTCCGTCCAACAAAGATCTTTACTGTTAGCTGCTCTCACAGCAGCAAAAAAATTGCTTTGCTTTTTGTTTTGTACTACTGTTACACAGAATAAAATTAAATAAACAGTTGTTATAAAAAAATTACTTTTGACTGGTAGTGTATATTTGTAACAACTGGATAATTTGTTAACAAGCACCCACCCCCTTAGTGCCCCTTTTTTTGGTTTGGACCACTGCCCCTCAAAATGTCTGTGCCACGGCCCTGATTGTAATAATGTAAATTATGTGAAAAATAATGGGTTTTTCGAACCACCAAGCATGAGAGCATGTTCTAGTACACACCCAAAACAAAATCAAGACTTTGTAAAATATAATTAGACCCCTTTAACTATAATAATGGTTTGTTTTCACAGCAAATCTTATGAATGCTTGATTGATACTATTAATCCATAATTGCTCAGTAAACATTATTAACTTTTTTTCTACACTAATCCAGTCACAATACAACATGTTGGCAGGTACAAATGTTTGGCCGGTTTTCAGCAGGTTGTCACCTGGTGCATAGCTTTAGACATCCTGGTTAAGTGAACAAATCAACTGCCTTAAGAACAAGTAAAACAACTGGGAGACAGGCATTATATACACATGCAATGAGTACAAAACACTCAAATACCATGGGGTTTTTTCTTTTTGTGCGGTAATTTGGCTTAAAAAAAAGTAGGCAGAGAGACTAATAAAGGGACTATTGGGTCTTATGATCTAAGATCAAGCTTTTCTCTATCATGTGAATATGTGCTACAGGCAAAGCATAAGCTGAGAAACAAATACTCCTTCTCTTTCACACACAGATATACATGCAGGAAGACAGTAAAATAATTCCCTTTTGAATCTCAATCTTACAAAGGTGTTTTTGATTAAAATGTTGTGATAAGACACATTGACAGCCCAAAAATGACAACATTTGGCCATGTTACAGCAGTAAACAACAGTCAAGTTCACTTAGGTTGTTCTTTCCTTTAGTTTTGATCACTAAAGGATGATTTTTCTGCCTTGCTTTATATAATAACAGAAGCGTAAAAGAGAAAAAGTGAATGTTATTAATATTTTTGATAAAACAACTTTTATTAGACTTTTGATATGACTACAGTCTTTTTTTAAGCAAGTGTGATTTAAAAATATTTTTAAAAGTATTTTAGATTTCTTTATGGGTGATATAAGGAAAAGTGTTCGAAAAGCGCTGTATGTATGGCAATACATCAAATTGGCTAATCATTTTGAGCAAAAAGCGTCCTGACAAGTTAAGAACATTTTCCACATTGGACCTCCACAGTGGGACAGTGCAATATGATCCTACAAATATTTCATGTCAAGGGGTCAACTGTATACCACTAGCTGTCCTTGTTTGATGAGGTCAACATCTGATCAACAGTGACGTCTCGTGGTACAAACTCTTCTCTTTTTGCAAAGAGCAGTTAAATGCAAGAATTCCTCATGTCAAAGCCAGGCCAAAGGTTATAAAGTCAAACTCAAGTTTAGTTCCTAGAGAATATAATTACATTTTGTCATGTTTCCTCATGTCTCTCTTTTTATTTATCTATGTCTCTCTCTGTCCCTCTCAATTTTTCTCAAATATCCTCACATATTGTCCCTGTGTCACCTTGCCACTTTTTAAAGGGATAGTTCACCCAAAAATTTAAATTCTGTCATTAATTACTCACCCTCACATTGTTCCAAACCAACATAAGACCAGCATTATTCATACTGTTTTAACACTGACAATAATGAAACGACGGGGATTATTTTTCTCTATTTTTTGTAGGTGCCTTTTTACAATTATAGTAATTATAAATGAGCACATAGCAGTTAGCCTGAAATGCTTTTCTGCTTCTGTTTCTGCCTTCTTCCCATCCCTTCTGCTGAACTTTACATAGTGAGGTCAAGGATCAGAAGTACTGTAAGTTCCCAGATGGTCATTCAGACTCTTTTACCAAATAAATGCAGCCTTGGTGAGCATTAGAGACTTCATAAATCAAAACTGTGCTTATGCGAACCCTAGTGTTCTAATGATATTCTGTCAGAATGTCAGATTACTGAAGTGTTTACAGTCAGAGAATCGTATCATCTGAAAATGTTTTGTCAAGTAATCAAGAAGGGCCACTGATGTGTGTTATCAAAATTAAGTTCCAAATGTAGGTTCAGGAGGAGCCTAATCATTCAGCCCTGTCAATCATCATGACATGCCTATTGTGACCAGGCTCCAGAGTCCACATCAGCGTTGCCACACGGACTCACCCGCACCTCGACACGGCCGAGAGCGCCGCCACAAGCGAGAGCGCCGCCACCACCCACGTATTCACACACTTCTTAATAAATCTCACCCTCCGGGGCCTCAACCTGAGCTCTGCTTGTCGCATGTTCCTTCCACCCTGCCACACTATATGTAAGCAACTCTCATTGCACCATCCCAGTGTCAGTTCATCCGGCATCCCTCCACCTCCCCATCTCCTCCTAGTACCACAAGCCGAGCCTCGGGTTCGAGCCTCCATTAAGGACAGCAAGCCGAGTTTGTTTACCATTAACCAGCAGGACTGGATGGGCAGGCGAACTTGTGAATTGCCATTTTGTTCAAAATCAGTTATCATACGACTGAAAAGTCACAAAGTATCAGAGACAGTGGCCTTGGGGGTTTCTCAAACCCCAAGCAGAACATGGGAGTAAAAGCATGGCGTGCAAATCAACTGTAAACTAAATATAGTAATCATAGAAAACAATAACAAATAATCCTTTCACATCCAACTCTCATCTGTGTGGTTTCAGGGAAAGGAGGAAGGCGTTTAAGTCAGAGAGCTTGCAGGTATTCTCAGTACACCACTGAAGTCAGGCCTTTGGCTTCACAAGCCATCTATCTAGAGACAGTGCTTGAACTGCTCAAACACTGCGGCTTATTGTTGCATTCTGGGACATTGACCTGAGGCTCCTCCCATTCTGGTTTATATGTGTGCGTTTGTGTGCATGAATATCATGTGAGTTCTCACAGACTGAAGCTGAAGGCAGTAGAGCACTATACTGTGTGCGTACGTACATCAGCCACTTTAACGTCTTTTGTGGTCTGCTTTTTTTCAATGTATGATAGCCATTTTACAATGTCAGTGACTCTTAAGTTCTCATTTGATATAGTGAATCATGTGGTAATGGTAAGGGTGACCTGAGTGATAATATATTAGAATAATTTTAATTCCTTTATGCCTTATAGTCCCATTTAGCAGATTAGTGCTGGACAAGATATAGTTTACATTTTGCAAGGATATAAACAATCAAGTTGAAATTTGTTATATATCACTTTACATGAGTGTACTGTATGCATGTTGATAAAATATATACAGTATATGCAACTTAACATTGGGAGCTATACTACGTTGAAAAAAAAATGGTGAAAGATTTGTCATATATATTTGAGTTTAAATATATCAACAAATGATTTTCTCTCATCCATCTCAGACAACAAACCAGGTTCTTACTGTGAGATCTTCATCTCCCCAGTATTTCCATCAAATGAAATTGGGATCTAAGCAGGTGAACTTCAGTGTTTAATCTTTTCTCACATTTTTAAACTGTTGATCTCTGTGTCCCCTTTTAACATTTACTTCTTTTTGAGGCCTTTCAACTGCTTTTCAAAATATTTTGAGATGTTTCAACTTTCTTAGAGATATTGTTCTCTTGACAAAACTGCTTCTCTTCATATTCCAGTTTCCAGTCTGGCTTTAATAAATACGTTTTGTTCATCTGAAACTGCCTCACTAGCCAGATATGCTCAAAATTGGTTACTTCAGCAGTCGCAGAAAGAATCTCCACCCTTCCAAACAATCACATGTTTTATGAAGGAAAGGGCTTTTTTTGTACTCTTTTCATATCCATAATTAAATAAGTAGGAAATCTGATTTGATAATTCATTTTAGCATTGGCCAATTCAATGTCAAAACATTTGGGCGAAGATGTATTGTATTGAGGAAAGCATGTGAGATTTACACGTCTCTTGCATATGTAGCTTGTAGACATGTTTTGGAATGACATCCCTGTCTGACTGAAGCCAGATAAAGAAACTCAGCATGGTGTTGAGAGAACTCCATTTCTCATAAAGATCACCATGACAGTTTTACAACAGAAATTGTTTTCTGCACCCCCACATATGGGAACTGACGGGAATGGCAATTGTGAAAATAGGAGAGTTTAGTCAGATTGGAAAGGAAACACAATCAAAGGAAGCAAGAATTTTGCTATCAGATAGTTCTATGTTTAAATCTGTGCTTGGACCATGTTGATCTAGTTTTGCTAATGCATGAATCATTGAGCGTGTTGAAAATTATCAGGTTCATTAGCCAGAATGTGTGTGAATAAGTGATTGACTCACAGCTCACATAGTGGATTTGGTTTTTATTAATGATTATCTGATTAACAGTTTTTCCATTGTTTTCCGTGTGTTTTTCCCCTAATCCTCACTGAGAAGCATGGAATCCGTAGAACTGCTGTGACAGCAAGGCTGAAGCTCTGGATTTGAAGGAAAATGCATTTTCTTCTCTTTAATTTATTGAATAAACATGAGCCCTGTCCATCTGTTCCATGGTAATCTGAAAGTGGAGTAGGCTACAAGTTTCAAATATTTGTTATGCATATGTTAAAGCTTTAAGCTCAGTTAAATTAAACTTTGCCGTTTTTTAAATGATTAATACTTACTCCTATCGTGGCATAATTAATATTCAAAGACGACCATAAGTAAGCCATTAGTAGGTTGATTTGCCTGAAAAGGCTTGCACTGTGGCTCTGAGGCTCTTTTAGTACATTATTCGGTAAGTTTAAGCATCACAACTTGCCCAACACAGTAGCTTTTGTAGCTCAATATGGCATGAGTTTGGGATGGCACTTTCCTTGTATGCTATTATCTTTGTTTCTCAACTATATTTATGAAATACATGGAAAATAAGTAAATGCAAAGTATTCCCAAAACAGTAGGCAAAAATAAATAAATAAATGCCAAAAAATAATTTCGGACATCGCTTATCTGTTTATTGTGGAAGCCCATTTCCACCACGGAATAAAACAAAAAATGTAATAGAGATTTTTATTTATTTATTTTAATTCTGAGCGGAAAAAATACAAGATGCAAATTCAGAAGTTGTAAACTTAGAATTATTTCTTGCTTTCTCACAATCCTGAGATTATGTTTTGAAATTCTGAGTTTATAGCTTGCTTGATTTGTTTTGTTTTCGTCATTGAATTGGAAAGTGGAATATATATATATATTTATATATATAGTATTATTATTATTATTATTATTGCAACTTTTTTCTCAAAATTCTAATTTTAGTTCTCACAATTTGCAAGTTCACATTTCAGACTTTTCTACTCAGAATTGTGTTTATACCTCACAATCCCACATTAAGAATTGATTTTCTCAGAATTGCAAAAAATAGTCTGAATTGTGAAATAGAAACTCAAAATTGTGAGGAAAAAGTCTGAATTGCGATATAAAAAGTCAAAAAAGTTGAATCCCTTGGTGGAAACAAGCTTCCATAGTTTGTTGACTAATGGCAGAAGGATTAGAGTTCAGAATCTCTTTAAAATAATCATAATTGTATTTAATTTGGTGAGACTTTGACTTTCAAAAGGTCCTTGTAAAAATATCTTAGCCATGAGTGTCGGGTTTGAGTAAATGTTTAACCCTAATAAGTGATAATATGAAATAGAGTAGTTCCTCTTTTGCATTTTGTCTACTGTATGTGTGTGTGCATGAGAGAGAGAAAGACGCAAGTTAACGGGGGGGGGGGGGGGGGGGGGGGGGGTTGAAGATATAGTTCTCGCTGTTCTGTCATCGTGATATGATGCACGAGTAATCATGAAAGACTGTCATCAACACCCCTGCTTATATTCATTTAAATACAAGTGAGTGAGGATGGTAAATCGATGCACTGATGAGCAGGAAGCTCTTAACCGATTGACCCCCAGCAGCTCTTTTCACATTTAGCCTCCCTTATTGTTTGAGACAATGTCTAATGGCATCATTCATCAAAGTTGGGCTTGTGATAAAACCACCACACCACCATGGCAAATTCAGATCTGGTTGTTATTGCAGCCTTCAAAACAGTGTAGAGGTTAGATTCTGTTTCAATACAAACTACAAAATAGGATATGTCCTTTTCTTTTAGGCTGCTGCAGGAAGTGTGGCTAATTTACCCCTAACCTCTGTAACACTTTACAATAAGGGTCAGTTCGTTAACATTGATTAGCTGATGCATTAGGCATAATTAACTAACCATAAATTAATGGTAATTTCTATGTAGCTTTAACAAGTTGTATAAAATTTTACAAATATACACTAACAATGAACTGTTTTATATGTATGAATGAACCTAGATTAATGATGTATTAATTGGTGTTCATGACACCTAATGCATTAATTAATATTAACAAATTAAACTGAAAGGTAAAGTGTTGCCAACTTAAAAAAACAAAGCAACCTATTTTACCTCCATAATGAAACATATATGGCCTTGATTTTTCCATTGGGTTTTTACTGGATCATGAAAAGTGGGCATTACTTTCCAGAATTTAATGCAAAATATAATTTTGCTCAAAGAAAACTTATATAAAAAGTAGCAATCTGGCTCATTACTCAATAGCTCAGTAGCATTTCTGTAGATCTAATGTTAGTGCATGTTGCTGAGGCTGTGGGTTTGAGTCCCAGGGAATGCCTAAACTGATATTATGTGTATATTTAATGCAATGTAAGTTTTGTCAAATGCTGTTATGTACTAATTGGGGTCTGTGGAAAAGCTCTGAAAAACTATTTTATGTCTATTTATTTAAAGGCAAATTCCCTATCAAACTCTATTCATGATAGGTGTTAAAATAATCAATTTAATATCTGCAGAAGCTTGTCACATGCACCTCTGGAAAAAAAAACTTCTTGTTCTTCACTGATATTTGACCAAACAGCATTCTGTGTTCACATGTAAAGGTTGTGAAGTTTGACCTCAACACAAGTGACCTAATAATGGGACTTTATTAAATACTATTGATACCTCTTCCAATATAGAGGTATGTGCATGTGAAACTAAACTTCCTTTCTCTCACAGCAGGCCTGACATGTTAACTGCCCTCATCAGGGACATGGTGACAGCTTTATAACCACCAAAATAAACACAAAACTGTATCAGGCTAGCAACAGATATAAAATTGGAGGAAGTGCTGCGAACAAATTATGCTTCACATTACCAGTGAGATTCATGGAATCAAATGAGAAATGATGGCAGTGTCTCTGTTATGGTTGGGTTCCTGATGTAATACAAACATTTGAATAAACCACTTGCATACAGGTACTGTATAATATTCTTTCAGTAAACAATTGCTAGTTTCTGATTAGATTAGAAAACAGTAAGTGAAAACTCTGTAAAGTTTCTGTCGTGCTGTGGAGGTGTTGACCTAAACTTAAGAAAAATAAACTTAAGGGAAACACAAGTTTATTTTTCTTACCCCAAAACTCAACCTATTTTATGACGTTTTGCTTCTGTTTGCAATGACTAATTTTTAAATACTGTCGGTCAGGACATTTATGGGTTGTTGTGCAAAATGACACTAAATTATATAATGTATTGTAAGTTGTATTACGGTAACAAGGTGTGAAATTTTTTAAATAGGCAAAAATAAATGCGTGACTAAATAGAGAAAGAGAAGTAAAGAGTCACAAAGTGTGATTGGCTCATTTCAAATTGTATTATTTAATTATTATAGATTTAGAACTGAGTTATAGCGGAATAATCTTAAATGTCTTAAAGAAAATGTGAAAATACAATGTATATAGAAATTCATATTTTGTTTGTATTGTTTTGTTGGTTGTAATCATTAAAATCTTGTTAGAGTTTTTCTGTACAGCAGTAAATCTTGAGCTTTTTCAAATAGATGCGTAAACCACAGCCAGCCTTTTTTCTCACAGAAACATTTAAAAATGTCACACAAAATGCTTCTGCGTAAGTAACCTCAGCTAAAAAATACATGTCAGCACCACCCCTGCCATACCATGTTTGTCTTTCTCTTCTTATTAACCCATTTATTTTGTATGATGAGAAGAAAGAGGGGAGCACAAATATCTTAACCCCCATTTGGACAGAGGGTGTGAACAATGAGGAGTTTTCATGCCGTCTGCCTCGTGGTTTGGAAACGGTGAAAGCATTGACAAAAATAATTGAGCTTTTATGGGTCTGACAAAGCCCTGGGTTCGAATCTCGTCTGGGTCGCTTTCTCTCCTCCCAATCTTTCTTCACTCTCCTTTAATTAAAAAGAAAAAAATATATTTGTGAAAGCACAGTTAACAGGTATGTTATGGAATGTATTTATATGCAGTATGAGGGATATGTGAATGTGACAGGCTACCAAAGATGGATCTTATCTATGTTCCATCAACTGGAAAGATAGCACAAAGAGGCAACACACACACTCTTCTTACTTGAGTTCACACACACACACACACACATACATCTGTTTCATAGTCATGTGTCATTTGATAGAGAGCTATTAGCTCACATAAAAATAGTTTTTCTTTCTGTACTTTGCCTGCGGACACGCATGGTGTGGGGTGGCTCTGTAAACACATACAGAGGGGCCTCTGTCTGAGACTGCTGGGGTGTGTGAATGTATGAGGCAGAAAGAGATGTGGGATTGTCGCTTGCAGGAAGCTGAACAACCAAGTTTTAAATTTGGTCACATCGGACGAGGAAGATCTCTGTTAAATGTTTTATTGCACTCTCTTGTGATGCCACTTAAATGTTGTCTTTAAT
The DNA here is from genome assembly GCF_936440315.1 of Barbus barbus. Taxonomy (NCBI): domain Eukaryota; kingdom Metazoa; phylum Chordata; class Actinopteri; order Cypriniformes; family Cyprinidae; genus Barbus; species Barbus barbus. Next base: position 15,255,978 of record NC_136742.1, on the reverse strand, counting down.
GGATCTTAAAGGATGGCGCCGTTTATCATGAAACATTATCCACAATGTATACAAGTGCACCTGAAGGCCTGGTATTGATATGACATATCGCTTTTACCTAAACAGAAGAAACACTTCCCCTGGGCTGTACATGTTGTGCTTTGAGTGTCTGATTATTGTAAGTGATTTGAGGAGAGTTTGGGTGGTGGATCAATGAGTGGTGTTATGAGCGAATATTTATGGGACTTTCTGAGGAGGTTAATAGTTTGAAGCGATCTGATTTAATTTAGATGGAGATCATGTTCCACTTGAGGCTAACCACCTGACCCCCTTTATTGGCTATTCGTGAGAGGGAGACATGAAGTGAGACCTGTGCTGTTGGAACTGATTAGAGGTGGATGGTTATCATTTAATTAATTAAAAATGGATACAGCTGGAATTAATATATGAAAACAAATCATTCTTTATGATATACCTTTATTCGTTTAATGTTAGATTGTGATCTGTCTTTGTGTAACAATAAGCCATGAGATGTTGTTACAGTAATTATACAAGAAAAGGAAAAAATAACAATATACAGACAAGACTGGGTTCTTTGTGGCAGCAACAGTATAATTAAAGGATAAGTTAACTTCCAGAATAAACATTTCCTGTTAATTTACTCACCCCCATGTGATCCATGATGTTCATGTCTTTCTTTCTTCAGCCAAAAAGAAATTAAGGTTTTTGAGGAAAGCAGGATTTTTCTCCATATAGTGGACTTTAATTGAAGGCAATGGATTGAAGGTCCAAATTGCAGTTTCAATGCAGCTTCAAAGGGCTCTACACGATCCCAGCCAAGGAATAAGGGTCTAATCTAGCTAATCTAATCATTTTCCCAAAAAAAAAAATGCTATACTTTTTAACCGCAAATGCTCATCTTGCACTAGCTCAACCTTGCACCTTACGTAGTCACGTTGGAAAGGTCATGCGTGACATAGGTGGAAGTACTGACCTAGTATTTACAAAGTGAACGTGCTTTCCAACGTGATTATGTAACACATGCGCATTGCAGAGCTAGAGCAAGACGAGCATTTGTGGTTAAAAACGTATATAAATTTATTTTTATTTTTTTTTGAAAATTACAAATCATTTACCAATCATTTGCCAAGCAATATAGCATTGTAATGTACACCAAGTACTGGTTTTACACAATAAAAATAAAATTATTTGTGTGTGAGAAATACGCATGCAAGAGAAATGTCTGTGTGTGGCGTCTCCTTTTAATGTATATAGTTTTCTCAGGGCTCATGTGAAATATCTTTCACCCGCTCACTATGTTTCTTATGCTCACATGGGAGTTTCCTCTCAAGTAAGTAAAGCTTTATTTATTTCCATTCTTATTCAACTACTCATTCCAACACAAAAATCCCAGGTGTTGATTTTTTTGCAGATGTCACTTTAGGGGCACCGTAGAATTTAGAGTCAACTATCAGTTTTATCAGTTTTGTCTAATAATGTTAATAATCAATTATGGGTGGTTTGACATTAAAAGCATACTTGTAGAGCTAATAAACCTTGAAATGGCTGAGAGAGATGGAGAGGAAGATAAATACTGTATGCACTTTTTAACTGCACCTCTTTGCACACTTTTCACATAATACATCTTGCAGGTCAAAACAAATTGTTTTTCCAACAAATACAGACACTCATCTGACTTTTGAAACAAGTGCTCTTTAACCTTGCTGAAGGCTATGTTAGTTTCTTTTAAACAGAAGTGTGCTCTTGAACAAAATTTTAGGAGTTTTCCCAAAATAGCCTGAGAGAGCAAACCTAAAGCCGTAGATCATCGGTGGAGGTTCAGGCTTTTTTCACGGCTGAGATGAAGCTGATCAATGGTTGCCTTTGAGGCAATGATTTGAAGAACTTTCTAGAGCTTGTTCTTCTATTAGGAAAACACCTCTAATGTTTTGATAAAATTGGTGTTGGCAAACAATTAGAACTAAAACAACAAAACAAGTGGAACTGAAGCATTTCAAATTGATTAATTAATCCAGAAATTCTGTTATCATATTTTCACCCTCATGTGTTTAAAAATGTGCAAGACTTTATTATTTATAGACCTATAATGTGAACACTACTTTTTCTATAAGTGTTTGGTGACCACTTCTGTCAACTTTCATTGAAGAGAAAAGAGCAGCTTAGACATTTAAACAAATATCTCATTTTATGTTTCTTAGAGCTACAGTAGCAGACATCTGTTCAAATGCAAAGCAGCTAACAATAAATGATAGTATTATGGACAATATGTAACTACAGGCAACTTCATACTTCTATCACATGTTTACCTTTACCCCTCAACCCCCTGGACTCGTTTTTCTGTCAGGCTTTGTCTTACAGTTCAACACAGCAGTCATAAGCAAATTGTCAGCAGATAGACACGGGACACAGAGGTAAGTGCAATACAAACAACAGGTTTATTGAAAAGCAGCAGAGGGGAATGAGATGAGCAGTGAGTCCGGGTAAGCAGGTGGGGAATGGGAAAGTCTCTTGGGGCTTATCTGAGTGTTAATGTCCTTGTTTCTTTATCCCGGTGACCCAGAGGGAACACCGGAGCGTGGAGATGGTGGAGCACAGGAGCGATGGAGAATGGGGATAGGAACACAGGAGCAACTGGTAGGTAGACAAAAGGTAAGTGGGTCAGGTTAGTCAACATAGAATGTTTGAGACCAGACAGTGAGTGAACGGGAGGAGTGCAGGGATATAGTGCTGCTGATTAGTGCTGACAGGTGGCGGTGGTCAGAAATCAGGGGATTGGGATCTGGTGAGTGTCGTTGGTGGAGACTGCGGTGTCTGTGGTGAACAGTACCCCCTTCTCCAGGGGCGGCTCCTGACTCCCTATTAGGGCAATGGGGTCGGCCACAACCTCTGGGTGCAGGATAGTCAGGAATCCAGCAGATCGTCCCGGGCCACCCAGGATCTTTCCTCCGGCCCATATCCCTTCCAGTCAATAAGATATTCCAGGTGACCACCCCATCGCCGAGAGTCCAAGACGTCCTGCACCCTGTAGACTAGGGGCTCCTCGATGATCTCGGGAGGAGGAGGTACTGCAGGCTCGTCGGGTTCTGTGACAGAGGGAGAGACAGGCTTGAGGAGTGAGACATGGAATGCTGGATGGATACGATACCGTGCAGGGAGTTGGAGACGGAAGGTGACGACATTGATCTGCTTCTCGATGGTAAAGGGACCGATATAGCGGTGACTCAGCTTCCAGCAGGGCAGGCGGAGACGCAGATCCCGGGTGGAGAGCCAGACCTTATCTCCAGGATGATAGACGGGGGTGGCAGACCAACGGGCATCTGCATAGGTCTTCTGTCTCCACACTGCCTGCTGGAGTTGGACATGAACTGAGTCCCAAACTCTCTCGCTCGCTCGGAATCAGTGGTCGACAGCTGGAATGTCGGAGGGCTCTTCTGTCCAGGGAAACAGAGGGGATTGGTAGCCCAGTATGTACTGGAAAGCGGTGAGGTCGGTGGTGATTTGCTTGAGGGAATTTTGTGCATACTCGGCCCACGGGAGGAAGTGGTTCCAGCTGTACTGGTTGTCATGACAGTAGGCCCGGAGATATCTCCCAATCTCCTGAATCTTCCGGGTGAAGAAGAGGGCCCAGCGAGTCTGCCGGGGGTTTAACCTCTTAGCACTTCGGAGATATTCCAAGTTTATGTGGTCAGTGATGACCGTAAAGGGGTGTTGAGCTCTCTCCAGCTAGTGTCTCCATTCCTCCAGCGCCAGTTTAATGGCGAGCAGCTCCCGATTTCCAATATCGTAGTTCTCCTTCGCTGGGGAAAGCTTCCTGGAGAAGTAAGCGCAAGAGTGGAGTCGGGAAGGCTCGCCGTGGTATTGAGACAGCACTGCTCCCACGCCGATGGTGGAGGCATCCACTTCCACTATGAATGGGAGCTGGGGTTCGGGATGTGAGAGGATGGTAGCAGTGCAGAAGGCCTCCTGGAGTTTCTTGTAGGCGGCTCGAGCTTCGGAGTTCCAGGACAAAGACAGCCTACTTGCAGAGTGATCGGCAGAGACCGGAAATTGATGTGCGGTTTTCCCTGTATGGTCTCGATCTTCAGCTTGGCCTGTCTCTGGTGAGGTAAATCAAGCTGTTTTAGGAGGGCTTGTGAGATGAAATTGCCTGAGGATCCCGTGTCCATGAGAGCGGGTACTGAAATTAAATGACGTGGGCAGTTGTACCGTTAGCAGTGGTAGGGTAGAGATAGCAGGTTCCAATTGGAGGGTACTCACCGCAGGACGTGGGGGGCAAGAGGGGCACACCCGAATGAAGTGCCCCGGAACTCCGCAGTAGAGGCACAGCCCCGTGGTAAGACGTCGAACACGCTCAGTGTGTGAGAGGCGATTAGAATCCTTTTCCATAGGTTCTGGTACCGGAGGACAGTCAGCGGGTGAGGATGGAGAATGAGCGGTTATGTCCGGCTGACAAGCCGTGAGACGTTGGGAGATCTTAACGGCCTTCTGCATAAAGCTCTCCAGACCGACAGTGTCATCATAGATCACCATCTGGGCTCTGATCTGTGGATCCAAGCCCTGACGGTAAGCAGTGAGTAGCGCTGCCTCGTTCCCTCGTTCACAATTCACAATTTGAATAAAAGCTTTAATAAGTGAGTTTTGTTCTACCTCATGTAGGAGATTTAATGAAGGTGCGGTTCTGGACCCAGTTTTTATGTCAAATGTGTCGGGTATAGGATTAAATTAGTGTTGCTGTCAGATAATGTGCCGGGTGTTCTGTTAATTACTGCAAGTGTTGGATGATCATTTCACCAGCCAGGAAAGGAGAACGAAAATGTCTCTCTGTAATGTTACCACAAGGCATCACTTACTTACAGATCTCAGGCTTCTGGAGGGGATGTAGATTAGTAAGAGTGAGGAGGAAGTACGAGGGTGCTGAGCCTGTGGCTATTCTGTATGCAAACATCAATGTCTTGAACTTGATGCAAGCCGCAACCGGTAGCCAGTGCGGGGAGATAAAGAGAGGTGTGACTTGGGCCCTTTTGGACTCATGGAAGACCAGTCATGTCACTGCATTCTGAAACATTTGTCGAGGTTTGATTGTTCATGATGGAAGTCCAGCTAGATGAGCATTGCAATAGTCCAACCTAGAAATGACAAGGGCCTGGGCAAGAAGTTGTTCAGAAAGCTCTGTTTGGAAGGGCCTGATCCTCCTGATGTTGTGCAATACAAACATGCATGATCGAGCTGTCTTTACAATATGGTCCTTGAAGGTCAGCTGTTCACCAAAGAATAATTTTTGATGAACCTAGCAGGATGATGAAATCATGCAGCAGAGTCGGAGTTGGGAAAACAAGAAGCTCAGTCTTTGCCAGGTTGAACTGCAGGTGATGTTCCTTCATGCATGCTGAGATGTTTGTCAGGCAGCCTGAGATCCATGCAGCTACTATTGGATTGTCTGGTTGAAATGAATGATAGAGCTGTGTGTCAACAATGGTAGAATTTGGTAGAAACCATGTGCTTTTATAATGGGTCCCAGGGACGTAGTGTATATGGTGAAGAACTGATCCCAGAGGAAACCTTGTGGCCAGTTGATGTTCTTTGGATACCTCTCCTCGACAGGAGACCCTGAAAGACCTACCTGTGAGTTAACCTGTTAGCCTGCACCAGAGCGACCTCGCACTGAACGCTCTTTGTTTGCATGTGTCATTGTTTTCTAATAGAATAAATGAAACGGGACAAAGTTAATCTTGTCAAACTCTATATCATTCTGAGGGTCTAAGCCTCAAGCATCGACGACAGATCGCTGTTTTTCGATGGAAAGCTTATAAGGAATGAGTGGCACAAATTTGCTACATTTGTGTAAGCAGTACACATCCAAACACGCAGAGTAAAAAAGCCGTACGTACCTTTATCATTGTAATAACGAGCCACAAACGCGTCCACTGCTGAAATCCCAGTTTAGTTAGAGAGGTAAGGGTCCACAGAAAAACATCCCAGCGAGCACTTTTAGTCCAGCGAAACAATAACGTTGTAATAAGGATGAATATTCCTTTGTTTACGTTTCATTTCTTCAGAGAGTTATTGTTCGCGTCCGTTATGGAATAAATTACGCTCAAAAACAGCGTCTTGGTGGTAAAAAAACAAAACGATTTTGTAGAATACGGTCTTACAAACATAATGAGACCGTCTACGGAAAAAAAAGTCTCAGAAAAGCGGAATATAGATTATTTGAATTTGGCGCTCCCTCCTGCCGGCAGTGACGCTTCTGTGACGCACGCTGTCATCTGAGCGGGGCATAACTTAGCGATCTGCTTTATCCATAAAAAACTGTTTTTTTTTTCTTCTACATTTTTTATATGTGTGTGTGTGTATTGTGTGGGGAATGTGGCCGTGTCTGCATGATTATAATCTGTATGGACGCACATCAGCGTGTTTATTAGCGACTCTATGACGGCTATCATTGTGATTCATTGATCAGCTATTATTGATTATATGGCCCATCTGTTTGATTATAATCTGAATGGAAGCACATCAGCGTGTGTTTACTGACTCTATGACCATGTCTGGCAATATCACTTCACGTCTGGCAGTGATATTTATCATTGTAATAACGAATAACGAAGAATACTTCAGTATACATACTATATACAAAGCTTTTTTTTTCTATTTTTTTTCCTTTTTTATTACTCAAATAATTATTTTTGTATTTTTTAGTGCTCAAATAAATCTGTCTATTATTTTATAATTGAAAAACTATGCAGGAACATGTATAATGACTAAAATAGCTTGTATAATTCTGCAATCCATTTGGTGGTTATTTTTCCTCAAACAGGGGGGTGGGGGGACTATAAATAGTTTCAGAAAAAATATTGCAGGAATCTCATTTTTCATGGTATCTTCTTCAAATTTGAAATATGAACTGATGAGACACATGGCTTTCGATCCATTACTTTTCTGGATTGCTCCAGGACTTATTTCATGTATTTGTATATGAAATAAAAAAACATTCAGTGTGGAAAAATATTTTTCAAGGCACGTCAGTGTCTATAACTTTTTATCTTTTTGAGCATTATCAACTCTGGATGATAGATAGTAAAGCCCAGAGTCTCTTCTTTCCAAAGATACCTAATTTGTTTGTGTAAGCACACTTTGTCACAAACTGTTACCATTTTAATTCAGGTAGGTTATTTTCACCTGCGAGGCCCTAAATGGGGTTGAAGGTTAAAGTGTTAAGATTCAAACCACTGGAGTGCAGATCCGGTGATGGTAGACAGGATAATCTGATGATTCACAGTATCAAAAGTGGCAGATAGATCCAGCAGAATAAGAACTGATGATTTGGAATCAGCTTTCTCTATCTGCATGGCTACAGTGACCAACAGCAAAGCAGTCTCAGTTGAATGGCCGCTGCTGAAACCTGATTGGTTAACATTCAATTGGTCATTCTGTGAAAGAAATAATGTAACTGTGTCTATAAAGGTGTGAACCAAATGGTCCACCCTATTAGAATAACAAAGGAACAGCATTCCTCAGGAACATCTTGTAGATTGCAGGATCTCCAGCGGGAAGGTCCTAACAGTATTGTTTCAAGATTCAAGATTCAAGAGTTTTATTTGTCACATACACAATTATACAGAGTATAACCAGCAGTGAAATGTAGGTCAGGTCCGCTCCAAGGACAGTGCAATTATAAAGTATACAAATATTAAGAGAAGAAAAGTAGAAAAAATAAAATAAAATAAAAGAATAAAATAAAAAGATAAGATAAAAAATATAAATATAAATGTGCAGGTCAGTATGTTGTTGACTTAAATAGTACTAAGAGGAATGTGCAAAAATAATGTGCAAAAAAGTTGTACAGGGTATATAAATAGCAGCAATATGAGGTAGAGAAAAATTATGAATAGTTTATTGATATGGTGATATTTACATGGAGTCAAGTGATGTTATGACACAGAGTTAGAGTTTAGGAGCCTGATGGCCTGAGGGAAGAAGCTCCTCCTAAGTCTCTCAGTTTTTGCCATCAGGCTACGGAAGCGCTTACCAGATGGAAGCAAAGTGAATAGCTGGTTACCAGGGTGATTAGAGTCCTTGATGATTTTAACAGCTCTATTTTTGCAGCGTTTGAGGTAGATGTCCTGCAGAGAGGGGAGAGCAGACCCTGAGATGCGCTCAGCTAAGCGCACAACTCTCTGTAGTGCTTTGCAGTCCTGATTGGAGCTGTTTCCATACCACACTGAGATGCACTGAGTCAATACACTTTCTATGGTCCCTGAATAGAAAGTTTTCAGGATTGCTGGTGAGACCCTGAATTTCCTCAGCTGTCGCAGATGGTACAGCTGGGTTTGTAGCCCTTTTGTCTTCAGGAATACAATTATATCCCACAGACAGAAAATTGGGAGAAGCTAGAATTCATACAAGGGTTAAGATTGTTTGAAGGAAGACTAAAATTGCTATTGGAGAACTGCTACACTACCATCTTCAATATATTCTTCTCCCCAAAAATGTTTTGGTCAAGCCTACTTAATTTTTTATATTAGAGAAATCTATTACATTGGTGAGCCACCCAAAAGACTGCTCAGCAAAAATACAGTAAAGATGATGATACATGGGGCAACGTTTTAGGTTAGAAGGGCTAGTATGCACTTGGCCTGTCTAGACAGATTTTGTCTTGATATTAAGTTAAAATGGAGTAATTGAAAGAGAACAACTGCACACTCACGTAAGCATAATAAATAGCCTATGCTTAAGTGAGTGTGCAGTTGTTCTCATTCAATTAGATCATATTTTTTTCCTTCAACTTGCACCTCTATAGGTGTGTGTTTGCTTTGCCTCACTTGCTTAATGAAGTTAAAGTGGATCATAAAATGTCACTTGCTGTATTTACATCCAGAGATGAGAAATGGGTGGGTGAGGGAAGAGAGGATGACACTACAGAGGAAAGATGGAAGGGTGAAAGGGAGCGTAGGTCTTGCCTAAAAGTAACTGGTAGAGGAATTGGTGGCACACAGGTAGTAATATGTAGGTTAAATGTAATAAAGAAATGAGCAGAGATGTCTAGAGGTTTTACCAAATGTCGTCTGTGATACAATTGCATGTGTAAATTAAGTCAAGCTGGTTGCCTGATTTGTTAGTGCTTGTGGTGGTAAGCCATTTGAGATCGAATGAAGCTAGGAGTGGAAGTGGAAATCTGCAGTGTAAGGCTTCTCTAGATGGATTTTGAAGTCACCAAAGACTGCAAGTGGACTGCCATCCACAGAGAATGAGGACAGCAGCCCATCCAGCTCCTCTATAAAGGATTATATATGACCAGGAAGGTGATAAATCATTACAATATGGAGTTTAACAGGAGCTGTTACCGTAATAGCATAAAACGCAAAATAATTGTTAATGCATAGGGAGGAGTGGGTTGAGTATTTCCAATTATTAGAAATGAGAAGACCAGTACCCTTCTAACCTGATGGTGGGTGTGAGAGAAAGGGAAGTTGTTAGAGAGAACAGCAGGGGTTGCGGAGTCTTCTGGACGAATCCAGGTCTCAGTCACGCCCAAGATACTAAGAGTAGACTGAGAAGCAATGGCCAGAATGAAGTTTGTTGACAGCTGACTGAGAATTCCAGAGACCCAGAGAAAATGACAGAGGTGCAGCAGAAGAGGTGCAGATAGGACACAGTTTAGCAAGATTGTGTTGCCATCTGCGTGTGATGTTAGAGCATTGTTGAGAGAGAACAAGAATGTATTGGAAACATACTACCGCCTGCCTTACTCTAACTAAGAGGTAAGGAAAAATACACTTACTTGAGATTATATTTTTTTATATCTCTGAAATAAATTATTGTATTCTTGAAAACAATCTTTTAATGTACTATTGAATAAAATATTATTTAGCTGGTGTGTGGTGGGCGTTCTGGCGCAATATGGCTGCTGTCGCAACATCCAGGTGGATGCTGCACATTTGTGGTAGTTGAGATTGAGATTCTCCCTTCCATGTAAAGCGCGTTGAGTACCCAGAAAAACGATATATAATTGTAACAAATTAATAGTTCATTAATTAAAACAACCTTTTATTGTACTATTGAATAATATATTAGTTATCAAAGAAAGAAAGAAATGTATAGCCATAATATGGACTTTTGTAAATGCTATGATACTGTGATGCTCAGATTCTGTTATTTCCTTCTTACATTTTTACATCTTCTTACATATTTCCAGTCAATCCTTATTTTAAAACATTTTGTCATGTGACATGTTTTTATGTTTTTATTGGTGTAATCCTCATTCTAGAATACATTTTACTTCCCTAACAGTTTTATTTGCCTTATTTTTGCCAGTTTTATTTGCCAGTTTTATTGAATTTATTCAGCAGTTTCATTTCAGATTTGACAATTCAGTATTGAATTTAAAAGAAAACAACGAATGTGTTTTATCTCTGAGCCTGGAATGATGACAAATCACAAGATGATATGAACAAATAGCAATACAGCAAAGACAACTAAATCATCGAGAAACGGGTAAATAATGGGTGAAAGGGTGTCAGGGAATAGGCTGGATTCAGATGCGGGTACAACAGAGGCTTTATTGAACAGAAAATAACGAGCGTGGAGCGCTCCCGGAGACAGCTTGCGTGGATCAGGAATTCCTACCGCACCGAAGGGTGGATAGCGGCGGCTGGAGCGTGCCTCAACTGAGCTGGCAGAGACCCGGGTACGGCGGCAGCCGGAGAGAGTCCACGGATAACTTGAATGCACACAGATAGAAGCAGGATAACACACTAGCAGCTACGAGCACTGGAGCCTGAACGGGACAAGACAAGACAGGTAAGCGATACACAATCAAGACAGTCAGAGCAGTGGGAAATACCATAACAGTCTGACAAAAGACAGAGTAACAAGGGGAGCTATAAAGGGGAAGCTAATGAGATGACTAGAACCTGGTGTGAATGCAAGATGAGCTAACGAGCAGAGAAACAAGGAGGGCGGGGAAACAATCACGCTGACAATGCGCACGTGGCGAGCTGTCAAAACAATGCCACGTGCACAACACATGAACACAGAGACAGCAAAGAACAGGTGATCAGACCCGAGACCCGACAGTACCCCCCCTCCCAGGGGCGCCACCAGGCGCCCCAGGAGGAGGCCTACCTCGTCGCCGACGGAAGTCCTCGATCAACGAACGGTCCAAAACGTCCCGGGACGGCACCCAGCATCTCTCCTCTGGACCATAACCCTCCCAGTCCACGAGATACTGAAACCCTCTTCCGCGGCGCCGCTCGTCTAGTAATCTCCTAACCGTATAGGTAGGGGAGCCATCCACAAGACGAGGGGGCGGGGGGGTGGGGCGATCGCCATCAGGGTTAAGGGGTGAAGAAAACACAGGTTTAACCCTAGAGACATGAAACACAGGGTGAACCCGACCAAGTGCGGGAGGGAGCTTGAGCCTGATAGCCACCGGATTAACCACCTTGGTGATTCGGTACGGCCCAATGAATCTGGGTGCCAGCTTGCGAGAAGGCGCCCGGAGAGGCAGATCCTTGGTAGAAAGCCATACCCGTTGACCGCACACATAGGTAGGAGGAGAGGACCGGCGGCGATCGGCTGCTGCCTTGGTTCGTCCAGAGGTTCGGACCAAAACCCTTCTGACTTTCTCCCAGGTGCGGCGGCAGCGCTGAACGAAAGCCAGAGCGGACGGAACCGCAGCATCGGGTTCCTGTGATGGGAACAGAGGCGGTTTATAACCCACAGAGCACTCAAAAGGGGACATACCTGAAGCCGCCACTGGAAGGGAGTTACGAGCATATTCTATCCAGGAGAGCTGTTGGCACCAGGAACTCGGATTGTTGGATGTCAGACAGCGGAGCATTCTTTCGAGATCCTGGTTGGCCCGCTCGCATTGCCCATTGGTCTGAGGATGGAAACCAGAAGACAGACTCGCAGAGGCCCCGATCTGTCTACAAAACTCTCTCCAAAACCGGGAGGCGAACTGAGGACCCCTATCTGAGACCACGTCAACCGGCAATCCGTGGAGCCGGAAGACGTGGTCCACGATCAGTTGGGCGGTCTCCCGGGCGGAGGGCAATTTGGGCAGGGGAATAAAATGAACCGCCTTGGAAAAGCGATCCACCACAGTGAGAATCACAGTGTTACCCTTCGATGGGGGAAGCCCAGAGACAAAATCAAGGGCTATGTGTGACCATGGGCGGGAAGGGACGGGAAGGGGATGGAGCAGACCATCAGGAGGGCGATTCACCGGCTTACATTGGGCGCATGTGGGGCAGGCCAACACAAACTGTCTGACATCTGCGGCCAGTGTGGGCCACCAGAAGCGTTGACGGATGGCAAACAACGTTCTCCGAATCCCTGGATGGCAGACCAGCCTGGACGTATGACCCCACTGAAGGACCTCAGGGCGCAGCGCAGCCGGCACCGGCAACCTACCCGCCGGGCACCCTCCTGGCACTTGCACCCCTCGGCCGGCCTCCTCTACTCGCCGCTCGATACCCCAAGAAAGAGCCCCGACCACCACCCCATCAGGAAGGATGGCTTCGGCCGTAAGCTCCCCCTCTGGGGGCCCGAACAGGCGCGACAGAGCGTCGGGCTTGACATTTTTGGACCCCGGCCGGTATGAGAGGGTGAAGTTAAATCGGCCAAAGAAGAGCGCCCAGCGGGCCTGACGCGAGCTCAGCCTCTTGGCCGAACGGATGTATTCAAGATTCTTATGATCCGTCCAGACCAAGAAGGGCTGCGCCGACCCCTCCAACCAGTGACGCCACTCACCCAAGGCCAATCGCACCGCCAGCAGTTCTCTATTGCCGATGTCGTAGTTACGTTCTGCAGGGCTGAGGCGGCGAGAGAAAAATGCACACGGGTGCACCTTCCCGTCACGGAGGGAGCGCTGAGATAGAACTGCGCCAACCCCGACATCCGACGCGTCAACCTCGACAATGAACTGGGATTCAGGATCTGGAACCAACAGAACAGGTGCAGAGACAAAACGGGACTTCAACGTGTCAAAGGCTACCTGCGCATCCTGGTTCCACCTGAAGGAAGTCTTGGTGGAGGTCAAGGCCGTGAGAGGTGAAGCAATCTGCCCAAAGTTCCTGATGTAGCGCCGATAGAAGTTGGCAAAACCCAAGAACCGCTGCAGAGCCTTACGGGAGTCGGGGACTGGCCACTTGGCGACAGCCTCTATCTTAGCAGGGTCAGGTTTGATCCCCCTGGTAGAAATGATATGGCCAAGGAACGTAACTGACTCGGCGTGGAATTCGCACTTCTCCGCCTTGACGAACAACTGGTTCTCTAACAGACGCTGGAGGACCCGTCTAACGTGCTGAGTGTGTAATTGGAGAGAAAGGCTTGACAGGCGTTGGGATCGCCATCGTAAACCGGTGGATTATTGGCATGGGGTTCAGGCTCCAGAGGAGTAACAGCGCGGAGTACGGGACCCCGGTCAGCCGCCTCTCGCTGAAGATCATCGACCCGCGTGAGGAGCTCAGCGACTCGGGCATTGAGAGCGTCAACCTCCTGCGCTGTGGCGTTGAGCTGTGTATCATGTTGCCCCAGTAAAACCCCTTGCTGCACGAGGGCGGAACGAAGCGGATCCGATCCCGCTGAATCCATCGTTGGTCAGACTGTTCTGTCAGGGAATAGGCTGGATTCAGATGCGGGTACAACAGAGGCTTTATTGAACAGAAAATAACGAGCGTGGAGCGCTCCCGGAGACAGCTTGCGTGGATCAGGAATTCCTACCGCACCGAAGGGTGGATAGCGGCGGCTGGAGCGTGCCTCAACTGAGCTGGCAGAGACCCGGGTACGGCGGCAGCCGGAGAGAGTCCACGGATAACTTGAATGCACACAGATAGAAGCAGGATAACACACTAGCAGCTACGAGCACTGGAGCCTGAACGGGACAAGACAAGACAGGTAAGCGATACACAATCAAGACAGTCAGAGCAGTGGGAAATACCATAACAGTCTGACAAAAGACAGAGTAACAAGGGGAGCTATAAAGGGGAAGCTAATGAGATGACTAGAACCTGGTGTGAATGCAAGATGAGCTAACGAGCAGAGAAACAAGGAGGGCGGGGAAACAATCACGCTGACAATGCGCACGTGGCGAGCTGTCAAAACAATGCCACGTGCACAACACATGAACACAGAGACAGCCAAGAACAGGTGATCAGACCCGAGACCCGACAAAAGGGGGTGTCACAGTGATCATAAAGTCTTGGGTCATTATGTTAGAATGACAAGAAGGCTCAGTGTTGGCTAGAGCATCTAAGACAAGATGAGCAATAATGAAAGCACACAAGAAAAATAATGGTGTTTTAGAAAGCCAATACAAATATTGTTCACAATGAAGGATCTCCGATCAGATTAGTAGAGATAAAAAGCCTCTCAAAGACACTAATGACAAACAAACACATAAAACAATGATCATATCCACCCGCATCCAGTTGTGTCTCATTTCTTTCCTTCTCAGGTAAAATTAAAGTAGCAAGACTGCACAGAGGAGACTCATCTTGCTGCTTACAAAACTAATAAATACCACAATATGTTTGTCACGTTTAGTGATAACAGTGAAATAAATACGTCTTTTATGAAAAGCAATGAACAACAGACATTCAACCTGTCTTAATGAGTCACCTGTTGCCTGTTGTAAACATTATTGCTCTTCTGAGATAAGATAATGTGTAATTTTTTTGTAAAATGCTTTTTAGAAACTTTTTTTATCCAGCTGGAAAACGCAACTGGGATTTTTCTGCTCCAATAACATTCCATGCAAGTCTGTGACAATTTAAATGCTTTAGTTAATTTACCATTACCATTGCTTGTATTGAATTTGAAGGCCACTGATAACTGTTTTCCTTAGCCATAGTTATCATAGTTTCTTCTGACAAACCACGTGTCACCCTGTGCACTCTTAACCTCGTTTGTGCGTCTCAGGTATGACTAGCGCCATTACTGTTGATGTTGCCTCCCTGTCCCCGCCCATGTTCGCTCATCGTTCCGCATGACTCTGCGCGCAGAGTAGGCTACAGGGTAGAAAACAACGCTGGCCCTTTAAGACGGGAGTGATCGCTCTGCTGGCGACCGTTCCGCGGTATTATCGAGCTCCAAGACTACCACACATGAGCTAGATGGAATTATAACAATGGAATATCACTGCGTTCTGTTTACTGTTTTGTTGCAGTTAATCGTCCAACCAGGTAGGGCGACTATTATAATTTTTTGCTCCTTTCATGGTCTCACTTTGCTTAGAGGAAAGATTCCAGAAAGTTTTTCATTGAGGTGTAGGGATCTACTGCACTTGCTGTAGCAATGCATCTATAGATGACAGGCAATGGGGTTGTTTAATCATTCTTTATGTATTACTCAAAACAAAACGGAGTGCCTTTAGTGAATAACGTGTGCACCTGTTGCTTCTTACTTTTAACTAGCCTACTGTAGATTTATGCAGGCTCTTTATAGAAGCAGAGGCTGGCTGTTAACATTAGACGACCCCATGCGTGTTCTTTTATTTTCCACATAATGAAGCTCTCCATAAGGAGTTTTCGCACCTCGAGGCACGTTCTGTCAGTTCGGAACTCCACGAAATAAAGTATCTTAATGCAGCAGAATTTATAGCTACTGATAATCCCAGCGAATCATATCCTCTTCACTTACCATGCGGAGGCTCTTACCAGCAATTTAAGCGGTTACAGAAACCTATCATTGAAACAAGATATAGATCCGGAGAGCCGCAGGTGAGAATGTAAAGCCGATCCTTGCGCGCTGCTGTCAATTATTTATCACTCAGGCTCGCGAGTGCTTGTCTCCGCAACAAGTGGAGGAATACGAAGCTTTAGATATAATTAGTGAGAGACGTGACGGAAAGAGTGTGGATGATGAAAAACGCACTTAACTGATATTATTAACTTTATAGAGTTAGGATATAGGGTTGACTATCGGCTTGAACCCCCCAAAATGTTTCGAAACAAATTTTGCGGGTTTTAGCCTATCTGATTAAACAGATTTAGTTACAAAATTGCTAAAGCATCTTGTTTTAGTAACAAGAAAGTATCACAATTTCAGCTGCAGCACGTTTATCTGAGGCGGTAGCCATAACAGCAGCAGCTTGAGCACTTTGCGTTAGAATCAGTAATTCTCAGTAATTCTCAGTAATCTTTTTTACGCTTGGTTAAGGACGTCACACATATATTAGCTGCAAAAATGTGTTGGAAGTCTGTAAGATTGGGTCGCCAAAGGCGGGTTTTCGCGCTAAACAAACATGAACAGGCAATTTGTATTGCCTTATTATTATCCTATCAGCATGGACAGTTAGGCTGCATGTTAACGATCGGCAATTCCGTGTAATTTCCTAAAAGCCAGAGAAGTTGTTTTGCATGCTGCAACTTGACTTCTTTGCCTGCGCTTGCTGGCACCTCATGGACATATCAGATGGTCTTTTGTAGTGCTCAGATAAGCCCTTATGGATGTCCTAAAAGATGAGGGGCGAGTCATTAGCTGGACTGCATCTGTTAACTGACCATTATCATGTGTTCAGACATTTATCCTCGTGCTTGCAAACAAAGATGTCACTTGTCTTACAGTTTCATTTGCTAAAATAAAGATGCTTATTATGTGGTAATTAAATTTAAGTTTCCCAAAAAGGATCATGTGTTTCGTTTTTTGGGAAAAAATATATATATTTCGTTCCATCATTTAGATTCCACGCATGTGTCTTTGTGTTTGGAGATATGGGGTTGTCTGAAGAAACCCGATTATAGTAACCCAGGCCTTTTTATAAATCATTTCAAAGGTCACGTTTAGAGTGTGCGTGGGCAACTAAACACATGCAGCATTGGTGTGGTTTTGGCGTGAATCTGATGATCAGGTTTGTAACGCCGGGGGGCTTCAGCGCTCAAGTGACTGACTATTTTGCATCGGGTTCCTTCAAACAGATAACTATACGGGCTTTCAAATAACAGCCGTGAGAAAATCGTTTACATGGAAATATCCCTAGTTAATATTAGAGAGCTCTGATATGCACAGTTAGAATTATCGTAATTATGCCCAGCATTCAGCTTTCTATTTGGTGTATGATATGAAGGTGCTGCTGTTTTCGGGCGGATACCCCTAGTGGCTGACGGTGGTATCACATGTTACAAAATACACAGTTCATATTTTTAAAAGGGTTATTTTTTATTTTTATTTTTACAAAATTGTGAGTATGCTTAAAAAAAAGGAAAACGAAAATTTGAGAAAATAGACTGAATAGGGTTCAATTTCCATCTTGGTGCAAACATTAATCATCTTGATCCTTTATCAAGCATCATTAGATTATAGTGAACACACAGTTCCCTTACATAACCTCTGTTCAAAAGCTCATAATGTTGTCGTAATGGCATAATTTAGATAAAATCTCTCTTTGTATGGTTTAAATATTTACCAGAGAAACCGTGAGGTGCTGGTCTATGCGTGTGCATGACCAATATTGGTCTCGTTGCGTTTCTGTGAAGGCCTTTCTCTCATTCAGTGTTTCTTATTTGTTCTTTTGTCACTGATACTGTTTAGAGTAAACATGAACGCTTTTTATGTTAGGTTTTTCTCACGAAGGACACCTGACTTTGCAGATGCCGTTTTCTTGGCATAAAGTGACAGTTTGCAGTGAGGCGAGCAGCTCATGGAGTATGGAGGACCAAACCTGCATAAATTAAATATGAATAAATTAATGAATGACTAAATATATTAATTAATAAATAGGTAAATAAATGTGATAATAGGAAAATAAATAAATGAATAAATGACTTGATAAAATAAATATGATTAATTTGTAATAAAATAATTTTTCCCCCCTTAATTTATTTTCTGCTTTTAGACATTTATACATTTAAAAAAAACTTAACTTTTATTTTTTCACTAATTATTTTTTAATGTATTTTTATTATTTATACATTTATTTTGAGATTTATTTATATATTTATGCATTCATTTTCTTTAGAATGATTTATTCCCACATGTATTTATTTTTCGATTTATTTATTTATTCATTTATTTTTACTTTTCCGTGTGTAACATGGAAATGAGGGAGGTGGTCCTTGTGTAGCTTCAGTGCATCATTGGTTGATAGAGATGAGAGTCTTCAAAGAAAATAGTGGCAAGTAGTAATTCGTTGTCCAGTTTGCTACGGGATGTGGCAGATCAGCTGGAGAGTTGTAAATTATTTTCACAGAACGTTATTCGCATTAGTGCCGAAATATTTAAAATCTTTTCCAGAAATAAAAACAGGAATCTGAAGCTACTTATGTGATCTCCCACAGTATCGTCGACCTCGAGTCTGGAACTTCAGACCCTGGGTGATGACACCCAGTTATTAGACTAGAAACCAACCATCCACTGGGTGTCTGACTCTAGGTGTCATCACCTTAGGGTCTGATGTCGATGGTTCCAGACTTCAGCTTCAGATTCCTGTTTTTATTTCTGGAAAAGATTTTAAATATTTCGGCACTAATGCGAATAACGTTCTGTGAAAATAATTTACAACTCTCCAGCTAATCTGCCACATCCCGTAGCAAACTGGACAACGAATTACTACTTGCCGCTATTTTCTTTGAAGACTCTCATCTCTATCAACCAATGATGCACTGAAGCTACACAAGGACCACCTCCCTCATTTCCATGTTACACACGGAAAAGTAAAAATAAATGAATAAATAAATAAATAAATCTCAAAATAAATACATGTGGGAATAAATCATTCTAAAGAAAATAAATGCATAAATATATAAATAAATCTCAAAATAAATGTATAAATAATAAAAATACATTAAAAAAGAATTAGTGAAAAAATAAAAGTTAAGTTTTTTTTAAATGTATAAATGTCTAAAAGCAGAAAATAAATTAAGGGGGGAAAATTATTTTATTACAAATTAATCATATTTATTTTATCAAGTCGTTTATTCATTTATTTATTTTCCTATTATCACATTTATTTACCTATTTATTAATTAATATATTTAGTCATTCATTAATTTATTCATATTTAATTTATGCAGGTTTGGTCCTCCATACTCATTTGGCTAAACCAGTCTACCAATCATGTTATCTGATTTTAGCCCGAAGCAACTATGGAAGCCAGTGCCCCAACCCTCTGTCTCCCACATTCTCAGAAACTAAAAAAAGGATTCTTTTAATCAAAATAGTATTAGATTTAGGCTTAGACTTTACTGAACACATTTTAAAGACATTACCATTTACACATTTTTCCTTTTCAAAAGATTTTCCTTTACACTTAAGTTGCTCCCACTTTCTCAGTGTTAACTTAAGGCCATAATTGCGTCAATCCATCAAAACTAACTGCAAAAAGCAATGACAGATGGCAACAGTAGGCTATTTACCAGTTACCAGGAATAGACATTATTGCAACTGCGTAATTGTTATATATCCATGCAATCCTTTACCTGCCAAACAGGTGTCTACTTGTCGTTTTGCCCTTTGCTCACTGTTTGCCTTGCTGCTTTTATTTTTAATATTTAATAGTATACAAAATTAACACAGATGTATATATGGTAGATAAAATAATTTAGGCCTATATAATCAGCTGAAGTTTTACTCTTATGCTACATACATTTAGTCAATTTTAATAATTAAAAAAAAAAATTACTTTCTTACTTTTGTTGTTTTCTTCGCTTATTTTCACCATTCTCCCAGTCATGTGGGGAGGGGGAGGATAAATGCTCTTTTGTTAGATTAAAACCCTAATCTGTTGCCAATGCAGCAATTTGAATGGGGAAGGATGCTATAATTCAATCGAATCTAACACAACTGAGAAGGGAGCATTCATCTTTTTAAGAACTCATTTAGAGTTGTCTGACATCAAATTGCCATTTCTAAAGAAATTGCTATTAGAGGAACTCGGAAGGCTTAGTTTTTTTAGATTTGTTGAGTTGTGAAATTATTTCTCACCCTTAACTGTCATTTATGCAACCTGAGAGTGCTTTGATTTGTGTGTGTGTATAAATGCGTATGCACTTGGTATATTCTGTATATCAATGTTGGTTCTTCGATTTTCCAAAACCAGTAACGTAGTGTTCTGGCATGTCAAATGCATTTGACAAATTTGGCAGATGTACACTGACTCTTTCCCGCAAATGTTAACTCTTAATAATCTACTCTCCTGTATGTTTATCAAATGCTAAACTATTTTATCTTCCAATTGTGCACCATGTTCACTTACTTGTTTCCTCTCAGCCAGGTCCAGACCCACTATCACCCCCGAAGGACCCTGGTTCATAGTACCACTGAACAGCAACTTCAGCTTGCATTGTCAGAGTAACAGTTCAGTGCGCTGGCTGCGAGAAGGCCGCCCTACACGGATCCTTAATGAACAAAGACAGGGTCAAGACACAGTTCTTGAAGTGAGCAAAGCATGCCCACTACATATGGGCAAATATTCCTGCCAAGAGGTGTCTGGTGAAAAAAGCTCCATCTATGTGTTTGTAAAAGGTAAGTCAGCCTTTTTCATTTGTGAGTCAGTATTTTAATTGGGTGTAATAGTGTTTGAGTTGAGTGACAAGTCTGTAGGGGAGTATTTAAAGAATTCATCAACCCTACTTTGTGTCTTAGTGTCTACCTTGTCTTTATGTGAGTGCAGCTGCAGTATGTTTTAGATGTGCTAGGTTTGTATACAAGCATGTTAGCAACAGTATACTTGTAGAGATACTAGATAGAAGGTATGTCTGCACCATTACATGTGCATTTTCTAACATTTTGTGCTTGATATTTATATCTTTCTCTCTCGCTCTCCCTCTCTCTCAATGATCATACTTTCTAGCATCTCTCATTTTCCTGTGTGGTTTCATTTTTGTGCCAAAAAGACACTATAGGTGCCAACGGATGCACTAAATAGCTACAATCAGCTCTCTTTATTCACTAGTCACCTGCATGACCTTTATTTATACATCTACCGTATGTTATGTGTTATTATAAGCATGTTCTTACAATCCCAATAATCAACTCTTCAAATTGATCCTTGGCATATTTGGCAATGGACACTAATTTTACTAATGTAAGCACTGCAGATGTGGGTTATTTATATTTGTTTATTAGGTATGATGGAGGGAAGTTTTTCACTTTCAGTCTTTTTGTGGCACACTCTCTCTTTCTCTGAGCTGTAACGTCATGATCTAAGCTCCTTGGTTGTGTTTCATTGGTTTTTGATTTAGCATTCCTCTCAGCAGATCCTGAAAATCCCTTCAGGAGGAATATCATGTTTGACTTTGTTGCGGGAGAAGGAGAAACGACCACGCTCCCATGCTTGGCCACAGATCCACATATGACAGACTTGCACCTGCAAAAATGTGACGGACAGCCCCTGCCCAACAGCCTGCGCTATTCATCCAGTATTGAGACGGGCATAACGTTGGAAGATGTCAGGAAGGACTTTGAGGGATGTTACGTCTGTGTCGGGACTCTAGAAGGCAACACAGTTAAATCCGGACAATATCAACTCAATGTCCGCCTCGGTGAGAAAGAAAAGGAAAGCCATGAATATTGGGACTGTTCATTTAAAAAACCTATAAAACAATAAAAACTGTGCAAAATAATCATTCAAGTTTGAAATACTATCTTACTAGGATAAGGCAGCAAATAATGAGTAAGGAGCAATTGAATGTATTTTTGCATTCAAAGCAGATGGGAAATATGCATTACCATTCAAAGTTTGGTGTCAATAAGATGCTTCCACAAAAATATTTAACAGCACAATTGTTTTCAATATTGATGATAGTAAGAAATGTTTCTTGAGCAGCAAATCAACATGTTAGAATAATTTCTGAAGGATCATGTGACACTGAAGACTGGGGTAATGATGCTGAAAATTCAGCTTTCCCATCACAGGAATAAATTACATTTTAAAATTGTAAATTGTAATAATATATTATAATATTTCTGTTTTACCATATTTTGATGAAATAAATACAGCCTTGGTGATCATAAAAAAATTGGTAGCACTTTATTTTACAGTCCTGTTCCTCATGTACATACTATGTACTTATTGTAGTAATTACAATAACTAGGTACTAACCCTGAACCTACCCCTAAACCTAACCCTACCCCATGTAGTTACCTTATATTACCAGTACTTTCTTGGGTAAGTACACTGTAAGTACATTGTAAGTACATGTACTGTAAAATAAAGTGCAACCAAAAAATCTTTCAAAGCTTTACATAATCTTACCACCCCCAAACTTTTCAATTGTAGTGTGTGGACTTCTAAAGCTACTTTTAGTAATATTTTTATTTTGATGTTTGCAATTCATTGAGATTAATCCGATTAATAAATCACCATCATGTAATTAATTTGATTAAAAAATGTCATCAGTTGCCAGCCCTAAATATTTCTAGAGGACACAGACAGACACCAGACTCACACATGTCCATGTTACCCCAACGTAGCTTGCTCTTTCTTTCCCACACTTTCCCATTGATATAATGTGTCATGCTTCTTTGTTTTTAGTTCCAGACGCACCTCCTGTAATCACACTAGGTCAGCCTCAGAGAGTGCTGCTCATCCAGGGGGAAGAGCTCTCCCTATACTGCAACACCTCAAATGTCAACAGCGACATCGCAATCAGGTGGAAGGCTCCTCAAGGGGTGGTAAGAGCACTCTCATAAACTAACCAGCTCTCACTTGTGTACCTGTGGTGCTCCATGACACCCTTCACACACGTACTGTACATACTGCAGGCTTTATCAAACACACCAACCGTTTCGGTCGAGTAGAACCAATGTTTACAAAAGCAGACTTATATAGTATGAGTGCACGTCCCAGTTGCCTTCTTAATGTGGTAATGTGTACCCATGATCAATTTAGTGTTTGTAGACTGAGAATGATAATTTAAAGTTGTTTGTACTTGATATTATGCCCAGAGGCTAACTGGATCTTGTGAGGTTTGAGGTGCTCCTCAAATTCTATATGTTCATGTATACTGTATACACAGCAGCAGAATACAGTTGTCAGCAATGTTGTGCATCATTCAGAAGTGAATTGAGTTTTGAATTTGAAGTTTCGAATTTTGGATTTAGCTTGAAATTGAGAAAGCAAAATTGCAAAGTGTAATTGTATAATTCTGTATTTATCTCAATCTTGATTGTTCAAACAAAGTTCATTTATTAACGCAAGTCCACTGAACTTTATAACTGAACTCACTCTCTTAAATTTTCAGCACTCACAGCTTTATTTTTGGCAAACTTGTGCTGTGAGAACACAACCTATGTAAACAGATCTTCAGTATTAAGACTCCTCTGGCATCAGAGACTGGGATTTGAGAGATGAATGACATGCTTTGTTTTATATAAAGATGATAAAAACAGCCACACCTAGACGTAAAGACAACCACAGACATTTTACCCAAGACAGGGTCTGTGCTTCATCTCTTCAGAGTTGCCCAATAAGCTTTGTGTCTGTTTTCTTTTTGCATGTGCCAAGCAACCATCAGTGCAGCACTTCTCAAGTATCCTGACAGAGCCCATTTCTCACCTGAGGAATGCCGCCCTAAATCTGGGGTCTGTGACCAAGAAGGATGCAGGGAGTTACAACTGCGAGGCCAAGAATGAAAGAGGGACCAGTGCAAAGACAGTCTGGGTCGAAATCTATGGTGGGTCTTGTTTCAAGAATTTATATAAATAATCATATGAATATTTAGTCTTAATTTAAATAGTCTCAAAAGAATAAAACAATGTTTTATGTGTGCAGATAAAGGCTTCATTAACCTAACAAGTGTGAATAACAGCACTAAGAGAGTGCGGGCTGGAGAAAGTCTGTCCCTGCGTGTGGTAATTGATGCTTACCCGAAACCTCATACATTTTCCTGGAGCTACAGTGGTGTAAAACTCACCAACAATACTGATCATGTCATTACCAGTCGCTCACATGTGAATAGGTATGTAAATATCTGTTATATGCAGATGACACAGTCATTTATGTATCGCACAGACTCCACGCTTAGCTGCAGAAATATTAACAAATTAAATGACTGGTGTGTCACTTTGGCTGCAAAACAACTGTTTGTCTCAATGTGTTTTTCAATTAGAAGGAAGGAAATGAGTGGTTTTATAATTAAGATCAATCAAAAGGCAATAGAGACAGTTAACAATTTTAAATATTTAGGTGTTATTTTAGATTCTCATTTGAAATTTGATATGCATGTAAAGAGGCTGTGTAGAACAATCAGAACAAATTTGCATTGTTTTTACATGATTAGACTCTACATAGCTCTAAATGTAGCAAAGTTATACATGCATGCAATGGTCTTTTCGCATTTATCTTATTGTGTGACTGTCTGGAGTCTCAACTGACTATCAAACCTGTTAGATCTCTATATAAACAAACATTAAAATTTTGCGAAAGAAACCAAATAGATGGCATCATTGTAATATTTTACAGATGAACTGAAAATGCAAATAGAGTTGAACATTTTTCAAAGAAATTTGAAAAAGTGGTTCAAACAAAAGCAGGTTTGTGAACACTGATGGTCGTACACAGTCTCAGCTTTTTTTTTTTTTACTTTTGTTTGGTTTTTGTGTGAATATTTTTTTGCTGTTGTTAAAAAAGCCTAACCAGAGACTGGGGCTGCAAATTAGCCTTTGACTAGAAGCCTATATGTGGAGCATCGGCTGCTTGAAATTGTAGCAATGTTATACTGCATTGTCCCTGTTAAATAAACTAATAAATTCAATTCAATTCAATTCAATTTACTGTTGATGCTCACTTAAAGTTAATCTTTAATGTAATCTTTAGTAAATCTCTCAATGTCTATTTTTGTATTGTGTATTATAATGTTGTAAAGCCTAAATTCACTTGTCGCATTTAAATTGTGGCATTTTTTGTGTTTTTTATATAAAATTATTTTAGAGAAAATACAATAGAATTTATCAGTATCAGCCAGAATTGTAATATCAGCACAAACTCCACATTTTTTCCATTTATTCACAGCACTGAAAGATACTTAAGGTTTAGGTTATTTATTTTTTTTCTTCATTCAACAGTTACACCAGCGAGCTGAAGCTAGTGCGTCTGAAGGTGTTAGAAAGCGGCATTTACACCTTTTCATGCTCAAACCGTGACGCAACTGTCCATCAAACGTTCGAAGTCCATGTCATAAGTGAGTGAAAACATTTAATGCAAATGGCAAATATTTGGCTATTCCACATGCCAGAAGAGCATAGAATCTTTGTGATATGAGTTTTGTGTGTATTCTGGTTTAGAAGTTAGAAGTTTAGAAGCCATTTTCTTTTCTGTTAGAATTATTGATCACCAATTACAAACAGATTTACCCTTCAAACAGGTCACATTTTAAATGGCAAAAAAGTTTAATATCTGCCGTTTTAATGCCACTTAAGCCATATTTTAAAATAATAACAGTATGCAAAGTAATCGCAAACAAGACAGCTGTACAAACATCCATCCTACTAGCCAAGATTGTAAAACTCACACTGTACCAATCTTTACTGTTAGGTAAACCACAGATTGTGTCCCATGACGGGCCGACTGATGGACAGGTACGCTGTGTGGCTGAAGGTTACCCTACTCCTCAGATCAAGTGGTATTACTGCGACCAGCCCCATTCAAGGTACGTGTACTGTCTTTCTTAAGTTTTGTTTGTTTCAAATACATACAGTTACATACAATGGGCTCCAAAAGTTGCTTTCAAATATTAGCAGCATATCCCTTGAGCAGTGTTAACGTATTAGCCTCTCTGAGGTTACATTGTGATGCAGCATGGATTAGCCACTAACCGCTAACTTGATGTTTGATGATTGGACAACAAGGCTTTAGCCTATTATTAATAGGGATAAGCAGTTTGACTCTGTCATGATTGTGACATCACAAAAGCGATTGGCTACTATCAGTCATGTGACAGCACCCAACGACATTATAACAAGCTGCTTCCATTGGGCTGTTTATTCTTGAATAGCGGTGTTGACAGAACACCTTAGCATAGACTTAGTCACAAGCTTACCCAATCAATTCCTCATGATGATCAAATCCGATCAGGATAGCATGCCTTGCTTCAATTTGAGCATGTAAACATGTAGTGCTATGTGTCTTTTGATCTTGTTCGTGCGATGCTCGCTTTGTCTGTCAACGGTTTGATGGTTTTCTCACCGAACAGACATTCCATTGTTGAGAAAGTGTTGAGAAGTTTCCACCATGCTAAACAATGTAATTAAAGATATCGCTCAGTAATAAAAAGACGGAACAAGGAATGTAAACCAGTTGAGATAATTTGTTCTGGCTTTATGTCCAAAGCTAACTTTGAACTCAACTCAGTAGCACTAATACTTAATTTTAAGAGAAGAGTGAGAAAAAATGGGAAACAAATAAATCAAAGCTCTTGATGGCAGTACAAACTACTCTGATGTGTTTAAATAAAAGAGCTCTTGAGATCTGTCATTTGGCTGTGAATCTACTGTTCCAGGGAAATAAAATGTGTTACAACGGGCAATTACATTATCAGTAAAACTATGAAAAAATATTATTAATTGAAATGAGGCTGAAATATTTATTAGATGAAAATAATCAAACGAAAAAACAAATAAATGTTTGTTAAGTAAAAAACTTGCACTAAACAAAAATGTTATAAATGTTGCCTTGGCTAGTAACTGAAATAAGGTTGGAATTAAAATAAGTTGAGTTTAAAAACATTGAAGCACTAAAATAAACTAAAACTGAAATAAATAAAAAATCAAGCCAAAACAGTATTATTTAAATAAAAACGAATAAAAATGACAAAAGCAAATGAGAAGCAAAATTATTAAGAATTAAACTAAAAAGAAAACTGAAAATATAAAAACTAAAAGCTAATTTACAATATTAATAAAAACTTTTATGCTACATAAATAATAATAAAATAACTGCTTTTAAGGCTATGAAAGTATTTGCTGATGAACCTTGCCTTTGTCTTGCACATTATGGTTATCAGATTTCTTTTTGTTCAAAAGATTGTTTCACATGTCTTAAGATTTGCACGAAAGACCTTATTTTTTGTATTTTTTATTTATTTTTTATAGCTCCTCTTATACAGTGTTTCTAAAACAGTTCATGAAAAAATGCAAGACTATATACGAGTTTGTTGCATGCCTCCTCAGATGCTCCAATTTGCTGAATGCCACTCAGGAGGAGGAGGATGTTGTCACTGTAACCATGACAAACCCTCCCTTCGGGAAAGGCACAGTGGAAAGTCGACTAAACATCACCAAGAACAGTTACGCTACCCTTGAATGCATGGCATCTGCCAATGGAGAAATCGTTTACACTCTCTTCGCTATCAGCGGTGAGCAAATAACCTCCCAAATCACATGCACACACAGACACACACAGACACATACATACACACCCCTTCAGACAATGACTGAAGACCCTAGTTAGTAATTACTAAGTCTCAGCCCCAGACGACTCCGCCCACAAACCGCCAACAGACTGTTTGCAGAACCTCTGATCCATATTTCTCACAAAACTGGAAAGCACTTTCGTGATCTGCAGGCTATAATATGATTGCCTGACTTCATGCAACTTCTGAGAGTAAGGGCATACAGGTGTTTTTTTTACTTAAATAGATATGAGCTCAGGTTTTTGAACTCAGACTATGTCTCTTTGTTGGCCTTTTGCATTCACATGTCTATTAAATGCATGTGTGTATAGGCTGTGCTCATTTGTCACAGGTCTGGGTGTGTGTCTTTGCTTTGGTGTCCTAGGAGTAAAATATTTTGTTAATTTTGTTGACTTGTCACTCCCTAATTCAAGTAGTCAGTGCACTGGCCATGAAGTCAGCCATTTCTAGGGCCATCAAAATCGTAGCCGTTCACTGAAACACTCACAAAAAACATAATAAAAACAATCAACGTCGGCTGCTCAATATATGCACTTGGAAATGACCTGTCAACGGTCAAAGTAATAAACAAAAAGTCCTATTCTATGTTTTTAAAATAGATTATTTTAAATTTCTGATTACAGGGGAGCAACCTTTTTTTTATTTGTTCATGTATGCATGTTCTGCAGTTATGGAGTGAGATACTAATATTTACATTATAGGCATTTTGTGTATTGGAACAAATGCAGTAATGTCTGCCATTATATATGTAGACTATTTAAAAGTTTGGGGTCAGTAAGATTTGTATTTTAATTCAGTATTTTAATTGTATTTTAACTCATTTTTATTCAGCAAGAAGGCATTGAATTGTTCAAAAGTAACAGTAAAGACAATTATAATATTACAAAAATAACTTATATTTTAAATAAATACTTTTCTTTTAAACTCTCTGTTAATCAAATAATCTTGAAAAAAATGTATCACAGTATCCACTAAAAATATTAAGCAGCATGACTGTTTTCAACATTGGTTATAGAATAATAGAATGATTTCTGAAGGATTATGTGACACTAAACACTGGAGTAATGGCTGCTGAAAATAATAAATATAATGGAATAAATTACATTATAAAATATATTAAAACGTTTCCAGGAAATGGAATGAGACTCAGAGACCTCGACCCAGGTGCTTCTAGTTTCCCAGGAATAGTTAAACAACCAAAGAGGAAGAGGAAACACACGTTCACGTTCGCTCCAGCTGTGCTTTTTCTACTGGCTGCATCTTTTTGAGAAAATCTAAACCAGCTGCCAACTCGCAGGTCTCCATTCCTGCTCCAGCTCAACCCTGTGTAGGCAGACTTTTTGGATAAGACAAGATAACAGCAGACTATTATATAAACAGAGGTGCTAAGTTTTAGCCCTAATCTTGTTTCTTTTGTAAACCTAGCATTACCAACTGTTGGGGATTATCTCCCCGGTTTAGGGGGGTTTCATTTTGGTTTGTTGCAAAACACCAGGTCTTTCCACCCCAGTTAGTACTGGTATTATTAGTAAGGACAGAATGGTTAACAAAAGGTCATCCACATCCAGTTTAGTTTGTTTCTGGGACATTCACTTTGCTTTGTAAAGGTTGTTGACTACATTGCCTGTTTTTTGCATTTTCACAACTAAATTAGCCTCAAGTAAAAAAACTCTAGTTGAACATTGACCTTTTGTAGAGTCCATCAGGAGTTGGACTGGAGGTTTAGAGAGCGTGAATTGAATCCACTGCCTCAGGAATGCCTGTTAGGTGATGTGGGAACTTGTTTAGACTCTCAAGGTTTAGGCTGTAGCAGGTCCAGGAAAACCAGTGGGACGATGTGCCTTAGGCTAGACTCTTAAACCTGTTCATCCTCAGCTGAGCGAGATGCAAAAAAATGTCCGTTGTTTATGTTGATTTGTGGAGTGTATGCTTGGATGCCGTGTGATGATAGATGGATGGACGGGGAAAGATGGGAAGAGAGAGAGAGAGACAGAGGGAGGGAGCAGAAGAGGACTGTGAAAGCCAGTGGCAGGTTTACAAGGGATTACTTCCTGCAGAGTCTGCATTCTTGATTTGAAATGGAGAGAAAGCTTCTTATAGCTTAAGAGCTTACTACACCGCTCAGAACAACGCAGAAAAACAATAACACACAACGCATGAGCACATACACAAACTTTAGAAAAACAACACAGCTTTCAAAATATGAAAAAAAGTGAGTCGCAAAAATCTTCAGTAAAGAGTTTGACCTCAATGCATCAGTCTGGATTATTCACACCTCTGTAAAAACAAGCAAATATGGCATAACCCCACTGTGAGGCACTTGTATTGTTAATGCTCATGTATTGTTTTTTAGACATTCCAGCAGGGTAAAGACTGTGGTTTTGTTTTAGTGTCTATACAGAGTGCAGTAATCATTTTTTATTTCAACTGGCACACTCACTCAAGTTCCAAGACTAGTATCAGATCTTCTGTAGTTTGTGTCATGTGTATTGATTATTCATCGATGCCTTGTTTACACAAACACTCTGTCCAGAGCAGTGATTCCCAGCCGGGCAGGTTACATATGGACAGCGCTTAAATTAAACCAATTCATTTTAAAAAATATATTCAAATAGAAAACAGCTATTTTTTGGTTTCATTTGTAATAATTTTTCAGAATATTGTTTTTTTTTTATATATATATATTTTTGATCAAATAAATGAAGCCTTGGTGAGCACAAGAGAAGCACAAGAAAAAAAATCTTACTGACCCCAAACATTTGAATATTACTGTATGTAATCTGTTTTTGTCAATAAAAAAATAGGATATAAAATTAGAATAAATAATTTGTGTGTGTGTGTGTGTCATAGTTTTAAATAAAATAGCAGTTTTACATTCATAATATATTTACAATATAATTTTATACATAATATATTAATGTAATTAATTGAAATATTATTAATTTAATGCTAATCTAGAAGTACAAAAGTAAAAACAATATTACACAAAAGTAAAAAATAATTAAATATTAAATATATAGCAAAATATTGGGCATATTTTCCATATATTTAATATTTAGTTGTTTTTATTTATATATATTTTAAACAAAACTTTATTGATTATCATTTGGCATTTATTGTTTATCGTCCATAACATGAAAAATAATCACATCAGCCAGAATATTAATATCAATGTATTCCTAGATCAAAAGGAACACATTTCCTGTTTGCTGTTGATAGATCACATATGTCATGTTCTGCATGTTTCTGATGGGAACTCTATATGTTGTTTTACTCTTCACAGAGAACACTGTTCCTCATGAACTCTTCACACCGTTGCTCGTTGGTTTTGTTGCTGCGGCTGTTATCCTGGTTCTCATCCTTATTGTACTGTCCTACAAGTACATGCAGGTAAAGTGTCATTCATTTCATAATTTGTCTTCCAGCACAGGAAGTGCACGCTGACTCACTGAGGTAATTAATGAATTAGACAAAATTGAACAGTTTTAATTCTCACTCTATTATAGCAATAAAATATTGTAACCTATAGTGTTATTCCAGTGCTACTTGTTTTTGGTTATTTGATATTAAACGTGATACTCAACGCAATTTACCTGTCACACCTGGATCCCTCCCACACTTCAGGGGAACTTTGAAACAGTACACACTCAAGGAAATTATTTACTTAACATGTCATAAGACCTGATGTTTCACTGCACAGTTTTGCACTGTTGCACAGGGGAGCAATCAGTGATATTTACAACACACGCACACATAAAATGACCATTCACATTGTTGTGTGAATCATTTATGTCCATTTACATGAAACTCTTATTAGTGGACTCTGTTTGCTTTTGTCTATGAGAGCACCTACAACTTGCAGTAACTGGAACTAATGTAAAAGGTTGTTTTGCTTGTCTGGAAACATTGGTCATTGTTTATTTTTCTCCTATCCCATCTAATTTTTTCTGTCTCCTACAGAAACCTAAATACCAAATACAGTGGAAAGTCATAGAAGGTATCCATGGAAATAGCTATGTGTATATTGACCCTACCCAGCTTCCATACAACCACCAGTGGGAGTTTCCCAGAGATAAACTGCGATTTGGTGAGTTAAATTCCTGAATCGGTCTGCTTGGACTTGTCGGACTTCATAAATCATATTCCAAATAATTTTTCAATATTGGAATATTCTTTGTTTAAACATTATGTTTGGAAAGGTTTACAAGGTTTAGTGCACAAGAAAACATAAAGGCCTTTTGAATTTCACAAAGCTTGTTTCTTTTCATTGGCTGTTACACTTGTGATACTTGATTGCTGGCACCTTGTGACATATTATCATATCTTCCCCATAAAGGAACAGTCATATCCGTCAACAAACAGGATCTAACAGGATCTAGCATATCCCGCTTCCCCACAAGTCACACCTCCTTGTTCGGTGTTCAAGCTGAAAGCTGCTTTTAGATCAGTTTCCATGCTCATTGACTGTAAACAACTGTATGAGGGAAATGTGAAATTGATTTTGTCAGTTTTCTGCGTTCCCAGGAAAAACTCTAGGATCTGGAGCATTTGGGAAGGTGGTAGAGGCCACTGCTTATGGGATGTCCAAAGCAGACACTGTGATGACCGTAGCTGTGAAGATGCTCAAACGTGAGTGAAAAGCAACATAAAACACGTTCATAATCTTGTGAAATATAAGTAGCATAGTAACTCTAAAGCAACATAAAACATGTTCATAATCTTGTGAAATATAAGTAGCACAGTAACTCCACGGCATGTTTAACCAGCATGTTTATCTAAGCAAATAAGGCTGTGTGTAAAGACACACCAGAAAGTACACAAACCTGCATGATATGAAAAAAGAAAGAAGGATAAACATTTCCAGTAACCCACAATTTATTGGTTACCAGAACATTCTGAGAATGTTAGTTAATGTTGTTTTAAACAATGAAACCTAAAAACAATCCTAGAATGTTTAAAATTGGTTTTCAATGTAATAACCGAAGGGGAACTGTACACTAAAATTAAGGAAACGTTCCTTTTTTTGCTGTTTTATTTATGCTTTTATTTGTGGTGTTTTTCCCCACAGCAAGTGCCCATGCCACTGAGAAAGAGGCTCTGATGTCAGAACTGAAGGTGCTTAGTTATCTTGGCAACCATATTAACATTGTCAACCTGCTAGGGGCCTGCACTGTTGGAGGTAAGATGCTAAGGCTAGATATTGTTTTTCTAGATTTTTCTGTATTGTGTTGGTCTTCATTACTGGACTGGTCTGTTGCACAGGTCCAACTCTAGTTATAACAGAGTACTGCTGTTTTGGTGACCTGTTGAACTTCCTGCGCAGAAGGAGAGAATCCTTCTACTTCACTACACTGGGAGAAGACTCTTACTATAGAAACGTCATGCTGCAGCCAGAACCAAAGTAAGTGTGATCAGTGCAAATGGTGAAGTGTGATAGTGTGAAGTGCTTGTGGGTTCACTAAATCCAGTTTGTATTTAATTACAGTGAGAGCAGGAATGGATACATGACCATGAAGCCCACTGTAATGGGACTTCTGTCCTTTGAAAACCGAAGATCACTTAATAAAGGTTGGATCAAAGCCGTATATGTCATCTTGTCTCTTCTTGTGTCACCCAGTCTTTTTGTTTTGTCTTGTCTTATGTCTGCTCTTCTAGTCTTGTCTGCCCTCATTTTTCCAGTTCTTATCTCTTCTCTTCTCTTCTCTTCTCTTCTCTTCTCTTCTCTTCTCTTCTCTTCTCTTCTCTTCTCTTCTCTTCTCTTCTCTTCTCTTCTCTTCTCTTCTCTTCTCTTCTCTTCTCTTCTCTTCTCTTGTCTTGTCTTGTCTTGTCTTGTCTTCTCTTCTCTTCTCTTCTCTTCTCATCTCTTCTCTTCTCTTCTCTTCTCTTCTCTTCTCTTCTCATCTTGTCTCTTTTGTCTCATATATTTGTGTCTTTCCTGTTCCTCTCATCTCTTCTCATTTCCCCTTTTCTCATGCCTTCTCTTTTCTTATCCTCTCATCTTGTCTCTTCTGTCTCATCTCATTTTGTCTTTCTTGTGTTTCGTCTCATCTCTTCTCATTCCTTCCCTTTATCTTCTCGTCTTGTCTCTTCAGTTTTTTCCATCTCGTCCTATCTCTTTTTGTCTCATATCGTCTTGTCCTTCTCTTCTCTTCCATTGTCTTCTCATGTCTTCTTGTCTCTTCTTGTCTGTTCTCTTATCCCGGCTCTTCTCTTCTAATTTCATCTCATATCTTCTTGTTTTGTGTCTCCTTTTCTACTCTTGTCTGCCCTTGTCTTTCCTGTTCTCATCTCTTCTCAGCTCGTCTCATCTCTTATCAGGCCTTCTCTTTCCTTATCTTCTCATCTTTTCTCTTCTGTCTTTTTTTCAGTCTCTTGTCTTATCTCTTTTTGTCTCATATTGTCTTGTCTCTTCTCATTCCTTTCTTATCTTGTCTGTTGTCTTCCTCTCAAATCTTCTTGTATCTTCTAATCTGTTCTCTTATGTCACCTCTTCTCATTTCATCTCATCCCTTCTTGTTTTGTCTTCTCTTCTAGTCTTGTCTGCCTTGTCTTAACTGTTTCCATCCCTTGTCATGCCTTCTCTTCCATTATCTTCTCATCTTGTCATCCCTTTTGGCTTATCTTGTCTTTCCTGTTCTCATCCCATCTTTTCTTATCTCTTCTCTTTTCTCATCTTGACTCTTCTGTCTCATTTTGTCTGTTGTCTTCTTGTCTCATCTATTCTCCTTCTCTTTTCTTTTTGTGTCTCTTCTCATCTGTTGGCTCATTGTGTCTTCATAGTCATCTTAAATTTGTCATCCCTTTAGGTGATTCATACAACAATTCAGATGCTGTTAGTGAGATTATGCAGGAAGATGGTATGACTCTGGACACTGAGGATCTTCTTAGCTTCACCTACCAAGTAGCCAAAGGCATGGATTTCCTGGCATCCAAGAATGTAAGTGTTTTTCTCATTTATTTGCTTTCTGTCTCTCTGACGGATACTGAGTTTTATATTCCAAGTAGTTGCAGTAATCCCATACTGCAGATCTTCTCGCTCTTCCTCTGCAATGTCACAAGCTCGCATTCCATTACCTCTGTCTAGTCAAGGATCGGGTTACGCAAGGTCACACACGAACGCATACATGTTGTCAAGCACATGCACACACTCATTCATTGAGGATCATGCGGAGAAATAACACATTTCTCCACCTGGTCAGCAGGTCCAGTATTCGGTTTAGGGGAAGGACACTAAATTAATCACACTGTTGAGCGGGCATGGGAGTTTTCTGACTGTGAATTCATTTCAGCAGTCATTTCATTTCATCTCTCTGCTAACTTCAAACACTTCTTTGTTAATGAGGTTTTGAATATTGGCACTATTATTGTAAATACCTGACAGTTGTAACAGTCCTGACACATAAAAGAAATTCTAAGCAAAACCTTTAAGACAAGTCAGTCCCCTCGGTAGTCATTTTGATAATGCCTCCAGGCCACTCATTTCTATGCAGGTTACATGCATACAAATACAGCTTCTATCTACTTAAATTGCGAAAGGCCAAAATCTCAAAAGCAGTTAAAATTATGTTTCAATAACATATTTTAAACCAGCAATACAATCTGAGCTTCTTTAGCTCATATCACACTAAAAACAAGTAGTCTGTTTCTACGTCCGGTTTGCTTTAATACATAATCTATTACTGTGTATATGTTAACCTGTAGTTCTGCATGTGTGTTTATGTAGTGTATTCACAGAGACCTGGCAGCAAGAAACATTCTCCTCACCCAAGGCCGGGTGGCCAAGATCTGTGACTTTGGCCTAGCCCGGGACATCACTACTGACTCAAACTATGTTGTTAAAGGCAATGTAAGTATTAACTGTCATTACATGACATAAACAACTTTAACCTTTATTTTATTTGTATATTTTCCCACTACATTTCATATGTCATTAACTAATGGGACTAAGTAAATAGACAAGCTTTTTTTAATGCATGCTGTGTGTGTTGGATGTGTTTTTTTCCAGAGGTGGAAAGTAACGAATTACGAATTTACTCGCGTTACTGTAATTGAGTAGCTTTTTTTTGTGTACTTCTTCTTTTTAAAGTAATTTTTAAAATCTGTAATTTTACTTTTACTTAATTATATTTTATTTGAAGTATTGTACTTCGCTACATTTTAAAACACATTAATTACTGAGTAAAAAAAATCACTCCCTGGAAACTACTGCATAATGGACAGGAGAACAAACTGGTGCTAAAATCACAAGAAAGATGCAGATGGACAAGACAGGCGTTATGGTGCAGACCCAGCTTAAAACCAAACCCTGTCGTATTCTGCTGAAGTTGAACTTGAAGGAAATGTAGTGAATCTCTGGCCATATTTAAGCTCTATTATGCAGTGTAAGCTGTTTGCCTAGGGAGACCAAACTAGCAGCTTGTAAAATCTCAACATCAACCCTTCGCAAGCATGTAGAGGTAAATACTTCCTTGCATTGGTGGTTAAAATGAAGCTTTGACAGTTTAGCAAAAGGTTTTGCACAAATTAAACAAAAAGACAGTGGTGCAGGGACTGCACTGACAAGATAATAAAGACCGAAAATATCATAATTGTTGTTTTAACGATGTGCGATTTGACATTATCAGTATTTTGCCAAAAACCAAACAAAACACGTGAAGTAGTGTCTAGTAGATTAGATTAGTGCGTGCATTTAGAGGGCGTTCTTTCACTGCATGATTCAGTCTGCTGAATGATCACAAAATTGAAGATATAGGGACAGAAAATGTATATATTTATATCATTTCATATAGTAAATCAATATCACACGAAGAGTCAGCATGATTACATATAGATTTTTTTTTTTACAACAGTTCAATAAGCAAGTTTATTTAGAGACTTACGTTTTAGCCACCATATTGCCTGCTTTTGCTTTGTTTCGACAACAAAAATAATTCCAAACACAGCCACCATAGCACAGTTTTGCATCTCTGAGCAACATGACAGTGTTTCGTTCCTCAATGAATCAACCGTTTAAATGATTCGGTTCAATCGCAATGACTCAACTTATTAACAGTGACTTGCTGGCAGCTGCTGGCAGTTTTAATTTTACATTTGAAGTGGGTTTATTTGTTTGTTTTTTATAATTTCAAATGAGTATTCAACATTTTATGTCTTATATATCAAAACATTATTTCTGCATTTGTAACTGCAGGTTAAATGCATTCATGTCCTGCATTAAACAGTGTGTAAATACATCTAAATGCCACTTCAGATGAAGCTTCTGTTTCCTCTGCATTGCAAAGATTAATTTAGCTGATACTGATTTAATTTGCCTGGGAACAGCCCAAATGTCTTATTATTCTAAATAACTGATTCCTTTAATTAAAAACAGCTAGTTTGAGATTTATAGGCCTATACCAGTTTTGCCTCCCTCCCACTGTTATAATGTAAATTTTAAATAAGCTACTTTTTACTTTTACTTGAGTAGATTTTTAGACTGGTACTTTTACTTATACTTAAGTAACATTTAATTAGTGTAATGGTACTTTTATTGAGTAGAATATTTTCGTACTCTTTCCACCTCTGTTTTTTTCCAACAGCTTTCTGCAAGGAAATGCAAAATGGCAAGAGTTTTTTTCCATGTTGAGACATGTATCAGATGTGAATTACCCAAATTTCGCACAATGGCAAGAGGTTGATGCAA
Source organism: Barbus barbus (assembly GCF_936440315.1). NCBI lineage: Eukaryota > Metazoa > Chordata > Actinopteri > Cypriniformes > Cyprinidae > Barbus > Barbus barbus. The sequence continues at coordinate 15,218,946 of NC_136742.1, read as the reverse complement.
AACAAGTCATGAAAGGGATAAATTTTCCAACTTTACAACAGTTGGTTTAATTTCAAGAATTGGCATAAAGCAGTCAGAGCTGATAGCCTTGTGGGCATGTAGCATGGTTGCGGCCTGAGCTTGACCTTTCCTGATCCTGCCTCCCTCTCTTTGTCCCACTTCACTTCCTGTTAGTTCTATACTATCCTATGCAACTAAAGGCCATGATGCCAAAAAGCAGAATGAACAGTGTTATTCCTGGCTTCCACTACAGATACTTCATTTGCCTCCTGATTTAATGATCTAAAAAAAGCCCAAAGCAAAAAATAGTCATGACAAACTTGGTCTATATTGTTGATAGTGTTTGAGTGAGTATTCTTTTTGTATATTTATTCTCTAAATTTACTGGATAAGCAAGGTAATGTCAATCTACATCTTGCTAACTAGAACAAAGCTGTATGATTGAAGTTTCCAAATGCATGTTTGATTGTAAATCATTCCTATGCCAGTCACAGACAAGAAATGTGGTTTGTACTGTGTGCTTTCATGCTCAGTCTGTGTTGTTGAAGAAGGAATGTTTATAATGAGGCTCTTCTCTGTGAAGGCTCGTCTCCCGGTGAAGTGGATGTCCCCTGAGAGCATCTTTGAGTGCGTGTACACCTTTGAGAGTGACGTCTGGTCTTATGGTATCCTGCTATGGGAGATCTTCTCTCTCGGTGAGTCAAATTTATCTCATAATTATATTGACTTGGTATTATATACTGTTTTTAATCCAAATACTGACAATCTGCTTTTGTAGGCAGTAGTCCTTACCCGGGTATGCCTGTGGACTCTAAATTCTATAAGATGATCAAGGAAGGATACCGAATGGAGTCACCAGATTTTGCCCCGAGTGAAATGTAAGTCTGAGCTGTAATTAGTTAACATTTCTTCTTGTGGGAAAAACATGACAAAGTAATGATAAGCATTTACCAAGTACACACTAGGGATTAGAGCCCTGCACAGGCCTAAAATTTAGGCCCTAGCCCGGCCCTGGCCCGAGACGCTCAGGCCCTAGCCCGGCCCGTGTCCGACAGCCAGGCACATTTTTTTTTCATAAATGAATATAGGCCTATGTATATATGTATGCGTGTGTGTTTCTGTTTGCGCATAGCTTTCCCTGTCAAACAAATAAAAAATCCAAATATCAGGTCGGGTCGGAAAATGTTGAGACTCTGTCGAGTTCCGATGCCTTTCTCCCCTCCGCGTCTCGGCGCAGGCGCGAGCAGCACAGCAGTGTAGCACACATTGATCGGCACATGCACATCACAGACAGGCAGAGAACCGCAGAAGTGATGCCCTCCCTCCCTCTCCAGTTGTGTTTATCTTGGTGTGGAGGTGAGTGGTGATAAACAAAAGACTAGCTACCTGTGCCTCGAATTTACAGCTAATTATCCAAAAAGCAAATATAGTTAATTTGCCTTGCTAACATCAGCTACCATAGACCAGTGCGCGTTCTTTCACTGCATGATTCAGTTTATTAAAATGTATTTAGATTAAGAATGATGACAAAATTCAATATATAGGGGCAGAAATGTATATATTTATATCATTTCATATAGTTAATCAGTATCACGTGAAGACTGACGGTTTTTTTTTGGTTGTTTTTTTTTTCACCACCAAAAAGCAATTATTTTGTTCCTGAATGAATCAACCGTTTAAATGATTCGGTTCAGTTGCAATGACTCACTTATTAACAGTGACTTGCTGCCACCTACGGGCAGTTTTAATTTCACATTTAAAGTATCTATTCATTTTTTTCAATCAGTATTCAATGTTTTATGTTTAAAATATAAAAAAAGTATTAATGCATTTGTAACTGCAGGCTAAATGCATTCATGTCCTGCATTAAACAGTGTGTAAATGCATCTAAATGCCACTTCTAATACAGCTTCTGTGTTTTCTCTGCATTGCAAAGATTAATTGTGTCAATACTGTGGTAACAGCTTAAATGACTTATTCTAATTGACTGATTCAATTTAAGAATTTGACTGAAAATATGATGCACACTCATGCAGGGCTTTATAAAGGTAAAAATGCCCATAAAAGGTAAAAAATCTATTTAAACTTATTGGAAAAGATTCATTTCTACCACTGCTGTGAACCGATCACCACAGAATATGCAGAATATCAAAAACTTTAGGAGTCGGCTGTCCACGGTAGTCCTTAAGATATCAGCACAATAACACACTCAGCAAAATATTGTTTAATTATCGTTATCGATAAAATATTTTTTGTCAATATCGCACACCCCTAATATATTTAGCGTTTTGTTTAGAAAATTATTTAATCAATATGAGAAGTGCCCTTTTTTCCACTTGAGCCCCAGCCCCTCAAAATGTCTGTGCACGTCCCTGCCGACAGCTTATCAGAATTACCGACCCGAGCCCCTCTTTTTTTCTCCTTCTCCCAAAAAAGCTTATACTACTGTTTCAGCTATTAAAATACTTCAGTTTTGTATGAAATGGCAAAGTGATTGTATTTCGTTTCGTTATTTTATTCGTTAAATGTAAGTTTTTGTTTTTACAACCAAGCGGTCAGCGGCAGACAGTTTGTTGATCATAGCCTATAGCCCTATTCGGACGGGACTAGTTTTCTAAACTACGTTTGAGTTTTGATTCTTATCACCTGACGTCTGCAATTTTCATGTACCAGTTCGGACGGGACTAACATCTCCGTGTTTGTTACAGAAGTGGGAGGGTCTGTTTTGGACATCTGGGCGTTTCAGAGATCGTGAATTACCTAATTACCTAATTACCTGATCGTGATTATACTAATTACCATTAGTATAATCACACAAATACCATGGTGAAGCTAAATGGCTAGTATAGCAAAACCATGTTAATGTGTGGTTACTTTACTTTTACTTTAGTTATTTATTTTCAGTAAACCCGTGTTTAATTTTCATAAAGGTACATATGTAATTAAAACATGTAATTGAGTGCAGAAATGAATGCAAATAATTTTACCTGACACTGATATTACAATAGCCGGTCTTAATAGTTTACGTGATCTGGCTCTTGATTTTATTATTATTTAAAAAATATATATTTTTCCCAAATATATCAAATGTCACATATATCAAATGTGTGCACGTTAAGAGTGTCTACGGTAATTCACGTTGGCCAAAACACACAAGGAAACACGTTGTGAAACATTTTTCTACCGGCAATCACAGACATCGTATTCAGACGGGATTAGTTTTCTCAGAGGATCACTGAGTTTGCTGGAAAAACAGTAGGTAATTTGCTCTGGAATTATTACAGAGGTTGTCTGAGAAAAACACAGACAAGGTTGATTCGGATGGGATTAAAATCACCAAGTACGTCTGTGAAACACAAATTTCTCTAACGACCCCCTTTAAAACTAGTCCCGTCCAAATAGGGCTTATGTTTGATAAATTTAGCCTTCTCAAATCATCATGACTTGTCTAAAATTAAATATATAGTTATAAAACAGCTCCACAATGTTAGTTAAAACTCTTAACCTAGATAAATGTGCACTGACGCATATCCAGTCGTTTGTGTGGCTACGCGCCAGAGCGATCACTTGCATTGGAAACATTTCAAAATACGCGTCATTTTTGCTAAGGTAAGAGTAATAGGCTACATTGTTCGGAACTGTAAAAGGGTCTACTTTTATTTGTGTGCACACAAAATATAAATAAAACATGCTTTTATAAAATAAAGAAAAAAAAGCAGTTTCGGTTTTGAGTAGGAGTGCTTCTGAAAAACTCTAAAGGCTCATCCAATGAGGAGACGGCAAGTCAGGATCATCATCAAATGCATGGATGATCCAAAATGCAGCTTTTCCCGAAGCATTGGGAACTTAGTAACCACGCTCTAAATTCTCCCTGATACTCTGCATGGTCAACTGTCACCTGTATGCTAATGCCTGCGAATATGTGTTGCGTATTGTGTGGGGGATGTGTAAAATGTATAATAAATCAGTATTTCATACAGACGCCATGTGTGCTCTGAACGTATATGGGCACAATTAAAGGAGAGCAGCTAAACGAGCATGAGTCGGACCCAAGCCCGATCTGTAAAAAAAAAAAAAAATGGCCCGAGCCCGGCCCGAATGGACTCAGCGTGTTGGGCCCCGTCGGGTCCCGACGGGCTTGCAGACCTCTACTAGGGATGCACCGAAATTAAAATTCTTGGCCGAAGCCAAATAAGATGAAACACTGGGTCAAAGGCCGAATACCGAACACGGTTTTTCGCATTTTTTTCCCCCCATGTAGGCATTGCATAAATTAAATAGCCAAAATATGCTTTTTAATGTTTTGTCCTGCATTTCACATAAAAAAAAAAATTACAAAACAATTTAAAAATATTTACTTAACACTGAACATTTTTAAACATTCTATCAGACATTATACCAACAAAGCACAATTTAACTTAAAATTAATAAGTTAGTAAAATAATATTTTTGGGCCATTTTTGAGACCCCCTTCTTGAATCAGGCATGTATTTTTTACTGTACAAATACATGCAGCCTTGCTGAGCAGAAGAGACTTCTTTTAAAACATATTAATATATTACAGATCCCAATTTGAACTCTATTGGTGAATATAATAAATGTATTAACACAGCTGTTGTTGGGTAATTATTATTATCATTATTATTGTCTTACTTTTTATTTTATTTTACAGAAGAACAGTAAAATTACAATACTAACATTAATGAATGTTGATGGAACTTTTATTTTGGTAGAAACCCGCAGGAAGATCTTAGTGCTTCTTTTTGTTGACAAAAGCTTGCAGATATTAAAATGATTCTCATTACGAATTTGGGAAGATGTTTACGTATCACGTATCGCATTGTCACATGCCTTTAAAAAACTAATAAAAATGTTACTGAGCAAATGACGAGTAGTGTTTCAGCGCAGATTTTCCTCGAGCTTTGGACTTTGAACCCTGGCGTTGCGAGCTCGTGCAGCGCTGTTTGAATAAATGCAATTCGTTCGTGTATTAGAAAACATAAACATCTGCAGTTTATTTACTAATCGTTTAAGGCCATTTCGCGATTTCAATCATAACCAACAATAACCACCCCTTCCTCTTCTCATCGGAGACATGAGATGCAGCACTAAGCAGTCTCTTGCTGATGATTTTTCTGTCTTTCTCTGACAGTTTTAAATACATTCACACTGCAGACATGCCTCTATTTGATCACGTCACATCATTGTTCGGTACAATTTATTTGATCTTTTTGCTTATTCGTTTTTTTCCTATTTTCGGTCGAACAATTTTGGTTGCCAAACATTCGGTGCATCCCTAGTACACACCTAACAACACTGCTCCCAATAACACCAGCGCCGCCATGTTGTTGTGTTTCAGGTACGAGATCATGCACTCATGCTGGGATGCTGACCCCTTTAAGAGACCTTCGTTTGGCAAGATAGTGGAGAAGATCGAACAGCAAATCTCAGACAGCACCAAACATGTATGTCTTCCTTTATCCTCTTTAGCTCTCAAAACATATGGAAAGGTCACTGACATGATGTTCATTTTCTGGGGTTCATTAAAACATTAAAAATACAATTCATACATACAGTAATTTTAAATAAAAAATGTGAGAGTAACTGTCTTGAAATCATATATTTGTTTAAATCTCATTAAAAGAATGAAATTCTTTATTAATTGCATTAATATTTTTTTTAAAAACATAAAACATAAAAATATGTATCATAGAGAGGAGGTTGTAAAATGTCATGTGATATGACTCCTTAAAAACATAGATATTGTGAATTACTAATTACTTGAAAAATATATTTAAAAACTTTTTAATAATTAGTCACCTGTATTCATGGTGTAAGGAAATTTTAAAATTTTATGGTTACACCTCATGACATTTTTAGAGTAATTTTAGTTATTTTTTCTTTTCCTTTTTGTATTAAAAAAATAAATAAATTGTAAAAAAAATTATCTATGTTGAACCAGCAAAGAATACAAAGAGTATTTTTTGTAAGAATGCATGAGTTTTAAACAAGATTTTTACCTTTCTTCTCTTCAGATTTACTTAAACTTCAGCTCCAGATTGCCTGCGGCACCGGGGTCCTGTGAGGAGTCCAGTTCTCACGTCCAGCGGCTAAACTCAGTCGACAGTCACAGCACCGCCACTCAGCCCCTGCTCTCCAGCAACGATGTCTTCTTGGAAGGGACCAGTCCACATCACTCTCCGGTCTGAAGATCAATTCTCATCAAAAACCAGGCGTTCCAGTAGATGCCATTCATCCCTCTTTGCCCTGGCTAAGCATCATTGTAGCTGTCTGACATACACGAGGACATTGGTGGAAAACACTGATCATAAATCTCTTTTTGGATCAGTCATATTACAAGAGCAGTCATATTCTTTACAGTCACCGTTCTCGCAGATTGTGTATATAAGCCCCCTGCCAGAAAGGACAGTGATGGTGTGCGTTCCTATTAACATTTCATGTATTCTTTGGAACTGTGGGACATTTTGAATTTTTAAGAAAGCTAATAGTCAATGCTGGCATCATTCCATGGTACTATATCTCCAATGTGAGTCTGCAAGAGGACTGAACTTGTTTTCTTTAGAATCCCTTTGCTTTATTATATGGAATATATAAACACAATAACGCTTCTTTTACTAATTGTCAAGTCTGTACAAGTGACAGAAGTCGTGATTCAAGGAACAGGCTGATTCAAGTCCGAGACTAAATGAAATCACAGCGAAAACAATGGAAATTACTTTCCCAAAACATCTCTGACATCTTTTTGACATCCAATTTGACATGATTGTTATGACTGTCAGTAGTAAAAGAGCCTGCCGTGAGTGTAAATCAGTTATTTTCCTATCAACTATTCTGCAGGTCATTCCGCTCATAAATTCAAATATCAACCACTTAAAAGACTATGCTATTTGGAAACTATATGTATAAGCAGCAATAACTCAGCACTGTAACACTGACAGCGTGATCATGTTGCTGCGCAAGCCAAAAACAAGTTACCTATTGCATGTTGCGTTCAGGATAGTATGTTGTCAGTAGGCAGCTGAAACTGTTTTGTGTTTAAATAGACCAAATTAAGGCGCATTTCAGTTCACTGTCAGGAAAGATGTTGAGACATGTAGAGGCAATTCATCACAGTTCATCGTTTTAAACACTCAGTGAAATTTTGGTTACATAGCAGTATTATATTATTGGCTTGTGCTGATTTTTTCCTTTCAACCAGGAAGTGTAAGTTGGGACAGCAAAATGATCCAGTCGTGCAGTAATTCAAGCTTGATTCATCAAACTTTTAGACAGTGTTTCTTTTAGGGATCACATTAGACAGCTTCTTCCACTTCTCCCATGTGTTTTAAGGAAAATATTTGGTAAGAATACTTATTTGTATGGCACAGACGTAGCTTGTTCTAACACATTCTAAATGCCTCTTTGAGTCGTTTTACACGTGATGTGGTTCCGTAATGGTGGACTGTAGAAAATCAGTAGCTTCTGTAGCATCGGTTCTGTTCTTTATTCCAAAGTGATTCCACATTTTATCCTTCATGAAACTGGAAGACATAGCGAGTAGTGTTTTTTTGTACATTTGTATATGTTTTGCTGGCTTTTTCGTGTTACGTCCGATTTTGGTAGGATTCGGTAGTTGTCGTCGCTCTGCTTTCTCGTGTTTGTGGAAATCGCGAGTTAGCGTTTCCTACAGACTTGACTCAGTTACTCTGACTTCTACTTTCCACACCAACTGTTGTGCCTGAAATGTTTTCTCTGCTCTTTAGCCAATGAGAATCGTGCTGTTGAAGGTTGAGCCAATAGAAAGCTGCTGCTGCTGTGTAGAAATGGGTGCCAATGGCTTTTTGCTCTCTGTAGGAGTAGCCAATGAAGGATCTGCCAATAGAAGGGTGGCTTTCAGTTGGAGGACAAAAAAAGCGGCTTTCTGTTACTTAGATGAGCCAATAGGATTCTCATTCTACTGCCAAAGGGAAAAGGGCAGAGTTTTGGTCCGAATATGAGCTACGTACTGAATGCTTCAGTCGACACCAACCACAGAACATCAATAGTCCGGGCACTCAGTCGGTAGCTCATTTCCCAGGTCTCCTTCTGTTCTTTGTGTCCAGCTGCTTCCTGCGGCAGATGTCTCACTTCCACAAAGTCTCAGCCCGGGAGATCAATCTCAACCCGTCTCCCATCTCCACCGCTCCCCCCCTCCTTCTTGCCACACTGGAACATTGTTCCTGATGGCACTGGCTTTCGCTTTCATTTGCGCTAATGTGTTTTGCGTGTCTGCGGGAGCGTGTGTGAATGTGTAAATGCAGGTCATTTGCTTTTAAAATACCAGAGCACTGATGGGTTACTCGAGTAGAACGACTGTAGTTAATGAACTTCAGATTGTTTGAAATTATAGTGCTGAAGCAATCAATGTTCAGCCGCTACATCCATTCCATCACTGTTTGCTCTTTTCTTTTATGTAAATAATATATATATATATATATATATATATATATATGTAAATCATAATGTTGCTTCTTGTTTTGTTATCATGGTACGTTCTCTCATATGCTGAAAAGATTTTTGTATGTTACAGTTTGTCATTTCCAGTTTATGTAACTTGACGTGATCATCTTCTGTCGTTATTTTGCCTCTTGATTCATTTATTCATAAGTGCAGTTTTCAGACACAGGTACAGTTGGATATATATTTAATCCACGTACGTTATATTCAGCGTTTCTTGTCGTTTCAGTGATTGTTTGACCGATGACTGGAGGAACATACGTGAAAACTAAACGCAGACGGTCCAGGAATTCCATTTGTGACTGCATAGTCACTTAACAGTTCTCATACGCATTTTTAAGTGATTGAAAGGTTTTTGGCCCCTGAAAAGATTGTTTGTTTAATGTATTTTATTGTATATTTATTTTACAGTTTTTATTTTGAAAACAAATGTGCAAATTCTGTGTGTAGCTCTTGTTACTTCAGTATGTAAATAAATAACTGAAACCATGAATCTTGGAAGTATTAAGATTATTAGCTACAAGGTTTTGTATTGCCATCTGGAGCAAAATTATTGGTGTTCTTCAAAAAAAGAAATAAATGAGAAAGTAAGAAAGGTTAAAGAGCACTTTGAGCACTTTTTTGTTTTGAAAACAAAATGAATGTTCATAAAAAAATAAATAAAATAAAACTCAATACAGATTGATAAAGGTGTTTTTGACATGAAAAGAACCTGCAAGGGGGGTCCATGGAAAAATAAAATGTATATTATTTCTATTTTTGGAAAGGGACATTATCATATTTGACAATGCAATTTTCAGTAAAATTAAGTAAATTCATACTATTAACAGGGTGTCCCTGTCAGTCTGTATCTAATATGTGAACCAAATGATTTTGGGCCATATTGTCAGCCATCTGTAGGTGCATGCGCTACAGTTTATGCAGACTGCAGCAAATGCAACTGTCTTTGAAGAAATGCTGTGTCTCATTTATGATTATGCCCAATGGGCTGTAAATGACATTAAAAACATGCTGTCTGAGACATCTGAGTGAGATAGGGACTGTGATTTTGGCTTTGATGCAACTCTGGGCATCTGTTTCTAATGGGCCACAGACATGAATTCTCATTGCAAGAAGTTTTTTCCTTCGGTTAAATTGTTTATTTGGAGTCCTTAACAGTAGGTTGAAGTGTTTTAAGTATATTTTGGAAGCTCTTAGATGGTACTTGCGCTCAGAGGTGTCCTGTAGACATCTTACAGCTCTCCTAGCATGTGAATCTCTCAGCACAGTCAGAGTTTATTGTTCACACATCTGATAAGACGCAAAGGATTTCCCACTATTGAAGATGACCAAAAATACATGCAGTGAGTCAGCAGCACCTGAGGACTTCACTCACTGCCCAGTCAAAAGACAGCGAGGGAATACAAGAATAATGTTTTACAACACACTACAGTTTTGTTGAAAGACATGAAACACCTGCAGTGAACTCCAGATGTTGAAGAAGTGATAATATTTACTTGAAGCTGAAGTGTGTAATTTCCATTGGTGCCATGAAAGTGAAAAACAAAAATAATGACTGGTTTCAAACAGGTTTCCAATAGTGTTGCTTTCGTCAACGAAAATTGTGACTAAATATCGCATGGATGTATTCTTAAGTCTATAAGGTAACAATAATATAATAAGATAACCTTGTTTGAAATGGGTTTGGCTAAAAGAAAATGTTGGTTTCGTCTATACTACCAGCACAGTGGTGGGCCATCAGGGGAAGCAGGGCCTTCTCTGCTGGCCCTATAAACTAAATTGTGTGAAAAATGTTTTTATTGATTATTTAGATATCATTTTCATTTGTGTAATGTCCACTAAATTGCCTATGATTAGTTTAGTTGAGGTTGAACTGGAATGTCCTACATAAAAAAAGTCAGAGGCCAGCACTACAGATAGTGCTACCCTTTTGTTGAAAGACGTCACATCTGATTTGTTACAAGCATTAGTGACAGAATCATCAGCCAATCAAATTTTGACTTTCAATGACAGCCCGCCCTCTGGGTCCAGCTACTTCAAGAGATCCTCGCTGCAGCCTGTAGCACGATGACGTACTGGATCAGATTCAATACGTAGTGGATGTTTTACGCGCATGCGCTGTATACGTAGGTCTCGAATAAATTCATATTTTTATTTACATTTAATCATTTTGCAGACACTTTTATCCAAAGCAACATCGTCTAAGTGAAGTCTAAAGCAGTACATGTAGCAATTAAGGGTGGGTTTTTGATCTACATTACATTACTATGTTAAAACTTTAATGTCTAAATTCATCCACGATGCTTTTCTTTACTGGCAACTTCAAAGTTTATCATATGTTATCGCCAGGATGCTCAAATCAGTGCTGTATCCATTATATAAGGATACAATAAGCACTGTAACATGATACAAAGATTTTATTTGCAAAAACAGATAGCCTACCTCAGTTTTTTTTTTTTTTTTAAATCATGTTTTTTATTGTTGTTTTTGTTTTGTGTTAATTAGCTGTTTTTTTTTAGTTATTTTTAACCTAGTCAAAATAAGCCAACTGCAGTTTGATTGAGATTAATTGGACTGCACAGTGAAAAACATGATTTCTGAGAATTGTTAAAAACAGTTATCTGTTTTTGCAAATGAGCTCTTCATATGCAGATGTTGCACTAAATAGCTAATTATAAATATATACATCACTCTGACAGAGTTAGCTAAATGTCTTTTTGATTGTATCCGTCATGTTTATTTAAATTTCATAGGGGATATTAAATTAATGCCGATCCATTTTGTTTATATAGCTATTACAAACATTTTCAATAGGCTAATAATAATTAGAAAACCATTAAATTTATAATAAGACTTTACCTCGCTAATAACACCTCAGTCAGGTAACAAATGTTTTATTAGTTGCTTTTCACACATCATCTGATGATATAATACAAAACACTCAAAAAAAATAAATCGCCCTCGTAACGGAATGGATGGTCTTTAGCCATTAGATCTATCTCCAGAGATTTAACTTGCATATGCATAACACAAATATATATATATTGTCATCTTTGTTACCTTGTCCCCGACCGTGTGTGTATTTATTTGTAGGACATAGGATTGACGGGTCTTTTGGCTAACGGAACCCCGACTGACAGGATTGTTTTTATTTTTATTTTTATACGGTATAAAAAAAAAGATGTCTTCATATTTTAGTAGGCCTATAACTTTTATACTGTCACGTAGGCCTATAGCATAGAGAGTGAGAACGAAAAATAATATTTGATTCATGAACGAATTATTGACAGAACTAGAAGACTATTATGGAAAAAAAGACAATAGAACCCATGTTTTCATAAAGAACAAACAAAATTGTAATTAGTAGATTTATTTCCAAAACGAAGCAAACTAATAAAAAAATAAACTCCATTCAAAACTACAAAAAGTTTCGATAGTCTGCACTACTGGTTTAAAATCACAGTATACTATAATTTGTGTAAGCCTGTGAAACACACCTATATATCTCGTAATTAAGGTTTAATTTACATTTAATACTAGCTTTAATGACAGCTCCACTTTGCGCATGCGCATTATGCGCGTAAAACATCCACTACGTTTTGGATCTGATCCAGTACGTCATCGTGCTACAGGCTGCAGCGAGGACAGACTCAGCTACGTGCCCAGTGCTACCCCCAGCGTTAGACCGCCCCTTTAATCAGGGATTTCTAAGGTACGAACATGAAAGTAAGCGAAAAGAAAATGACAGCTGCAGTCATCGGCGCCTACACCAGATCTTGTTGCCGATCTACTAAAATCGTCTTTTTCAAGGCGTTCTTTTGCAGACAAAAGAGAATAACTGAGAAAGGAAGACCCAAAGTGAATTCTCTAACAAAGGCCAGCAAAGGTTGTATGCGCCATTTCAACAATTGCAACTATGAGTGCTATCAGTGGCTAACAGCTAGCACCGAGCACAAGTTATTTTGTTGGCTGTGTTTACTTTTAAATGAAAAGTGGTAAATTTTCATTTAAAATAAAGTCCATGGGTCTGTCATTCCATGCCACTTTACTGTGACAGACCCATGGACTTTATTTACAAGTGACAGGTGAGTGCTTTATTATTTGATGAGTATTGTATCATGCACATTGTTATGGAGGTGTAGGTGGTGTGTTGATAATACTGTGGTGTGGTGTGTGGATGTCCAGAGTTTGTACAGTTTTGCTGCTTTGGGCGCGTCATCGTTTTAGAGTGACATGGATGTACATAGTGACCTGTGTATTTGCGGATTACTTTTACTGACCATGTAGGGAAATTTACTCTGCATTTAACCCACCCCAATCTAGCCTACTATTAAAATAGTCGAACAGCCGTCATTGTTTGTTGAGAGACTGTGTGCAGCATAATATGTGCATTATATGCATATAGCTGCGTTAGCTGTAACAGAGATGTGTAAGATGTTTACAGTTGAAGTTAAAGCTGAGCTTTATTGTAATTCCGCTACATGTGGGGACATACAGTGGAACGAAATGTCGTGCCTCACAGGACCACGGTGCTACATAAATACAGACATACAACAATGAAGTAAAAAAACACTATAAACCTATACACAACTAACCTTGCTTACTGAAGGCCCTGACTAAAACCCCACGGTATGCCACTGCTACTAGGTGTACTTATACTATATTGACTGGGTTAAATAGAATTACTAGAAAGCAATTTTTTTAAATGCAATTTTCATTGACTAAAACTAGACTAAATGTCATCAGTTTTCGTCGACTAAAACTAGACAAAAATAGTCATGGATAATTCTGACTAAAATGCTCAGACTTTTAGTTGACTGAAACTTGACTAAAAAGAGTATGAACGTGACTAAAACTAATAAAAACTAAAATGACAGCTTCACACAAAGACTAGACTAAAACTAAAATTAAAACAGGCTGCCAAAAACAACACTAGTTTCCAAGACAAACAGACTGTCCTTTTCTATGCCCCCTAACTGCAGTCTTACTGCCTCTTAACTCTACGACACACATATACCCACTTTACGTCTTGAAATGTGAATAAATATTGTTTTGATACATATTGAAATAAAAATATATACTGTATATATTTTAGTGTTTTTCCATGTTGCTGTAATAGTACTTTGTGTGCCCTTCAGTCAATGTGGTTTCTCTAATGAGCGGGACTTCCTGTGGTTTTTGTGGTGTTTATGACAGTTTGACCTGTTCAATGTGCTCAGAACAGGACAAGGAGGGTGAAAGGATTAGATGGGTTTATGAAAGAAGTGATGAAAAAAGATGAAATTCTGTGTAATGAAGAAATACAGCATGGAGAAGAAAAGAAAGCTACTGATTGTGACTTGAAGATTAAGAAAAGTTCATACTTCATAAAATGCACAAAACATTTTTTTAGAATATTTTAGTTTTTTTAGATTTGAAACTGGTTGACAATTACTTGACTGATTATGGCTCAGAATGTTTTTTATTATTATTGATCTGCATTAAAAAAAATAGATGCATTGACTATCATGGAAAAAAGTCTTCATGTCAGAACCTGTTATTGGAGTTGCAGAAAAATTTGAAATTATGAAAATATGTAGTCTGCACACAAGATCAAGATTCCAGTCATAACAATGGCCTAAAAAAGCATTTTTATTGTACATAAGGAGCAAGCATTTTGAGATAACATGACCAGTCCTGTCTTGCAATCCAAGCAATCAATGTTTAATTATTTAATTTCCAATACTCAAACACAACAAAATCAGCATATGTCGATAAAGTATGAAGTTCAAGGCCACTAAACAAACAAAAGTCACTGAGGCAAAATAATATTTGGTGGACTTTTTAATTATAAATATTGTTTTGTGTTTTTGTATGTTTACAACAAGTTTTAATTTGTAATTATTAACTCTGAGGGTAGGGAATAGTCATTTATCACATTCCTTGGGTCTGTGCTGATGAAATGTTTAGATGAAATCAACAATGTAACAGACAAGACAGCAACAGACCTGTATGATTCCAGATCCGTGATCGTGAATTTATGTAGATAAAGAGTCTCCTCCTTCTGTTGAGGCTGTTGTTTGGGTTGAAGGCACAGGTTGTCATACAGGGATGAGATATGGTGAGATATGATCCTAAATAACACTGTTGTTAGAGTCTACCTTCAATTCAAAATGTTTGCTATGATGGAAACATGTGGGATATCTCCATCTTGGGTAAATCGAGAACCGTGACAGTTGATGTTATCAAGTTGTTCTTTTCTGGTATTCAAACATCAGCTTGGTTTACTTGTGGTTTTCTAGACATTACTTTCCAATGAGTTGCTGCTTTATTAAGATTTGCTGACTGTTATTTCCTTGGGCGGTGGATTGCCAGCAGTTTAACTGCACTGGAGAAGCAGTTTGAGCAGTTAAATGATGACACCCCCGGGCAAATGAATGTGCCGTGAACACATTCAGGGAGCTCAAGGAAAGTTGTTTGTTGCTAGCGACCCTATAAGTCAAAGTAAGTGAGAGTTCATGTGTTCAAGGGATGGGCATTTCATGCCATTTTATAGTCCAGTACTTTAACCGAGCAATTAGTCTGTCTACACTGATGTAAAAATGGGGTGTGACGCGACATAATCACAAAACATAGCCAGTCAGAACAGATCTCTCCGTCTGCAAACTCTCCCACACTCACAGTGCACAGCAACCAACAAAATAAGTCTGTTCATCATTTAGCAGGGTTGTCACGGTATCAGATTTTCACTACGTGATTATAATGGCCAAAAGAGTTCACGCCAGCAATAAAATGCACTGCGTAACACATTTACAAAGAAAAACAATGGAAAAGCAGCACAGTGAGATCCAAAAACACATTCTGTATGTATAGCCCCTTAAAGGTACTCCACCCCAAAATGAAAATTTTCTCATTAATCACCTACCCCCATGTCGTTCCAAACCTGTAAAAGCACAATTTAAGATATTTTGGATGAAAACTGGGAGGCTTGTGACTGTCCCATTGACTGCATAGTAAATTGCACTGTCAAGGTCCATAAAAGTATGAAAAGCATCGTCAGAATAATCTGCCATCAGTGGTTCAATCTGAATTTAATGAAGAGGCGAGAACACTTTTTCTGTGCAAAGAAAAAAAAAAAAGATTTTATTCAATAATTCATCTCCTCTGTGTCAGCGTAGCGGCATTATGAAGAATATCTGGATGCCCGCAGCGAAATCTTCTCACAGCAAACCATGTGTGGAGAACGGTACGGTTCAATTTTGAACCATTTTCAAATTTACACCTCTAATAAATACCTGAATGCCTACAGCAATCAAATGCTCAAAGGAAAAATTATTTGCAACTTCAATAGTGTTTTTAATAGTCGATTAGTTGCAGAACAAGTATTGGTCTTGTCGATTATTCATGCACATCTCTAACACATATGTTTATCTAATTTACGTTGTGCATGTGACAAGCAGGGTAAACACCATTTCCTGTTTTGTCCCAGCTGCTAAGGAAGTGTGTGTGTTGGATCTGTATGTATATATACTGGGGGGCATATTTACCACAAGAGCCACCATTAAACCAGTCCAGGACAACACCACAACCATGCACACACACACAAACAACCTTAAGCAATAACACACACACATATATACTGTGCAGAGAAACCACAGCAGAGAGGCGAAGAGGATGGAGAGATAGATGAGGTGGAGTGGGGAAATGTGTGCTGGGTTTATCTCTGATACAGTTAACTTCCTCAAACACCACCACAGTGGTGTGGTAATAACAGAGGTAAGGATACACGTACACACACATTCTCTTATTCCTCTTCTAAGAAGCCACTTGCCCAGAACCTGTAACAATTCAGGGCAAGTTAACCCTCACTAAACTGACTAAATTAAACTGAGAACATATGACTACTCCTTTAGGATACCAACAAAGGGTAGATAGAACAATGGAAGGGAAGGTGTGATATCAATAACCTTACACCATCACATTAGCCTTGAATAAACTTCAACTGTTGTTTTGAGGATCAACTGAAGACTACATGAAATTGTTTGAAAGAGGCAACCGTCTTTTCTTTGTTGATGTAGTTCCTAATTAAGCAGGAAGTTTGGACGGGAAATATTAAAAAGGGGTCAATTGGCTTTAGTTACATCACAGCTGTGAACCATGATTTGTTTCTTGCAAGTCAGATGACATTAAGAGGAGGGTTTTAATTGGACAAAAATCTGTGTAGTGCAGGATGAGTCATCAATACTTTTGGACAATTTTCCCAGAAGAGAAAGAATGTAAACTTCAAAAATACATGTGTATTTTAAAAGTAAGTTAAATTATTAGACATGGACTAAAAGCCAGTTTTGATTTTTGCTTTTAAACTAGAAAAACCTTTAAGTAATTTATCCATTTAGCATGGACAGTGACACACTGAGCAAATATCAGTTGCTATGCTGTATTACATTTGATTTGGACATGCACAGTTTATTGGTACCATAACAGTTATTGGTCATTAGAGGGGTTTTTTTTCATTTATCAGTATTGGTCCATACTGGATATTTAATTGTGTCTGCTCATTTTCCTTTCTTGTAGCCTTTACTGTCATACATCACCCAAAAATTTATATTTATCATCATCTACTCACCCTCAAGTTGTTCCAAACCTATATGAATTTCTTTCTTCTGTTAAAAAAAAAAGAATATATTTTGAGAAATGTTGGTAACAGTTGCCATTTGATTTCCTTTGTACTGATTCGACACTGATTTCCTTTGTATTTTTTCCATAAAATGTAAGTCAGTGGTTACCAGCAACTAAGTGACTAAATGATAATATTTATCATATATTTGTGAATCATATTTTGTTGTAGAAAGGCTATTGTAGTGCAGAAAGTTTTACACAAAGATCTCAGTCAGGCAGATTCTGAACGTTAGTGTTGTAGCGTTGCACTGGACCCACTGGTTACAAAAGGATAATGTTTCAGATCACTGCGTACAACACACTACACCATCAAACGACATACTAAGTCAGATACACAAAAAAGGCTTAGACTCAAGACCCCACTTTATGTGCTCATACAGCGTCTAATCACTCCTGTACTCTCCTGCATGAATATTTCACCATTCAAAACAAAAGGCTGGAATCTCAGTGTAACGGACAAGCACTCGGTCCCGGAACATTCCGGGTGTGGGACTATCAGCTATACGCTCATTAAATATGCAGCGGGAGGTGTGAGGGGTCACAAAGGACACCGTATCAGGTTTCATTTCTGTTGTCTTCGTCCATTTCCTTTGTTCTGCTGTCTTGTGTTTGGCCAGCCGCTGACACTTGCGTCACTTGTACAAGAGTACACTAGTTAAATATTCTGTGTCTCAGTCAACAACACTGGGCAACTACATTTAACAAAAGGAAGAGGCTTTCTGCTTGATAACAGATGTTTAGGAATATTACAACATCCTCTGGGTCCATTCTAGGCCTTTGGCGTATAATTATCACATGCCAAAAATTTCCCTCAGGAATCAACAAATAAATAGAAATCAATCTATCCACGCAAATAAATATCATGTATGACAAATTATTCTTGCACAACATTTGTCTTGCTCAAATGTATAACCTGATTATAAGTGATGCATGACTAAGGGGAAAAATGTCTAAAGACGATGTGGATGTGCCATCGGCATGTGTTTTTTTACAGGGTGATGAACACAAACATTTTCTCCCATCTGGGCGCCCATGCTGTCCACAGATGGTGTCAGGATAAAGGCATGGTAAGGATGTGCCCAAAGTCCTCCATCATGCAGATAAAAAAAAAGTACAGAGCACTAAAAGCATTACGTGTCACTACACATCCAAATGAAGCTTGACAACAACGCAAACTCTCAGAGTATGTCAGACAGTATTCATGCATGACGACATACAGCTTTTGTCGCATGTCAGTGAAACATTATCACCATGTTGACAGGAACTGGCTGGAGGAATGTCCTCAAAATCGAAAGATTCTTAAATGCACACAGGTGCCACATTCTTGCTGTTTAAAACAGAATTAAGATCAATTGCTTGCAGGTTTACACAAGATGTCACATAGCTCAAAGACAGGCTAACTATTATAAGATCACGGCAAATGCATAGGGAGGAACGGACAGGGTAGGTGTTAGAGTACCTGTATGGTTCTTCACAACTGCATTGTATTTCAATGGAGCATAGCCTACATAACAAAAGCTTTTCCAAAGACTGTGTTTGTGCTTCATTTTCTGTGCTTATGAAGATGTCATGTATTATTACGAGCTGATTTATTTAAGCATTAAAATGCTACAGAAGATCCTTGAGATTACAGAATTTATAAGAGTTGCAAAGAGTGTCTGTTTATTTTAATCTAGCAAATAGATTCCACTTCACCTGAGATCCTGGTTTTTACTGCCATCATTGAGTTTGTCATTCTTTGTTTGTCTGTAATGTGTAACATACAGCATTTGCTCTTCAGATTTAAAACACAGAGTTATGTTTTGAAAATGTTATGCTTGTTATAAAAATTGGAGTATGTCGACAGAGGTACAAGTTTAAATTTACCTCTCTCAAGAGTCTTATCAAGTTACTTACTACACATTACAAATAACCTACTTGTTTCTAATTTAAATAAATAATTGCTCCAGACAAATAGTATGTGTAGGCAAACAAAAGAAGAAAAACATGCTGAGCTACAGAATAATTTTATACGCTGCTGAAAAAGTTTTCAAATTCAAACTGTTTATATTTCCTGTCTTTGTGCCTTTTTCTGGGCCCCAAAATGACAATTGTTTCGCTGTTAACTTGGATTCAACTGAACAACAAGTTTGCAACAGTGTGTTGAGTCCTGTTCACTCACATCGAGTTTTTTCTCACTCTTATTGTAAAGAAACTCCATGAACTTAAGTTTGTTTACTAAAATACCATATTCCATTTTCTTTGCAAATTGACTCCTTGAATCTGTCTTATAGTTAATTATACACATCATAAGTTGTTTCTGTGTCTTTTAAGAGTTGCCCTTCAGATGAACTTTAAAAATATTTTCTTTTCTTTTAGTTGAGTCCATGGGATCTCTCTATTTATTAGTTTTCTGCTGAGGACATCCACCTTCAAAGTATTTCCAATAATAAGTTGTGGTTAAAAAGGAAGTTGTTTTCTGAGCGCTGAGAGGCCGTTTTATTAAAACAGGATCCAGTTAGGAATGCTCTCTGGAACTCCAGAGGCCACTTGGGAGCTTTCAGGCATCAAAAGCGTGCACAAGTGCTACCATGCTTCATCATATCCAGCCCTCTCATTCAAGGTAATTTATTCAGACGTTTCCATGTTAATATCCTATTTAGGACAGGTTAAATGAGCCAACAATTTGACTCATCTTTTGAGTACACAATGTTGAGCAATAAACATCTCACTAAGAAAATTTGTGTCTGTATAGACAAGCTTTAGGCATGGGCGGTTCTGAGATCATTTGAAATGTTTGTTTGGTAATATTTTCACAGACTACAGAAGATATTGGCTAAAGTTTGACCTTTTTTCTGCACTTCTTGACCCGACAGATCAAGGGATGACATAGGTTCTACTAAATATAGAGCTTGTTGGGAAACAGGTGTTACTGCACCATTAAATAATGAACAAGGTAAGTTAAGATGATCTAAAGAGCATGATTTGCCACTTTATCTGGAAACTCAGCCTGAAGTGTTGCAAGAGATCCATTCAGAATGGGCATCTTTTCTGCATTTGCGTAATGTACATCAGTTTAAAATTTAGTACAAATATTTGTGTGTGTGTGTATGTTGAGTCAGCAGGCATTGTTTTTCTACATTATTTCAATTTTGAGATTTCAGATTTTTGCCTCAAAAATTCTGTTTTAATTAAAACAATTAATATTGTTTTTTTTTTCTTAAAGGGTAATGATTGTTTTTCTAACTTTAATGGGGAAAAACATGATGACCATGATGATTTTGTCTCGCATTGGTCAGATAAATAAACCGCTTTTCCACCGAAATTACCTGGAACAATTTGTCCCAGGAACTGTTTTCCAAGGAACTTTTTTTTTTACCCCAGTCCTGTTGATGTATTTCCATCGAATTCTAAAGTACCGAGAATAGTCAAATAGTCTGGTGATGTAGGTCTGCGCGCGTTTCTCCTTTTCGGACTTGCGTCCTCGGTAGTTCTGACTTTGCGAGTTCAAGTCAAGTCAAGTCAAGTCAAGTCAGCTTTATTGTCAATTCTTCCACATGTACAGCACATACATACAGAGAATTGAAATTGCATTACTCTCAGACCCTTGGTGCATACAGTTAACATTAAACACGTTCAGATACAGATAATACAGTTTAAACATATGTACATACAACTATACAAATATACAAATGAGGATATTGTAGAAAAAAATAAGATTTAGATCGATAAGTGGCATAAGGCGCATGGCAGATAGAGTGCAAAACCAGTTAAATAGAAACAACACTGTGTAGATATATTTGTAGTGCAAAAGAGCTTATCAGTCTGAGGACATTGTAGAAAATAAAAAAAGAGAGATAGATAAAGTGCATAAGGCACATGGCAGAAAGATGGAGTGCAAACCAGTTGAATGTACAAAAACAAAACTGTGCAGATTTGTTTTGTTTTGTTTTGTTATGAGTGTAGTGCAAGAAGAGCTTATCAGTCTGTTAAAGTGACAAGTTCGGATAGCTTTTTGTCAGACTATCCGAAGAGGTAATTTGCAGTCAATGTTGGATAGGTAGTGATCAGCCAATGCTGCACAAGTGACAGGTGCCGGTCACAGTTTGTTGGTCGTGGGGGGGGTCACAGAGTCAGAGTTCCTAGTGTGTTGCTGTGTTAAATGGGGGTGAAAGAGGGGAGGGGGGGCAAGGACGGGAGGGAGTTCAGCTTCCTGACAGCCTGATGTATGAAGCTGTCCTTCGACTTGGGAGTGTGATTATATCGATATACCAGCGAATTATACCACAACAGAGACATCAGAGCCAGTGGCAAATGTCAGAAGGACTAGCGGAGGTTATGCTCCTCTCAGTGGGATACATGAGCAGCGCCTGGTGATCATGTGGAGCTTCACGTCTCCGAAATTGGCGAAGCACATTTTCAAATAGGCGCTGTCTGTATAAATAAACCGCTGATTTGAGTTTTAAACAACTACATTCTCGCCTGAAATACTTTTAAAACTACATTTCATGACACAATAACAGTAATATATATATTTTTTTAATTATGCAAATATGGTGGTTGAAATAAATGTGCTGCGTGAACTCAACCAATCAGCATGCTCAGCGCCCAAGTCCCGCCTCCTGAAAGTTCCGAACCATTGAAAAAGTATTACCTCGCGAGCAGGGACTTTCTGAGGGGCAAATTTGTACCGGGAACTTTATTTAGATCCTGGTTCCTGCGGTGGAAACACACAGAGTACCGGCACAAAGTCCCTAGTTCCTAGGGGAAGTTCCTGCGGTGGAAAGGGGGCTATAGATAACACAGCCTCAAACACCAAGGCTGTTGGTTGGATTGGTCCTGTTTAATTGGTCCTCACTGTAAGGCTGATGCTATTTGTCTGGACCGGAGAAGGGCCACAGTCTGAAAAGACATAGAATCAACATCTGAACTCTGCCTAACAAGTCTAACATCCCCATTCAAGACAACACACCCAACTAAGAGAGACAAAAGTTTCACACCTTACGTATGATTCTCCAAATCCACCTCCTTTACTCACTCTCCCACTCTCTCCCCTCATTTCCATCTAAACACAGGACACTACAGAGATCACGGAAACCAATTTTCTTAATCAGAGTTTATAACAATTGGGGAAGTCGTGGCCTAATGGTCAGAGAGTTGGACTCGTAATCCAAAGGTTGCGGGTTTGTAGGTGGGGGGAGTGAATGTACAGCGCTCTCTCCACCCTCAATACCACGACTGAGGTGCCCTTGAGCAAGGCACCGAACCCCCAACTGCTCCCCGGGCACTGCAACATAAAATGGCTACCCACTGCTCCGGGTGTATGTTCACGGTGTGTGTGTGTTCACTGCTGTGTGTGTGCACGTTGGATGGGTTAAATGCAGAGCACGAATTCCGAGTATGGGTCACCATACTTGGCTGAATGTCACTTCACTTCACTTCACTTCAATACAACTGTTCTTGTTTGATGTCGTTTGAAAGGTCTCTGTGTGTCTGGTAAAAAAGTCTCATTCTATTAACAACAGGACAGACAGCCATCAAGATTAGAAAAAGGTAATACAAATCCTAAGAGTTTAGAGATAAGTTGATTACTGTAGAGGGTGTGTCATTTCCCAGTGTGTTTCGTGCAAATTACCTTCTGTCCCAAAAAGTGTTAACTACTTCATCAATGCAAATTCCAATTATTAGTTCCTGTCTCTATTTTGGGGGATGCTTGTCTTGGTCTGGGTAGACTGACGGCTGAAGGTCTGGAATGTATGGTAGCTTTCATTGACATGTCAAACAACCAATCACGGTTCGTTACGTTCAGGGTCACGTTTCGGGGCGTGGAAATGTCGCCACAATAACAAACCGGTGTGTGAAACTCTCGGATGTATTTTAAAGATTCTATGCCGCAAACTTTAAATATTTCACATACTTTTGAAAATCCAGCGTTTATTTGATCCTGATGAGCATTTGTCGTCACAGTTGTAAACACGACGGCTTTCTTCTTTCGTGAGGGGGTTTGGCACCATGGCATCTTTGTTTCCAAGCGGAATGTTAAAGAACGCGACTCACACGTGTCCCGGAAATCCTGTATAATTCAACCAATCCGATGATGACTTAGACACTCCTGAAGTGTTTCCAGATAAGTGTCTCTAGTTCCTGTTTAGGCATGTGCTTTAGTTATTTAATGTGCCTGCTGATGTAACATTTGTGGTTGCCTTGTACCTTATTTAGCACTGTTTATTGGTAAATTAAAAATGTATATCTATTCCCTTTATAGAAACCACACGCACATCTAGATGCACAAAACCTCCTTGGATGTACAATAAACTTACCTGGTTTGACTAGACTGGACCTGTTCTTACTGACAGCCCCACAGGCTTCAAGTTAGCTACCTAAGCACCCGCTATCTCCTTTTCAAGATGTCTAGATAAATTATCCGATGAATTATCAATAATAATTGCCATTCTAACACAAATACGAGGTCATAATAAAATTCAGATTAGAATTTTAATTTAAATTAAAGCTGCAGTCTGTAAGTTTTGCCTCTTTGTCACCATCTCTGTTTGAAAACCTGGAGTTGCAGTTACTTGCAGAATTATCTTGCACGGCTCCAGCGCGGATGAATCTAATGTTTTGAGGTGAATGTGTGGCAGTCAGTCACCGCACCGGTGAGGATATTCACTGTACTTCAGAATCACAGATTCTAGCCTATGTCTTGGAATATATGACCCAAATAAGATTTTTCCCCGTATATTGTCATCTGAACAAGTAACAAGTCTGCCACATTTGTTCTTACCAACTGAGGAAAAAAGCATTACAATAAATTGCGCTACAAATGGTGATTAAGTGTAACAATCGGTTAGCTCATATCACATCAAACCATGCAAATTATTATTGTATTGGTATACTTTATTCTCAAATGATTAATGTAAACAACATCAGCATTGCGTGACTATGGGTATAGTGTGCATTAAAGTGTAGATTTCAATTTCTGTACAGTCTAATCTAATTGTCATGCCATTCGAATTTCATATTAAGAAATTATTTTAATCCAAAAAGCTAATTATGTACCCTTCGAACTGGTTTTCTTTAAAATACAAATCTTGTATAATCCCAGGCTATCTGTAATCAACACATTTAAAACTGGAATATAATTTAATTTCATTCACATGTGTCTCATAATCCTTTCTGGATTACAATCCGCCATCAAAATGAAACCATTAATTATTCTAGCTGCTGTGAGAAAAGGCTATAAACGAGTCGCCACCTGCAGGACCCTCAAGTGTGATAGCCTAGCCGGGACAACTTCTTTATGTTTACAGACGTGACGTAATGACGCAGTGTCATGCTCGAGTTTCCCGCGAAAACTTACCCGAACCACTCAGTTTAGAAAACATAAGGTAACCGTTATGAATCAGGCTAAAGTAAGGCGATAGTTTTGAACACTGGCTGGTTATGTACTTGCTCAAATACTGATTCGGCTCATTTTTAACCAAGAAAAGTTACGGACCACAGCTTTAAATTAAATCATTTTGCGCACTGAAAAGACGGAACATGCAGGAGTGAGTAGACCAATTGTGAGTAGGCCTTACATCACTGTTGCCAGATGTGCATTTTTGTTTCATATTTCTGACTGACTGTTGATGTTCAATTAATGCTGCATACAGAAAACATAAAAGTAGATCAAGAATGAAAAGCCAACAGTTCAGCACTGAAAACTCAGAGGTTACACACATTTCAGAAACGCACTGTTACATTTGATAAAGTTTAAGGAATATTAAATATATATAACAGTGCTTATATAAATTAACGATAGAGAAAATATATATTTGAATAACAGCATAGAAACCAGTATTTTTTGGTTAAACTATTTAACTCCAAGTTTTTTGTTGCAGTTATGCACAGTCATTTGTACTAAAACTATTCTGGTAGGACAACAGTATTCCATTCATGCAAATGCACAGAAGTCAGTAAACCTCCATGACGTATGTTTATACCATAAATTACATTCTTCAAACGCGATAAAGAAAATACACACACACACACAAAAACATCCTACAGGGCATCCTGGCTAAATACAGTAGATTGTAGCCTCATCAGACACACTCAGAAGAAGAGTGTCACCTTTCATCATATCACTGAGCATTCTTGTGGATATCATACAAACATCCTGTTTCTCTGGATCCACACAGGACAAGGAAATCAACTTTCCTTCCTCCACAATCTATTCACAAGCTAACAACCCAAAACCATCACAGACGCTAACACACGAGCACACAAATAAACATCGGAAGAAAAACATGCTCGCTTTGGTGCACGCACACATTAGTAAAGCTTCATCCAGTAAAAAGACATTTCTTTTCACGCAAATTACAGGGTTACAGTCTATGGATGTCTAATTTTCCTGGAAATCTCCGTAGCTCTTGTTCTTGTCATAAACAATTGACTCGTTCATCCATAACAAAGCTAATCCAAAGAAATGAGCATAATAGTCTCACACTCACTTCATATTCAAATTCCTAGCTGTCACATCCTGCATTTGCAATGCAGAACAAAAAAAGTCTTATTGTTATCCAGCCCATTTATGCTCAAATAGAGCTGGTTTCTGTACTTGCACACATAAAAAAAATTGTTTCTCAAACAATAAGCTCTTTTTTATTCGCTAACAGTTAACCCACATATGCAATTTGTCTTAATGATAAATAAATTGTAGTTGATTACCTCACCAACACCTTTCACACACTGTCAATGTTCTCACAATGCCAGGCCCTGACTAATACACAGAAACACAGAATACGGTAAGAAATGAATTCTCATGTTTGTTCACTATCTAATGCCAACTAAAATTGGTGGACCTGAATAAAACAAGGGGATTTACTAAACTGTCCACACACAATGTCTACAGAATGTGCGTGTGTGTAAGCGGTACTGTGAGGGTGGACTATTGTCTCTTCATTAGTTTGCTTGTCTTTACCATTCAAGATTGTTTTCCTCAAACACAGCTGTGTGGATGAGTGGAATGTGACGTGGGAGACTCACACTCGTGGAATTGACAACCTGAGAGCTACCCCTTCCTGTACAGCTGGATAGGCACTGACTTTACACACAAACACACACACACACACACACACAGGTATAAGCGCTATTTACTATGTCCGTTCATCCTCAGGGAGAGACTGAATATATATTAATGAATAAAAGACAAACATCCTTAAATCCAGCAACTCTCTCCAGCTCTTTAAGCCCTTATTCAGATGTATGACATCATACTCAAGATTTGATATTGTAAGAGAGTTTTATCACTGACGACTCTTATCGCTCCCTACAGACCTCCCTGAGCCAGCTGTGGTAACACACTCCCGACGCAGAGAGAGAGAGAGAGAGAGGACACATCCTGTCCAACTCGCTGCACTTACTATAACGTGTGGATTTGTATTGTTTGTGGAGCATAATTGCATCAGTCTGATTGAGGTAATCACAGCTGCTGATAACTGGAATAACACTAATTGTTTATAAGGAGCCTAATTAATTCAGTAACATGACAGATATTCAGTGTGATGTCATGATGTCATTTTTATTTGAGCTGCACAATGTTTTGGACGGCTGCTGTCTTTTACCAATTACTATATAATTATTATGGACACATTTCACATGCATTAGCGAATGAAACACTTCTTATGAAATTTCCCACTGAAAAAGTAACTAGTTTAAGAGGTGGCGATTTTGTATGAATTCGAATAATGTGAATCATACAAAAACACGATTTTCAGGAAAAAAAGAAAGCATGAAGCCCCATCACTGGGTCATGAATAGTTTGTACAAGAATATAAAAATTGTATAAATTCATATAGCCACCAATTTGCCAAAATGTAAAATAGTTACAAATTGCCATGAAATTATTACATTTATCAGCAAATCTGAATTTTTTAGATCACATTGCTTATATGCATTATAAAGATTATAAAGTCCAGATTATATGCTTAAATGACACCTGTTTTGTGTCCAGTTAGTGTTTAAATTAATTAGCTAGCTGACAGTTGTAGTTAAAAATGTTAAAATACAAAATTTTAAATGATTGGTTATCAAAATCGGCTTAAATAAGCTGTTAAATTTCAATTTTAGATATCAAAATCCTTAATTTTAATGTTAATATTTTTTTTTTATTATTTATTTAATTATAATTTTTAATTATTTTTTTTTACTTCAGTATTTTTGTAACTGAAATGTGGACAGAGGATAAAGCCACAAACAAGTATAATTAAAAAATATCACTAAAATATACCAATCAGTAACAGCCCAAAGGTAAAATTCTATTTATTTATTTTTTTTCCTTAATGTGAAATCATTTGTCCACCGCTCAGTGCTGCATTCCCAATTTAATATATATTCCAATTTGGCTTGAGCTTTATTCAATTACTGTCTGATTCATGCGGTCCTAACAAACATTAATGTCATAATGTCTCATTTGAAATGTATCGCTTTTACATCATGTCTTCAGCTAAAAGACTGTTGCTGTAGAGATGCTGTTTCTGCTTTGTTTCTGTCACGAATCCTGGCCATGCACTTCCACTCATTCACCACCAGAGGTCACCCGTTCACCACATGGACTATTCACACTACACAATAGAGGGCTGCATTGGGATTGGGACCCGCCGGGTCCCACGGGACCCAACGCAAATCTCGCGGGAGCGGGCGGTTTGAACTTTGCTGCGGGCGGGAATGGGCGGCTAAAAAAAAACACTGCGGGATCGGGAGGTAGACTAGCGACATGATGTCATTGTCAACAAAATCAAAGTACTTGAAGTCTAAAGAAACGCGCGGTAGCCTAAGCGTTTTAGATGTCCCCGATAGCCCAGGCTATATTCATCTTTCCTACCAGTGCGTCAGAATACATGCAGGTCAGGGAAAGAAACAAACATGAATCTCTTTAATAATAGCAATACAATACGTTTTTTTTTTTTTCCTGCGGGACGGGAGAAGACACAAAATCAATGCATCTCTATTATCGTGCGGGAATAAATTCTCAGAGTTTTGCGGGTGCGGGCGGGAGTGGACATACATATTGCGGGAGCGGGTGGGAGTGTAACACACACGTTGCGGGAGCGGGCGGTAATGGTCAGAAATTCGGCGTGCGCGGGCGGGAGCGGGATGAAGAAAACAGTCCCGCGCAGGGCTCTACTACACAACACATTGGACTCCATTTCCCACTATGCATTGCACAGATCAGCTGTCACCATTCACTCATCACACACACCTGATCACCATTTCACAATCACCATCACTCTATTTAAGCCTGGGATTGCTCTTGCTCACGGCCGAGTATTGTTAGCGTTTATCACTAACCCAGCGATAGCAACTCTACAGAGCCATTATTCTAGTCCTAGTCTTGCCTTGTTTTCCTGCCGTGTCTGACCCTGCCCGTGTTTCCTGGATTTACCCTTTGCCTCTGCCGTTTGGACTCTGTTCGCTCCCTGTTTGGATTATTGCTCTCGTCTCTGGATTATCTCTCTGCCTTGCCCCTTTGGATACTGTTCGCCGATCATCGACCCACGCTTGCGCCCCGGATTGCTCTGTCTTGCCTCTGCCATACCTGTTTGCCACTGTCTGACCCTGCCTGTTTCTGACCATGTTCTATAATAAAGCCTTGCATATGGATCCGCACGTCTCACGTCTCGTCAGCCCCGTAACAGAATACTCGGCCACACAAGGATCCAGCGGCTTTTCAAGAGGACATTGGCCAGGTATGGACTGTGCACGACTGTTATTAACCCTCGAGCAGGGCTCGCGACCGCTCGAGGATTACATTCAGGAGTACTTAGACCTCGCCTATTTTTCTGATCTGCCGGACTACGCACTTATTGATTTTTTTTTTGTGAAGGCATTAATCAGCCGCTCAAGTCTCAGTTAATCCGCGAGGGTCCCCGTTCATCTCTCAGTAAATTTATGGACTATGCTTTGCTGTGTGTGGGCTCTCCGTTCACTGTGGGTGTCGCGGAGAAACGCGGCACCGCACTCACTCACAAAATGGCGGCAGCAACAGCACCCCTTCACGTCATGCCTGCCAAGCCAGAGTCTGCTCACGTCATGCCTGCCAAGCCAGAGTCTGCTCACGTCATGCCTGCCAAGCCAGAGTCTGCTCACGTCATGCCTGCCAAGCCAGAGTCTGCTCACGTCATGCCTGCCAAGCCAGAGTCTGCTCACGTCATGCCTGCCAAGCCAGAGTCTGCTCACGTCATGCCTGCCCAGCCAGAGTCACAGCACGTCTCAGTGCTCCAGCCAGAGTCACAGCACGTCTCAGTGCTCCAGCCAGAGTCACAGCACGTCTCAGTGCTCCAGCCAGAGTCACAGCACGTCTCAGTGCTCCAGCCAGAGCCAGAGTCTCTTCACGCCTCCGCCGAACTGCCAGAGGCTGTTACCACAGATTCAAGGTCAGTCCTTCGAGTTCTGATATCCAGTGTGATGGACCCACCACTGATGTCAGTGCGGGTAGCTGGCATTCACAGGGCCTCAACCCTGGCTGTTACAGAGACTGTTCCCCTGACCTCAGTGCTTCCCGTTATGGCGGTTGCCATTTTGAGTGTGTGGGCTGCACACTGTGCTCCTGAGGCCTCTCCTGTCCACGAGTCCGCTCCAGTGCCTCCAGAGGTGGCGGCTTCCGCTGCAGAACCTCCCGAAGTGGTGGCACCCGTCCCTGAACTCGCTGTCTGCCCTGTCACGGCCACGGAGGCCGTTCCTGACCTCATGGTCTGCCCTGTCACGGCCATGGAGGCCGTTCCTGACGTCACTGTCTACCCTGTCACGGCCACGGAGGCTGTTCCTGAACTCACGGTCTGCCTTGTCACGGCCACGGAGGCCGTTCCTGACCTCATGGTCTGCCCTGTCATGGCCACGGAGGCCGTTCCTGAACTTACGGTCTGCCCTGTCACGGCCACGGAGGCCGTTCTTGAACTCACTGTCTGCCCCGTCACGGCCATGGAGGCCGTTCCTGAACTCACTGTCTGCCCTGTCATGGCCATGGAGGCCGTTCCTGAACTCACTGTCTGCCCTGTCACGGCCATGGAGACCGTTCCTGAACTCACTGTCTGCCCTGTCACGGCCATGGAGACCGTTTCTGAACTCACTGTCTGCCCTGTCACGGTCATGAAGGCCGCCCCTGAACTCACTGTCTGTCCTGTCACGGCCAAAGAGGCCGTCTGTGAGCTCCCGCCCTGTCCTGCCACAGCCATAGAGACCGTCCATGAACTCTCGACCTGCTCGGTCACGGCTCCTGTGACCATGGGGACTCTCTCTGTGGTGTCTGTCTCTGTTCTCCCCAGATCCCTGATCCTGTCATGGCTTCCTAACCAGTCCGCTCTGCCGTGGAGATACTCTGCCCTGTCTACGCCACACTGGTGGGCTCCGGCTCCGTCTACTCCGCCGTGGTGGTCAGTTGTCTGGCTCTGGGGGTCTCTTGCTCCGCCCAGGTGGGCTCTGGTCCCGTCCTGCCCTGCAACGAAGACTCTCCCAGTGTTGTCTGTCTCTGCTCTCTCTGTGTTGTCTGTCCTTGTTCTCCCCAGATCCCAGTCTCTGTCATGGGTTCCTGCCCTGTCTGCCTCCCTGTGGTGGTCTTCTGCTCGGGTCTGGTGGTCGTCTGCTCCGCCATGGGGTTCTTCTGCCCGGGTCTGGTGGTCGTCTGCCCCACCGTGGTGGTCATCTGCTCCGCCGTGGTGGTCCTCTGCTCTGGTCTGGTGGTCGTCTGCCCCGCCATGGTGGTCTTCTGCTCGGGTCTGGTGGTCGTCTGCTCCGCCCTGGTGGGCTCCGGTCCCGTCTGCTCCGCCCTGGTGGGCCTCTGCGCTGTCGGTCCTGACCTGGCCTCTGGCTCCGCCCTGGTTTCCTGCTCTGCCGGTTCTTCCTCAAGGACCTGGCCCTCCGTCCCTCCCCCTGCTCCGCCTCCGCGCCACCGCCCTCCTGGATTGTTTAGGAGCGTCTGGAAGCCGCTCCTTGGGGGGGGGCTATGTCACGAATCCTGGCCATGCACTTCCACTCATTCACCACCAGAGGTCACCCGTTCACCACATGGACTTTTCACACTACACAACACATTGGACTCCATTTCCCACTATGCATTGCACAGATCAGCTGTCACCATTCACTCATCACACACACCTGATCACCATTTCACAATCACCATCACTCTATTTAAGCCTGGGATTGCTCTTGCTCACGGCCGAGTATTGTTAGCGTTTATCACTAACCCAGCGATAGCAACTCTACAGAGCCATTATTCTAGTCCTAGTCTTGCCTTGTTTTCCTGCCGTGTCTGACCCTGCCCGTGTTTCCTGGATTTACCCTTTGCCTCTGCCGTTTGGACTCTGTTCGCTCCCTGTTTGGATTATTGCTCTCGTCTCTGGATTATCTCTCTGCCTTGCCCCTTTGGATACTGTTCGCCGATCATCGACCCACGCTTGCGCCCCGGATTGCTCTGTCTTGCCTCTGCCATACCTGTTTGCCACTGTCTGACCCTGCCTGTTTCTGACCATGTTCTATAATAAAGCCTTGCATATGGATCCGCACGTCTCACGTCTCGTCAG